>NC_081322.1:84539728-85164728 GCF_026419965.1 Kogia breviceps | reverse complement strand
GTCTGTGTAAATTCTTCCATTCCACAAACGTGTGTTAAGCCTTCAGTACGAGCAAAGCACTTTGAGGGATAAAAAGATTTCTAAAACACTGTCTCAGATTAGGAGAACTTGTTCAAGTTAGTTCTAAATCTTTGGAGACTAAATAAGAGAAAAGGCATGTTACAAAGCAGTGTTGTGTTAAAGGAAAGGGGCAGTCCTGCTGGCGGCCTTCTCAGAACCCAAGCTGCCCTGACAGCTGAGAAGGACCTTCTGTGGAAAGACCTTCCAACCTCATGCAAGGGCTGCTTAGCCAGTTGGTTCAGTGGTGCCGTTAGGAAAGAGAATCTAGCTCCCTGGAGGCCAATTTCATTAAAAAAAAAAAAAAAAAAAAAAAAAAAAAAAAAAAAAAAAGATTGGAGAGCTTGGTCTGACTAGGAATGTTGGAGTCTAAATGAAAGAGAAAACTCTCATCCCAGTAATAAAAGGGTGCTTTTATTACTCATGATGTGCTCTAGAAGTTTGTGTCATCTTAGCCTCCTCAAAGCAAATTTTAAAAGATACCCCCTGTGGGCAAATGAATTGCAAAAAGTACCTCCTGCCCTACCCGTCAGGCAGCCAGAGGCCACAGGACTGACCCCCCCAGACAGCAGCTTGCTGTGAATCCCCATGTGGGCACAGCTGCCTCCAGGTTGCGAGGTCCAGGGAGGTGGATGCCCTCTGTTGCCAAGCCCATCTGGCCCAGTCCTTTCACAGTTCACAGATTATACCACCATACACAAGGTGCTGGCTCCAAGCTCATGCTTGGTGCTTAATAAATATCTGTGAATGGATGAATGAATGTTTCACAATGTAAGACTACACCAGAGCCCCCTCCCAGTCCTCTATAGCAATTACTGCTACAGTTATGTTTTATTTAAGGATGTTCCATAATTTCTAATGGTCAAGGTAAAGAAGAAGGGAGTAACGGGACAGGGCTTAAAAAAAGAAGACAGAAAGGGACAAGGACAGGGAGAAGAATATGGCAATAGGAATGATCACGTAATAGTTTTAATAAGTTGAGTTTGTATTTTGAAAAATCTGTGCCCGTTGTTCTAGCCTACGTACTTTGCAAAGTTAAGTTAGATACAATAAGTAACTGCAATATGTTGAACAAGCGTGTGTGTGTGTGTGTGTGTGTGTGTGTGTGTGGTGGAGGGCAGTGCATGATCTACTGGGGGGGCAGCCGGCAGAACCAGTTCACATGAGCACATCTTTTTCCAATTCTATCTTCATTAATTTCATTTTGCTAGCCTGAAATTGACCATGATAAGAGAGAACATTTACAGGACTGATTTTTTTCAGGAGGGCTGGGGAGGAGCACAGTACTCTGTGTGTGTGTGATCATTTAATTCTCTTCAAGCTGGGGTCTATAGAAGATACACAATACTAGGTTGTCTATAGAGACAGCCTTAGGTGACAGGCTACTTAAACCTATTTTTAGTTAACCTTCTGTGTGATACGTGTTATATGTTTGGGCCATCAGCATAATTAGATGAAAATTTTTGATGCATGTATTAATAACATCATCTAGGATATCATATTGCTTGCTAAGAATCACTTTAAATAATTATTTTATTAATTGTATCTCTATTGACTAGTCTATAGCCAAATCATATACAAAGTATTTTCAGCATCAGCAATTAGAACACATATTTCCAGGTTAACACAGAAATTTTTCTGATGCAATGCATTAAATGTAATAGTTTAGTTAAATATTATAGCCATCATCATCATAGATTCCAGATTGTTAGAGATACCAAGTCCAGGTAAGCACCTTTGTTTCTGCCCATATTTTAACGTTTAGGGTTTGGAAATCATGCCTCTTACTGCCTCCTGATAATCTACTTTTCCTCTTTGTCTTCTGATCATTTCCCTTTTCTGTTTTTATAATAATGCATCTCTCAAATTCATTGGCTAGTTGGGACAGTATTACTGTAGTATTGCCACACTGTTCCGTTTCAAAAGCATTCATTACCAAAGAATTCTTTATTTAATGTTTATTGCATCTCTGTTTAATCTTTCAGAGACACATTCAGGTAATTTAAGTTGCAATGACTGTAAGACGAAATTATATACAAAGTTTTGAAGAATGGAAGCAATTAGTGAGGTTCATGGGGCTGGAATTCATTAAGAAGTCTTTGAGGAAGGCAGTTTTCCTACTGATTTTACCTTATGGTACCATCCTTGGCTTTATTGTCTATGAAGATATTCTTTTCAAGTGGTCGAGTAGGAATGCTTCACTGGAGACATCAGCACACAATCCCTTGCTGATTCTTTTATAAATCCAACATTTATAAGTTTACATTGCAGAAGACTTGTGTTGAGTTATAAGGGCAAAAAGTGTCCCAAACTATTTGAAATAGATACAGAATATTTCAGAAAACAGGTTTGAGAGGAAGTTTTTGAATACCTTAGGAATCCAATTTGCTTACTAACTTCCAATGTGAAATTAGAGAGACATTCTAGCAGAAAAATTTAGGCCGAAATCATGCTAAAGCTCAATTTAAGACAAAATTCAATAATAATAATAATTACAACACCAACACCAGTGGCAACCAAAACAGGTAATAGTAGTTTATATTTGTATAGTGATTCACATTTCATCGAGGCGTGGTTTAAGCACTACATGGTTACAAAGACATAATCATACTATAAACTAAATAAAGTTAAAATTTTATCAGATACTTTGGGAGACATTTACTGTTCTACCAAAGCCACTGAAAATGACTGAAGTGACTGGTTTATGAATCCATAGTCATAAACATGTATTATAGTGAAAGAGATTCATCTTTTTCAGTTGTTCAACAGTTTGAAGTTTTCGTTGCCTCAGAGTCTGAGATTTTAATGACCAGGCCACACAGCTTCCCTGTGGGGGGACTCCAGGCAGTGCTGCTGTGGATTCAGTGCTGTCTTCACTGAATCAGGACGCTTCGGGTTTTTATTACATTTACGCTGCAAACAATTTAGCCCGCCACTATCCATTGATCAAGAGTTGGTGATGAAAGTATCTGTCCTTAATTAGCTACACAGCATATTGTGAAAACAAGGTGTTTTTTCCCCCCACATTTTAAAATTATTTATTTATTTTATTTTTTAACATCTTTATTGGAGTATAATTGCTTTACAATGGTATGTTCGTTTCTGCTTTATAACAAAGTAAATCAGCTATACGTATACATATATCCCCATATCTCTTCCCTCTTGCGTCTCCCTCCCTCCCACCCTCCCTATCCCACCCCTCTAGGTGGTCACAAAGCACCGAGCTGATCTCCCCGTTCTATGTGGCTGCTTCCCACTAGCTATCTGTTTTACATTTGGTAGTGTGTATATGTCCATGCCACTCTCTCCCTTCATCCCAGGTTACCCTTCCCCCTCCCCGTGTCCTCACGTCCATTCTCTAGTAGGTCTGCGTCTTTATTCCCATCTTGCCCCTAGGTTCTTCATGACCTTTATTTATTTATTTATTTTTTAGATTCCATATATATGTGTTAGCATATGGTATTTGTTTTTCTCTTTCTGACTTACTTCACTCTGTATGACAGACTCTAGGTCCATCCACCTCACTACAAATAACTCAATTTCATTTCTTTTTATGGCTGAGTAATATTCCATTGTATATATGTGCCACATCTTCTTTATCCATTCATCTGTTGATGTGCACTTAGGTTGCTTCCATGTTCTGGCTATTGTAAACAGAGCTCCAATGAACACAATAGACTCTTTCTGAATTATGGTTTTCTCAGGGTACATGCCCAGTAGTGGGATTGCTGGGTCATATGGTAGTTCTATTTTGAGTTTTTTAAGGAAACTCCATCCTGTTCTCCATAGTGGCTGTATCAACTTACATTCCCACCAACAGTGCAAGAGGGTTCCCTTTTCTCCACACCCTCTCCAGCATTGTTTGTAGATTTTTTGATGATGGCCATTCTGACTGGTGTGAGGTGATACCTCATTGTAGTTTTGATTTGCATTTCTCTAATGATTAATGATGTTGAGCATTCTTTCATGTGTCTGTTGGCATGTATATCTTCTTTGGAGAAATGTCTATTTAGGTCTTCTACCCATTTTTGGATTGGATTGTTTGTTTTTTTGATATTGAGCTGCATGACATGAGCTGCTTGTAAATTTTGGAGATTAACCCTTTGTCAGTTGCTTCATTTGCTAATATTTTTTCCCATTCTGAGGGTTGTCTTTTCATCTTGTTTATGGTTTCCTTTGCTGTGCCAAAGCTTTTAAGTTTCATTAGGTCCCATTTGTTTCTTTTTGTTTTTATTTCCATTTCTCTAGGAGGTGGGTCAAAAAGGATCTTGCTGTGATTTATATCATAATTTTCTGCCTATGTTTTCCTCTAAGAGTTTTATAGTGTCTGGCCTCACATGTGGGTCTTTAATCCGTTTTGAGTTAATTTTTGTGTATGGTGTCAGGGAGTGTTCTAATTTCAGTCTTTTACATGTAGCTGTCCAGTTTTCCCAGCACCACTTATTGAAGGGCTGTCTTTTCTCCATTGTATATTCTTGCCTCCTTTATCAAAGATAAGGTGACCATATGTGTGTGGGTTTATGTCTGGGCTTTCTATCCTGTTCCATTGATCTATATTTCTATTTTTGTGCCAGTACCATATGTCTTGATTACTGTAGCTTTGTGGTATAGTCTGAAGTCAGGGAGCCTGATTCCTCCAGCTCCGTTTTTCTTTCTCAGGTGAAAGCAAGTTTTAACAGAGAATATAATCTTAGATTCTTCTGCTCACTTTAAGTGAAAAGTCAAGTTGTCAAAAATAATATTTGTATTAGTTTTCTTTTTTTATTAAAGTATAGTTGATTTCCAATGTTGTGTTAGTTTCAAGTGTACAACAAAGTGATTCAGTCATATATATTGATATATGTATATATAATGTATTCTTTTTCAGATTCTTTTCCATTTATAGGCTATTACGAGATATTGAATAGAATTCCTTGTGCTGTACAGTTGGTCCTTGTTGTTTACCTATCTTATATATAGTAGTTTGTATCTATTAATCCAAAACTCTTAATTTATCCCTCTCTCACTCCCTTTCCCCTTTGGTAACTATAAGTTTGTTTTCTATGTCTGTGAGTCTGTTTCTATTTTGTAAGTAAGTTCATTTGTATCATTCTGTTAGATTCCACATATAAGTGATATCATGTGATATTTGTCTTTCTCTGTCTGACTTACTTAACTTAATATAATAAACTCTAGGTCCATCCATTGTTGCTGCAAATGGCATTATTTCATCTTTTTAATGGCTGGGTAATATTCCATTGTGTGTGTGTGTGTGTGTGTGTGTGTGTGTGTGTGTGTGTGTGTGTGTGTATTTTATATATTATATTGTCGATGGACATTTAAGTTGTTTTCATGTCTTGGCTATTGTAAACAGTGCTTCTATGAATATTGGGGTGCATATATCTTTCCAAATTAAAGTTTTCGTCTTTTCTGGATATAGGAGTGGGATTGCTGGATGATATGGTAGCTCTATTTTTAGTTTTTTGTGGAACCTCCATACTGTTCTCCATAGTGGCTGCACCAATTTAGATTCCCACCAGTGGTGTAGGAGGGTTCCTTTTTCTCCATACCCTCTCCAGAATTTATTATTTATAGCCTTTTTGATGACAGCCATTCTCACCGGTTTGAGGTCATACCTCATTGTGGTTTTCATTTGAATTTCCCGAATAATTAGCAGTGTTGAGCACCTTTTCATGTGCCGGTTGGCCATTTGTGTGGCTTCTTTGGGGAAATGTCTATTTAGGCCCTCTGCCCTTGTATTAGTTTTCTATTGCTGCTATAAGAAAAATAATTGCAAACTTGGTGGCTTAAAACAACACAAACTTATTATTTTACAGTTCTAGAGGTCAGTAGTCTGATATGAGCCTCATTGGCCTAAAATCAAGGTATCAGCAGGGCTGTATGCCTCTCTGGAGGGTCTATAGGAGGATTGGTTTCATTGCCTTTTCCAGCCTCTAGAGGCACCCACATTCCCTGACTCATTGCCCCTTCCTCCCTCTTCCAAGTCAGCAGTGCTGCATCTCCCTGAGCTTTCTTGCATGTCACATCTCCCTCAAACTACAGACAGGAAGGTCCTTCTGGTTTTGAGGACTTGGCAATTGCACTGGATCCACCCAGGTCATCCAGGACAGTCTCCCCATCACAAGATCCCTAGTCCTCATCACACTGGCTAAGTCTCTTGCCACACAAGGGAACATGTTCTCAGGTCCTGGGGATCCGGACTACAGGCATCTTTTTGAGGGACCACTATTCTGCCTCCTACAACATTCGTAAAGAATGATGTGAAGAATATCCATCCCTATAGGCATCTCGTCATTTAGTCCTGAATCAAGCTCCCCAGATGAATTTAAGTGAAACTTTCATTGGTGTTATACCCAGAAGGTTATATCCATTATCTATTGCCACAGTAATTCTGTGTAACAATCAGCCACAACACCTCACTGGCATACAAAAATAAAAATTTAATTTTGCTCCTAAGTCTGTGGTTCAGCCGGGCAGCTCTGCTGACCTCAGCCAGAATCGGCTGATCTTGTCTGGGCTTGTTCAGTGTCCGCAGTCAGTTGGCGGGTCTGTGGAGGGACCTAGCTGGGACAGGAGGGCTGGCTCCCAAATGCTTCACGTGGTTACTCATCCTCCAGCCAGCCTTGCTCTCATGGTAGAGGCAGGGGTCCAAGAGAAAGCATGAGTGCGCACGGTCTCTTGAGGCCTGAACTCACAAACACACATTGTTACTTTCACCCCATCCTATTGGCCAAAGCAAGTCACCAGGCCAATCCAGCCTCAAGGGCTGGGGAAAGAGATGGGAACCCAGAGTTTGTAAACGTATAGATATTTGGAAGTGTGGAGAATAAGATCATTTTTGCAATTAATCTATCTCAGAGGCACTCAGCAACTTGGTATCAATTTGGATCAGTTTTTGAGACTCTGAGTAGAAACTTCTCTTAGACCTTAATGCAAGGACAGACTCTGCTTCTGAGTCCCTGGCGTGGTTATGGACATGCTATGATCACACCTTGTGACATGTGATGAAAGACAGATGGGCCAGCTTGGTCCTTTGAGTCCCTGGTAATACTGATATATGTGGAACCCAGCATAGTGCCAGGTACCTAGTTATGTTAAAAAATTACTGAACAAATGGTTTTATCTGATGAGTAATGCAAATATTATAATTCACCATTTTTCTTGCTTTGCATTGGCAGCTGGGATTCTTAGAAACAAATCAGTAATAGAGTGGCATTTCTGTGTGCAAACTTTAAATATGGTTTCATTTGATTTTTCTGATTGAATTTTCCATTACCCTGATTTCATTTTCTGTTTACTTTTATTATAACTGTCGGTGATTTGGCCATCTCAAATCCTTCTTAGAATGAGATAAGCTGAAAATAAATAAAATTTCTAACCTATAAAGCTGATTAAGAATTAGCTCCATGGGCTTCCCTGGTGGCACAGAGGTTGAGAATCCGCCTGGCAATGCAGGGGATATGGGTTCGAGCCGTGGTCCAGAAAGATCCCACAAGCCACGGAGCAACTAAGCCCGTGCGCCACAACTACTGAAGGCTGCATGCCTAGAGCCCGTGCTCCGCAACAAGAGAACCACCGCAATGAGAAGCCCGCGCACCGCAACGAAGAGTAGCCCCCGCTCGCCGCAACTAGAGAAAGCCCGCGCGCAACAACGAAGACCCAACGCAACCAAAAATAAACAAATAAATAAAAGTAAATTTATTTTTTAAAAAAAATTAGCTCCTCATTGGTGAAGTCTTAAGGCAATGAATTGGGGCCAGTTTCACTGATTTTTCTGGGTTTGGTGGCATTGTGTGTGAGGAAAAAAACCACAAAATTAACAACTCTGCCATTTTCTATCTGTGTGTACTTGGGCAGGTCACTTAGGTCATGTGAGCCCATCTGTAAAATAGCGAGAGTAATAATAACAACGACAACAGTGATAATAATGCCAGCAAAATTGGGTGATTGCAAGGCACGAGGGATACAAAGGTATGAGAGCCCTCAGCCCAGTGCCTGGGACTTAGTAAACACTTGATCAATAATCAATCAGGAGATGGGAAATCCTAAGACCTGGTTCCTTTCTTCCACCCATCTTGCAAGTCCGTCTATGTCCTGGCCATGAGGAGGACAAACCCAGCTGCTGCAGACGTAAGGCACCAAAGGTGGCCGATTTCTAATCCTCGCAGGTGACAATCATCTGTGATAAACTATATAAGCCTCCCTCTCATTGTCTGTTTCTCATAGAAGAGAGCATTTCCAGGTGATTAGATGAGTGAAACAGGAATGTGATTGAGGAAATAACTCATCAGCATCAGCTAAAAGTGCACATGTTCACCGGGCTCCCGGTCAGAAGGCCAGGAAGAGAATCTTGCCGCCCTCACTCTCCTTCCGCCTGTTTCACCCTCCCATCAGCCCGCACCAGCGGACCGAGACTCCCCTGACATCAGTTTTAACCTGATTTCCTTCTTGTAAGTCTTTTGGTCCCGAGGAAGAGAACGGTGGGATTTGGGGGACTACTGACCCTTCCACTAGCCCAGCCCTGGAAAGGGAGCTGCCGGGCTGAGCCACTGTCTTGGGCTCCCAACCCCCGACCCTTGCGTTCACTCACTGTGTTGTATATGCGAGGCTTGTTCTCCAGCCTCACGGGGAGGACCTTCTGCTCTACTTGCCTGTGTCCTTCCCTGCATGTCTCGCACAAAACCCTACACATGCACACATACTGTAGAAAACTGATGGCTCTCGTGACTCCAAAGTCTCATTTTCACGTTCAGCGATTGAAACACCATTTGCTTGGGCAGAGTGGAGGCAGAAACAAGCTAAAACGGATATATTTGATGTTTTGAAATGTGTTTAAAACAACACCACCACCCCCACCACCCAGGCTTCAGAATTTCCCATCAAGCTTCCCGTGACCCCACACATCAGAGAGCTCTGGGCACAACAGCCAGCTCCACGCTGACAGGCTCTGCCCTGCACATGCCTCCTTACCTGAAAGGAAAACAGATCAACATCGCACTCCAACAGGAAAACACTTCTCATTCTGTACATTGATAATAGGCAAAGCATCATTCTGAAAACTTTTAATCTTCAAGACCCCTTTGAAGCAGTATTTCTTCACCTCCACAGAGTGGACCCTGCTTCGTTCAGTATTTGGCAAACACAGCATCCTGTGCAAACAGTCCGGTTCTGAAGATCATAATCCTCTGGAACTCAAAACCTTCAACTTAACCGAATTTTGGTTCGAACTATTGTTGAGTCGAAAGATAGTTTTGAAACATCTTCCTGTTGCTATAATTTTTTTTTTTTTCGATTTGGGAATAATTTGGTTCCAATCACGTCTGCCCACTATGAATGGAGCCTCAATTATGAGCTAGATGTTTTGGTAGGTGCTGAAAACACAGGACCAGACCACCCTCCCTGCCCTCGGGGGGTCCACCAGATAAGCCCACAACATGCTTCTGGAAGTGCTGTGATTCAGCTATGCCTGGAAATCTGTGTTATTATTCTCTTGTCTTTTCACTAAGATGGGCAATAATGGAAGTAAATCGTTTTTTACATTAAAGATATTTAATTAAAAATTAATGAGAACTTCCCAAGTAGGTTGTTTTCCCAAAAATTTCCAAGTGATATTGGAAATATTACTTCCTAATCTCACTTTTCTATGAGGATCCACTCTGCTCACAGGTGCTATCCGTATTGGGTGACTTTTCTCAATAAATGTTAGCAACAGGGACATTTACAACATAGCATTGTTGACCTTATGACCTGTCACATAGCTGGTTCTATGGGGCAGCATTCATGGTAATGACCACTTGAGTTGTTACGTGTTGTGTGAATACAAAATGACGCCGGGAAAAGCATTGCAGTTGATGTGAACCACCATTCTCTGTGAATGAACTCAAGTGTGAATCTACTGTGTCATTTTCTCTATTAAGATATTCTGTCTAGGAGACATATTTATATTTTCGTAACATGTCCATATGTTTTCTCCTCGATTTATATATGAATCCCTCTCAATATCAATAGTAAAAAAAAAAATGATATTGACCCCATACAAACTGGTGTATCAGTGGATATTGCTAAAACAATTCACAAAAATCTAAGTTATCTCCAGATTTTGAAAATTGTACACAAAGCTAGTTTATTATGAGAATTTTTGTCAAAAATATAACTTTAGCATAATATACATTGAATTCAGCCATATTTTTATTGTGGAGAAAATAAAATAGAAACTTATTAAAGTATGTACCTATGCATAATGTGTTTAAAGTAAAAGAAAAAAAATAGCAAAAGATTTTTTTCTTACATACCAGTTAAAAGGGCTTCCATCTGTGTTTGTCTTGAATAGAGTTGAGGTTAGATAAGTAAGTATGACTCTTAGAAAGTGAAGTTACTCTAACTTTGAAATGTCCTTAGACCCGATTACATAACATCTGCCATCCAGTGTCACCCACTTCTTTTTTTATTTGGGCTCATTGGGCTCTTTGTTCACATTTGTGTGATGGGATTGGGGTGGAGAGGAGATCCTCTAAACTTGGGCTCGGCTCTCTGCAGAAGCGAACAACCACATGAATTGAAACTGATGTTCACAGATAGTACAATGCTGCTGTCATCTTTGCATTACGTTTTCCATTATCCTTGGTCTGACTGTTTACAAGAAATACCAGCTTTCTATAGCCTTAAGACAGTGAGACTACCTTCTGTCGTGTACTTCTAGAAGCTGTTGCAGTGCCCTGTAGGGCATCCTAGCTGTTGTCCTAAATTGAGATGACAGTATTGCTCATGTTAAATTGCCTTCTCGCTTGGCTCGGCGTGCTGGGATCCACATCTATTAGTGCAGGGGTGTCCGAATGTCCTGCCGGGAAAGCAATTTGTTCCTCAGTAGGGCGTCAGGGAGGCAGCTGGTCTAAGAAGCCATCAGAGGTGATGTTAGGGGCAAGTTGTATTTTTCCTGATTTAATGGGAAATGTTACCGATCCATCGCTTCGCTTGTCCTCACTGCTTGCCAGCGAGGCTGCACAAATCCATCTTCAACCCTCTCCTCTTCCTCCCCACAGGCCTGGCATCAGCCTCTCGTGGGGAGTCAGCCCTCCACACAGCCTGAGCTTCATCATAGACGTTCTGACAACCACAAACACATTATTCATGGATTTTTTAATACCCTGGGGAAGCAGCACAATTTGGAAACATTCCATTAAAGATCACACTTAACCCAGCTCAGTTTCCTCACAAGCGCCTCTCCGAGGAGAACTTAGTACACACACCCGTATCAGTACTTGCTCTGCACAGCCTTCCTGCAGCTCTCCCCGGCCTCAGCAAAGCTTTCTCTTGAGTGCAGTGCATGGACCCCAAGATGCCTGGCTTCCATAGCTATTCTGCTGGAGCGCATGCTCAGTGACTGACGCTCAACCGGGACATCAAGACCGGTGGCTGGACACCAAGTTCATGGTCACTGTGTGCCATGGAGGCTTGTCCTCAGGTGTCTGGTGAGCAAGAAATGCTCACCTCAGCTCTGATGGGAAGGGTTTTTAAGGCCCCAGTAATTGAACCGAGAGGGCTGACAGTCCAAAGTTGGAACAGACCTCCAACATGGACCACGTTAGAGACTCCCTGCCATCAGAGCATACGCGTTAGAAACGTGTCTAATAAAGTGTCTTATGTGTGGAAAAACCCAGCATACTTTAAAATATGGCAGTGAGGCTAATACCAATCGCACAGCTAGAGGTAATGTCTCATTTCGCTGAGGGCAGAGTTTATGGAGGTTTTTGTTCACATATAAAAATGTCATGTTTCACAATCAGGAAGCAAGAGGGCTTCCTCAGGACGACCACTGTCTTTAATGTGCTCTTCTGTGCAACGGAATTTCTCGGCGATTGTTATGGGACCTTATTACAAAGAGGTTTCTATCCTAATTTCATCTTGGTTTTAGTGATTTGTCAGACCTGTAAAGGTGGTTCAACAACAAATTCTTTGAAATGGAAAGAATGTGCTTCCGTGGCACAAAACGAAGCTGTCTAGGCAAACGACGAACAGTTTAGACAGTTGCTCCCACGTGGTCACTGTTCATCTCTCTCTCATTCATCACTTTGTCCGGAACCAGAGGCTTCCTGCTTCATCAACCCACCCCGAAACTCACCCCGAACTCCAACTCTGTCTAGTCAATGTTAGTGCTTGTGGCTCTCTTACCGCTTTGAGATTCTGCCGAGGACTAACTCTTGGTCCAAGGTTTAGTAAGTGATTTGCATGTTTATGAAAACAGACCAGTAAGTGCTAGGTAATTAGTGATAATGTTTGATCACCTTCTTTGCGTCCAACTGTGGCTCACAGTTGATTTTGGCCAACATTTATGGGTATCGACCCTGTGTCAGATGCTAGGCTATCAGATCGCGATTAATACTAGGCTTCATATCTGCAACACACAGATGACTATGAAGAGCTTATTTAGTCTTTATGTAAAGTGTCTTCTCTACCTTTTCATTTTGGAAGACCAATTTTTCTCATGGGTCAAATTTACATTAACCACTGGATTCCTCTTGTGAGGAATCAAGGTATTTTGCAAAACCAATTCATGAGCATACTTTCAAAGATGTTATCCAACTCCCCAATTAAATAAGACCCAGGACTACGACTGTAGGGCACCTTTAGCCATAATCGTCTCTGTTGACCTTTAGCTAATAACTACTTACCTTTGGGTGTGGCAAGATTACTTTTTCCTCAAAGAATATGTTGGAATAAAGAATTGATTCCTGGGCTTCCCTGGTGGCTCAGTGGTTAAGAATCCACCTGCCAATGCAGGGGACATGGGTTCAATCCCTGGTCCGGGAAGATCCCACATGCCGCGGAGCAGCTAAGCCCGTGCGCCACAACTACTGAGCCTGCGCTCTAGAGCTCGCGAGCCACAACTACTGAGCCCACGTGCCACAACTACTGAAGCCCACGTGCATAGAGCCCGTGCTCCACAACAAGAGAAGCCACCGCAATGAGAAGCCCTCGCGCTGCAACGAAGAGTAGCCCCTGCTCACCACAGCTAGAGAAAGCCCGCGCGCAGCAATGAAGACCCAACGCAGCCAAAAATAAATAAATAAATAAATTTATTTTAAAAGAAAAAAAAAAAAAGAATTAATTCCTTTTTTAGATTTGCGCATAAAGAGAAACCAAAAAGTGAGCAAAGCGCACAAGGGTTTCAATCCATCATTAAAAATGTATCACTGGAGGCCCCTAAGTCTGGCCTGTGGGCAACGGCAAGTAACTCGTGGCCAGTCTTCCCTGGTGAGATTATGACTTGGCAAAGGCTGTACTGCCGACCCCCAATTCCATCTTCTTCCCCCTTTTGATCTTGCCCGCCACTCCTCCTTAGAAAGAAATTAAACCAGCTTAAGTGAACTTTCTCCTTACTAAATGCACTCTAGTTGCTGCCAAACCCCGCTCTCTTCGAGGTGGTTTCAGATTGATTGACAGTATCCTCTTACCCTGGCCCTGGGTGTGGGCCGGAGACTCAGGCTGGGAAACTCGCTGAAGGCTGCCACTCCACTCCGTCTGCATCCTCCAAGGCGCTGTAAGCGTGAGATCATGCATGTAAGTGATGGCTACATTTAAGAATTCTTACCCTGCCATAGGTGGAATCTTTCTGCGTAGGCCACGAAGGCTCACCTTATGTGAAATTGTAAAGGAAACTATAAAAGACAAGCACCTACCTTTTTTCATCTCTTCCCGGTAGCAGCCCCTCTTGAGTACCTCCTCGGCCCTGGCTGTGACTGATCTACAGCCCTCGCGGGGCTCCTTGGGGTCAGTCCACCTCTGATCATACTGCATCCACCCACTTTGTGATCCTATCCCTCCACTGTGGGCGTTCCAAAGTTCCTAGGGAAATAAGTGGCTATTCTGATAATCGGTCAGTATTTCTAGACCAATACGAGAAGCCTGGAGGATGATCTTAGCGCCCTTCCTCCTGAGTAATACATCCCTGCCTTTTAATGAGGGCGCCTATCTCTCGTCATTCAAAGAAATCCTAAGGACATTTTCTTCTAGCTGAGAATGGGAGATGAGCTGTCAGCAAGCTGGAGGAGACACTTCAGGTGAACAGGGTTTGGAGGGGAGCCTCGAACAGCAGCACGTACTTCGCTGGCTGCTCTGCCTATCAGCAGGTTCAGGCCCGTGTCCTGCACGGTGCCGGCACTGATGCGAAGGGAAGGGGCAGGAAGGTCCAGCCACAAGCAGCCGGGTAGCTCTTGTCCTTCGAAGTCCAGGTGCCTCTGTGTAGCTCCCACGGCCACGGTTTGGTCCTCCCCGGGGAGGGCACACGCCCATCGGAGCTCTGGTCCTCTTCCCAGAGGCTGCCTTACTACCCGCATCCGCTCCTCCCCTCTTCCCTCCTTCCTGTTCCCCCCACCCCCGCCGACTTGGGGAGCAGACCTTCTCTCCACTGGGTTTTTTCTTCAGTTGTTAGTTTATATCGGAGTATCGGTGATTAACAGAGTCGTGTTAGTTTCAGGTGTGCAGCAGAGTGGCTCAGTTATACACACACACGTGCTATTCCTTTTCGAATTCTTTTCCCATTTAGGTTATGCCAGAGTATCTTAAGCACTCCCCTTTCTTCACTCACAGCGCCAGCCCCTCAGTGAGCTTACATAACACCCCCAAGCAAACGCCGGTCCTGGGGCTGCTTTCCTTGACTCTAACAGCGCGTCACACTGGAAGTGCTCGTACCTGCGTGTGAAGTCCGGAGAGAAGGAGTGTGTCATCTGCGTGCGTCCGTATCTCGGCGGACGTGCTCAGGTGTTCGCGGGCGCAGGGCTTTGCTTGTACTCGCCCCCGCCTCCTCGCAGCCTTACTGCGGGGTGGGAGGCTGGCTGCTCTGAGGGCCGCTTTCCCTCTGACTCAGGTCGGCCCCTGGGCCCCCGGGCCCCTGCTCCGTGCTGTCGGGGATGCTGCGGTGGGTGGGGACACCGGGCCGAGGAAGAAGCAGCGTGCCCTCACCCAGAGGCTGACTTCCGGGAGACGGGAGGGCACGGGGAACCTGGCCCTGGGCGCCAGGAGGGCCCCCCTGGCGCCTTGGGGGGCTTGGCCGAGCTGCAGCTGGGCTGGTGCAGCTGTGAGGATGTAGTGCTGGCAGGGAACAAACACAGAAGGTGGGCGGCCAGGCAGGGGCAGCCGCGAGTCCGCGACTCGGAGGCTTGAGTTTACGTCTCAGCCCGAGCACCCTGCCGGCGCAAGTGGGGCCTCTCAGTGCCGCCTTTGGGGGAAGATGTGCCGGCTGTTTCTGTGCCCTTGTCCTGCTCTCTCTGCAGAAGGCTGAGCGGCCCTGACCATGCCTGAGAGTGGCCAGGCCCACCTCGTCCTCCTGGGCAGCCCTCCTGGCCCCAGCGCTCAGCTAACGGGCTCAGGGGCAGGAAGTGTCCTCACATCCATCCCAGCCCCCGGCCAGCGGCTCTCATCTCTGGCGTCTAGGCATCCAGACTCACACGCAGCCTTCTAGAAGCCCAGTCTCCCCCCAGCTCAAAGCCACAGGCCACCTGACTTGTACCAGTTTTGGTCTCCCGAAGGAAATCAAGACCCATAGGTTTTATTTGTGACTTCTTCTTGTGAAATAATGATAAATACACAGGAAGTTAGAAAGATAATACAGAAAGTTCCCAAGTGTGGTTCACCCACTTCCTCCAGGTGGTTCCATCTCTCCTAACTGTAGGACAACATCAGAACGATGAAACTGACCTCGTTACCAGGTCTGTGTCTCTGTCTATGCCATCAGATCACATGTGCAGATTTGTGTTACTGACACCAGAACTCTTGATTTCATTTTATTTCTGTGTGGCTGGGTTCTTACCAAAGCAGAATCCCATGAAACCAAAAGGTTCAGTGGTTCTGATGAACTGTAATGTCACCATATAAGTAATAAAATTTGGTAATTCTAGATCATCTTGCTGCACCCAGATCCATAAAGCTTGGTCAGAATGCGTGAACCTAAATAAATATGTCACTCACACGGCACTCTGCCCTGCCAAGCAGACTCACCCTTCGCAGCCACAAGCTTGTGATTTGAAAACGTGCTGCCCAGATAAAAGAGGCCTAATGATTTTGTTCCCGTGTTGCTGATAGAATTACTTGTTCTGATAGGGTTTCCCCGAGGCAATTACAGGACCTGTTTGCTCCACAGCCATTCAAGTTGAAAACAACACTATCTCTATAACTCAATAATATACCTTTTTTAAATCAATCAGAAAAATTAATCATCAAGCTGTGGATTCAATGTGACTTTTTAGAATGATACATAAAATGAGAAACAGCTTCCTAAAAACATCAGCTTAATTTTCATAATAAATGCATCTGTTTAAATGACAGTCTTGTTTCTGGTCTACTCTTCTTAAAGTACCACCTTTGAAACACTGGTAATAAACTGTTCTGAGGCCACGTGGAGTAATGCGACATGAGTTTGGCATTGCATTAGCAGGGCCAGTTTCCTAAAAGCTCAGTTGATGGTTATTTTTAATAGTTACATGCAGTACTTGCAGGTCATTGAAATAAATCACATAATGTTGAACTTCACAGTCTTAGAGGGGGAAAAGATCCCCTTTGCCAGAGATTATCAGGTTATGAATTTTTTCCAGTGCATGTGTGAAAAGCCATTAGCTTTTAAAAAACTTTTCCTTCAGTATCTAGCTATTCTAGGTGATTATGCTTAAACAGTGGTGATTTCCATTGGTTAAAACCCCATTAAAAGAACTTCAAGGCCTGTCAACGTGAAAGCTAACCAATTAGTGAGTAGGTGCCATGAGATTTATAAGCAGTTGATGAGTGTGTAGAAATCTAGAAACTCGGAAAATTGCAATGTGATCTTTTAATTTCATCTTATTTATTCAATACTCAAGTCAGTGCTAGAGAGAATGTGCTTTAATCATTATGGTAGAGAATGAAATATTGCTTCAAATGAAGCACAAATGAAATAATACAATTTACTCCTCATTTTAAATGATCCTCCTTTTTTTAACATCTTTATTGGAGTATAATTGCTTTACAATGGTGTGTAGTTTCTGCTTTATAACAAAGTGAATCAGTTATACATATACATATGTTCCCATATCTCTTCCCTCTTGCGTCTCCCTCCCTCCCACCCCTCTAGGTGGTCACAAACCACCGAGCTGATCTCCCTGTGCCATGTGGCTGCTTCCCACTAGCTATCCACCCTACGTTTGGTAGCGTATATATGTCCATGCCACTCTCTCACTTCGTCACAGCTTACCCTTCCCCCTCCCCATATCCTCAAGTCCACGCTCTAGTAGGTCTGTGTTTTATTCCCATCCTACCCCTAGTCTCTTCATGACATGTTTTTCCTTAGATTCCATATATATGCGTTAGCATACAGTATTTGTTTTTCTCTTTCTGACTTACTTCACTCTGTATGACAGACTCTAGGTCCATCCACCTCACTACAAATAACTCAGTTTCATTTCTTTTTATGGCTGAGTAATATTCCATTGTATATATGTACCACATCTTCTTTATCCATTCATCTGTTGATGGACACTTCAGTTGCTTCCATGACCTGGCTATTGTAAATGGAGCTTCAATGAACATTTTGGTACATGACTCTTTTTGAATTATCGTTTTCTCAGGGTATATGCCCAGTAGTGGGATTGCTGGGTCGTATGGTAGTTCTATTTATAGTTTTTTAAGGAACCTCCATCCTGTTCTCCATAGTGGCTGTATCAATTTACATTCCCACCAACAGTGCAAGAGTGTTCCCTTTTCTCCACACCCTCTCCAGCATTTATTGTTTCTAGAGTTTTTGATGATGGCCATTCTGACCGGTGTGAGGTGATATCTCAATGTAGTTTTGATTTGCATTTCTCTCATGATTAGTGATATTGAGCATCCTTTCATGTGTTTGTTGGCAATCTGTGTATCTTCTTTGGAGAAATGTCTATTTAGGTCTTCTGCCCATTTTTGGATTGGGTTGTTTGGTTTTTTGTTATTGAGCTGCCTGAGTTGCTTATAAATTTTGGAGATTAATCCTTTGTCAGTTGCTTCATTTGCAACTATTTTCTCCCATTCTGAGGGTTGTCTTTTGGTCTTGGTTATGGTTTCCTTTGCTGTGCAAAAGCTTTTAAGTTTCATTAGGTCCCATTTGTTTCTTTTTGTTTTTATTTCCATTTCTCTAGGAGGTGGGTCAAAAAGGATCTTGCTGTGATTTATGTCATAGAGTGTTCTGCCTATGTTTTCCTCTAAGAGTTTGATAGTGTCTGGCCTTACATGTAGGTCTTTAATCCATTTTGAGTTTATTTTTGTGTATGGTGTTAGGGAGTGTTCTAATTTCATACTTTTACAGGTAGTTGTCCAGTTTTCCCAGCCCCACTTATTGAAGAGGCTGTCTTTTCTCCACTGTATATTCTTGCCTCCTTTATCAAAGATAAGGTGACCATATGTGTGTGGGTTTATGTCTGGGCTTTCTATCCTGTTCCATTGATCTATATTTCTGTTTTTGTGCCGGTACCTAAATGATCCTCCTTTAAACGTGGAAATCCCGATTCTCGTGGCCTAGGTGTCCCACAACTGAATGCCTGAAAAATAGGAATCGTCTCTAAGGGCAATGTAGCCATCTAAGAAGCAGCCCCACATGATTATATTGACTATGAATGGAACTGTATAAAACACGTGCCATTGGATTAAAAACTCCCAGGACATCCAGAATAAAGAAAATTATGGGGTTAATATGGTGATATTACAGGCATTTTTGCTCCTTTGATGTTTGACAGTCTGTAATGCTGTTACGTATTTCCTTATAATATAGAGGAGGGAAGCAGAGGCACGTGTTGATTTCTCTCCTCAGTACCGTGTATACAATAGATGTTCAGTAAAGCAAGTTGGATGAAAGAATAACGATAAAAATGGGACTCGCCAGTATAGTCCATTTACACGGTAATAGCACAGTTTAGAGACTAGCGTGGAGACAGTGCCCATTTGCTTAATACTTTTCTAAGGCAGTAAGACGTGTGTGGAATTGCTTCCATGCATCTTGCGATAATGATATTTTCCCCGGTCCGTCTTTAAGTGGTGCTTAGGGCTCTTCACTCTCCCCTCAGAGCTCAGTCCTGCCCGAGACCGTGGGACCCCTTGGCCTCAGGTGCGAGGGAGCCTAAAGAAGCCACGTAGCCGCCCTACAGCAGCAGCACTGGGGCGCGTGGCCACGGAGGAGCTTCTAGCCCACTCGCTGGGGGGGCGCGTTCCCACCCATCCCCGTTCTCCCAGTGACACAGGTTTCTTCTAGTCTCTAGTAGCTGAGTCCCCTCGCCCAGGACACAATCTCTTCAAAACGGGGCCCCCAGACCAGCTCTAAGCATCACGGAGACCGTCACCCACGCACTCTGATTCCCTCCTCTCCCGTCACCCCTGCTCCCAGCCTGAGTCAGAGCTGCCAGTGCTGACGTCCTAGGTTCACTTTTTTCTCTTCTTGGTCCCTTGTGTTCAGATCTGCTCAAGTTCATCCCCCAGATAATCTCCCCTGGGATTATTCTGCCTTCAGACCTTTCCCCCTTCATTCCTTATGTCCATAAACCCTCTCAGCCCCCCAATAAACTTTGACCCCCCCAAAACAGTTCCAAGTCCCATTCCTAGCTTTACATGGTCTGACCTGGCCGAGCAGCCCTGTCCCTGTTTACACTGTTTCCCAAGATCATGGGCGCATTCAACCCACCTGCCTGTGCAACCCAGGGTCCGAGACCAGTGGTAGAAATCTCTCTAGTTTGCAGAAACGCGAGAAAGGAAGGTCTCTGGACTTTTGCTGTCGACACTCCTTTTTCATTGGTCCATTTATTGATTCTTCTGCCCGTTCACTCATTCCTTCCTTCAGTGAAGCACTTGTTCACAGTTCCTGAGATCCCAGCCATGCTAAGAAACGTGCTAGATGATACAGGGCTATAGAGAAACAAGTTTCTGCTTTTGAGAAGACCACAGTGTGTGTGTCCTCTTCCTTCCAGAGGTAAAATAAAGGTTTACTTTAGGTTACGCCGAAGTAAACCAAAGTGGCTGAAACAGCCAACCTCCGTGGACCGTAACGTGGGTGCTCTCGGGGGGCGGTTTCGAGAAAGAGCCGGCTCGGGAGCTCCCAGGAGGAGCAAGGCCTGCAGCCTCAAAGAAGCACGGGGCCCCCAGGACTGGCCTGGGGCCAGCGGGCAGGCACTGGGGCTCCTGGCTGCCAGGGAATCGAGTCCTTGTTCTTTGGGTGGCAACTATGGAAATTCCAGTCATTGTGTAACTCACTCTCCACAGACCTTTGCGGTTTACAGAATGCAGCCACATCTGTTGCCTCCGTTAGCCCCCTCTACACTCTCTCGATGAGGCATTATTTTTGTCACCATGTAATAGAGGAGGAACAGAGGGTTAGACAAGTTGAATAATTTGCCCAAGATGACCAGCTTCCAGCAAGAGAAACGGGAGCTAACCCAACTCCCATGCTCATTGTAAAGCATCGCTTTCACAGCCTTCATCAGGCGACGCTGTGGGGAAAAGCTGTGCTTGTGTTGAAAGCCACGGTGGTATCAAGACATAGGATAACTACGAGGGAATGCACGGCCCGGGAGAATCCCAAGTTCGGATTCCTCCATGTGCAGGGGCTCCGTTTGTTTACCCCCTTGCCTGCATGTACCTTAGCAAATGTATCTTATAAACATTAAAAAGAAAAAGCAGGAAGGGCCCCTTCAAAGAAAATACGTATCTTAAGCTCAAATGGAAATATTCTGTCATAGTCTGAAAATGTCATGGTTTCTGAGGCAGCCAATTTATGTTTTCTCTAAATCAGCTTATTCATCTTCATAAGAGTCTCCAAAGAGGAAACTCCTCAAATCTGCATTCCTAGTAAGTGGAACCTGTTATGGTTCTGAGCAGAGAAATTGTGGCAGGAGTGATTATGTGGGGGCCACAGTTATAAGGAGGTTGATGTCTAACCCTCCCAGAATTCTTGTGCCTGATGGTATTGACTAAACCATGCCCAATATTATGGAATATTATTAGCAAGAACACTGTTTTAAAGCCTAGGGATATTCAAAGAGAAAGGGGAAAAAGCTGTGTCACCTTGATTTGACCAGAAGTAGAGTGGTCACTTCCAGCCCCCATCACCATGTGCACCAAAGAGGCCAGGAGTGCCGTCAATTAGTCAGATTCACCCACCTTCGGTCACGTGTCCTTGTTTTCTACGCAGTTAGAATGTTCATCTCACAACTTGAAAGTGGGAAGGACACCAGCCAGGCTATCTGGTTATTTGGGTGCAGTGTTAGTGGCGAGCCTTGTAGATTATTTCACTCGGAACCACGGTCCAAGCCCGACACGGTCAAGATGGTGAACCCAGGCAGCCTATCGTGAAGACCGTGAGAAACGTGCAGTTGTTAGCATTTAAATGTGTCCTCCTCACCCCCAAGTTGCCCTTCTGGTGGCTTGTCAAGTGCCTCTCTTTCTTGGCATGAAAGGTTAGTAGCAATCTGTTTTGTCAAAATCATCTTTTCTTGTATTGTCTCCCTATATGCCTGTTTCCCTCAGAGCCTCCCTTCTGGACAAAGTGTCTTTGCTCTTTCGTTTGACTTTCATGGAGGTTAATTTTGATGCCTGGACAGATTCGCTTCCAGTCGTTTTAAACCATTTTTCTGGGTTTATTTTCTGTGCTAGTTTGTGATGTTTTCAGCATTCAGAGGGTATTCAAAGTATTTTTTACTAATAAAAGTGATTTAACTGCTCCTACGGCTGTTTAGTATGAAAATCTCTTTCTGTTTTTAGACTGACATTGGGTAAGGTAGGTGCACTTGTTTTCTTATTCCCATCAAACGCGACCTGATGTTGACCTTGATGGGGAGAGTTTGTGTGCAGTGACTACGATGTAGGCATGTGTGTGCATGTGTGCACATGTCAGGGAAGTGGAGACGTGAGCTTCAGCTGAACCCTCACAGCCAGGCCCGGCTTTTCCAGGGATGTAATGAATAGAGCCACGGGAGCTGTCTTCACTAAAGTGAGACATTCTTCTCCCAGACTAATGTTTTCCACACCAGTTGGCAGATTTTTTTTTCTAACATCAACCCATCTGCCACTTGTATCCCACAGCAACCTGGCAACTTGCTGCCTGGGCTGTTCTTTTTCATCTTGACCCCTGGCCTGGGCAAGCTGCAATTGAGTGATACTCCTTTAAAGAATTGCCTGGTCACTTGGGCAAGTCTGCGCTGTTATTTGTTCATGTCGTGAGGGCTTGGTATTCCTGACTCGATGGGTTACAGTATGACCATAATTCCTTACGTGTCCAGTCAGCTGTCAGGGACTAAAACCCTTCACAGGAACAGCAAGCGTGTGAGATCTGGCTACAAAGTCCGTGAAAGATGAATAATTTTTCTGCTCACCCTTCATAATGCTTACTTTCCTTAGCCTCATTGCCCGTTACCTGGGACTCTAGAAATAAAGGGACCTGTCTCCAATTTCCATCAACATTCTAAGTCCCATGGAGCTTATATTCCATTGGAAGGGCAAGTTGATAAATACCAAGCATCATCTTGTGGCCGACGTTTAAATCGTCTGAACTGTACATGGGTAGAAAAAAGGAATCTAGCTTGTTTTCTTTTCCTTTACTTTTAAAACTTTTTATCCAACAAATTGAACTACTCCTGCCGTGAAAAGTGATTCAAACCTCACTGGCCAGGCTCTTCAGAGACTGTCTCGTCTGTTTTTAAAAAGCTCTACAGGGCTTCCCTGGTGGCGCAGTGGTTGCGAGTCCGCCTGCCGATGCGGGGGACGCGGGTTCGTGCCCCGGTCCGGGAGGATCCCACGTGCCGCGGAGCGGCTGGGCCCGTGAGCCGTGGCCACTGAGCCTGCGCGTCCGGAGCCTGTGCTCCGCAACGGGAGAGGCCACGGCAGTGAGAGGCCCGCGTACCGCAGGAAAAAAAAAAAAAAAAAAAAAAAAGCTCTACAAAGAACACTTACTTTCCTTTCTGGTGAATATTGTCACTGTTTATCACTATGTGAGAAACGTCTTATCAAATTTTAAGATAAACTGTCCTTTGATATAGATATAGGAGTCCATTATCCTGAGAGATGACTTCATTTTCCACAGCAAACAAAAGATCAGTGCCCTCGTTAAAAATAGCAGCTTCCATATTGGCAGAGGAAAATTACATCTGGACCGGCTGCTCTGATACAACAAAAACACTTTTCCTTTTCCAGACTTGATACTTCCCTCTCCTACAACCATGGCCACAAAGGAAAGGAGTCCCATGTTCAACCGACTTCCCATGGAGAGCAATCTCTCTCTGAGACATTTAACCCAAATGACATAGGATTACACCTTCTGTCATTGCCTTTTAGAGGCAGAAAACATTCAAAATCTCAACTTGCTATTATTTTCTTAAAGTTATCTAAAATATAACTTGTGCTTTAATAGTATCGACTCTCTGGGGTCCCTGAATACCCAGGCTGGTTACTTATGCAAATTGCTGTGCTTTGTAATTAAGATAAAGCATTTTAGTTAAATTGCCTTTCTGCGCAGAGAACTCTATCTTAGACCAACCTTTGTAAATAAATTGAACCTGCTGAGTTTGAAAATTAGAAAACTAAGCACAAATGGGTACATTTCTTCAATAGGCTTTGCCTTGGTTTGGTTGCACTGGTCTCATATTCGATTAACTTGCAATAACGTTGTGGAGATCTCAGACACGGCTCCGTGTTCTGTAACGTCTCGACATGCATGATGGCTGACTTATTACGAGGCGTGGAGAAGGCTCATCGTCACAGACTTTTGTCATATTTAGCTGCCACTGCAAGTGGAATTTCATCACTAGAGAGTGAAGAGTTTAAGTTCCTTTCCTTTAAAATTGTCTTTTATAGGAATTTTATGAAAGTATTTATGTAGAAAGAATATGTCTTCAGGTGATGCAGATGTCTTCAGAAGTTTATTACAGAAATAAGAAGGAAGGTAGCGGATGATTCCCCTGAAAAGAGAACGAATACAAGAGGCCACGGCAAAACCGGCCTGCAGATTCATGTCTTACATGAATTGCACAGCCCACGATTGGGCTGTGCCATGGCTTAAATTTTTTTAATTAATTGCCATTTTTAATTGGAATATTTAACCTTAAAATATAGATTGATATTTTCTCTTTAAAAAAAAAAAAAGAGGAGCTCTTGCTACAGTGGCCGGGCATTCCCATGTGAAAACAGTCAGCGGAAGTTGGCCCGGGGGCCCCTCCCTCAGGCAAAGCGGGTGTTCAGTTTGCCACCCACAGCTGCCCACCCACTGCTCAGGCTTCGTGCCGGCTCCAGACCCCGACCGACTTGGTAACCTCTCTTTTTGAGGCTCATCCATTCTTTCTGGTCTCCTAACAGATCATTTTCTTTCTGAACAGACGGGTAAACAGCTCACGTTAAGACTAAATACTTCTTCTCGAGCACTGCTAAGAAAGATACAGAACGTAGAGTTGCCGAGGAATGGCTGCTGAGCCAGCACTCTGCTGTCCTTCTTCCCGAGAAGAAGGTGCCGCCGCATTTCTGTGATGTTATCCCAGAATTACCACAGCCAAGAACCAGGAAGCTACTCTCCTCCTATTCTTAGCTCTGGTCACTTCTGCCTCCCCCTGATGTTTAACTGGGGGCAAAAAATTTTAAGTGGGATGTAGATGAATTGGAAATGATTCAATGGAGAGTGACAAACATTAAAATGATTACAGAGGGCTTCCCTGGTGGCGCAGTGATTGAGAATCCGCCTGCCGATGCAGGGGACGCGGGTTCGTGCCCCGGTCCGGGAGGATCCCACGTGCCGCGGAGCGGCTGGGCCCGTGAGCCGTGGCCGCTGAGCCTGCGCGTCCGGAGCCTGTGCTCCGCAACGGGAGAGGCCACAGCAGTGAGAGGCCCGCGTACAGCAAAAAAAGAAGAAGAAGAAAAAAAGATTACAGAGTTGCAAAGTCGATCTGAGGGTAGGCTTGAGGAATTGGGCTTATAAAGTCTGAGGAAAAGAAAGCCCCGGGTTGATGTTCTCAGGGTATTAAAGGACATGACCTAGTTGATGCCGATGGGCATTCTCTTGCTCTGCTGAGGACGGAGCAAATGGAAACGTTCTTCCAAGACAGCAGGGGAGAATTTTTAATCATGTGTAATGGAGAGCGGCAGGACCATGGGGGCTGTGCCTTCGGAGGGGCATTTCCAAGGTACAAAGCACGCTCGTATCCACTCTCCTTGAGACAGGTTTTGAAGGGTAGAAAGTTGACAAGTCATTTTATATCCTGCTCTACCTCTGGAGACCGAGTTTGTGTCAGCTGACCTTTGGGGACATTATCTATTCCTTTGAGTCCACAGAATTATAGAAGGTCTTGAATCTGATTTGAGTGTATTCAAAAACAAGTACACATCAGCTCCTGGCCATCAGAAACGAGATGACAAGGACACACCCTTTTTGCTATTGAATTAACACCTGGACTCTCAGCTCTTCGCGTAATCATTTCTTTTGTCGTCTGCGATTGCAAACCCACGGTTATTAGTCTGCTGTGGCACTTAAACAATGGTGCTGCTTTTATGCCTCACACCTGGCGATACTCCTCTTAGTGAAATGTTTCCATGGATACGTTATATCAGAAACTTCACTACCCCAAATAAGAATATAAAAAGTCATTGTCATGTGTCAGACAAGGTAGTTCACTCATTTGGTCTACTATTATGTGTTGAGCACCTATTTACCTGCCAGGATCTGTGTTTCCACCGAGCACAAAGGTGAAACGTGAGTCTTTGGGAGGGGGTGGGAGAAGCAATCCCAGCACAACGTGAGGATGTTATTAAAATACCGTTCACTGAGTGGCGTAATGAGGCTGCCATGAGTACTAACATGTAGCTATGAAAAGATGGACCCCACCTGAAATGAGTTAAATGGTCAGAAAATATCAACTGTGCATTGTACCAGTAGGAGCAGAGAAAAGAGTAAAGATGAAGAGCTGGCAGAGAAGTGAGGGTGTAGTGCAAGGAGTTGGAAAGAAGAAAGACTGTCTTCCTGACGGCCGTGTGCAGACTAGGAGGGTTCTTGGCCCCAGCAGAAGCTTGGCTACACCCAGCAGCTCCCTGGAGCTTGCCCTCGTGAATATTAGTAAGTGAAAGAAGCCAGTCTGCAAAGGCTACGTACTATGTGACTCCGACTATATGACTTTCTGGAAAACACAAAACTATGGAGACGGTGAAAAAAATCAGTGGTTACCAGGGTTAAAGGAGAGAGAGTGATGAATAGTAGGAGCCCAGAGGCTTTTTAGGGCAGTGAAACTACTCTGTGAGCTACTATAATCGTGGATGCATGTCCTTATACATTTGTCAAAACCCACAGAACGTGCAATACGGAGAGTGAACCCTAATGTAACCCACAGACTTCGGGTGGTCATGATGGGCCCATCAGTGGTAACAAGTGTACCACTCTGGTGGGGGTTGTGGATGGCAGGGGAGGCTGTGCACATGTGGGGGTGGGTGCTATGGGACCTCTCTGTACATTGCGCTCAATCCGGCTGTGAACATAAAATGGCTCAAAAAAACAAAACCTATTAAAAATTAAAATTTCCAAAAAGACAGTTTCGACACAATGAAGTTTAGATGATAGTAAGGAATCGTTAATTTTCATTAACGTTTCAGTTGCACATTAAAGGTGGGTGAGATTTCAATACAGAGATGTGGAGAAGGGACTTCTGGCAGACTAAACAGAGTGGTCAGGGGCGGGGAAGGAGGAAAAGGAGGGTAACACTCAGAAGATACCTTGATGTTCATTTCATCTTTAATCTTGAGAACAGCTGTAGCTTCAAATACTTTATTTCATTGTTCTTATACACCATTTCAGAAATCATAGTAGTTGGCATCCAAATTCTACTTTCTGAATGATTTCTCAAACCTAGAAGAGAATAAAACTTCTTTATCAGTTCATAGAACTTTGGTTCTGAATATATGATTACCTCAACCATGGAGCAGCAATTAGCTATTTTTTTCATATTTATTTATTTGGTTTTTTTGGGGGGGCTATGTCGGGTCTTAGTTGTGGCGCACGAGCTTAGTTGCCCTGCGGCATGTGGGATCTTAGTTGCCTGACCAGGGATGGAACCAGCGTCCCATGCATTGCAAGATGGATTCTTAACCACTGGACCACCAGGGAAGTCCCAGTAATTATCTTAACTGTGCCTAAGAGTTGTGTCAGGGAAGGGGATGCTTATGAAAATGCAGATTCCTAGGTCCCACCACCACAAACTCTAACTCAGCAGGTCCGAAGCAGTCCTCACAATCTGCATTTCTCACAAACATCCAAGCTGAGTTGGGTCCAGGTGGTTTAGGGACCACATTTTCAGAAATCAAGCCATAGAGGTTTATATGTAAAGGACTAGAAGAGATGTCACAAATTCTAAAGCTTATAAGAAGCAACAAGTAACAGGAGTGAGTAAAATGGGGGGTATTGAAACATCAATCAACTTAGTTTTCATTTCAATACTTAGGAATATTATGCATTCCACATGACTTTTGGAAATGCACAGTCCACTTGTTCTATATTTTCCCACTTTTGATAGGGACACGGGATGGAGAAACATTTCTGTAAGTGAAACAGACATGTAAGTGTATGTGAAATGGCAACTGATGAGACCCTAGTGCCAGGGAAGCAAAGAGGACTGGGGCTTCCTAATCCTTCACCTTAGCAAGGGAAGTTCAGAATAGTATGTACAGTCTCCTAACTTTTAAACATTGGCCTAGATTCTTTTAAGACACTCTGTGGGCCAAAATAAAACAAAATATGTGTGTGGGTCCAGGTCCAGTTGTGACTTTGGACTAAAGCTTTAGTTGAAAAGATCTGTTTGGATCGGATCATTAGTTTTCAACCTGACTTCCAACGGATGGGAGGGGGTGGCGGAGTAGCACGGTGGATGAGCTGCCGCCGAGGTAGAAGCCACAGCTCCTCCTTCTCCTCCCGCTGACCTCGCCCCTCCCTAGACTGTCTCTGCGTTTACTACACGTGGGTGCTCCATGTCCGATTTCCCTTGAAAATACAACTTGGCTGCTAAAATTCCAAAAGAAAAAAAAAAACAAACCTTGATGTCGTAATCAATACAGACCAAAGTCTGTTTCAGTAACAAACAACATCAAAATCTCAGTGGCCTAGAACAACACAGGTTTGCGAGGCGTGCCCACCGGGTTGGCAGGAGCTCTGCCCCACCTCTTTCTAATCAGTCAGCTGGTGGAGACTAGAGCATTTGAGTGTCACGGTCACCGAATCAGGGGTGATGGGGGGGTGGAGAGCTGCAACACCAGCAGTTAAAGGCTCTGGCCTGGAGGTTACACATGTCGGCGCCACTCACGTTTCATTGGCCAGATAGGTTATTCGGCTCCATCTGACTTAAAAGGGGTGACTCAGTGCCCTGTGAGCTGTCGGGGGGAAGGGAGCTAAAACTGCCACTGTGCAGCGTCGCTGTCCCCCAAGCTGAGCTACATGCTGGTGCAAGGGTTAGGCTTGAATTCCAAGCCACAGATTGTATGTTTATCCACTATGGAGTGAGGAATTATTATGGCATTTTTGAGAAAAGAAGCAACATAAAAAATATGATAAATACGAGTACTAATTGGAAAAAGTGTAATGTTCCATTTCTCAGTTAACGTCATACGTCACATGACCATGATTTGCAGCTTGAATCCAAATCGCCTTGGTGACTATAGTTTTCTACCAGCTAGGTAATGGATGGATTCGATTAGAAATTGATCGACAGTAACTTACCTTTTTTCTCCTTTGTGAATTTAACCAGTCTAATAAGAGCCTTATAAATAACTAATGAAAGAAGGCAGTCTCAATGCTTATAATATGAATTCTCCTCCTACAGAAAATGGGACCCATCTATTGAACAACAAATATCCCCTCGTGGAAACAAAGGTGTCTTCTATCATGTCACTTAATCAGATTTAGAAGCATCATTACCATCGTGCAATTTGAACTGAATATATTACAGTATTTCTTTTAAGTGAAAATAATTGGAAGACATCAAGAACAAGCATTTATAGCTGAGACACGTTGGGAAGGTGAACCTTGGCAAAGACTGGAGCAATCACAGCTGCTTATCATGGCCGCTGTCTCCTCTCCCACCTTGGCAACAGGGACAGCAGAATCCTGGCCTCACATCATCATTTGCATTCGATGTGAATTCTGTCAAGTAGAAAAGGGTCATTGAGTTAGCCTTCCAAATTGAAAGAGAGAGAACAGCAGTACCCGCACATCTTTTGTGGCACAAAGTGTTCAGCCTGTGAGGGTGAAACACTTTATTTTTAAAAAAGGATAGATAATCATTGCAGACAAATGCAGACTTCAGAAGCATAGCCTTGACTCTTTTCGTTGGTACTACAGAGCCTCGAAGAAGAGTAATACACATCTATTACCTCTCCTAATTTCTTCTCAGTTCAAGACTAGGGCAAGAATTGTTTTCCTTAAGAGTGTAGCCTTGGGCTTCCCTGGTGGCGCAGTGGTCGAGAATCCGCCTGCCGATGCAGGGGACGCGGGTTCGTGCCCCGGTCCGGGAAGATCCCACGTGCCGCGGAGCGGCTGGGCCCGTGAGCCATGGCCACTGAGCCTGCGCGTCCGGAGCCTGCGCTCCGCAACGGGAGAGGCCACAACAGTGAGAGGCCCGTATACCAGAAAAAAAAAAAAAAAAAAGAGTGTAGCCTTTGCCGGAAGAGTCTGCCGTGAAGGAGAAATCTTTGTGCCTCTGAGTGAGATGATAGTTCTGTCCCTCTTGCTTCCTATGGTGGGGACACCCTGTCCTCTGGTCCCCCTTCCCCACAGAACATGCCCTTAGGATGTCCAAATACCTTTAACTTCTGAGCAAAGGACCCTGTACCCCCTTACCTGTCTTGAAGATCCACATTAGCAGTGGGGGGGTGCTGACCAGTGTCCGTGTACAGCCACCAGCCAGCAATGCCACCTCGCCCCTGCACCGTGGGCCGACCTCGACCAGAGGCTCTAGGGTCATACCCAGGAGGAAAAGTATGCAGAGTGAGTTTGTTAGGGTGCTGTCTGCCTGATGTGTGAATTTCCTAGGGCTGCTGTGACAATGTGCTACAAGCTGGGGGGCTTCAAACAACACAAATGTATTGTCTCACGATTCTGGAGGCTAGAGTCCCAAATCAAAGTGTCAGCAGAGCCATGGCTTCCTCTGAAACCCGTAGGGGAGAATCCTTCATTATCTCTCCTAGCTTCCAGTGTTTGCCGGCCATCCTTGGCATGTAGATGCATCACCCCAATCTCTGCTTTCATCAGACGTGGCCATCTTCTCCCTGTGTATCTCTCTCGTCTTCTTACAAGGAGGCCGGTCACGTTGGATTCAGGGCTTGCCTTCCTCCAGTATGACGTTTTCTTAGCTTAACTACTTACATCTGCAACTGCTCTATTTCCAAATAAGATCACATTCCGAGGTACCCAGGGGTTAGGACTTCAACGTATTTGGGGGGAGGGGGGACACAATTCAACCCATAACACTTGAGTAGCTAGATCTATCCACGAGCCTTTCCTCTGGTGCAACCTCGTTCCTATGAGCTCTAACATAATCCAACAAAATTTAATGAGATCAGATACTTCCATCAAACCTGGAAGAGGAAGAGCATTTCAGTTCCACGGTAAGCCCCTTGAGGCACGTTGATTCTTTCAGCTCCAGATGCTGTGCCAGCTGGCCCCTGCCTTCATGGCACTGCTGCTCTAGTTGGAACCCTGACATGAAATAACGCCCTGCCTGAGAGCTAAAGCTGGGAAAGGCCAGGGTGTGCCAAGGCAGCACGTCGTGGGGGATACAACCTCGTCTTAGGAGAGCCGGGAAGGGCCACCCGCTAAAGTCAGCTGAAGCTGAGACCTGAAGGAAGGGTTGGCTCTAGCCCCATGAAGAGGGCAGGGAATCGGTTCTAGAAAGGATAGAAGTAAATGAAGATAACTGTTAAAAATGAGATTCAGTCATGTAAACAAGACAGATGCTTCTTCCTCTCAGGTGACAGTCCCTGCAAGTGACCAAGATTCCCTGCAACCTTGAGTTCTGTGGCCCTGCTGTCTCTCAAGCGTGCCCTCCCGCAGAGGTCACAGCTGACCCCCACCTCATCGTCATGTCTGCCCGCGGGAGAAAGAGAGAGAGGAGGAGGCACAGCCCTTGCCTCTTCAGGGCACAAGCCATAGATGGCTTCACCTTTGCTGACGCCCTGTGACCAGACCCAGTCATGTGACATTGGAGCTCCAGGGGCATCTGGGAGATGGGGCCGTGAGCCTGACAGCCACAGGCCAGTGACAAGTTCTCATGCTGTCAAGGGAGGGGAGAATCGGTACCGGGAGGACAGCCGGCAGCCTTAACGTGCTCTCGGACATCACAGCAGCTAGCGACCTCTTCCCTCTCGGACCGCGCGGTGCAGTGTGGGAGCCGATGGCCACAGGAGACTCCCGAACACTTAAAATATAGGACGCAAACCAATTCCAAGGACTCTGTATAAAAAACAAGAAAATGAAATTATCTCGCTAATAATTTTTGTATTGATTACATGATAAAATGGTAATATTTGTGATGTGCTGGGGTAAATAAAATTTATTATTGAATTAATTTTGCCCACTTCTTGTTTACTTTCCTAATATGGATATTAGAACGTTGTAAGTCGCATATTTGGCCCACATTTTATTCTATTTCTTATCGTACAGCTGCCCTAGAATCTCACAGTGCAGCAGGGGAGACAGACGTGAAGAACAGAGTTCAAAGTGAGGCCAGGAGGAGAAGGAGTCAAGGAGGTCGGGGAAGGCTCGCGTCCTGCAGGGAGGATATTGGAGCCAGGACACTGAAATCTTAAGAACTGCTTTCAGGTGCAAGTGAGGAAAGAGAGAGGCTCAGCAGAGGAGGGCAGAGAGTGTAAGTGAAGGAAGTGGAGCAAGGAAGTACGGGGAGGGATGGAGGTGGCGGGAGGAGGCCGGCAGGAATCCTGGAGGGACCGGATATTCCGCTGAAGCCCTGGAGCTTACGAGTCCACCAGAAGCAGAATGTTCTTCAGAAGCATCTCAGCCATCTCACGCGTGTTCCTGAAACCTCTCTTAGCCCATTTCCTCACCTGTAAGACAGGAATGAGTGTGCCTTTTTCAGAGCGTTGTCCTGTCAGTTAAATCTGATGAAGTGGGCAAAGCCCTAACACAGTGTCGGCACATAAAACGATTCCATTTTGTAACTGAGTGAACGACCCACTGGATGAAGAAAACTGGAAATTCAGCTCAACCTGGTGCCTCCACGTACAAACAGATTTCAAGTGTTTAGATACAGTTTTGAAATTCTAAAAGTCATTGATCATTAAATTTCATAGAAATAACTTCTTGAAGGCAGAGCCTAAGAGCACAAGGTCTCAAACTTTTCCCGAAGGTTCCATCCCTTTCCTAGAGGACGTGAAGATGACCAGCCAAGCCTTCCCAGCTGACGTGGACACCTGGCAATACGATGATGGAAAACATTTTTGTTAAGGTGTTGATGGAAGCAAGACCATTGACCCTGACCTAGCTGGGTGGAAAGCATTGGGTGAAGAGTCGAGATAAGAGGCTGACAGGCTATCACAAAATCGCGAGAGAGGACTTCCATTTCAACAGCATCTTCCGAGAATCTCTGATGCATCTTTTTTGTAACCCGGATGGCTTTTTACTTTTTTTTTTTTAGTGCAAACTGCCAAATGGTTAGGGAAGTTTAAAACATTCTGTTAAATCTGGTATAAAACTAAGTATAGGCTGCATCTGCAAACAGCCACTAAATCAGACACTGCTGTCAAAAATTATTTCTCAGTCTCTGTATCCATGGTAGGGGAAACATTTGTTTCATTTTGAAGGCGGACCCTTTCGCAGGCTACAGACAGTTGATTGAGTGGCTCCTCCTCCCTCAGGCTCCTGTCCTGTCTTCCCGGGCTGGCCCCGTGTCCTCGCCTTCAGGCTGTCCCTTCATCAGTCACTTACATCGGGCATTTTGCAGGCGTGCTGACTGCTGGCTCCTGACTAATCCTTCTGACAGGGAAATGGCTCCCCTGGACAGGAGGGGCCCAGGAGCTTTTGCTTCTCCATGCCGACGGACGTCACTCTATTTCACCCCAAGATGGGCCAAGCAGAGTCAACCCACAAAAGACATGTGACAAAGTGGCTATCAGCGTCCCTCATCAGCCCGTTTTGCATCTCTTCTCTCCGTGCGACCCACTGCCTACTTATTCAGTATAAGGTACTCAAGTTACTCTGCCTTTAGCCCTCTCGACTCCTATTTATCTATCTATCCATCAGTTCATTGACTGAATAAGTACCGAGTCCCTTCTCTCGGGAGAGGCAACACACTGTGATCATAAAGAACTCAGCCTCGGGGCTGGAGTCCCGAAGTTTGGACCCCAGCTCCACCACTTGCTAGATGCCCGGTGCCCCGAGCACATCTCTCTGAGTGCCGGCGTTTGCATGGGTCAAATAGGATAATGATCCAGCCTGGCGAGCAGCTTTGAAGTGCGTGTCTTCAACCAGTGCCCCGGTCCAGCCAGATGAGGATGCTGAGGCAGGCAGACAGACAGAAGGACTCATCCAAGCCGCAAGCCCAGGACGCTGTTTCGCCGAGAGCATTTGTTTCTCAAACTCACACCCCGCAGTTAAACGCCTCCCCTTTGGAGCAGTAGAAACAATTCCTCCGGCAGTGTTCCACCAGGTTTGGTAGAGCCAGCCTAAAATGACCCCTTTGACATCCTCTCACAGTCTGTATCTGGTCCACAGGGCTATCCTGAAAGCCTTGGGGAAATAAATGGAAACGCTCCTTGGGCATTGCCCCTGTCAGCCACCCAACGGGCCTGTAAAATGAAGAGAACCAGACCATTTCAAAAAAGCTTTGAGTTATCAGCTGTGTAATTGTGAGTGTTGGCTCAATAATGAGGTCTGAACACAGCCAATATCTATCAAAATCGAAGAGATCTACGCAGATGACTAGATCGATTCCTGCCTAGTGAGTCCTCTGTGCCAGGAAATCACACCCACAGTCACGCTGCACAATCTGGATGACCAATCAGTGGTCTTTGCAGCCATGGACACTCTCGGGCCTTCTTTCTCTGAGGCGCTCGAGCCTAGCAGGAGGTGGGGAATGTTTACGTCGTTGTAGAGTAACTGCTGGCCTCCAGTTCTCTTGATGCTACATTAAGTTGCACTTTTCTAATAGCTACCTTCTTTCTGGCGCTTAATGCCCCTGCATTAACAGATGGGCAGGCGGAACCAAGGCAGTTCTGAGGGAATTGGATGCCCAGCTGAAAGTAATTGGAAGCAGTATGGCAGGAGCCATTGGAACGCAAATGAATCCAGAACTTGGTGTCTGCATAATCAGCATCAAGCCAAGACTTGGGGAGCTCCCGCAGAGCAAGACTACATGTAGTGGTTTGATTTTTAAAAGGCTTTGCTTTCCCTTGAAAACCCTGTCATCCTTGGGCTAATAAACCAAATCTTGACAATTCAAATAAGGAAATATACCAAAAATGTCACATAATAATAGTCTAGGAATCCCCACATCAATAATTCATAGATTTGATCCCTAAGAGGATAAAAAGAAATTTAAAAGCATAATAAACCTAGTTCCTGTTATATAGGCCATTTAAAAATATAAACATTTATATTTTTTATGATTACACTGCCCTGATTTTTTTTCAGTACATTATTGGCAAAGTAAAATACAAAAAGTGTAAATAAATAACGTAGGTTCCACTAGAGAAGGAAGGAAGGAAGGACGGAAGAATGGAAGGGAAGGAGGGAGGGTGGAAGGAAGGAAGGGAGACAATAAAGTCTATAGTGAAAATGCGTGCGCCAAAACTGGTTTTGATTTTGAGATCCTTTTTGAATAGTACTGTGATGATTTTGAAAATCCTTAACCCCAGTTTCTTTTCATTTTTCTCTTCTCTACCCCATAAGTAAATTATATCTGTTGTCATAGATATACTCAGTACTTAATATTGTTTAATATTTTGTCTGTTGTCTGCACAACTGCAATGATTGTACTTAATTCACCATCGAAACCTGAGTAAGATGAGCTACAAAATTATTATAACTTTAGAATATAGTCTAAAATCCTTTTCCTCGCCGTCCAGGTCTGTCTCGGTACCTTCCCAACATACACCCTTTGTTCTGGAAAGTGTTTTTCCCACAAGCCCCTGACTGTCCTCTGTGCTTTGACCATGCAGACCAGTGAGGGGACAGTAGGGTCGAGTGAGGGCTAAGGGGTCGGAAGTCCGATAAACTGAGCTGGAGTCCCAGTCGCTTCACTGAGCACTTGTGTCACTGAAGCCGTGTGCCTCAGTGTCTTCCTCGGGAGAAGGGTTGAGCAATGACACTTAACTGCAAATTGCTTTCAGAATTAGACGCTGTCCACGCACAGCCCTTGGCACTGCTCGTCACGGTCAGCAGTTCGTAAACGTCAGCCATTCTTACTCTACCCGGAATGCCCTTCTCTTTCTCCTCTCACTCAATCATCCCTTATCGCACGTGCTCCATGAAGCTGACCTACATCTCCCCTGAATTGTTACTAATACACTGACGTGTGTTGTTTCAAATATGAGCTCTCCTTAATTAAACTGCAAGCTCCTTGAGGGGAAAATCAGGTCATCCTAGCACAAAGCAGGTTCTTGAAAAATCTTTGATAGATTAGAAGCGCATACTGTAGTATTGAAAGATTTGGATGCACAATTCATGCTGCTCTGGTACATTAAATTCATGTTAACTGTGTCCATAATATTATATGAATTCCAGGCTTCTACATTTAATCAAAGTCTCAACCATAATGAGCAGCAATTATGAAAGGGCAGTTAACAGATTCCCCAAAGAACTAGGTCCCCCGCCTTTAGATCTGATTCTGTCTGTACAGGCAGCTCGTTGGGGGAAATCTGCTGAAGCTTCCCAAGCCTGAGTCATTTCATTTTTAAAAGGAGCAAATCCCATGACGCTGCCTGACACACAGTGTGCTCAGTGCATCCTAGTTATTATTAGTAATGATAATGCGATGAAAATAATAACAACGGCAAAGGCTTCCTGCAGATTTGCTGACCCACCGGGAGGTCTATGGCGTTTCTCCACATTGCAACAGGATTGTGGTATGAAAGCCAATTACAGGCATCCAGAAAAGGGCCACTTGCTAAAACCAGAGAAGTTTTCTTCACACCAAAATCCTGCTGTGACCTTAATATGCCACTCCCATGACCTACGGGGTAGGTAAAAGAGGTCACATTGAGTGAGAGCCTATTTGAACTACTAATGTGCTATCTAAGGGAGGGGAAGAAACATTAATATGGATGGCACCTTCAGGGTGTGATGTTTGGAGTAAGGATAGAATTGCAGCTTGTTAAAGTTTAGTGGAGTCCCTGGAAGTTCGGTGAGTTTATACGCTGAAAATGAATGCAAGTCCATATGCTATTGGCTATTACCCCTTCCCCAACCTTCTGGAAGAAGCCTGACAGGATGCTGAGGCAAGCACCCCGGGGCTAGTGAGCGCTTAGCATGACAAATCTTTCAGCCACCTTCAATCTTTTTTTTTTTTTTTTTTTTGCGTTATACGGGCCTCTCACTGCTGTGGCCTCTCCCGTTGCGGAGCACAGGCTCCGGACGCGCAGGCGCAGCGGCCATGGCTCACGGGCCCAGCCCCTCCGCGGCACGTGGGATCTTCCCGGACCGGGGCACGAACCCGCGTCCCCTGCATCGGCAGGCGGACTCTCAACCACTGCGCCATCAGGGAAGCCCCCACCCTCAATCTTTATCACAAAACATTTGTGTCACGATTAACAAGGGCTTTGGAGTTGATCTCAAAACAAAGCCAATTCAGTCAATTAATATGAAGCTATGAAAATAGTTACCTTTACTTCATGTAACTCTCAGCATCTCTGGGTTAACAATATGCAACTATTAAGAGGGAGTCAAATAGTTGTCGCAAGTCAGAGATAGTTATCGCCGAACGCGTAGAAACTGCTGCGAAGCCCCATGAACTTTGTCTCTAGTAGTTGCTCACAAAACCATATTCAAACTTTTAAAGAAGCTGAAGGAGAAGGAATGGTTCTGAAATGCCAGACTTCGTGATTAAATGCAGTGAAGATGCTGAGAAGTCTATGGAAATTCTCAAAAGCTATAAAATGTTAAGTACATCACACAGTTACTGAAAATCTAAGCTAAAATACTTAAAGTACTTATGGATGTCATATTATCATTCTACTATAAGATGGCCTTTGTTTTAATACCACAAAGGTATGGAAGTTTTCTATGAAACCCTTATAAAAATTCAGTTAACCTTTGTGGAAAAAAAAAAAAGAGCCAGAAACACTGCTAGCACTGGAGTCATTCGCCGTGTACTGGCCTCATGGTCAAGGAGAGCCAGGTACTCAAACTATGTCAAACACTCTGAATGTCAGGCTAACTTACAGGGAATCACTAGTACCATAGAAAGCATTCTTCATGCTTCCCTGCCCATCCAATATGCAGTTGTACTTTATCCCAATTTTTTCTAAAATATTCAAAATTATGTGGTAAAAGTGGGTATTTGAAAAGCCAATTCTCAAGCTAAGTAGCTAATCTATGATGGCTACCTTCCTCTCAAAACACTCACTCGTATTATTCATGTATCTACTCACGTTCACATTGGTAACAATCGTTTTCTTGATTTAATAGTGGAAGCAAGGCCAAATTTCTCTATAAGCTCCTTGAGGGAGAAGATTATTTTGATCCTATCATAACCTAATATACTAGCTGCTGACAAATATTCTTTAAATGACCAGTAAGTACTAAGAAACAGTTAGTAAATGTTATTCACACACTTCCTGAAATGACTGTTTGGGCCATAAAATTTTAAATTTATCATTTGATGTAAAATCAAATGAGTAACGTGAGTTAAACTCTTCTTGTTTTTGTCTTATGTTATCATCTCTTGAACGTACAGTTTTCAGAAATGAATGTGTTCATTAACAATTTTAACTGGGATAAAGCATTTCTTTGAAAATCACCTACCTTTTTCATTTTAAGTGACTGCTGAATCATCCCTAGTAAATCATGACATTGTTGCACTTTCTTCTAAAATGAACATATTTGTTTAGCAGTGTCACACTAACTTTCTCAAGCAACTGGAACAAACTGGATTCTCTTTTCTTTTTATTTTCTCTTCTTTCTCTCCCTCCATTCCTCCCCCTGTACTTCTTTCTTTTTTCTTTCTTCTTTCCTTCCTTCCCTCCTTTTTTCCTTTCTTTCTCTCTTTTTTTTCTTTCTTTTTCTTTCAACAATGACCCAAACTGAGTTTTGTTTGTTTGTTTGCGGTACACTGGCCTCTCACTGTTGTGGCCTCTCCCGTTATGGAGCACAGGCTCTGGACGCACAGGCTCAGCGGCCACGGCTCACAGGCCCAGCCGTTCCGCGGCACGTGGGATCCTCCCGGACCGGGGCACGAACCCATGTCCCCTGCATTGGCAGGCGGAGTCTCAACCACTGCACCACCAGGGAAGCCCCAAACTGAGTTTTTATGAAAAGAGAAGAAAATGACACAAGATTTGGCTATGTCACAGATGTGTTTTAGGTCCTAACCAATGAAGAAAAATAATATAAGATTGAAAAGAATAAGATTTCAGATCTTGAAACCCGTAGTTAAATGACAACTGCCTTTTTTAATTACCAAATTAACTACCTACACTCTTTTTGAGCCAAATTTTATCTTCTCTACCTTTCCTGGCGCCTCTGTATCCTGTGACTGCTTCCTTACAAGGGGTGAAGTAGAAGGAAATATTACATGGGAGTAGTGATAGGAATTCTCCAAGAAGAGCCACATGATTTTAACTGGATGAGCTTTTTCTAACGATAGCTTTTATACGTTTGAATCGCTTTTAGGAATACATACAGCATTTTTCAGTGTATGAATGTATCTGGTATGAATGTATTTAATTCAAAACACCACCTTGACTTAAGTATTTTGATAATCTTTCTGATTGTAGCGTTGAAGGGCAGTGGTGACCTGCTTCTTCACGTGGCTGCTCAGAGCAAATGGCCTCTGTTCCTTCCCCCAGGACTCCCGCTTAGTGGTTCTGGGTTGCTCTTTCCCACGTCTGGTTGCTATGGAGAAAGCTGCAGCATCAGCTTTTGTTTTCAGTTACCAGGTTGTTGTGACGGCATTGCTTATGAAAATGGTTTCTCTAATGCTAATTAGTTACAGCAACAAAATGAAAAGCTCTGCCTGCTTTGCTTTGTTGATACTTTTCAGCCTGTGCTGAGGCAGGTATTCAGACAAAGGATTGAAATTACTAATCATACCTTCTGGTGAAAGAACTCGTTCACTTAGTATGTAATGAGTTAGACTTTAACTCTTTTCTTACCTTCTACTGAGGGTCTGGGTAGGTGGTTTTCTACAAAGGATTGGATAGTTCCTGAGTCTTGTCTGCTTCCTGTGATGGTCTACTTGGCTCCTTATGTCCTAAAGCCCAGCTCCATCAACCCACAAGACCCATTATTGCAGCGTTAATAATACCAATATAATCCAATTCCATTTCTGACAGTTACCAGCTCTGTAGTAGTCAGCAAGCTCTTTGAGCTCTCCGTTTCTTCATATGAGAAATAAGGGAGTTAAGACCCGTTTTCCAAGATTGTGATGGTAAATCGGAAAATCAGGCCCTTCCTGGACATGTGACCTGTGTAGTCACACAGGGCCCTGCGCTCAGAGGGCCCCCATGTGGTTTAATGCTCTGTTGTCATCATCTTGAAATGCTAAATAATTTTGTAACAAGGGTGCCGCCAGCCGCGGCAGGTCCTCAAAGTGCAGCAACGATCGACGAGAGGGGGTAGGGAACTGAACGCACCAAGGTGTGGGCTCAGAAGGGCACGAGCAACGGATGGTTGCAAGGCAAATTTAATAACAAAGCATAGTCATATATATACCCCTAAAGCAGGGACTTTGCATAGTCATTGTAAAGTAGAAACTTTGCATAACCTTTGTTCTGTGGAACTAGTCTTTCATCTTAGTCTTAGTCGCCACCATAACTGCATCAGCGGGTTTATCGTCTGTCTCGGTTTAGTCGCCACCTTATCTGCATTATCTGCATCAGCGGATCCTTGTTCCACAAAGGCACCAATTTCCCCTCCAGGATTGCTTTTCCTAGCTTTAGGGAACAACCAGGGACTCCCATTAACTGAGCAGGTCCCTGGAGCGATCTGGCCAAAGGCCATCTCCTTTTTTTACGTTCATACCATAAAGTCCAGGATGCAGACCAAGGAGAGTACAATTGGGCCCTGAGGCTTATGAGGGTCTTAATGGCGCCTTCCTCAGAGGGCAATGCTCGCCACACAAGGGGCTGTGTATTTTCATTTTGCACTGGACTACACAAATTACATAGTCAGGATGAGCTAGGCTCTGCTTCAGTAGTAATAAATCCTCCAGACTCTCAGTGCCTTTACACAACCAAAGTTTATTTCTTGCTCATCCTACATGTCCAGCACGTGCTGGAAGGATGCTTTGTGCATCCTAGTCACTCAGGGATCCAGGCTGAAGGACACTTATTTTGACCTGAACTTTCTTTCTCTGTACACCAAGGGAAGCAAACAAAGAGAATTGTACATCTGTCACTTCTGTTCACCCTTCTTTGTCCAGAGCAAATCATATGGCCTTGTCTAACGACAAGGGAATGGGAAGCGCATTCCTTCCTGTACCCGGAAAGCTGAGAGCTGGAGTTGTTGGTGAACACACCACCAACGTCACAAAATACCAAGTGCCCATGGGCACCTGCACCTGCCGTTTGCAGCCCACCCTTTAAAGGAGTAAATTTCAAGATTTCCAATTTCTCCTAAAACAAAACCAAGCCAGATTATCTGAACATAATATAATTTCTCTTTTAAAAGAAGTCCTTAATTCTCTTCCAACAACTTCAAGATTTCCTTGACTGTTATCTTCCCTGGGGATGGAGCGTATGCTGAGAAAGTTACTGCTGCAGTATCAGGATTAAAGCGTTCCTTGCCAAATGGAGAGAGTTCAGCTAGCATTGCTGATTCCTTCATTCCACTTTCTCAGAACTGAAATGCTGTTGCTATTTGTTTTCTGATTGTAAAATATAAATGTATCATTATAGCACATCCCAACAACAGGAAAAATATAAAGTTAACATACAAAGTAGTAAAATCCGTAGTAATCCCGCGACTCAGTGTTAGGTTTTGTCTTTCTAGGCATTTTAGGATACATACCCACACTTGAAAATTCTTAAGCATTAGTATCTTATACATATTAATTTGTATATATTGTTTAATTAAATGCTATGCCATGGGCATGTGTGTAATAAATATAAATATAATAATATTAGTTTTTAATTGTATCACGTGATAATCATTTGATCTGCAGTCACATGTATCTGGCAGGATTTATTACCCCTGTTCTCCAGTCCCCAACAGCTACAAGTCCTAGAGGTAAAACCACTTAGCAGTTATTATCATTCCAGAAATACTCTGGGCAGATATAAGCAAATACACATACTGTTTCTTTTTTACCCAAATTGTTGCATTCTGTGTATAAATTGTTTCCACTTTACAAAGGAATCAAAATTTGTTGAATGAACTACCTATAGATGAGGTTTCAATATTTTTCTTTTTTTATTATTTTTTAAAATACATCTTTATTGGAATATAATTGCTTCACAATATTGTCTTAGTTTCTGTTGCAGAGCAAAGTGAATCAGCCATATGCATACACATGTCCCCATATCTCCTCCCTCTTGAGCCTCCCTCCCACCCTCCCCATCCCACCCCTCTAGGTGGTCACAGAGCACCGAGCTGATCTCCCTGTGCTACGCTGCTGCTTCCCACTAGCTATCTGTTTCACATTTGGTAGTGTATATATGTCCATGCCACTCTCTCACTTCGTCCCAGCTTACCCTTCCCCCTCCCCGTGTCCTCAAGTCCATTCTCTATGTCTACGTCCTTATTCCTGCCCTGCCACTAGGTTCATCAGGTTTCAACTTTTATTTTTTATTGAGGTAACATTGCTTTATAACATTATATAAGTTTCATGTGTGCAACATTATGTTTCTACTTCTCTATCTGCTCCTGCGTGCTCACAACTAAAAATTTAGTTTCCACCTGTCATCATTCAGTTGACCCCCTTAACCCATTTTGCCCCCACCTCCCGCCTCTTCTCTGGTAACAAATACCCTCTTTCAAAACCTTCCATTTGTTCTTTCATTGTTTGTTTGTTTGTTTTTTTCCTTTTATTTTTCTTTACTTTTTTTTAAACATCTTTATTGGAGTATAATTGCTCTACAATTGTATGCTAGCTTCTGCTCCACAACAAAGCGAATCAGCTATACATATACACATATCCCCATATCTCTTCCCTCTTGCATCTCCCTCCCTCCCACCCTCCCTATCCTACCCCTCTAGGTGGTCACAAAGCACCGAACAGATCTCCCTGTGCTATGCGGCTGCTTCCCACTAGCTGTCTATTTTACATGTGGTAGTGTATATATGTCCATGCCACTCTCTCACTTCGTCCCAGCTTACCCTTCCCCCTCCCCGTGTCCTCAAGTCCATTTTCTAGTAAGTCTGTGTCTTTATTCCTGTCTTGCCCCTAGGTTCTTCATGACCTTTTTTTTTTTTTCAGATTCCATATATATGTGTTAGCATATGGTATTTGTTTTTCTCTTTCTGACTTACTTCACTCTGTATGACAGTCTCTAGGTCCATCCACCTCATACAAATAACTCAGTTTCGTTCCTTTTTATGGCTGAGTAATATTCCATTGTATATATGTGCACATCTTTATCCATTCATCTGTTGATGGACACTTCAGTTGCTTCCATGTTCTGGCTATTGTAAATGGAGCTTCAATGAACATTTTGGTACATGACTGTTTTTGAATTATGGTTTTCTCAGGGTATATGCCCAGTAGTGGGATTGCTGGGTCGTATGGTAGTTCTATTTGTAGTTTTTTAAGGGACCTCCATCCTGTTCTCCATAGTGGCTGTATCAGTTTACATTCCCACCAGCAGTGCAAGAGTGCTCCCTTTTCTCCACACCCTCTCCAGCATTTATTGTTTCTAGATTTTTTGATGATGGCCATTCTGACCGGTGTGAGATGATATCTCATTGTAGTTTTGATTTGCATTTCTCTAATGATTAATGATGTTGAGCATCCTTTCTTGTGTCTGTTGGCAATCTGTATATCTTCTTCGGAGAAATGTCTATTTAGGTCTGCCCATTTTTTGATTAGGTTGTTTGTTTGATATTGAGTGGCATGAGCCGCTTGTAAATTTTGGAGATTAATCCTTTGTCAGTTACTTCATTTGCAAATGTATTCTCCCATTCTGAGGGTTGTCTTTTCATCTTTTTTATGGTTTCCTTTGCTGTGCAAAAGCTTTTAAGTTTCATTAGCTTCATGTGTTTATTTTTGTTTTTATTTCCATTTCTCTAGGAGGTGGGTCAAAAAGGATCTTGCTGTGATTTATGCCATAGAGTGTTTTGCCTATGTTTTCCTCTAAGAGTTTGATGGTCTCTGGCCTTAAATTTAGGACTTTAATCCATTTTGAGTTTATTTTTGTGTATGGTGTTAGGGAGTGTTCTAATTTCAGTCTTTTACATGTAGCTGTCCAGTTTTCCCAGCACCACTTTTTGAAGAGGCTGTCTTTTCTCCACTGTATATTCTTACCTCCTTTATCAAAAATAAGGTGACCATATGTGCATGGGTTTATGTCTGGGCTTTCTATCCTGTTCCATTGATCTATATTTCTGTTTCTGTGCCAGTACCATACTGCTTGATTACTGTAGCCTTGTAGTATAGTCTGAAGTCCGGGAGCCTGATTCCTCCAGCTCGATTTTTCTTTCTCAAGATTGCTTTGGCTATTCGCGCTCTTTTGTGTTTCCATAAAATCGTGAAATTTTTCGTTCTAGTTCTGTGAAAAATACCACTGGTAGTTTGATAGGGATTGCATTGAATCTGTAGATTGCTTTAGGTAGTATAGTCATTTTCAAAATATTGATTCTTCCAATCCAAGAACATGGTATATCTCTCCATCTGTTGGTATCATCTTTGATTTCTTTCATCAGTGTCTTATAATTTTCTGCATACAGGTCTTTTGTCTCCCTAGGTAGTTTTATTCCTAGGTATTTTATTCTTTTTGTTGCAATGGTAAATGGGAGTGTTTTCTTAATTTCACTTTCAGATGTTTCATCATTTTTTTGTATAGGAATGCAAGAGATTTCTGTGCATTAATTTTGTATCCTGCTACTTTACCAAGTTCATTGATTAAGTTCTAGTAGTTTTCTGGTAGCATCTTTAGCATTCTCTATGTATAGTATCATGTCATCTGCAAACAGTGCCAGCTTTACTTCTTCTTTTCCAATTTGGATTCCTTTTATTTCTTTTTCTTCTGATTGCTGTGGCTAAAACTTCCAAAACTGTGTTGAATAATAGTGGTGAGAGTGGGCAACCTTGTCTTGTTCCTGATCTTAGTGGAAATGGTTTCAGTTGTTCACCATTGAGGATGATGTTGGCTGTGGGTTTGTCATATATGGCCTTTATTATGTTGAGGAAAGTTCCCTCTGTACCTACTTTCTGGATAGTTTTTATCATAAATGGGTGTTGAATTTTGTTGACAGCTTTGTCTGTATCTATTGAGATGATCTTATGGTTTTTCTCCTTCAGTTTGTTAATATGGTGTATCATGTTGATTGATTTGCGTATATTGAAGAATCCTTGCATTCCTGGGATAAACCCCACTTGATCATGATCTATGATCCTTTTAATGTGCTGTTGGATTCTGTTTGCTAGTATTTTGTTGAGGATTTTTGCATATATGTTCATCAGTGATATTGGCCTGTAGTTTTCTTTCTTTGTGACATGTTTGTCTGGTTTTGGTATCAGAGTGATGGTAGAGTCACTCGTAGAAAGAGTTTGGGAGTGTTCCTCCCTCTGCTATATTTTGGAAGAGTTTGAGAAGGATAGGTGTTAGCTCTTCTCTGAATGTTTAATAGGATTCGCCTGTGAAGCTATCTGGTCCTGGGCTCTTGTTTGTTGGAAGATTTTTAATCACAGGTTCAATTTCAATGCTTGTGATTGGTCTGTTCAAATTTTCTATGTCTTCCTGGTTCAGTCTCAGAAGGTTGTACATTTCTAAGAATTTGTCCATTTCTTCCAGGTTGTCCATTTTATTGGCATATAGGTGCTTTAGTAATCTCTCATGATCCTTTGTATTTCTGTAGTGTCAGTTGTTACTTCTTCATTTTCATCTCTAATTCTGTTGATATGAGTCTTCTCCCTTTTTTTCTTGTTGAGTCTGTCTAATGGTTTACCAATTTTGTTTATCTTCTCAAAGAACGAGCTTTTAGTTTTATTAATCTTTGCTATTGTTTCTTTCATTTCTTTTTCATTTATTTCTGATCTGATCTTTATGATATCTTTCCTTCTGCTAACCTTGGGGGTTTTTTGTTCTTCTTTCTCTAATTGCTTTAGGTGTAAGGTTACATTGTTTATTTGAGATGTTTCTTGTTTCTTAACGTAGAATTGTATTGCCATAAACTTCCCTCTTAGAACCGCTTTTGCTGCATCCCATAGGTGTTGGGTCGTCGTGTTTTCATTGTCATTTGTTTCTAGATATTTTTTGATTTCCTCTTTGATTTCTTCAGTGATCTCTTGGGTATTAAGTAGTATGTTGTTTAGCCTCCATGTGTTTGTATTTCTTACAGATTTTTTCCTGTAATTGATATCTAGTCTCAGAGCATTGTGCTCAGAAAAGATACTTGATATGATTTTAGTTTTCTTAAATTTACCAAGGCTTGATTTGTGACCCAAGATATGATCTATCCTGGAGAATGTTCCATGAGCACTTGAGAAGAATGTGTATTCTGTTTTTTGGGGATGGAATGTCCTATAGATATCAATTAAGTCCATCTTGTTTAATGTATCATTTAAAGCTTGTGTTTCCTTATTTATTTTCATTTTGGATGACCTGTCCATTGGTGAAAGTGGGGTGTTAAAGTCCCCTACTATGATTGTGTTCCTGTAGATTTCCCCTTTTATGGCTGTTAGTATTTGCCTTATGTATTGAGGTGCTCCTATGTTAGGTGCATAAATATTTACAATTGTAATGTCTTCTTCTTGGATTGATCCCTTGATCATTATATAGTGTCCTTCTTTGTCTCTTGTAATCATCTTTGTTTTAAAGTCTATTCTGTCTGATATGAGAATTGCTACTTCAGCTTTCTTTTGTTTTCTGTTTGCATGGAATATCTTTTTCCATCCCCTCACTTTCTGTCTGTATGTGTCCCTATGTCTGAAGCTTCCATTTGTTTTTGTTTGGTTCAGTTTTCTCATTTATTTGGGGGTTTGGTTTTTTGTTTTTGTTTTGTTTGTTTGTTCTTTATATTCCACATATGTGAAATTATACAGTATTTGTCTTCATCCATCTCATTTATTTCCCTTAGCATAATACCCTCAGTATTCATCCATGTTTTTGCAAATGGCAAGATTTCAACGTTTTTGTGACTGAGCAGTATTCCACTGCGTGTGAGTGTGTGTGAGTGTGTGTGTGTGTGTGTGTGTGTGTGCATGCATATATATACATATATATACACATATACATATATATGTATGTATGCCACATTTTCTTTATCCATTCATCCGTTGATGGGCACTTAGATTGTTTTCATACCTTGGCTTTGGTACTGATAAATAATGCTGCAATGAACATAGGCATGCATATATCTTTTTGAATTAGTGTTTTTGTATTCTTTTGGATAAATACCCAGAAATGGGATAGCTGGGTCATATGGTAGCTCTACTCTTAATTTTTTGAGGAACTTCCATACTGTTTTCCATGTGGCTGCACCAATTTACATTCCCACAATGTAGAAGGATTCCCTTTTCTCCACATCCTTGACAACACTTGTTATTTTTTTCCTTTTCAATAACAGCCATTCTAACAGGCATGAGGTGATATCTTACTGTGGTTTTAATTGACATTTCCCTAATAACTGGTGATGATGAACATCTTTTCATGTGCCTGTTAGCCATCTGCATGTCTTCTTTGGAAAAATGTCTATTCAGCTCTTTTGTCCATGTTTTAATCCAGTTGTTTGGTTTTGTTGTTGTTGAGTTGTATGGGTTCTATATATATTTTGGATATTAGCCCCTTATGAGATGTATGATTTGCAAATATCTTCTCCAATTCAGTAGGTTTTCTTTTTGTTTTGTTGAAGGTTTCCTTTGCTGTGCACAACCTTTTCATTTTGATGTAGTCCCATTTGTTTAATTTTGCTTTTATTTCCCTTCCCTGAGGAGACATATCTAGAAGATATTGCTAAGACCAACGTCAAAGCACATACTCCCTATGTTTTCTTCTAGCAGTTTTATGGTTTCAGGTCTTACATTCAAGTCTTTAATCCATTTTGAGTTGATTTTTGTGTATGGTGTGAGATAATGGTCTTTTTTTTTTTTTTGCATGTATCTGTCCAGTTTTCCAAACACCACTTATTGAAGAGACTATCCTTTCTCCACTCTATGTTCTTTGCTCCTTTGTTGTAAATTCTTGTCCTTATACATGTGGGTTTATATCTCAGTTCTGTTCCATTGATCTATATATCTGTTTTTCTGCCAATACCATGCTGTTTTAATTACTATGTTTTGTAATATAGTTTAAAATCAGGGAGTGTGATATCTCCAGCTTTGTTGTTTTTTCTCAGAATTGTTCTGGATATTTGGGGTCTTTTGTGGCTCCATATAAATTTTAGAATTTTTTGTTCTATTTCCATGAAAAATGTCCCTGGGATTTTGGTAAAGATTGCATTGAATCTGTACATTGCTTTAGGCAATATGGACATTTTAACTATGTTAATTCTAATCCCTGAGCATAGAATATCTTTCCATTTATTTGTCTTCTTCAGTTTCTTTCAACAATGTCTTATAGTTTTCAATGTACAGGTCTTTCATCTCCTTGGTCAAATTGATTCCTAGGTTTTTAATTCTTTCTGTTGGTATTGTAAATGGGATTGTTTCCTTAATTTCTCCTTCTAGAAGCTCACTGTTAGCATATAGAGATGCAACAGATTTTTGTATGTTGATTTAGTGCCATGCAACGTGACTGAATTCATTTATTATTTCTAATAATTTTTTTTTGGTAGAATGTTTAGGGTTTTCTATATATAAATTCATGTTATCCACAAATAGTGACAGTTTTACTTCTCCCTTTCCAATTTGGATGTCTTGTATTTCTTTTTCTTGCCTAACTGCTCTGGCTAGGACTTCCAATACTACGCTGAATAAGAGTAGCAAGAGTGTGCATCCTTGTCTTGTTCGTGGTTTTAGAGGAATAGCTTTCAGCTTTTCACCACTGAGTATGATGTTAGCTCTGGGTTTGTCATATAGGGCCTTTATTATGTTAAGGTACGTACCATCTAAACCCACTTTATTGAGAGTTTTTTTCATAAATGTGTGTTGAGTCTTGTCAAGTGTCTTTTCTGCATCTACTGAGATGATCATAGTGTTTTTATCTCTCATTTTATTAATGTGATGTATCACACTGATTTGCAGATGTTGAACCATTCTTGCATCCCTGGAATAAATTCTACTTGATCATGGTGTATAATACTTTTAATGTGTTGTTGCTAATATTTTGTTGAGGATTTTTTTATCTATGTTCATAGGAAATATTGGCCTGTAATTTATTTTTTGTGTGTTGTCTTTATTTGGTTTCGGTATCAGGGTAGTGTTGGCCTTGTGAGTTGGAAAGTGTTCACTCCTCTTCAATGTTTTGGAAGAGTTTGAGAAGGATAGTTATTAAATCTTCTTTGAAAGTTTGGTAGAATTTGCTTGTAAAACCATCTGGTCCTAGACTTTTGTTTTGGGGGGAATTTTTGGATTATAGTTTCAATCTCTGTCCTAGTAATCAGTCTATTCAGATTTTCTGTTCTTTGATGACTTAGTTTTGGAAGGTTGTATGGTTCTAAGAATTTGTCCATTTCTTCTAGGTTGTCCAATTCATTGGCGTATTGCCATTTGTAATACTTTCTTGGAATCCTTTGTATTTCTGTGGTAGCCATTGCTATCTCTCTTCTTTCATTTCTGATTTTATTTATCAGAGTCTTCTCTCTTTTTTCTTAGTGAATGTGTCTAGCTAAAAGTTTGTCAATTTTGATTATCTTTTCAAAGAACCAGCTATGATTTTATTGATCTTTTCTATTGTCTTTTTCATCTATTTCCACTCTAATCTCCTTTCTACTTCTTTACTGACTTCTGGCTTCCTTTGTTTTTCTTTTTCTAGTTCCTTTAGGTGTAAGGGTAAATTGTTTATTTGAGAGTTTTTTATTTCTTGAGGTAGGCCTGTATCGCTATAAACCCCCCTCTTAGTACTGCTTTTCCTGCATCCCATAGATTTTGATATGTTAAATTTTCATTTTCATTTGTCTTCAGATAATGTTTATCTCTCCTTTGATTTCTTCATTGACTCAATAGTTGTTCAGAAGAATGTTGTTTGGTTGCCACATTTGTGATTTTTTTCCCAGCTTTCTACTTGTAGTTGATTTCTAGCTTCATACCATCATGATCAGAAAAGATGACTGATATGCTTTCAGTCTTCTTAAATTTATTGAGACTTGTCTTTTATCCCAACGTATGGTCTGACTTTGAGAAGGTTTCATGTGCATTTGAGAAAAATGTGTATTCTGCTGCATTTGGATAGACTGTTCTGTACAAATCTATCAACTCCATCTGATCTAAAGTTTTATTTAAAGCTACTCTTCCCTTGTTGACTTTCTGTTTGGCTGATCCATCCACTGATGTAGTAGGGTATTGAAGTCCCCTACTATTTTTTTTTGTGTGTGTGTGTTGCTCTCAATTTCTCCCTTTGTGTCTGTTAATAATTGTTTTATATATTTTGGTGCTCCTATGTTAGGTGCATATATATTAATATTTGTTATGTCTTCTTGATGAATTGGCCCCTTTATAATTATATCCTGTCCATCTTTGTCTCTTGTTATCTTTTATGGCTTAAAGTCTACTTGGTCTGATATAAGTATGGCTACACCAGTTTTCTTTTGGCTGCTACTTGCTTGGAGTATCATCTTCCATCTCTTCACTTTGAGTCTATGTTTGTCTTTAGAGCTGAGGTGTGTCTGCTGGAGGAAGTATATACTTGGGTCTTGTTTTTTAATGCAGTCAGCCATTCTGTGTCTTTTTTTTTTTTTTTTTTAATTTATTTTTGGCTGTGTTGGGTCTTTGTTTCAGTGTGAGGGCTTTCTCTAGTTGTGGCAAGTGGGGGCCACTCTTCATCGCGGTGCGCGGGCCTCTCACTATCGCGGCCTCTCTTGCTGCGGAGCACAGGCTCCAGACGTGCAGGCTCAGTAGTTCTGGCTCACGGGCCCAGCTGCTCCACGACATGTGGGATCTTCCCAGACCAGGGCGCGAACCTGTGTCCCCTGCATTGGCAGGCAGATTCTCAACCACTGCGCCACCAGGGAAGCCCCATTCTGTGTCTTTTGACTGGTAAATTCAATCCAGTCATTAAGGTGACTATTGATAGATGAGGACTTAGTACTGCAATTTTTATCATTTGTTTTCTGGTTGCACTATAGCTCCATTGCTTCTCTTTCCTTGTTTTTATGTCTGCCATTTTCGGTTGGTGGTTTTCTAAAATGTCTTCCTCCGTTTCCTCTTTTTTTATGTTTTGTGTCTCTGTTCTAGATTTAGGTTTATGGTAACCATGAGCTTTGTATAAAACTTCTCATAGATAAAACAGTCCTTTTCTGCTAATAGCATCTTATCTTCATTTATCTATGTAGGTACTGCTCATTTCATCTTCCCCTTTTGTGTTTTAGTTATCTCAAATGGTCCTTTTTTATATTGTGAGTTTGTTACCAAACTGAAGTAGCTATAGTTATTTTTTTCTGCCTTTTTTCCCCTTTAGCCTTTGTTATAATAAAGTATCTTTTAAAAACCCATTCTGGGGCTTCCCTGGTGGCGCAGTGGTTGAGAATCCGCCTGCCGATGCAGGGGACACGGGTTCGTGCCCCGGTCCGGGAAGATCCCACATGCCGCGGAGCGGCTGGGCCCGTGAGTCATGGCCGCTGGGCCTGCGCGTCCGGAGCCTGTGCTCCGCAACGGGAGAGGCCACGACAGTGAGAAGCCCGCGTACCACAAAAAAAAAAAAAAAAAAAAAAAAACCCATTCTGATAACGAGTTGAAATTTTCTGATTCTGCGTGTCTATTTATCACCTTACTCAAAGTTTTGCATATTTTGCCTTTTTGTTTCTGCTAGAAGAGCTCCTTTCAACATTTCTTGTAAGACAGGTATAGTGTTGATGAACTCCCTCAGCTTTGTTTGTCTGGGAAAGTCTTTATTTCTCCTTCATATCGAATGATAACTGCTGGGTAGAGTATTCTTGGCTGACAGTTTGTAATCTTTCAGTGTTTTGAGAATGTCATTCCATTCTCTCCTGGCCTGTAGTGTTTCTGCTGAGAAATCTGATAGTCTACTGGGGGTTCTTTTGTAGGTTAACCTTCTTTTTGTCCTGGCTGCCTTTAAAATTCTTTCTCTCTCACTGACTTTTGATAGTTTTAATATACTGTGTTTTGGAGGTCTTTTGTGTTGAGGTAATTAGGTGTTTTCTTAGCTTCATGAACTTGTATATCCAGTTCCTTCCCCAGATTTGGGAAGTTCTCAGCTATTATTTCTTTAAATAAACTCTCTGCTCTCTTTTCACTCTCTTCTCCTTCTGCAATACCTGTTACCTTAATCTTCCCCTTCCCAAAAGAGTCAGATAACTCTCATAGAAATCTCTCATCTTTTTATATCTAATTTCTTCCCTCTTCTACTCATATCATTTCTATCTATCTATCTTCAATCTCACTAATTCTCTCTTCCATCTTGTCTGATCTGTTTCCGATGCTTTCTAATGCATTCTTCATCGTGTTTATTGCCTTCTACAGCTCCAGAATTTCTGTTTAGTCCCTTTTAGAGTTTCAGTCTCTTTGGTGAGGTATTCCTTCTGTTCATAAATTTTATTTCTGAGCTCATTTTACTGCCTTTCTGAGTTTTCTTGTAGCTTGTTGAGTTTTTTCGTGACAGCTATTTTAAATTCTCTATCAGTTAGATTGAAATATTCTGTGGTTTTAAGTTTGGTTTCTAAAGAATTGTCATTTTCTCTTTGTTGTACAGTGTTACTATGGTTCTTCATGGTGCTTGATAAGCCAGCACATGTGAAGTAGGGGACACCTTTCTACTCCATTCCAACTATTCAACAGGTCAGAAATTAGAGGCCTTTCTTTTGTGGTCCAGTAGGTGGCGACATATCACAAGTTTTTAGTTTCTCTTACCTGCACTGCCTTTGGATAGATTTGAAAGTCAGCATTTTCCACCCTTCACTGCCTCTGTCAGAGGTGTCACCCCTTACCCTCATTATTGCTTCTTGCACCTCCAGGGTCATTGGTGCCTTGCAGCTGTCAGTGTCAATGGTGCTGCTGCCTGGAGCACTGGGATGGTGGGCTCTTCCACCGTGTGCAGCATCCCCTGAGTTGCATCGGGAGCGGGCCAGCCAGGAGCACGCAGGCACCTCTGCCACGTCCAGGGTTGTAAAATTTGTGGGCTCCACTGCTACAGGTGGGGTGAGCAGGGAGCCAGATTTGTGGGTACCTCCATGGCTGGAGGGACGGGGGTCCCAGGCCCTACTGCTGCCTGGTTACCTGTGGCCGTGGGCACTGCTGTGGCCAGGGGGCTGGCATTGTGCGCATTCCCTCCTCTGCTGGCCAGGTTTTCTGGGGCCATGGGCTCAGCTGCCGCAGCTGGAGAACCAGAATTGCGGGCACGGCCTCTGCTATTGCGCCTGTACCGCTCTTCTCTGTGTTCCAGTCCATCCTCCTTTAGATGCACAGAAATGTGCAATCGTCTGGCACCCTGGTGTGCTGGGTAGAGGCACCTTTGTTGAGCTGTGGATGTTCTACTGGTTGCAGATTAAAGGGGAGACATAAAGAGAGTAGCTCACTGCGCTGTGATGCCATCACCCCCCCCAGCTTTACAGTGTTTGCTATTTTAAGCAATGTCATGAGAAATATTCTCATGCATAAAGCTCTTTGTATTTACCTGCTTACTTTCTTAGAATACATTAACAGAGGTAAAATTGTATTGCTGCTTATTAAAGATTATTCTAAATTTTTATTATATTTAATGACTATATCTATAACATTGCATTAGTATATCTACATAAAGCGTATTTACTTGCTTATTTGATAAATCATTCAGAATTTTTTGGAGAGGCCACTTACCAGCTATTTTGGGAGTAATTGAAATACTCCTTTCAAAAGTATTTTGTAAGTTAATTATTAGTATAATAATGCTCCATAGTAATTATTAATATTACTTATTTTATATTATAGCATATTTGTTATTTTATTAGTAAACAGTAATAATAAAATTATACAACTGCCATATGTTAATTTCACATCCCAGTGAACATGGTACTATAAGGAGAGGCATAACGTATTTGAATATACAGCATGTAATTCTGGAATTATAGGGTGAGAAGTGGTGACAGGCACACATCTTATTTTGCCCAAAACAGGCTGGTGTTTATGCCTACTCTGGAGTCTCTGCTATTATGCTCCCTTTCATTCTCAGAATTGTACTGTTAAACAACAAATCATATGGCCATCCTACTTGTAAGTAAATTAACCATGTCCCACACCTTCAGAAATGTGTCCTTAATCTATCCATCAGTACTGTCATTTCTTTGTCTTCGTAAGAGCTAAGATAGAACACATTGTAATTTACCTTTTTTAATTAATTCAGTTTGCTGTGATACAGCTCCGGTACAATCAATTACTCCTGTATGCCTTACACAGATCTGTCAGTTTAAGGCTGCTTTTCATATCATTCTTTCTTGCTGTAGAGGCTCATCACCATCTCCTGCCTCTACCTTTGATCCAGGCAGAAGGACGGCAGTGCGTGCCCTTCCCTCCCAGATTGCACTGGAGAGCAAAGGAGGTGCATAAACATCCTTCAGGGACCTTGAGCCATTATCAGGATAGTTGTCAGATTAGTGATGCTTATGCATTCCAATGACTCATATTTTCTCATTTGTCATACAGAAAAATAAAAATGATTTTCCTAAAGAATTCTATACAAAAGCAATTTATCCTTTCACATTTTCTATGATCATTCCCCAAGTAAAGTCAGATAAGGTAAATTTGTTCTACTCTGCTGCAGACAGATGAAAGGAAGACCATCTTCATAACCTTTATTCATTAACCTTGGACTAAATAAAATCTCCAACCATTTCTTCATCACCAATACAAGCTGCTATTAGCCTGCAAGAAGTGTCACTTAATGTTTTTAACATGTTTAAAGGCAAAATAATGTCTTTTTGAAATGCTTGGTAGGAAATTCCGCAAGAACAACGTTCTCTAATAATTAACCACACTGGTAAGTTAAAGGCCTTTGGCTTTTCCTCAGGATACCTCACCACCCAACCAAGTCAATTAACAGACATAAAGCTCACTTCCTTTCCGGTCTTACTGCCTAATTAGAAGCGCATGTGTTGGTTTGCATCAAAGCCATTTCACCTCGGCTCACTCACCAGTTGTTCTGTTAGCAATTCCTGTAGGCTGGCTCTTGATTTCCATTCCTTTCCTTTTCGTGCCAGACAACTTCTTCACAGAGGGAGGGAGACGGTGAAGCATGGTCTCATTTCATTGTAATTATGGAATGTCCCAGTTAGAGGCAAAGAGAGTGGAAATGTCATACTAATTCCCGTACATCTCCGGTGTTAGAAATTGATCACTGAGTGACTAAATTACAAGTGCCGGGGAAGCCATCAGTGGGATCTTCTGCCCCCGGCAGCCTTGACATCCCTACAAATTTCCTTTCCCCGGCAGCCATTTTCAATGGCCTTTCTAACCACAGTCACCAACAGTGGGGAACCCTCAATAATATCTTATGCTTTTAGAAAATTTTTAACGTGAGTTGAAAACATAAGTATTTGGATTTTCTCCGGATAAAGCATTTTAAGTGTTTGGGTTCTATATTTGAGCTGGGGTCTCTTTGAAAACATATCCCAATGCTAGTTGTAAATTGTGACCTCACAAAGAAGACCTGAGAGGGGAAAATTACTAAATACAGCTAAATTCTTTAAATTATGAATTTCCAAAGATGTGTCAGAAGCAGCAACTTTTCTTTAGAATCTTATTTTTTAATATAAAATATCAAACTCCTAGTAATGAAGTTCTTATTTATTTTGGATCCCTTTGACAGTTTGATAAAAAACTTTAGACATTATCTTTGAACAATATTTTCTAAAGGCATAGGATTAAACACATAAAATTCAAAAGAAATCCAGTTATCAAAATAATAAAATTAAGTTTGTGATTTGGCATTTGTGCTTCTTTACCGATGCATTAAAATGACACTTCAATACATTTAAGTATAGGAAAGTTAAAATTAAATCTTACTGCTTAGGCCTTTCTCACCTTCTGAGACGACCCACACTGTCTGTGGAGTGTGTTTCTCTCTAAATAAATCCACTTCTTACCTATCACCTTGACTCTCACTGAATTCTTTCTGCAATGAGACATCAAGAACCTGAGCTTCATCAAGTCCTGAAACCCAGTACTACATCCAGGAAAGAGCCGTCCATTGGGTTTTTTCCCCTCATTCATCTCCCTTCATACAGACTGAGAAAAAGAGACAGCCACCTGGCAAAGGTCTAGTCCAAGGTGCCTTTGAAATGTTCTGCTGAAGCTCCTCTGGTTCCCTAGCATTCCTGTTGGAAGATAAGCCGTCTCCTGCTAGAGAGGCGTTTGGAAGAAAGAAAGTAGAAAAGAGGCTTGAGACTGGATTCCTACTTCTCCACGAGTCACAAAATGGAATCCCCAACCGTGGAGTCTGGAACTTTCATTTAATGCGAAGACCGAGGCCATAGGATGGCAATCCTTGTGACGCCCTTCTAAGATATCGGCGTAGGGCGCCACCAACCCAGGACGATGCGAGACCACGAGCTGTTCCAGTACTTTCGGATGCCAGAGATGGTTGACTTCCGGCAGTACGTGTGCACCCTTCCAACCAACACACTCATGGGCTTCGGTGCGTTCGTGGCGCTCACCACCTTGTGGTACGCCACGCAGACGCAGGCCCTGAAGCCACCATGCGACCTGGCCATGCAGTCAGTGGAGGTGGCGGGCAGTGACGGTGCCCGGAGATCCGTGCTCCTGGACAGCGACAAGCCCTTGGTGTATTTCTGCAATGACATCAGAATGTTACATGAAGGTTTCCAGAGGGGCATCCAGATGTCCAATAACGGCCCTTGTTTAGGCTCTCGGAAACCAGACCAATCCTATGAATGGCTTTCATACAAACAGGTTGCAGAAATGTCAGAGTGTGTGGGCTCGGCGCTGCTCCACAAGGGCTTCAGGGTAGCCGCAGATCAGTTCATCAGCCTCTCTTCTCAGAACAGACCTGAGTGGGTGATCGTTGAACAGGGATGCTTTACTTATTCGATGGTGATCGTTCCCCTCTACGATACCTTCGGAACTGAAGCAATCACCTTCATCACCAACAAAGCTGAACTCTTTCTGGTTTTTGTGGGCAAGCCAGAGAAGGCCAACCTCTTATTAGAAGCTGTAGAAAATAAATTAACAGCATGTCTTAAAACTATTGTTCTCATGGAGTCCTACGGCAGTGATGGGTCGGAACAAGGCAAGAAGTGCGGGGTGGAGATCATCAGCGTGAAGGCGATGGAGGGCCTGGGAAGAGCCCACAGACGGAAGCCCAAGCCCCCAGCACCTGAAGATGTTGCAATAATCTGCTTCACAAGTGGAACTACAGGCAACGCCAAAGGAGCACTGATCACCCGTCGAAATGCAGCCAGCGATTGTTCAGCGTTTGTGAAAATGACAGAGTACATTCATTCCTTCCTCAGATGATACTTTGATCTCTTTCTTGCTTCTCACCCACGTGTTTGAAAAAGTTGCAGAGTGTGTGACGCTGTGTCACGGAGCTAAAATAGGATTCTTCCGAGGAGATATCAGGTTGCTTATGAATGATCTCAAGGCATTTCAACCCACCATCTTCCCTGTGGTCCCCAGACTACTGAACTGGATGTTTGACTGACTTTTTCCTCAGGCAAACACCATGCTGAAGCGACGGCTCTGGGACTTTGCCTCCAAGAGGAAAGAAGCCAAGCTTCGCAGTGGCATCATTAGAAACAACCGCCTGTGGGATAAGTTGACCATCCATAAAATAGAGTCAAGCCTGGGAGGAAAAGTGAGGCTGATGATCACAGGAGCAGTGCCCGTGTCCGCCACCGTGCTGACCTTCCTGAGAGCCTCGCTGGGCTGCCAGGTCCACGAAGGCTATGGACAGACTGAGTGCACTGCCGAGTGCTACCTGACTGTGCCTATGGACTGGACCAAAGGCCATGTTGGTGCCCCAATGCCTTGCAACACTGTAAAGCTTGTCGATGTGGAAGAAGTGAATTACATGGCTGCCAAGGGCAAGGGCAAGGTGTGTGTGCAAGGGGCTAATGTATTTCAAGACTACTTAAAGGACCCGGCAAACACAGCAGAAGCTCTGGATAAAGATGGCTGGTTACACACAGGGGACATTGGAAAGTGGTTATCAAATGGCACCTTGAAGATCAGCGACAGGAAAAAGCACATCTTTAAACTGGCTCGAGGAGAGTACATAGCTCTGGAGAAGATCGAAAACATCTACCAGTGAAGTGAACCTGTCGCTCAGGTGTTCGTCCGCGGAGAGAACTTGCAGGCATTTCTCATAGTACTTGTGGTACCAGACGTTGAGATGCTAGGTCCCTGGGCCCGGAAGAGAGGCTTTGAAGGCTCCTTTGAAGAACTGTGCAGAAACAAGGATGTCAAAAAAGCTATTCTAGAAGACATGGTGAGACTTGGGAAGGATTCTGGCCTAAAACCATTTGAACAGGTCCTTTGACCTGTCTCCACCCTGAATTATTCTCTGTCAACAACGGCCTTCGGACCCCAACAATGAAGGCTAAAAGGCCAGAGCTTTGGAATTATTTCATGTCACAGATCCTTGAACTTTGTTCCACCATCAAAGTCTAATGTGAGGGAGGAAGCTGGGAAGAGGCCGCAACACCCCTCCGCGGTCTTCCGCCCGTGGCCTCAGTGGGTAGTTTTGACCACAGTGAGTAGGGAAGGAGCGACTTTGTCTGCCTCGTGCATTCAGATTCTCGTCATAGGAAGCTTAGAGGGAATGGAACACTGCCTTATGGTCACCTCGCATTGCAGACCATGTTCACCGTGATGCACAGTTTCCAAAATGAGCCTTAAAACAATTGTAATGGGGAAACTATAAATGTGCTAAGTTATTTACCACTTCCTCAGTTTAAAAGGAGGGTGAAAACTTGTCTCTCTGTTTTGCTAACCAAGTGGTTAGGACTTTGCTATTTCTGAGATGTCTGCTACTTACTGCAAATTCTGCAGGTTTCTGCTGCTCTGAAAAGTACCGTGCACTGGAGGGAACTGTCCCTTATAAACAAGAACTGCCCCAGCTGCAGGAGGTCACGAGTGGACCAGAGGTGGTTTTTTTTTTTTATCTCTTCCACCTTCCCTTCCCCATCTCACACCGCCCTTCGGATTAACCCCTGTCATTCCTGTCGGAGCAGAATTTTTGTGTATGGTGTTAGGAATTGTTCTAATTTCATTCTTTTACATGTAGCTGTCCAGTTTTCCCAGCACCACTTATTGAAGAGGCTGTCTTTTCTCCATTGTATATTCTTGCCTCCTTTATCAAAGATAACATGACCATATGTGCGTGGGTTTATCACTGGGCTTTCTGTCCTGTTCCATTGATCTATATTTTTGTTTCTGTGCCAGTACCATACTCTCTTGATTACTGTAGCTTTGTAGTAGTCTGAAGTCCAGGAGCCTGATTCCTCTGAGAGCTCGGTTTTTCTTTCTCAAATTTGCTTTGGCTATTCGCGCTCTTTTGTGTTTCCATACAAATTGTGAAATTTTTCGTTCTAGTTCTGTGAAAAATGCCACTGGTAGTTTGCTAGGGATTGCATTGATTCTCTGTAGATTGCTTTGGGTAGTATAGTAATTTTCACAGTATTGATTCTTCTAATCCAAGAACATGATATATCTCTCCATCTGCTTGTATCATCTTTAATTTCTTTCATCAGTGTCTTATACTTTTCTGAATACAGGACTTTTGTCTCCTTAGGTAGGTTTATTCCTAGGTATTTTATTCTTTTTGTTGCAATGGTAAATGGAAGTGTTTTCTTAATTTCTCTTTCAGATTTTTCATCATTAGTGTATAGGAATGCAAGAGATTTCTGTGCATTAATTTTGTATCCTACTACTCTACCAAATTCATTGATTAAATCTAGTAGTTTTCTGGTAGCTTCTTTAGCATTCTCTATGTATAGTATCATGTCATCTGCAAATAGTGACAGCTTACTTCTTTTCTGATTTGGATTCCTTTTATTTCTTTTTCTTCTCTGATTGCTGTGGCTAAAACTTCCAAAACTATGCTGAATAATAGTGGTGAGAGTGGGCAACCTTGTCTTGTTCCTGATCTTAGTGGAAATGGTTTCAGTTTTCCACCATTGAGAATGATGTTGGCTGTAGGTTTGTCATTTATGGCCTTTATTATGTTGAGGTGGTTTCCCTTTATGCCTACTTTCTGGAGAGTTATTATCATAAATCAGTGTTGAATTTTGTCAAAAGCTGTTTCTGCATCTACTGAGGTTATCATATGGTTTTTATCCTTCAATTTGTTAATATGGTGTATCACATTGATTGATTTACATATATTGAAGAATCCTTGCATTCCTGGGATAAACCCCACTTGATCATGGTGTATGATCCTTTTAATGTGCTGTTGGATTCTGTTTGCTAGTATTTTATTAAGGATTTTTGCATCTATGTTTATCAGAGATATTGACCTGTAGTTTTCTTTTTTGGTGACATCTTTGTCTGGTTTTGGTATCTGGGTGATGGTGGCCTCATAGTATGAGTTTGGGAGTGTTCCTCCCTCTGCTATATTTCGGAAGAGTTTGAGAAGGATAGGTGTTAGCTCTTCTCTAAATGATTGATAGAATTTGCCTGTGAAGCCATCTGGTCCTGGGCTTTTGTTTCTTGGAAGATTTTTAACCACAGTTTCAATTTCAGTGCTTGTGATTGGTCTGTTTATATTTTCTATTTCTTCCTGGTTCAGTCTTGGAAGGTTGTGCTTTTCTAAGGATTTGTCCATTTCTTCCAAGTTGTCCAATTTATTGGCATATAGGTGCTTGTAGTAATCTCTCATGATCCTTTGTATTTCTGCAGTGTCAGTTGTTACTTCTTCGTTTTCATTTCTAATTCTGTTGATATGAGTCTTCTCCCTTTTTTTCTTGTTGAGTCTGTCTAATGGTTTACCAATTTTGTTTATCTTCTCAAAGAACAAGCTTTTAGTTTTATTGATCTTTGCTATTGTTTCTTTCATTCCTTTTTCATTTATTTCTGATCTGATCTTTATGATATCTTTCCTTCTGCTAACTTTGGGGGTTTTTTTGTTCTTCTTTCTCTAATTGCTTTAGGTGTAACGTTAGGTTGTTTATTTGAGATGTTTCTTGAGGTAGGGTTGTATTGCTATAAACTTCCCTTAGAACTGCTTTTGCTGCGTCCCATAGGTTTTGGGTAGTTGTGTTTTCATTGTCATTTGTTTCTAGGTATTTTTTTGATTTCCTCTTTGATTTATTCAGTGATCTCTTTGGTACTTAGTAGTGTATTGTTTAGCCTCCATGTGTTTGTATTTTTTCCTGCAATTGATATCTAGTCTCATAGCATTGTGGTTGGAAAAGCTACTTGATATGATTTCAATTTTCTTAAAATTACCAAGGCTTGATTTGTGACCTAAGATATGGTCTGTCCTGGAGAATGTTCCATGAGCACTTGAGAAGAAAGTGTGTTCTGTTGTTTTTGGATGGAATGTCCTATAGATATCAATTAAGTCCATCTTGTTTAATATGTCATTTAAAGCTTGTGTTTCCTTATTTATTTTCATTTTGGATGATCTGTCCATTGGTGAAAGTGGGGTGTTAAAATCCCCCATTATGATTGTGTACTGTCTATTTCTCCATTTATGGCTGTTAGCATTTGCCTTATGTATTAAGGTGCTCCTATGTTGGGTGCATAAATATTTACAATTGTTATATCTTCTTCTTGGATTGATCCCTTGATTATTATGTAGTGTCCTTCTTTGTCTCTTGTAATAGTCTTTATTTTAAAGTCTGTTTTGTCTGATAAGAGAATTGCTACTCCAGCTTCGTTTGGATTTCCATTTGCATGGAATATCTTTTTCCATCCCCTCACTTTCAGTCTGTATGTGTCCCTAGGTCTGAAGTGGGTCTCTTGTAGACAGAATATGTACGGGTCTTGTTTTTGTATTCATTTAGCCAGTCTATGTCTTTTGGTTGCAGCATTTAATCCATTTACATTTAAGGTAATTATAGATATGTATGTTCCTATTACCATTTTCTTAATTGTTTGGGGTTTGTTATTGTAGGTCTTTTCCTTCTCTTGTGTTTCCTGCCTAGAGAAGTTCCTTTAGCATTTGTTGTAAAGCTGGTTTGGTGGTGCTGAATTCTCTTAACTTTTGCTTATCTGTAAAAGTTTTAATTTCTCCTTCAAATCTGAATGAGATCCTTTCTGGGTAGAGTAATCTTGGTTGTAGGTTTTTCCCTTTCATCACTTTAAATATGTCCTGCCACTCCCTTCTGGCTTGCAGAGTTTCCACTGAAAAATCAGCTGTTAACCTTATGGGGATTCCCTTGTATGTTATTTGTTGCTTTTCCCTTGCTGCTTTCAATATTTTTTCTTTGTATTTAATTTTTGATAGTTTGATTAATATGTGTCTCAGCGTGTTTCTCTTTGGGTTTATCCTGTATGGTATTCTCTGTGCTTCCTGGACTTGACTATTTCCTTTCCCATGTTAGGGAAGTTTTCAACTATAATCTCTTCAAATATTTTCTCAGACCCTTTCTTTTTCTCTTCTTCTGGGACCCCTATAATTCGAATGTTGGTGCATTTAATGCTATCCCAGAGGTCTCTGAGACTGTCCTCAATTCTTTTCATTCTTTCTTCTTTATTCTGCTCCCTGGCAGTTATTTCCACCATTTTATCTTCTAGCTCACTTATCCATTCTTCTCTCTCAGTTATTCTTTTACTGATTCCTTCTAGAGTATTTTTTAATTTCAGTAATTGTGTTGTTCATCACTGTTTGTTTGCTCTTTAGTTCTTCTAGATCTTTGTTAAATATTTCTAGTATTTTCTCCATTCTGTTTCCGAGATTTTGGATCATCTTTACTATCATTACTCTGAATTCTTTTTCAGGTAGCATGCCTATTTCATCTTCATTTATTTGGTCTTGTATGTTTTTACCTTGCTCCTTCATCTGTAACAAATGTTTTTGTTGTTTCTCTTTTTTTTTTTTTTTTTGATCGGTGGTGCTGTATTCCTTTCTTACTGGTTGTTTGGCCTGAGACATCCAGCACTGGAGTTTGCAGACAGTTGTATAGAGCCAGGTCTTTGTGCTGAGATGAAGACCTCTGGGAGGTCTCCCTTCAATTGATATTCCTTAGGGTCTGAGGTTCTCTGTTAGTCCAGAGGTTTGGACTCAGAGCTCCCACCACAGGAGCTCAGGCCTGACCTCTAGCCTGAGAACCAAGATCCCGCAAGCTTCATGGCAAGGTTTTAAAAAAAGGAGAAAGAAAAAAAGGAGCAATACAATATCAAAGATAAAAATCAAAATAAAATTAGAAAGATAAAAAAATGTATTAGGAAAAATAAAACTATAATTGAAACGACTGTAACAAGGTAAAATAAAACCACAACAGAAAAAAAAGTGGGGGGAGGGGGGGTGAACAAGCCAAAAGGAGACATCACTAACAAAGTATAAAGAATAAAATAAAATTAGAAAAATAAAAGATTTATTAGGAAAAATAAAAATATAAAAGAATCAACAACAGTGAATCAACAAGGTAAAACAGAAACCCAATCTAAAAGAGGAAAAAAAAAAAGAAAAAAAAAAAGCCTTGGCTATGGGGGTGGAGTTTAAGCAGGGGTGGGGTTTAGGATGGGGTGGGACCTAGGCAGGTGGGAGGTGACGTTTGAGCATGGGGCGGGGCCTAGGCAGGGCACTTCAAGCATGGGGCAGGGCCTCTGTTTAGGACCTTCCCGGAAGGGGAGAGGCAGGAGAACCTCTGGAGAGTGGAGTTCCAGAGTTTGGAGGTAGGGCCCTCCGAGTGAGGGTGTGTGGGTGGGGTTTAGGTCCAGTGTGTTGGAGGGGGTCTCAGAGGGGGTTTCCAAGTGTAGACGTAGGTCCCTGAGTGGGGGTGTGGGGCGAGGCTTGGGCTCTGGGGAGGGAGGCTCTGAGGGCAGAGGATTGGGCCCGGGAGCCCATCAGGCTTCCCTGTGCCTAAGTGGACAGGGAAAGCGCTGGCCCCATTCCCTTCCACTCCTTTGTGCCCCTCCCCCAATGTCTCCCCCGCCCCCGCTGAACCCCTAAACATGGGTGGGTCCTGCTGGGTGTAGGAACTCCTCCCCTCCCCCAGCCTCCCCTCAGGGGTACCGTCCAGGAGGTCTGGCCTTTCCTTTTGCTCTTCCTTCCCTCCCTCCCACTACCTCAGGACCCACGTGCCTGGAGGGGGCCTCAGTGGGCACCGGATCAGGCCCGGATCTCAACAGGTTCCTGGGGCCCAAGTGGTCAGGGGAAACCTAACCTTTCTTCCCTTTCAGTCCTCTGCCCTCCCAGTGGTTCCCCAATTTCCCCCTTCGTGTATAGTATCCCTTCCCCTCCCCCAGCTGCCCCTCAGGGGCGCCAGTCCCCTCCCACCTCCACTTCTCCTCCCCCTTAACTCCCCACAAGCCCCTCATCCTACCCGGGCGCTGGGGGTTCCTCCTGTCCCCTTAGGTGTCCGTGGTCCCCCACTGGTGCCTGGTAGGTGCCCTAGTTGTGAGAAGACGTGAATTCCTCATCCTCCTAGTACGCCATCTTGACTCCACTCCTGTGATGGTTTTTAATGTGGTTTTCATATCAAAAGAGTGCATTGTGATTAAGTGGCTTTTTTCCCCAGAGTAAACTCTCAGGCAAGGTATGTCTTTAAAAATATTAAGGGAGTAGACACACTTGGGTACTTATTGAAATGGACAGTGATAAATAAATGCTCTTTTGTCATAATGCTACCTGATTTCTATGAAATGTATTTGACAAGCCAAAATTCTAGGACAACAGGAATCTGGAAAACTTATTTCCTGGGATTAACTTCTCAAGGGATTTTTTTTTTAAGTTAATTTGGGAAATTAGCAGCATTTTACTTTACTGCAAGTCTTTGCCACATGAGACTGAATTTAGTTGTCATTTATACATTGAAAGCAGTTGATTTTTGGATACGTGAGTGCCTGTATTATGCAGGCACATCAGGGTTTGCCCCAAAGAGCTGTCGTCGTAATAACACTATGTGGTAGCCTAACTTCACGTGTATTTTTTTTTAACATCTTTATTGGAGTATAATTGCTTTACAATGGTGTGTTCGTTTCTGCTATATAACAAAGTGAATCAGCTATACACATACATATATCCCCATATCTCCTCCCTCTTGCGTCTCCCTCCCACCCTCCCTATCCCACCCCTCTAGGTGGTCACAAAGCACCGAGCTGATCTCCCTGTGCTATGCGGCTTACACCTGTATTCTTAATTGCACAAGTCAATAATTTGTCACATTGGGGTTTTGAATGTTTGCTTTAAGTTTTGGCTATTTCTATGTTTAAACCAACACAGAATTTCCAAAAACAATGAAGAAAACCAAAATAAATATTTCTTCATTTCAAAAAAAAAAATCTTACTGCTTAAAAACATGTCAGTGCAAAGAACATGTCTGCTTAATTGGAATGAGAATATTAAACTATGGAGTTGTCTTTGTCTCACCTTCTTCCTCCTCATGATCAGGAAACAATTGTAGACAAGAATACTGCAAAGGAACACGTGTGTCTGGGTCACCAATGTGAGAAGAGGTGATGCCTGCATTTGCCCCCAGTTTGAAGCTACATCACACAAGTAACCAAGACAAGAGCAATCACATGCCATCCACCTCAAATTGAAGTAATATTGAACATAAATGATTTCTCAAGTTATCTGCAGCAATTCTAATATGACATGAAAAATGTCTGTGATTCTTATTTATGACAAAGTCACAGATGTCACTCACAGATGTCACTACTACTACTGATATTTTTTCCTACATTCATAATTTTTTTAACTGTTCAATTTTAGGTAGAAGTTAGTGAAATCAATATATTAGTGTATTTCACAAATTCCACAGACTCCCATTAACAGCCCCCAATGCTATAGGAAATAAGAAACTCATGGAGCCATAATTCAAATCCATTCTACACAGGAGAGGTGGGTGATTTACTCATAACTTTGGAAAGAGTGACAGGTCATGCTTTGGCTTGGGAGCAGACACTTCACAGAGACCATTGGTCCTGCTCTGTTTTTCCAGGAAGTCTAGTTCTGCCTATGCTTCGGTGGGTAGGTTTTCACAGTTCTGGAATTTAGTATTAGAAGACCACTAGTCTACACACATAAGTCATGTCCTTCAACCTCGTTATATCGTATATAAATGTGCCTCCTTTCTTTTCAAACTCAGACAGGGAAAGGGGGTGCCACTTATTGGGGTTTTTTAACCCCAACACCTTCTGCAATTAAGACTCCTTCTCCTCTAAAAACTGTTTGTTCCATGTAAACCACTCTAATTATTACAGTGTTTTTCTTTATATCTAGCTGAACTCAACCACCCTCTATTGTCCCAAGTCCTCAGAAAACCTCCGTCCTCCTGTGAAAATAAGAAACGTGTTTGCAGGTCGTGGCATCCATCACTATCTGCAGAATATCACCAACTCCACCCAACAGACATACATACGCCCTTGCTTTTTAACACACTTAAAACGTTAGATTTGGTCTTTCAAACATTTCTCAGGTGAGCAGCAACTTCTCCATGTGCTTCAGCATTTTTTACTGTCTCCCAAAGATGATGTTAAAACTGCAAGGAATGCAGGTAAAGTCTTGGCACAGCAAAGGAAAACTCTCCACTCCTTCATTTTGTTTTATCTTTCTATTAATGTTGCCAAAGATTAATTTTTGTAGCCACACTATACTATTAATTCCCTTTATTACACATGCTGCTGTTAAGCCATGACTCACACAGCCAGTTTAGCTATTATATACATGCTACTGTTGGGATTTATACAGCTCTGCAAAAGTGCATTCTGTTAATCTTGTTAGATTAGCTCATGAATTCAGACTGCTGGTATGCTGTTGAATCCTGATTCTCTTTTCACTCTACCTTCCAATTCAAGATCATATACGTTACTTCATTATTCCATCAATGTCTATTTTCAAGTTGTTAATAAAAATACTTAAGAGGATTGCACTCCTTATTATCCGTCCCATGGGTCTCCATTGCTTTCTCTCCTGTGTATTGAGGATTTATTGTTTGGGTTGGGTTGGGTTGGGCTTTTGCATCCTTAAAATGTCTGGCCTAGACCTGACATTATGCTAGGTACTTAAAATATCTGTGGCTTTGAATTCATGAGCAAATATTCTTCTGATTATAAAACTGCTTATGTATATCTGTGAAGAAAATAATAACCCCTAAAAGTAGAAACTGTAAACTCTACTAATGTTTGGCTATATTTCTTTCTATATTATAGAAATATATTCTATATTTCTTTCTCTTTTTATAGGATATTTTTCTGTTTCTTTCACTCTGCTTACCTCCTGGTCTTCCTCTGTCTCTCCCTTTGGTAAGAGGCAATGATTAAGTCCAATCCTAACATCTGCAGGACCTGGGATGAGTGAATAAATGCGGCTCCACAGAACCCACATCTGAATAGTTTTAAATTATAAATCAAGCTAGCAAACTGTCAAATAAAATGGATCCTATCCTCTTTACCTTGAAGAGTACACCTTCATAAGGACCTAGTAGGTGATATTCTAATTTAGAATTCTCCAACCCCTCAGGATTCTTTACCAGAACTTAGTGCTGCTGGGAAAGTCAGCCGCTCCCCAGCCCTATCCCCTTGTCTTGTCCAGCTCTGCCCGGTATAGAAGGATCCTTCCACACACATAGGTGGACACCCAGCCTGCAAACCAAGGTCTGTCTACATCTCCTACACACAGCAGCTCCTTGGTCACCCTGGGGCTGGGGTGGCACACTCCTGGTAAGACAAGTCAAGCCTCAGGAGGATGGAGAGGGGAAGCTGCCCACACAGACATGTAGCTTCCTAGAAGCCCCACAGAAACCTATAGCTCATGGACCAGTCCTAGTGCAAGTAAGGCTGGGAAAAGTAGTCTTTTGCTGGGCACAACCTTAAAGTTCTGTTCATGAGGAAGGAGAGGAGCATGGATATTGGGTAGATATTAGTAGTCTCTACCACTCCTGACCGGCTCCCACCCAGCCTTCAGGATTTACCTCAAGCGTCATCATCACCAGAAAGCCTTACCTATATCCCCAGATAAGGCTCAGCACCTCCCATCTGCATTCCATTAGCAATCTGCATTTTAAAACATTGTACTGAAATTATTTGTATGCCTTCTGCATTGGACTATCAACTTATAGAAAGAAGCCCGTCTGATTAATCATCATGCCGTATGCCCAGCACATAGGAGAAGTTGGTAAATGTATGTTGAACTGAACTCATCTGCAGTTAATAATTTATATGCTCTCTGTGGGCTGGAACTGTGTCTATATCATGTATATCTATATCACAGACTGCCCTTACTAATATTTATTGATGAATGAATAAATAAATTACAGTCAGGACTAAAGGGCATAGATGGAAGAAGTCTCGCTCAAAATGCCTCCTTCTCAGTACATTTAAAAAGATAACTATTTATCAACACAAATGGTTCCCTCAACAGCAGGACACTGATGAGCAGTAATGAAAGAGGCTTCTTAATCCAGAGGCAACATTGAGGGGAAAAAATGAAATCAGTGACAAACAAACAAGTGTCATTTCTGGCACATAGCACACACCACAGAGAGAAGGTCAGCTTCTAAATGAGATCTCTGATCCAGCCAGGGGCTCCAGATCTATGTCTCTTGACTAGATTCCATTCCTTGACCCTAAAAAGAATGCTTCCCTTCGGCCACCAGGAAAAGAAGAATAAAAATCCAGCATTATCTAACTTCACTTGAGTGTCACAGAAAAGAAGCAGCTTGTACATTAGACTGAGAACCACATTCTCACTAAGAGGACCCTGAGATTCTTCTCTGTTTTGTACAGTACTTGATCGCTTTAAAATAAATATATCTGTCACTTGTCAGAAAGCCTGTCCTTGGTGTCTCGGTATTTCTGTGTGTATGTACAGATATCTGCTATAGCGACACGGCTGCATATTGATTTAAGATTAGGCCTCATCTTACTTTGAGAGTATTCCTCACCAGAAAGGATGGCACATCTTAGAGATGTACTGACTTTTCTCTTAATATACAAACTGTACTTTCAAATCCCGATGTACAAAGCCTCTGGGTTAGCTGAGTTAAGTAGAACTGTTTAAGCTTCTACCTAAACAGATCAGAGTGGATGAGTGCAAAAATGGGAGTTAAACTAAAGAGAAAACTTTAAAATATTTTCTACATTCCCACAATAACAAAAAGAACAAGTCAAACAGGATATACATTTCTAGGAATTTTTAAAACCCATCAGTGATCTGAGATTGAAAAGAAAACTAAATGAACAAAATTACTAAAAGAAGAGGAAAGATCCATAGATGCTTTTAAGTCTGGCAGGGCAATAGGAAAAGCAGAAATCTGCCACAGAAGAAGGAGAAACTGGCTGAACTTTTAAAGGACGTTTAATAGATATACATCGTCTAAAGAGATAAAGTAGAATCTGAAGATGTCCCAGCCAAAAAATGAATCTGAACCCATCAGGGTTGATTTTGCCAAAGACTGGGAACCAAGCAGGAGAATAAGAGACATCCCTACCAGGCATACCAGCCCTTCACACAGTACAAAGCAACAGCTTCCAAAGGTCAGAGCCAGAGCAGGAGAGCTGAGACAAATACCTATGTGTAACCTGGATGTTCACTGAGTGCACTGAATTGGCCCTTCAGAGGCTGGGCCAAGGTAGCAGGGTGGCTATGGATTGTCTATGACACAGAAAGTCGAGCACAGCACACGGAAGCAAAGATAATTCTATACAGTGACCAAAAATTCTGGCATCTAGGCTTAAAGCGGAATGAGATCTCCTGTGATTAGAAAAGCTGGAGTCTAGCCTATAAAGAATTGAGAGATTTCTAGAGTCTCACCATACTCAGATCCAAAGCCCTGCTGAAGGAAGAGACCTGATCCTTCCCTCAAAACATTTGAAGTGAGTGGTGAATGGAATCGAGCTAAAGCTGCAACAAAGCCCAGATCCGCCTCAATTACAGATTAATTTGACTCAGCACTCCACACTAACAGTTTGAAAGAGTCACTCCCTCTCCTGGGAGTAAATGTTATTTAATTTGGTCTTTACTGTTCTTTTATACACAATGTCTGGCATACAATTTAAAAAACTATGCAAAATTCAAAGAAGTAAGAAAATGTGATCCATAGTCAAGAGAGGAAATAGTCAAAAGAAGTAGAACCAACCACAGAAATGAATATTAGTGGACACAGATTTAAGAATAACTTTAAGCATTCTAAAACATATTTTAAGTAATGGAAACTTTGTTTATGTAGGATATTTAAGCAGAGAGGTGAAAACCATGAAAAAGAACCAATTGGAAATGCTAGAAATAAAAATTATGTTATCAGGATTGACTAAGTCTCTGATCTTGAAGAGAGGTCAATATAAACTGTTCAAACAGAAACACAAAGTGTAAAAAAGTGATGAAGATCAAACAGAACATCCAAGATCTGCAGGACAACATCAGACAGTCTAACACACATCTAATTGGAATCCAAGCAGAAAACAAAAGAAAGAATGGGGTAGAAGAAATATTTGAAGACATAATGGTTGAAATTTTTCCAAAATTGATGAAAAATATCAAACCACAAATGCAAAAAGCACAGTGAATTCCAAGTAGGATCAGTACAAAGAAAACCATACATATACAAACCATAGTCAAAATGCTGAAAACCCAAGATAAAGAGATAATTTTACATACAGGAGAATGATGGGAATGAGGCCTGACTTCTCCATCAAAAATAATGGAGGCCAGGAAACAAGGGAATGACACCATTCAATACTGTTAAGCATTGAAAGGGAAAAAATTGCCATACTAATATTCTATATCTAGCAACAACAAAGTCCTCAAAATAAAGGCCAAAATAAAATGACATTTTTAGACAGACGACAGCTGACAATTCGTCTCCAGTAGACTAGCAACAGGAACTGTGAAAATGGAGATCAGCTGTGAGAATGATAAAAAAAGAAAATTCTAATATTAACAAGTTGTCATCACCAAGACAAACAAGCCAGAAAAGACGTCACCCCTCAAGCTGAGCTGCAGCAGGAAGCAGGCCACTCCCACCAGCATAGTCAGTGCCGCCCTGAGGCACCACAGCCTGAAGCAGACCCCATTCTAGAAGGTCCTGACTACATGAATGAGGGCTGCTCTTCTCAAACTGGTGTCTCTGTCACTGCCACTTTTCACACGCCCCACAGTGCCTGAGCCGGTGATTTGGAGAGTTTTCCAAGCGCCCACAAACATTTGGCCTTTAGCTGAAAAGTTTCGATTTGTGAGGGCTGAGAGATTGTAATATTCTCTATCTGAATATCAAACCGCTAGAAGAAGCATCTAGTGGGTGTAATTCAGTTGATACAAAGGTCCTTCAGACCTCAGTAGTTGGTTTTCTTCAGAAAGTGTTACCAGATCCCAAATACAGTCTGTTCAAGATCAAGGAGAGGCACGATTAAATGGCCAATTTAGGATTTCTCATATCCGCTTGGACTCAACATCTAGAGAACATAATTCTATAGCAGATTAGGCAGGCTTGTGGTCAGGAAAGATAAGCTAGGTGGGAACGAAGAAGAAGAATCCTGAGAGTGGAGAAGGTTTTGGCACCCTTGGTAACGGGGAGAGGAGAAGAGAGGACAGCAGAAGCACCAGCTAAATGGCTCTGACCGGAGACCGCACTGAAGCTGGATGCCTCGGGGATTCTGCTGGGTGCGTCGCGCCACTTCTCTGATACTATTTCACAGACCGCCTCAGCCAGGGCGCTCACCCTGACCTTGGAACTCTTTAGTGGTCAGTCACTAACTGTACTTAGGCACAGTTCAATGCCAGACTGTACTTAGGCATCTTTTCAGTTTGTGTACTATTTAGATAAGTACTTATCTCTATGCCTTTCCTGGTACTTCTATTGTCACGTACCCTACACAGGACTTCTAACATCTGTGCATCCCCTTGTTTATATCAAGGGCTCCACCTAACAAGCAGACAAACTGAGCAAAAGAATTCTGAGTCAGGAGAAGGTATTATCCGCCTCAGGCTACAGTCTATGGGTACAAGAGATCTTAAGCTGGTTTGGAACCAAAATCATTGATTATTTCAAGAATGCCAACTTTGGGACGCAAAACATATTCTATGTGTTTTATTGCTACCATTCTCCAGAGAATCAGAGTAATATTTGCCAGCTACAGAGTGTTTTAGCAGCAATTCTCAACTAATTCAGCTTATTTTTCAGCAAGTCAGCCTCTACTAATGACATATTAAATTTTGATTCTCTTTTTATATGATTACCCTGGGGAGACATTCAAAGTAGACCTTTTAATAAGAGTTAGCTATGCTGCTGATAGACCATCATGGTGTCATTTCACTTGAGAGGATATTTTTCCAGAAAGACACACCTAATGACTGGTCAAACATACTAACCACCTTATCTTTGCTTTGGGCCATAGAACTAATTTAGACAGTCCTTAGCTTCTAGGTATTGGAAGAGCATGTGCTACAATATTAACTGAATACCGAATCAGGCCCTGAAATGCCTCCCCCCGTGGTATCTCTGAAGAAAAACACCAGCTTACAAACCAGAGAGAGCTGGAAGTTGGATCTTTACCAGGCACTGTGATTAGAATTCAAAGAATGCTGTATAAGTAAATGGTGAAATATAAGTAACTTCAGCCTCACTTTTGATCTGATCCCTCTAGATAGACTAGCCTTCGATTATACTACAGATGCAAATATCGTGCAAAGATGAAGAAAATGGTTAGGTCCTTACTGTAGGTGTACCCACCTCACTGCAGCCTCGATGCTGGTGACAGCTCTTCCTACCCCAGCCTCCACGGTACCCTTCTCATTTACCTGTCCTTTGCCCCCTTTCAATAGCATCTTCACAGAATACATCACAAACCCGTCTTCTACCCTCCCTTTAACTTCCGGTGTTTGCAAGGGGACCGTCTCTGGTCCTTCCCTCTTCTGAGATCAAGTCCTCCTTTGGGCCGTCTCATTTATTTCTTTGATTCTGAGCCCCGTCTATGGTTGATGTACCCCAAGTCTGTCTCTAGAGAGACCACTCTCTGGAGCCTCAGGATGATACTTTACATTGCCTGCTGGGTATCTCCACTTGGAATTCTCATAAGCACGTCAAATGCAAAATATCCATATTCGAACTCATTTTTCCACCTCTTCCATCACCCACATGCAAACCTGCTCTCCTTCCTCTTATCTCAGTTCTCGGCAGTGAGGGGCACGTGTGATGATCCATAGGCATAAACCAGACTCTTATCCCCAGTGGCTGATTGATTGCTGATTGATTCCAGCTAGTAGATGTTCCTTATCTCCATCCGCTTTCCTGTCAACTCAGGATCCCCCTATCCTTTGCCTGAGCTTCTGTAACAACCTGCTCTCTTCCTCCCGGCAGCGTGTTGCTCCCTCTTCAGCCCTTTATATCACTACCATACACATATGGTCACAACACACCCCATGCATTGGTTCCTGATAGGCCAAACATCTAAGCCCCTGGGTACGGTCTAGTCTGTCTCCTGGGCCCTCTCCCCTCTGGCGGCCCCATCTCCCACCCCTTCTCCCCTTCACCCTTCCTCTCATCTCCTGCAATACCTTGTACTTAACTCACATTGGACCATTTCCAGCTCTGGATCTCACCGTGTTCTTTCAGACTCCCAGACCTTGGCATAGACTGCTCCTTCCTCTGAGCCACTGGTCAGCAAAACTCTTTCTCCTTCTCTGAGGACAAATTTGACCTTCGGTTCTGCTCCTGGGAGACCCGATGAAGACGGAATGTTTATTCAGTTAATAGTCAGCAAGTGCTGATGATAAAAAGGGACCCCTGATTGGCACATTGCATCTTGACAGCCTGAGACTGTGAGTGAACCGTAAATGCCCAGGGGAGAGGCCAGAGGCAGTGGACTTCCCTGCAAGTCGCTCTCTTTGAGGTAGAAGTTACACATTCTGTAGCTTGAACTTCCGTCCATGGAACTCTTACCAACACATTTGGGACGTAGAGCTTCTAGGCAGGTTCGTGACCTCACTCACCCTCCTGATCTTGTTCCCCAAACCTGAGCGGTCACTGGGCTTCAGAGAAATGTTCTCTGGCGCTCCCTGCTAGCAGGCTGTTTCCTGTCCTGTATCCTTCTAAGTGAATCCAGTGCCAAGGGTAGCCTATTATAACCTTGTGAATCTAAACATCTCGTCGGGCCTGTGACCACCCGGGGGGGATTGCACCGCCTTTTCCCATTATTCTCAAATAATGGATAACTCATTCTTCAAAACCTTGGTCAGAGTCACTCTCGCCTATAAAACACACAGTGCCCATAAAGCCCTCCTCACCCAGACATAAGTAATTCTTTCATTGCAACCCCTGTCATTTCATCAAATGGCACAGATCACAGTTTTTTGTTTTTTTTTGTTGTTTTTTTTTTTTTTTTGCGGTACGCGGGCCTCTCACTGCTATGGCCTCTCCCGTTGCGGAGCACAGGCTCCGGACGCACAGGCCTAGCGGCCATGGCTCACGGGCTTAGTTGCTCCGCGGCATGTGGGATCTTCCCGGACCAGGGCACGAACCCGTGTCTCCTGCATCGGCAGACGGATTCTCAACCACTGCGCCACCAGGGAAGCCCAAGATCACAGTTTTATCATAAACTTTAGTTATGGTACCTTCAAATCCGTCTTCCAGCGTGAGCGGAAAATTTCTTGAGGACAGAATCACTTGCTGCTCCTATGCGCTCCTGCAGTTCCCGCCGTGCCTTGCCCCACCTGACGGGCGCACGGAAGAAGCTGAAAGATTGGGTGGATGAATGGTCGAATTGAGGAACGAGGGGTATGGGATTTGGTGGATAAATGTGTCCCTCACAAGAAATCAACGGCCATTCTCCTGTCCAAACAGACTAGCGTCAGCAGCACTGAGAAACCTGCTTTCCATGCAATTATTTCTGCTGACCCAGTTCTGCACCTGAAACCTCCTGTTAGGGGGTAAGCTACTGAAAGCCCTTGTTCAGCTAGCTGCCAAGGGGAAGGAGGCAGAGATGAAACTAACCCTCACCATTATAACTGTAGACAAAGGTGCCACATTAGCTGGTTTCCTAGAACCCTGAAGAAATCTATCTATAAGTAGAAAGTTCCAAACCGAAGTGAGCAAATTAGGGAAAAACTCTTCTCTGTGAGGGAGTCCCAGGACAGGCAAGCATGGCACTCTGAGAGGCGGGGATCAAGCCATCCCTGTGGCCTGCAGGCCGGAAGTTCCAGGCATTTCTATAAAGAGATCAGGTGTTCAGGAAATTCCTTCCTAATCACAACTTCACTGAGAACCGGCACCCCGGCCTCCACCAGTAAGAACTGTCGCCTATATTTGTAAGTCAGACCCCTTATTTATTCCAACAAGTGCATAGTTTGGATCTTCTCCAAAAAAAATCTAAACCCAAATAGGTCATTATTAATTTACACTAGATGCTAGAATTCACAGTCACCTCAAGTGCATTTCTGAGAATGTTCTCGTGATTAGGAGAGAGAATTTGGTATTTCCTGTAGGTTGGAGACTGGCAGGAAGAGAACTTCACAGACACAGCTACTGTCATTGGGCTTGCAGTGTAATTAACCCGGGCACAAGTCTTAACTCTGGTGCACCGGTCACCCGGGGAGGAAGCGGACGCCTCACATCTGGAAGTAGCCTGCAGGCCCCCGCCAGGGCCCTGCCCCGCAGGTGATGCTATCTGAGTGAGGGGGGTGCTTGCCAGCTGTAGCAAGCTCAGACACCTCACTCCGGGGCCTGTCGGTGGTGGTTCTTGTTTTCAACCCTGACCCTGCCTCAGGCGGATGTGGGGGTTTGAGGTTGGCCAAACAATGGTCTTTACTGTGGCTTTAAAAAGACACCACAGTGGCTTAAGGTTTAGACCTAAGCACTAATGAGTCATACTAACCCTGTGTTCCATCCTTTCCCCCCAGTTTATGAATTTCTGGCAGCCTTTCTCCTTTGACGAGCTCTACCGCACTACAGACAGTGCAGAGCCCGCGGTGAACACGAAGCTAATAAATTTAGTGCCCATGGCTCTGTGGAAGAAGAAAACAAACGTATATTTTCAGCATAACCTTTGTGCTTAGTCGTGGAAATGTTTTTGTGCCTTGGAAATGCTCCTTTGCTATTAAATCCAGAGTAATCATACTTCATTTCAGTAGAGGAGGGAAATGATTGGTGTTTTCACATTACTGAGCATTGGTCTAAACACTGGCTCTGCGGTAAACAGCGTGCAGACATTTTAGGAGACAGGGAGCCAGCAGGAGGTGGACAGACCACCGCCTCCTGCTCGGCTGGGGTCCCGGCACGGGGATAACGCGCTCCCAGGTTCGCATCCGCTGTGCTGATGACTGATCACTTCGGGCACACCAGCCGCCCGATGAAAGTGCCTGACAATCCTTTCTACTTAATAATTAAAATTTCAATCATATTCTCCAATAATGACCATGATTAAAGAATGACAACACGTTTTTAAAATCTGTAAGTGGCGTAAGAGACACCCGGCCTTCTTCAGATAGAAAAACAGCTGCCCTGAGATTTATTTCTGTTCTGTCCCCAAAGCTTTCCTTAAAGGGGTCTGCCCTATTTAAACAAAGGAAATCTGAATGTCTGAAAAGCTGAATGTCTCTCTTTCTTCTTCTCAGCGTTCTTATAACAGACAGTGGGATTCTATTTTTCTCTCCGGAGTTTCGAGCGTCCCAAGTAATTCAGAAGGTAGTCATTTTCGGCCTGATATTCAGCGTGTGTCACACAATAGCCTGCAACCTTTGATATACCAAATCGCTTTTTTTGCAGGTCTTTTGATTATTATCATTCTCTTTCCAAATAGCTACAAAGGAAGGACCAAAGAAGACTGTCTTTTAAAAAAAAAAACACCTTTGTATGAGGCTGTCTACAAAGTGTTAGCTTCCTTATCATTCAGGTTTAAATAGTATGATAAGGCACATACGGAGTTGGTGGTTTTCAATCTCTGTATTTTCAGAACCAATCTCTCCTCTAGAAACAATCTGTACCTACCAGTAGATTTTTATATTCCTTGATTGTGCCGTCTGCCCTTTGGGGAGCTTTACGTAATTCGTCTTCAGCGCTTAGATTACAGAGCATTCGTTAATTCATCCATCCGTCCATCAATCCATACCTACATTTGGCAACCATTATAGCACCATTGTTCTGGACACTCTATGTAGATAAAAACAGGAATCTTGAATTATTTGTGTTCATGTACCCTTTAAGAATACAGTTGTGTCATCACAGGGCAATTAGAAGTGGTGAATCCTATTTGAATACTAACACTGTTGATTCCTTTGACATTTTTGGTAGAAATTATCAGAATTCTGTGTTCAGCGGAGATGCCTTGAGAATTGGTGTTAATAAAGGGCCACACACGTGCACCCCACATCCTTTACTCTCTGACCACCTGACGAGGCAGGTCTAGGTCGGTGTACTCAAACCCAAATGTCTTTTCTTTGGGGGAGGTGTAATGTCTTGCCCTTGATCCTGTTCATATTCAGGCAGGATCAAAGCTGATGAAGTGGGAGAATGGAGGAGCCTTTCACTTCCCCTAGAGGTCAATGTTTTCCTTAGAAAATGTTTTTGAAATATTAATTTTGAAACAAACTAGGAACACACATTGCCAAACTAGAAAATTTTTCAGTGTTTCTTTCTCTGTTGTATGTTGATATGAATTAAATTCCAAGTGTTTATCTATTTCTATTCACCTAATATTTCTAGAACTTCTGTAAGGGACCTGATGTAACTTACTCAGCTAGAACAGTGCCTACACATGTAGAGACCTCTATAAAAAGGACGATTAGGAATTTTTCAATCGAAATTTTTCTACTCATTAGGTGGCAGTTATTGGGCAGATGGAAATAGCAAGTTATTCATTCAACAAATAATCGAGTGTCTGCTATGTGCTGGGCATCACGCTAGGTGCTTAGAGCATGTAGGATTGAACCAAATCGACAAAGGCCACGCTCCCAAGAAGTCAGAATTAGCGTTGTGGACACTAAATGAACGCTTTTATTATACCTTACAGCAAAGGAGGGTAACACACTTTTAGTTCTTCACTTCGATAAATAGAAAATAAGAGATTAATCTTTCTCTCCAAAGTCGAACTCAACTACCAATTGCTAAGTTAATGAATTTTCATTGCTAATATTACGTGTTGCAACTACTAGTGTTCCCAGAAAAGATTGTCCTGAAGTTTGCTCTTTGGGACTTGGTAGAAAGAAGAAAAGGAAGGAAGGAAGGAGGAAGGGAGGGAGGGAAGAAAAGAAAGGAAAAAGGAAACCTCTGTGTATTAGTCAGAGTTCTCCAGGGTTCTCTTTAAGGGATCCGCCTACATGGCTGTGAGGACTACCAGTCTGAATTCTGTAGAGCAGGCCAGCAGGATGGAAACTGGGCATGAGCCAGTGTCACAGCCTTAAGGCAGACTTGCTTCTTCCCAGGAAACTTCAATTAATGTCTTTCAACTGGATGTGGTTCAGCCATATTATACCCATATTATTGAGAGAATGCCCTTTACTTAAAGTCAACTGATTGTAGCTCTTAACCCCATCTATAAAAATACCTGCACAGCAACACCTACGTAGTGTTTGATTAAACAACTGGTACTGTAGCACACATGCACGTGCACGCACACACACACACACAGCTTATGAGAATTTCTATAGCATAATAGTTAAGAGTAAGGAATCACTACACACACACACACACACACACACACACACACACACACACACACACACACACAGCATATGAGAATTTCTATAGTAAAATGGTTAAGAGTAAGAAAGAAGTGGAGCCAAGATTTTAAGCCCAGACAGACTGATCCCAGAGCTCTCACTCTTAACCAGGACTCAGTACTAGTTGCTGGTTCACAGTTCAAGCCCTCATTGACCCCAAGGAACTGACGATTCTATTTTTTTTAACACTCATCAAATGAATGAACTTAGAATTTGTTACTGAATTATCAAAGTCATGAGCAATATCAAAATTTAATTAGACACTTTTTAATATCTGAAAAATGTTCATGGTCCCATAAAAAATATGACAGAATACATGATTTTATTAAGTCTAAAGATCTTGAGATAGAAAGAAATATATTTACATCTTAAGAACACAATAGTGCAAAATTTTGTCAAGTGATTTAGCCAACTGGGTGGAAACATTATATATAACATATAGCGTGTGTGTGTGTGTGTGTGTGTGTGTGTGTGTGTGTGTGTGTGTCTTGGATCTAAGGTCAAGAACTCCATGCCCACCTCCTTAGAGTTGGAATCATCACCATGGAAACTATAAATAGGATTCAGTTGGTCCCACATGGGTCGCCACGAAGAAACTAGTCAATGCCCCAGCTAAAATTTCTGGTTACAATGCAACCTCAAGCAAGCTGGCAATCCCCCAAATTATATGGGAGCATAACCTAAAATAATCGTGTGGGATGATGCAATCGTTTCCTTAGTAGCTAAACATTTTTCACCTTTGGAAAGATTTAGAATTAAGTAGAGAAATGCTTAAGAGAATCAAAACCGTAGAACTAATACTTTATGTTAATGAACTTATATGTATTTGGAATTTCACAAAATTGTAATATTTAAAGGAATATGGTTAATTAAGATCAGCTTTGTGACTTAGGTTCAAACACCTAATTAAGTAATTGATTTAGACTTGGGATAGCAAGTTGAACCCATAGTTTGTAAATAGTACTGAAACTTTTAAGAAAATGTAAAGTTCACTATGTTTATGATTTTGATTTATTCATGAGTTAAGTCCTCAGAAAAATGTTTAATTTTTAAATAAGACGCTGGAAGTACTTAAGAATATGTGAAACTTATCAATGCATTTCACAATATTTGAAGGTGGCACCATTTTTCTCCAAGATTAAGAGAATTATTTTGAGGGCTCCATGTGGACTGTCCAAGAGATCTGTCAGAACCAAAGCAGTCCCCTTATTCTCTAAACCTTGCCCATGAGCCAGCTGGTGTCACTGGGTCTTCAGCTCCCTGCCCACCTCAGCTTGTACACGACCCACCCCTTTCCCTCCCACATTTATCATTTGTCCATTGTACGTGACCACTGTTAACTGCCTCCTTCTCTTGGAAATATCTTACTTACATTCCTGAGACAGGATTCTGACCAGAATATCTCCTGTGTCTTGCCACCACGTAGACCACTGGCCATTTAATGATGAGTGGCCCGGCAGCCTCAGGGCAGTGTGGACAACAGGTTCCCTGTGAGGGACCATGAGAAGGTGGCATCCTGAGGCTGTCTTGCCTTCAAGACGAGTGATGAGGGAAAGAAAGGTTCCCCTGTGCTCTGTCTGTGCTAATCAAGCCACGTAGAGAACTTCCTTCCATGCTTGGAGCAAAATCAAGTGGGGCTGACAGAAGATGATGCTCTCTGAAGGTCTCCTCTCACCTCTTGAGAGCTGAAGCTATAAGACTCTGTAGAAAGGGTAAGGAATGGAAGCTCAGGTGGGAGCCCTCACCCTTGGCTCTGTAACAGAAACAGTCTCCAGGGTGTGGGAGAGGAGCGGGGTATTTACAAAGAAGATGCCAGGACCCACCAAGGACATTCCATTTCCCGAGTATCATTTTTCTGCACTTATTCTTTGATTCCCTATACCTGTCCATGTAAGAGGAAAGAGTAGGCCTGAATGTCTTTGTAAACTGTAAAGTGCCATTGGTTTTGGAAGTGCAACCAGTGCACCCTGCCTCTGCCCCACCCCAAGACCTCACCCATGGCCTCTGGAAGGATCAATCTCTCTTGTAGGTTCTGACCTCTCCTCTGAGGTCCAGACAACACTTTTCAACAACGCCCAGAGTGGTTTTTCTTGGTTGCCCTCTTCCCTGTGTGTGCTTATTGGTCAGCTTTTTTTATTTTCGCTTCCATATAGATTTCTATAGAACATGAATGAGACTCCTCGCCAAGCGCTGGCCATCGCGCATATCCCAGCCCAGAATGTTTCCTGAGTTACCTCTTTCTGATAAAATAAGCTTTCTGTGGGGCACCGATGAGCAGTGATAGAATATATAAGGATAGATGAAAAAGTCGTCTTCTTTTATTTTTATAAACCTTGAAACCTGATTTGCATCTTGTTTTATTCCCCCCGTTATGCGGGTCTCTCACTGTTGTGGCTTCTCCCGTTGCGGAGCACAGGCTCCGGACGCGCAGGCCCAGCGGCCACGGCTCACGGGCCCAGCCGCTCCGCGGCACGTGGGATCCTCCCGGACCGGGGCAGGAACCCGTGTCCCCCGCATCGGCAGGCGGACCCTCAACCACTGCGCCACCAGGGAAGCCCGATTTGCATCTTTTTATGTTTGCTTGGTTGGCTTTCTCCCTGATTACTTGTGTTTCAAGTTTTCTTTGAAGGCAAATGACTCAGATTGACAGTTATTTTGCTTAGAGGACACACTAAATCTTGGGACAAAATCCAAACGTCAGATTTTGAAACTAGGGTGTTAACTTTTTGATAATGACAGAATTGACTAAGCATACAAATTCTAAATTGCAAGTATAAATCAAGTAATTGTAGCAATAACACATGGAGCTTCTTTTCTCTCAGGTTGGTCCCGATCGATAACCAGAAACCATTTATCCAAGATAATGCTCTTACCTGAGCCCTGATAGCCTCATTCATAACGCTTGTAAGTAAGCCGTCCACCCCAGGATGACAACTGTCCTCTCTATGTTGACCCTTTGTCACTTTATTTTGAACAGACAAGATCTCAGACCCACCACCTTTTTAGTGGGACCTCGGGGAGAAAACACTGGGCTTCCTGAATTGCATGAGGTCCAGAATCATCCTCTGCTTTGAATGCTTTTATTTTAAAATAATGTCCGTTCATTTGGGAAGATGAACTTGGACTCCAGCTTATAAGGATTGTCAGGCAAACAGATGAAAGGGTCTAGGAACAGCTAATGGTCCTGGGGCTCTTAGCTGCCAAGATGTCCCGAGACACCTCTATAGCCAGAGATGCCTGGGTACCACCCCCAATTAGGAGAAAGCTGACCAAAAAACATCTTGCCCATAAATGTGTAACCAAAGTGCCAAGACTTGGATGGAGAAATAATGATCCTCAAAATAGATGCTATCTCTACCTCTGTGACTTTTTACTTCTTACAAATTTGAAGCATAAATGCCCCACCCCCGTCAGCAAATCTGCATTTGTTAAGCCTGAGCGGTGGGTCCATGAGTGCTTATTACCTTAGGCTCTGTATTTTCTGTGTATTAAAAATATTTCATTATACACACACACACACACACACACACACACACACGTGTGAAAGGAAGGAAAGAAGGGATGGCAGAGGGGTATGGAAGATTTTTCCCAAAATTGTGTTCCTTACATAGGCCTTTTCTAAACTTAAGCCGATGCATAGAAGTTATTCTTATTGAAAACAAAATGTAAGTTCATTTCTATGGAGTTCAGGTCTGAAAGGTTTGCAGGATTATACCGTTGGAAGTTTCGAAGTGAATTTTAGGTTTTAGCCACAGGAAACCCTAGATGAAGCAAGTCGTAGAGAGCCGGGGAATTTAGACACCCAGGGAAAACTGGTCAATGAACAGCGGTCCCTTCTCTGAGTGAAAGAGCAGCGCTCCATTACCTTAGCAGGGACACGGAGCTGTCCTGGGAGCAGGTAAGATGTTGCTATAGCAACAGCTCAGTGTCAGGTGAGAAGGAAAATGGGATTAAAAAGATATTTTCCTTCTCTCGGGTTCTTTCCATAAAGATCACTAAGAAGTCACCTGACCTGCGCTGGAAGAAAGAAATCCTATTTAGCCTGAAGGGGAAAAAAAGCCCCCCTTGGCACCTGGGGAGGGGAGAGCTGGCTGCCGCCGCGTCCGGCGCTGCAGAGCTGTTTCTACCCCCGTTCAGGCATCGGAGCGGGCTGGTTATAGTCGTTGGTGGGTGCACGGCAGGATAGGTGGACGGGTGGACTTAAGCGGGGATTTAGAGACATGGGAAGCGCTGTGCGCTCTGTAGTCTCTGTCTTCACGCGTCCCTCCCGCACTCCTGGCCCCTCTTCCCAGCGCAGGAGGTGGGTGCAGATGAGATGAGGATAAATTGCTTCATCTGCCGAGAGCTTTCATTTGATAGAAGGGGGCGGCTCACAAATCAGATAGAAAAGAGGCTCCATTTAAAGTTTAAAGTGTAGAGTTCAGGCTGACAATTAGGTTAAAAATAGGTTGCTCTATAGGGACAGGTATGAATTCCTTCCTGGCGCCCAGATACCAGTAACATCCTAGGGCTTCTATGCTTCTAAACAATGTCAAAGCTGGCTCAGCCACCAGGCTCCAGGGCACCAAAATTTGGGTTCTTCCAGGGCCTTCCCCTCCTGAGGACGGTCAGAGTCCGAAGCCTGGCCCCTCTGGGCCCCTGGGGCTCGGCTGGCGTCTTCTAGCTCTTCCCAGCACACCTGGATACCAAAAGCTCACCCAAGGCCCATAACCACAGTGCTCTGTGCTCACCCCAAGCAGCCTCCAGCCCCGGCTCAGCTTCTGCAGCCTCCGGAGTCCTGGGTGATAGCAGAGTGAGGCTGGAAGCTTCCATTCCCAAGCCTCCCTTTGTTTGAGTGGCTGCCCTCCTGCACAGATCCCTGCTTCTGGCTCTCATGGATAACAGCTCCTGCCTTCCAGCCTCTGACCTCTCCCCTGGCCAGAGGAACCCACCCCAGGGTCGAGGTTGTTCTAGAGACAGGACAGGCAAGCTGGTGGGCCGACAGCAGGCAGGCGGGCTCAGCTAGCTTCTCACTGACTGATGGTGCCACACGCCCACCTGAAAGCAGGCTCCCGGCCTTCGGGCTACAAGCATGTGGTTCTGCCTTGGTCACTGGGCCTCCAGTGTGCTGCACTCATCAGATGTGGCTGCAGGCGGGCAAGCTGGGCAGCGCAGGTGGCGCTGCTCTTCTGCTCTGCTGTTGGCTGCTGGGATTGCAGCCGATGGACTCTAAGATGCTTTGAAGTCTAGGATATGGGTACAGGAGGCTTCCAACCTGGAGGAAAGGCCGTCTGCCTTTACTCCCATTCAGAAGTGTCCTTTTATAGGAGACAGGGGAAGGTGGCCCGAAGGTCTCAGCTCACCATCCAGGAAGCCTGTACCTGCCCCCCTTGACCTGGCAGCCCATTGCAGCCGAGCCTCTAGTAACTTCACTCCAGGCCCAAATGCTCTCCCTCCCCACGTCTGTTCCGAGCACCCAAAGACTGGCCCTCCATTTGAGCGTCCCTGTCCTCTTCTTCCTAGGCCAGGCAGCCTCCAAACGGTTATCATCAAGTTTGGCTTCCATCTCCCTGCCTGTTATCTGCTCAGGGTGCGAATGGCACAGGTGGGTGTGTGTAGGCCCCTGGGGCTTTCCGTGAGGCTGGACTCATCGGACTTCAGGGATCATGGGCGTTAGGTGGCCGTGAGCAGCAGCCCTGACGACGGGTCTCTGAAGCCCAGCGCGGGCACTCGGAATCCAGAGTAAAATGTGAGCAGGGGCTACCTGGACATAAAAGGCAGCGTGCCAGACACCCTAAGTAGAAAAGACAGAGCCAAGGATGCACGAAAATGCAGACTAGGGAGTTTTGTTTTCAGACTTTTTAAAAAATACATAACTATTACTTACCTTAGCAAAACAAGAATAAATCCATTAAACTGATAACTTACGCACACCTCTGGCCAAAACCCCAGGAAGCCTTTTTCCAAAGTAATTGAAATGCAGAATCAATTACACGTAAAGACTCTGCCCATCCAGCAGGCCAGGAGTGCCATGGCATCCATCCCTGGGACAAACATCTCCACCACCGCGCAGCAGCTCTCGTCCAAAGCTCGCTTTTGCTCGGAAGCCCTCACTACCCGCAGACAGGCGGAGCACAGTGAACGAGCCTCTCGGGAGGAATTCGGCTTTTCAGAACATAACCTCACCACATCAATTAATATTTGAACGCCTGCTGTGTCTGTACCACTAACGCGGGTGCTGCGGGGACTTTTCAGAGCAAGGGGGGCGCTCGGGGAGCGCAGGGCGAGCCTGCGGTTGACAGTCTAAATGGAAAAACAGGGCGCGGAAATGGCATGTTGTGAACAAGCCCGCCGGGTCTAACGGCGGCTCCGCTGCTTCGGCCAAGCGTGCTCCAGGCCGCGTTCTTGTTAATCAGAGAAGGTGTCTTCGTGGAGCGGGGGGGGGGGGTCTTAGCCGTCTCTGAAATGATGGGACAAGCGGGCAGGCGTGGGAGTTTCCCGCGGAGGCTCAGTGGGGGAGGTGTCGGGGCTGGCCCGGGTCGCAGGGGCGGGGTCACGGCTCCCTGCACCCCTCCCCACCCGCAGCCCGCAGGCGCCAGCCTCGTCCGCCTAGCGCCCAGCACGGCGGGCGCCTTGGAGCTGGGGGGGCGAACGTTGGCTCGACCTCCATGCAGATCCGGTGTTAGCAGGTCGCTCAGACCAGCATCGTTACGTTTGTCGTGGCAAGTCCCGGGATCATTAGTGACACAATTAGTGCGTTCACTGCCGCAGCTGAAGACCCCTGAGGAAGGCATGCCTATCAGCGAAAGGCTCAGCTTGCTCCACGCCTTCCCGTGGTGACCCTGGACTCTGCCTCCCCGGGATTTCAGCTTGGGTGGGAGTCATTTTAGTAGCCGAAGCACTTTTTTTTTTTTTTTTTTTTGCTTCAAAAGTAATACCGACGGAACGTTCCCCTGCAGACTGTGGAGCATTTGTTGTTGTTGTTTTGGTTATGACCATTTTTAAAAACTGGTTGTTCGTGTAAATAGCAGTGTTTCCGCAGCACTCTCTGGGCTCATTCTTTATGATTAATAACCTATGCAGTGAGACTTCTAAGCCTGCTGTCAGGTTTCCTCCATTAAGACATTAGGAAGTCTATACGATAATGAGCTTTATCAACAAGGGGGCATTTCGTGAGGACGTTCCCTCACCCAGTCGCCGTTCTTGGTGCCATTAAACTCTGCAGCTGTAATTTATCTTGTGTCTAGCCACGTCCCTGCCCCCTGCATGTGGAATAGAAGACCACAGGTATTGGGGACCGCAGCTCCCTGATTTCTAACCTTCCCTCATTTTCGTATCCTTCGGCAGGTAGTGAACCTTTCTGAGCCCCGATTTCCTCCTCTCTAAAATAAAGGTAATAATAACTAATTAGTAGGGTGCCATCAACAACAAATGAGAGAGAGTTTCTGTTCAAGTGATAACAGAGAAGTCCTCAAATGTTAGGTTTAAGGATTGTCATCTCCAAAATTCAAGAACCTCCATTTTCCACCCTCCTACCCTCTCTTTGAAGCATCCATCTCCGCTGTCACCATTTCAGCAAATTTGTCACAAAGCCTAAGCAGGTGTTTATATGTACGTGGGACCACTGGATGAACAGCTACATCACAGGCCACATCCGAGCCAGCAAAAGCCACCCAGCTCCTGGCCACGACCTTGTGACCTAGGACTGCCCCACAGCTCGGTGCAGCAGGGAGGCAAGTTCCCCCAGCCCACAGACACCCGCCCTGGAGCTGGGCGAGCGTGTCAGCGCCTCACTGTCACATCTGCTGGGGTGGAAGTGGGTGGATGGATTTTCAAAAGGATGACGCCTAGGACATTTTAAATCATACTGATGAATGGTTTTGAATAAAAGCTATTTGCTATTACCACTAAAGTAAACCTTTTTAGGGATGTTAAGTAATAGTGTCTTAAATCTAGCCTTCAAGAGTAAGGGCTTTAAACTCAGTTCATGTGTATTTTTTGCACTAATCATTTCATGTCTTTACTCGTGGTAGGAGATGGAAAGCCCCTTCAGTGAATCTGTACTGAATTTTGAAGTGGAAAAGGAATTCCCCTTCAATTTCAGGGAAATTGAAGTTTACTTAAAGATGATTAGAAATCCTTCTGACAGACTTTGAGAAGGTCTCTCTTCTGACTGCTGTAATTTTAAATAATTCAGAGCTACCTTGGCACATGTATGTTTATTAAAGTAGGGATGAAAATAAAACCAATCAGTGTAGCTGCATTATCTCACTGAACTGTGTCTTACATTGTCTCATAGGTTCCGTAGTGAAAATCAGAGACTCATTGACTGTGGCTTTCCATTTGAAATGCTACCAGGGCTATCTTTAGCAGACTAGAACCAGGCAAAGTCACCGTTCATCCACTTCCTGGAGCGGTCATTCCTCCCTGGGAACATCTTTCCCAGAGTCGGGGACAGCAGGCTGGGAAGCGAGGCAGGAGATCCAGGGCTACAGTCTCAGCATCTCCTGGGCCCCCCAGGCCCCTGCGGTTCTCTGGCAGCAGAACCCGCACCAGAAGACGCAGCCCATGTAACTGTGGGAAAAGAGCTGGAGCTCTCGGGACTCCAGACCCTTTCTGGAACTCACACATCAATAAAATTAGAAAAAATGTGAACTGCTATACAAGGCTTCCCACTAAAGCCTAAGACACAGATAAGTGTGTGCTTCCTGGATTGATGATGACTCAGGCCAGTGGTTCTCTGGGGACCTGAGCTCTCTCCCACCTTCTTCACCTGGCTCCGTCCATCTCCTTTCCCGAGCGTTTCGCAGCTTTTGCTGCACGGTTCCCATCGGTTTCGTGTGGCAGACAGGTCCTTTCTAACTTTGCTTGACTAAACCCCTGACGCTGTTTAGCTGGTTTAAATTCAGAATCCCTCTGAGGTGCTTTTCGTTCAGAACGTTTTTGTTACGAAAACCCTCTACGTCTTTACCAATGAGATTTTTCAAAAGCGATCCCATCTTTCTTTTTGTCTTTCAACTGACATTTCAGTCTTAGATTTTCTAGAGACACCATCAGTTCAGCCTCTTATCACCTTAGCCTCTGATTTGTATTCTGCAAGGTGTCAGTCTTTAATATTCTGGAAGACAAATAACCCACAGAAACCCCAGGGCATCCTCCTTGCTAACCTGCGGTGCGGAAAGATGCCGGGGAACCGTCAAGGGCTTCGGGCGGCGTGTAAATGCTTCTTGGGTGTTGAAAGGGCAGTTGACATCCAAGAAGTCTCAGAATGCCTTCCTGACAAATACGAGTTTTTACGGCCTCCCCTCTGTCTACCTGTCTGTCTGTGGGTGGAAGTTGGACTCTCTTATTCCTGTGCAGCAACTCCCAGGCCCTCGTGAGGGGCCTCATGTCTGCAGCAGCCTCTTCCCTGATCGACTCTATTTGTCTCGAGGTGGAGCCTGCGCGGTAGCAGCTGTGGGGTAACGTAAGGCTGCTCAACCCTTGTGTCAGGCCTGAGTGACATTCGGGGCCAGATAATTCTTTACTGGGGGGAACTGTTCTGTGCATTGTAGGATGTTTAGCAGCATGCCTGGCTTCTACCCACTAGCTGCCAATAGCACGCCCTGGTTGTGAACCAGAAATGTCCCCGAGCATTGTCAAGTGTCCCCTCGGGGTGGGGGGCAAAACTGCCTTCTGTTGGACACTAGTAGAGTAATGGAAAGGGTGAAAACCCGGGCCGAAGTACGTATTGATACTCACATCCTGGCTTGACTACCTTTTGGTCAAGGACCTTGATCAGGTCTGTCAGAGCTCATCACACCAGCCTCAGGAGACGGCAGTGAAGAGTAAACTAAGTGTCTACTGAAGCCAGATTTCCCACCATCTATTTTTTTAGTTAATGCTAAGAATTATGTTACAATGTGCAGTAAATAATGAAAATCCAGCTTTTATCTTTTCACCAGAGGTACACTTCTAGCCCTTTTGCACAAACTGGTTTAGTTCAGGGTAGATTTAACGCTCTTGGAGAGCTTGCTTTACCATTGGAAAGGGAAGATGTTTAACTTCAGGTAGTATCGTTTATGTGCCCCTTGCTAGCTGCTCGCACGCAGTGAATGGCAGCCAGATAATTATAGGATGGAGTTGCCTTGGGGTTGTAAACACAGCTCTGGGTTATTGCACACTCTCATTTATCCGTCCCATTTGCATTCCCACTTATTTGCATTTCGACGTCTCCCACAGCTGATACTTGTTTTTTAATTTTGTGATTCCGAAGCACTTTTCTTACTGCTCTACGCCTACTAGAAAGACGCCCCATCAGATGAGTCTCCGGCAGCCTCCTCCTGGCTCTGCCCTCTTTATTTCTTCACTGTTTTTGGAGGGAAGCCAGGGGCTGGGGACTCAGCATCTGTTGTGAAGCCCAGGCTAATGAGTCATTGTTCTTCTGAGAAGCTCCTTGGCATCAGCTTCCTTTCAGCTGCGACATTGTAGGGGAACTCGTTTCCTTTTTCTCGATTACACCTGGGGACTGGCTACATTATGTTATAATGACAAGGGTCACCTTTCTTTCTCTTTTACAGAGTGAGGCTGACTTCCTTCTGTCTCTGAAAGAAATACAACTTAAAAAAAATCTATAGCAATCAACTGCCATAGCCTACTCGGAAATTACTAAATCAAAAGAATGGTTTTCCATTTAAGAATTTAGCTTTAGTGCTAGAAGAGGCAACGTCTACCTTTTCCTGCCTTTCGTGGGCTTATAGTTCTCAAAATAAACGAACTGGCTTTGTCTGGCCTGCTTTCTGTAAAACGTATATTCGTTTAATAAAATGTATATTGTTAATTTTGCTTCGCTAATAAACAGGCAGCATTGATCAAAATAGCCATATTTATGATGACCATTTGGATATCTGATATTTATACAGCACTTTACAATTTACTAATCCTTTAAAAACATCCATCATTTATTTTTTTTCTGTATTCTTTTCTCTCTCAGTTTCTATACCAACCCTGCGTTGGAAAGTTTCCTGTTTCCCGTGTTTGTACCTTTTTCCCTTACCGTGAGAAAGACAGTAAGAAGTCCTACATGTATAAAGTGTGCCTTCTGCCCTAAGTGCTAGATATTAGGTTCAATGTATCAATATTTCTCCATGTTAGTGAGTTTGTAAGAAAACAGAAACATTGCCTGTTCCATTCAGTGATGAAACTCCTGGCACAGACCATCTCCCCCTATGGCTGTTTTAAATGATGTATTGCATTTACTTTGCTACACCCTGGAAGGAATGCTACATCTCTGCCTTAGATGTCATCACCCTGACTTTGTGCATCTTCAAAGAAGTTCTGTATTTAGAAGTATATGGACAGACAGAGGCCCATGTAATAACTGCACCCGTTACAGGAGTAATAAACACACATTTACCGACCAGGGAGTCACAGCAACCTGCATGGTGTAGTTATACTAATGTTCCTTTGGGGGAAAAGGCATTATTTATTTAATATTCGTCTAACAACTACTTCTAACATATGCTGTCAGATACAGATTATGCTTATTTCCTGCCTACAGACTAGCTTAATTCAGGTGAGGTTAGTAGACATGTTAATATTTTGAGGAAACCATTATCTCAATTTTCATTGTGTTAACACATTAATATATCACATTAATACAACACATGAATATTAATATATACATCATCAAAATTACGGTGCTTAATTTTCACATACAGACAATGCCAGTGCAGGTGTGTCACATTCTTGGAGCTTATCCACGTAAAAAGTCAAAGGGAGCCTCTTTCCCAGGCCGCTCCCGCTTTAGCCCTGGAGAGTCCGCGCTCGGCCAGAGCAGCTGCCTAAGCCGCGGTCGGTAACATCAGCACCGCGACTGTCACTGGATAAGCACTGCTTCCCGCTCACAGGCCTGCCCCACGTGCCCGGTGAGCCCGAGGACCATGGAGGGTGAAGGCTGTGCCTGGACTGACTGCAGGGGGGCCCCAAGACAAGTCCTCTCTCTCCACCACGCCTCTCCACGGTTAGGTCAGAGAGAGAGGAAAGGCCATTTCCAACAGTTGTGGCCTCTCCCGTTGCGGAGCGCAGGCTCCGGACGCGCAGGCTCAGCGGCCACGGCTCACGGGCCCAGCCGCCCCGCGGCACGTGGGATCTTCCCGGACCGGGGCACGAACCCGCGTCCCCTGCGTCGGCAGGCGGACTCTCAACCCCTGCGCCACCAGGGAAGCCCCAGGTCAGACATTTTAATGCCCAGAAGGCCCTGAGGAACTGCTCCTGACCCAGGTGCCCTGGGCACAGAGATACCCACAAGTAGTCACTCAGGGTACCAAGATTCAGCCGGGGGTCAGGTTAGAGCAAGTGTGGGTTTGACCCACTTTCCCATAACATCTTTATTCCTCCACCTTCTGTCACTTCCAAATCACAGCTGTTCACCTGAGCTACTCATGGACACTTCCTACCAGGAAGTCACTAATCACCAAAAATTTAACCCTCCTAGGGAACACTTGCAACCCTAAAAAGGCATTTCTTACCCCCAAAAGAATCTCCAGTTTGTAAAGAGTGGTTAGGAAGCTTCTAGAACTTCATGTCTCTACAGGATGCTCCTTCCTCTCCACCCCAGAGAATAAAATCCAGGAATGGCCGCCACCCATCCTGCCCCCCAACCTCCTCCCCCGTTTCCCACGCAGGCGCTGCTGGGGGGAGGAGTCAGCACAGACCCCCTCCCACCTCCACACACCAGCGAGGGAAGGAGATACCTGGAGTTTTCACGAAGAGACGGGTTTTCTTTAAAAATAAATAAATGCAGAAATAAATAGATCTGCCTGGAAAAGTAACTATATTTTACATTCCAGATTAATTTAAATATCATTCCTAGTACAGGAAGTGTACTACAGAAAAAACAAAAGAACTCTGAAGCCAGAGAAATCTGGAAGGGTGTCCTGACCCCTCAGTTATGAACCACGATGAGACTCCATGCTAGTTCCTCAACATCTCTGAAACTCCCTTTCCCAGTGGACAAATGGGAACGATAAAGAGGCCCATACCATTAGATTTCACAGTAACACATTTTAGGGTAAAGAAGATGTGGTATAAGGGAGATCAGCTCGGTGCTTTGTCACTGCCTAGAGGGGTGGGATAGGGAGGGTGTGAGGGAGACGCAAGAGAGAGGGGATATGGGGACGTTTGTATACATATGGCTGATTCACTTTGTTATACAGCAGAAACTAGCACAACATTGGAAAGCAATTACCCTCCAATAAAGATATTTTTAAAAAATTAATACTTATTTGTTAAAAAAAAAAAGATGTGAGAGAGATATATATATATATATATATGTACAGTGGAATACTACTCAGCTATAAAAAAGAATGAAATCTTACCATTTGCAGCAACATGGATGGACTTGGCGGGCATTATGCTAAGTGAAATAAGTCAGACAGAGAACGACAAATACCGTATGATATCACCTCTATGTGGATTCTGAAAAATACAACAAACAGTGAATATAACAAAGAAGCAGACTCACAGATCTAGAGAACAAAGTCGCGGTTACCTGTGGGGAGAGGGAAGGGGAGAGGGGCTATATAGCGATAGGGGATTGAGAGGTATAAACTATATTATTTATAAAATAAGCTACAGGGATATACTGTACAACGTGAGGAAGATAGACAATATTTTATAATAACCATAAATAGAGTTTAATCTTTAAAACTTGAGAATCGCTACATTGTATACCTGTAACGTACATAATATTTTACATCCACTATACTTCAATCTAAAAAAACTCAAAAATAAATCAAAGTAACACATTTTATTTTACTTTAAAAATTAATATTTAGAAATATTCATATTGGTAAACCTCTTTGTACAAAGTAGGACTTCAGTGCTCTTTATAAAACTACATGAACAAAATTATTTCATTTACTTTCACACTAATCACTGGTGTTGGGGATTATTGTAAATCAGGCAGGGTGTAAAGAAAGCAGGGACAGATTGAGACAGATAAGGTACAAGTATTTGGGGGATGTTTAGGTCTGTGGGAATGTAACCACTCATAATGTATATCCAAAAAGTTGCTTGTAAAATACTATCCTGCAACTTCTTTTACAGTGAAATAATCCCTGTTTTTTTCAAACCTTTGTATTCTACTCAGTTTACCTCTGTCACATGGAGCTGCACAAAGGTAGAGATATTATCTCTTCCTGTGCTGTCTCATCCAGCCCTGTCAGGTCACATTAACCTAGTTAGCAGTGGAACAAAAATGCAACTGGCCAAAGGTTATATTTCTTTGTCGTGAGCGCAAGGGAGCGAGAGAACATGCCAGAAGGACTTTCAGCAAATCAGAGCCGGGAAGTTGGGCCTCTTCCCAGGCTTGGCTTTGCCCGGCCCTCCTCCCTCTCCCAGAAACAGAGACCATGTTATCCGTGGTGGGGTGTTTGCCAGATTCGTGTTCCATTTCATTTGATTTTGTTTATTTTTAAAGATGCGTCTGTAATGGAAAGAAGATGCTACTGAATTTATTTCCACATGCCAAGCAATTCAGAGGTGGTTGGACATTTCATGTCTAATAATGGGTTAGCATTTTCCAAGAGCTCCCTTTCCCTGTGTCAGCTGTAAGCCTCAAGAGACAGGCTAGAGGTTGGTTAAGTCCTCACTTGACACATGAGAATGCTAAGGTTCAGGGAGAGGAAATGACTTGCTCAGCAGTTATGTGGGCAGTAAAATAAAGGCCCCACTGTGTGCATTCTAGAACAGTCTGCATTACAGTTGTGTGCTAGAGTGCACCCCAGCCCTAGAGAGGCTGCGCTCTTGAGCGATGGGGCCCATCTCTGGCAGCCTCAGAGCCTCTGACACCGGAAGAAAGTGGGTGAGAAGCAGGAAAGCAGCGAGTTCAGTGCCAAGCTGCAGGCAGGAGCCAGCGCCCCACCCTGCACGGCAGACAATGGCCCAGGGTAATAGCAGAGGGAGAGGAAGACACAGAAAAACTCAGGTAAACCGATGAGTAAGTCGTCCTGCCTGTGATTGACGGTGGTGCCCAGCTGGACTAGCAGACGAGCACCTTCTCTGGAACAAAAGAGCAAGTAAGGAGAACGCTTACTCGTGAAATGGTACAAAGTGGTTCGGAGCACATTACTTGCCCTGTGCACCCCTACACACCGCATTTTGAAAACCGTGCACCGCCTCCCAAGTGTTTAAGTTGATCTATAAACTTTTCCCTAAGTATAAATCTGTGCAAAAAGTGAAATCGCTAGAACATTATAGATGTTGACCTTTTTTTTTTTTTTCAAGAAGTGAGATAGGACTCTTAAATGACTGAAGTGGACTCCACATGTATAGGGACTTGATATCTACATCACTTGTTCTCTAAACCTGTGAACAAGCTGCTCTTTACCAATGGGAAATTTGTATCCTGTCTTTTACTCCTGGTATTTCCACTCCACTTCCCTCAATCTCTGATGCGGTTTTTGCTTCCATGTTTGAAAATCTTTTACTGATCACCTAGTATGTATCTCTGTTACAAAAAAATGTAGATTTAAAAAATTTTTTAATCTCTTAAGAGACATGAGTTTCCAAATATTAGTGTTTTTCCTAGTTGAGTTATCACTAAAGTGATTGTTGCTCTTACACAGTTAATCAAAACAACAAAAATCTATTACAAATTTTGATGAATACTTCTTAAACAGGAAGTAAAATGTTGAGAGTAATGCACACCTTAATGAGATGTTATGAATAAATGTTACTGGCTGCTAGAATGACAGAGGGTTCAATATGAATTCTTTATCTTAACGTTTTTTTACTGTAGGCACTAAGGAACTTTGTTTATATAAGTAGATGGTAATGGAAGATGTCTTTTTCTAAGAATATCATTTCCTTTTTTAAGACTCATTTGCAGTTATAGGCCCCCAAATCACATAGTGGTCTATCATCAAACACCATTTTTAATTTTCAAAATTTTAGGAAGCAAGGAATTCGAAACAAAAGGATTTGTTACCCAGTAAGCATGGTAGTTCATTTTTTTCAGTTTCTGGGAATTATACCAAAAAGGCTTTATGAAGCTCTAACAAGTAACTATCAATTATACCTTTATTTTGTAAATTTAGAAACGCTTTGTTTAATATATTCAAAAGAAGATTGAAAAAAATTTAAACATTGTTATTTCCAATATACCTTTGCCAATAAAATATCTCTTCATAAAAGTTATTAGCAAACTCAGTCCTCATCATCAAAGAAATCAACAAAATCGGACCAAGTGGATGTATTTTTTAATGTAAATAAACATGCTAATATGAATCCCATAGAGTATTGTAAATGTCACTAAAAGATAGATATCCACCTTGCAAGATGGGTTATGAAAATCAGTCAGGATTAAATTGTTATAAAATCTATCATTTAACCATTTCATAATGTTGAAAAAACAAAAATAAATCTATCTATCCTTGTACTTAGTATGTAATAAAGGAATATTATATGTAGCTGAAATTATGTTATTTAGGAAGCAAGGATGGCCTGGAGTCTTTTGCTAGTGTCTATTTGTGCATATATTGAATGCATTACGGTGTTAGGCATCCGTGAATAATTAAGCAAGAGTCATGTGCAATAATTCAGAAATGATTCCATTAATGGTCAGAATTTTTCGGCATATTTAAAGAAAGTAACAGCATATAAATATGTGTGTGCATATATATATGCATATGCATATACATATATATGCACACATATAGAGAGAGTTCTGATTCAGCAGCCAGCATATAATTTTAATTTTTTGTTAATAGGAGGTAGAAATAGTAAACACTTAATAATATGAAATATGATGAGTATTGACTTTTCTTGGAATAAATATTTCATTAGGTGATTTAAAATAATGTGGGTTTTAACTGCCTTGTTAAATAATGCACACCAAATCTGAAAGGAACCACATAAAATTTTTATCTTCAGGTTTGATCGAATACTCAGTGTAAAAATTTGGTAGTCCCTGAAAATATTTGTTACGTTTAGAAGAACAAGCTGCTTCAACTGTTCAAAACATCCTTCCTTCTGGCTAATGTTTGCCCTAGGAGTGAGGATTGAGACCGACCGATCATAATTCCTGACACTAAATACAGGGAGGGAAAAGCCATTTCGGCATTCAGTGTTTCTTAGCCATTTTCTCTTTGTTTGCACTCAGATTCTCCCACAAGAGCAGTGCATATACGGACAAGAGTCAGAAGAAAAAGGAATTTAAACCATTAAACAAAAATTGGGCAAAAATCGCTATCATTCCCACTGTCTACTTTCTACAATGTATCTGATTTTAGAACATCCTAATGAGAGACAAAATTCCCGGTAGAGCTCACCCTGCCTCACCCTGATCTCACCTCTGTGAGACGGGGAGATACCTCACATCCTAAGGTAGGTGCTTCAGACCTGATTAGCCCCTGAAGGAAGCTTTCCTAAAAATAGATTTTAGAGTCATTCCTTTGTTTTCATCCCAGTTGTGAGATCGTGGTAGGTGAAGGGTGAGTCTTGCTTTTGTAGAGTAGAAGGGCTGTTTTTAAAAGGGGAACGTGATAAAAGAAAACCCACATGAGTCCCGGATCCGGCAGACACTGAAGTGGAGGCTCTCGAATGGATTTCCTTAAAACTCACATGCGCTTGGGAACCCTTAGAAAGTCTCACCACGGCTTAAGGAGCCAAGGTCACCTGTGTAAGGGGCCTCAGTGGTGCCGCTGCTTTTGACCCAGTGAGGCTCCCGAGTGCCTGCGACTGAGGCACCTGTCCAAGTCCACACCATCCTGAGGCCATCACCACTGCTTGGAATCAGTTGACGTCATTGTCACGCTTTCACCACGCTGCATTTCATGGATTCAGAGTCTCAGCTGGAAGGGACCCTAGGAATCTTCTGGTACAGACCTCTGATTTAAGAGATGAGGAATCAGAGTCAGAATCCCATGTGGGGTGTCCTCTTCAGCCTGCTGGCTGGATTCTGGGTTGGTGATGGATGACATTGAAGAAAAGAGTCACTGGCTAAAAAGCTCCCTGCTCAAGCGTTTGGGCTCTACTTCCCAATGAGCCGTGAACTGATGGGGACCAGAGAAAATCACAAAGGAACTTTGGGCTTTAACGACTTCATCTAAATTACTAACCCCTGTCTCAGAACCATCCCTCAGGAGCATTCTGGGAAAAAGGCAGATAGGGTTTAGATTTTTGACCTCTCGTTTTTATTACATAGTGTGCCATGTGTGTTTTAGGAATGCTTTACTGTAATTTTGTTCGGTATTTCCCAAAACTGTTTTTTTTTTTTTTTTTTTTTACAATTGATCCACTATAATTTTCAGATATCAAAGCTGAGGCCAACAAACACTGTAGTGGGATGATTACCACACTCTAATCCCTGAATATTTGATGGCCATTTGTAGGAAAGGGCCTGGGAGAATCCAGACTTGGAATAGGAGTAGAGAGAGTCACACAGTAATGCCTGCCAGATGCATGACTTGCTGAGAGAAGCCCCCCGGCTCCCCTGTGGACAGCAGAAGACTATTTTGTTCTCCCACCCTCCGCAGCGTCGTTGAACAGCAAGCTCAGAGGACAGCAGCAGAGGTCTTACTCACTAGGGAGCAGTGATTCTGCCTGCCAGAAGGACAGCCGCACAGAATGAGTCCAGAAGTCACCTTCCTCCCAACACCCACCTCCCAGCACCTCTTCCTGGATCCCCCTTTCTCCGTGAAGCAGCTCGTTGCCCCAACCTGAACCTGGCAATCACTCCCAACTTCTCCCTCATCCCCCCCACGTTCAAGTTCTCCCAGTTTCATCCCACAGTATCTTTTCTGGGCTCTGTCTCGTCTCCTCCATACCTGCTCCACTTGTCATCTTCCACCCGAACTATCTCAGTAGCTTCCTGTCAGGAAAACTTAAACCCCACCTCCCTCAAACCCGTCCTCCACCAGCTGCCAGCACCTGCGAGCTGGCAAAGTCCCGCTCACCCCAGGTCTCAGCTCTGGGGCGTCAGCCCCGCCCGTCCATTTTAGCGCGATCCCTCCCTCATCGCCGTGTGCTCCCACCGCCTCCTGCTTCCGCCACGCACAGAACAACAGCAGCGAGCACACTGTTTGATTATAACCACCTGCTTGCTTTTCCACACCTGACGGTCAGCTCCCTGAGGGCAGGAAGCTTGCCTGTCTTGTATCCCAGCACCTAGCCCAGCACGTGGCACGTACCACACATTTGACAAATATTGGTTGGGTAAATTTATAAATGAATAAATTAGTAAAGGAACAAGAATAGGAATGTTTATCTTATAGCCTATGCAGGTGACAGGGTGATAAGAGCACTCTCATTAAAGGAAAGGTGTATATCTCAAGGCATGTTCAAGGTCAGCCAAGGTGCCACCTGCAGGTGTCCTGTCTGAGAGCAAGGTGCCTCCTAAGTGATCTCCTGGACGTGAGCAATGCTGCCTCCTTCTAGATCCAACTCCCCTGAGCAGGTCTGCCAACCTTCCAGTCTTAGGGCAAAATGTACACCTGGCCATTAGGAAGAAGGTAGGAGAAGCCAGGCGCCCCGGCCATGGGTCAGCATTGCTAGAACCTGGACAGCAGCACTGGTATAATGGCCGCACGGGGCTCACACGATCATCTGCCTGAAAGAACACACACACGCACGCACACACACGCACGCGCACACACGTGCACACGCGCGCACACGCATGCATGCACACACGCATGCACACAAGAAGATGGAGATTTTTCAAAGGTAGAAGTGCTCAGGCAGGAAAATAAATGAGAAAAAAAAATATGAATGTGCTCTTTGTTGTGCGCCTTATTACACATGTGACTTGCTGATTCTTGAGCGAGGCAGTAACAGTTGACAAAGAATTACCCTTCAGACACATGGAAAAACACTCACAGAATACAGCAAACTCTCCAAACGATCAAACACAGGCCACAGCACAGCACCCTTAGAAGCACAGGAAGGCTCAACGCCCTTTCTGGCTGCTGCCCTGAAAGTGGTCACCCGTGGTGGCTTCCTGTGACACCGGTGTGGCTGACAAAGGCACAGAGCCCAGGGATGCACGGTGTCCCGGCCACTCCTCTGAGCCCGGCGGCCCAACCCACCCTCCAGTCCGCCTCTGCCCCTCACAACAGGAACCTGACACACCCGCGCTTCTCGGCGTCAGATACCATCAGGGCAGCGCTGTCTGTCAGGGGAAGCGCCGGAGTCCTTTGAGAAAGGGGTGACTTCTTTTAGGCCAACTATCAAGGTATTTCATTCAGAATGTGAGTAAAAGAAAGAACCTGGCCTGTGTTGCACTGGGATTGAGGCTTGTGGCTTTGAGGAAATGCTCCCCTCAGTGAAAGTGCCCGAGAGTATGATTACAGAGCGTCACCCACAGGTGAACCTGTGTCCAAACACCAAGCTGTGCGAGATGCACTGAGGCCACCAGCAAACCCGCTTGCGCGTGATGAGTGTGCCCTCTGAGCCCATCCCCCAAACCAAAAGCTTCTCTCCAGTGGTGAAAATTCAGCTTTTGGATGTATTCACAAGAGTTATTTTGGCCTCAAATCGTGCCTCGACAGAAATGGTTTGCTTGAAGTATCAGAGAAACCAACGCAAATCACCGAACCACAGTGTATGTAAATCTGTGCATTGGGAGTGAAATGGGAGATGTGTCAAGAGCCTGATAGTGTGTTCTTCCTTGATACTAGTTAAATGCAGCTATTGTGGAGGACTTGACTTATTGATCTGAATATCTCCAGACCCACCAAATGCCTAAATGTAGAAAATGGTGGAACCTAAGAAACTTTATCCTGAGAGAGAAAGAGAGAGAATAGATGATAGATGGATGGATAAATAGATGACCGATAGATAGATAGACAGATAATGGTATGTCCATATCTCAAAGCACCGTGAAGTTGTGTTTCACTTTCACATGTCAGATTTCATGTAATAATTGCTAACTATTAGCAACTCAGACAAGAGACAGACTTATGACATTGCCTTATAAGTTTAGTGGCTTCTCAGTAACTCAGAGGAATAAAAACATTCTTGAGTCAGTCCTATTTGACTTTTCATCCCAGCTGCAAATTCTATAAGCTGGTGACCTTGGGTAAATTATCCAACTTCTGTATGCCTCAGTTTCCTCATCTGGAAATGCAGGTGATGATAATACCTACCAGTTAGGGTTACTTCGAGGATTAAACTAGACAATTCATTTAAAGCACTGTTCTAATATAGTGTCCAGGGTTCCATGACGATATGTAATAATAGAATTACTGAGGTCCTTGAGCACCTCACCTTGGATATTCAGAGACAGTGGACATTTCGTTTTCTTTCTTCCTCTTTAATGATCTCCTTTTCTTCCTCTTCCTCATTTTGTTTTGTTTACCTATACATTTTCCCTCTCGACTCACAGCTTTGTATTCCTACAATTCTGCATTCAGACTCTGCATTAACTCACCGGATGGCTATCCCTCCTCTTCAATAGTCCCCCGTAGCCTCCAACTTGGAAACACATCACTGCGCCCCTTCCCACTTCTGGAACTGACGCTGGTACTTGTCTTCAGAAGGATGGTAGCACAGACCGCCGTACCTCACAGGAATCCTGGGCCCTGACACGAAGGATTTAAAAATGCCTCATCGCCTGAGGAACACAGGCGCCACGTGAATATGGGGGGGTTAATGACCCGGCAATGGGTCTGATCTATGCTATACATCAGACTGTCTGTATTTTACAAAGCATGAGCACTTGGAAAAATGAGTCTCCTCGTAATTCTTTATGAACCTCATTGTCCCCAGTGCAGCTGCAATCTTGACTCCCATGAGAAGGCGCCTCACTGGAGAGCTGTAAGCCGCCTTTGTCGTTTCTGACAGAGAGCAGCCTTGGGCACCAGTCCTTGATCTGGTGCATCAAAGATGAAAAGTGAGTAAGCTGAGTCCTTTTGGATTCTGGTCGCAAAAGAGGAGGGTGATGAGACACTTTGAGACCAGCTATGTATACGCACCGAGCCATAGCCTAACCCATCTCCCCGCCGCTCACCCGAGGCCCCTTCCGGAAGCCACTGGAGATCCTCAGGCAGGACTGCGGTGGGTGGGGCTGGCAAGTGCTATGAACTGTCACATTGGATTTAAACGTACGTAGTGATACCATTTTAATGCAGTGGTAACATTTCAGAGGCCGCGCTTTGATGTGGGCTAGAGTGTCTGCTCTCCGCCCTCTGTTCTCTGACACGGTGTGCTGGGAAGGCTCTGGGCTCTGTAGTCAAACCAGCCGACGTTTGAATCCCAGTTGCCCCACCACTTACTAGCAAAAGGTAAACGTAGTTACGTTAACCGCCCTGGGATGCAGCTTCCCCCTCTGTTAAAAGTGCGTGTGCACGTGCGTGCGTGGGGGTGTGCGCGCACGCAAGCACACCAGAGCGAGAGAGAGAGAGAGAGAAATGCCCACCGAGCAAGCACACCAGGGGGAGAGAGAGAAATGCCCGCCTCCGTACATAGGTGCTCAATAAATGTCGGTTTCTCCACAGAGATTCAGAGAAATAGAAGAAACCCTCGGGCACCACTTAACATTTGCCTGTGATGGAGCTGGAAATTCACTACTCCTTTCTTAAGTACTTCTTATCAAAGGAATTCCCATAATCTCCCTCAACAAGCAAGTTCTTTCCACATCTTCGCAATTGTCTCTTCAAAATCAAGATGTGGAACAACTTCATATCACCCAAGTCCTTTCCAGCTACTCCAGGATAAGTAATATTCATTCCTAGATACTCTAATTCCTTCCGTGCTTTGATTATTCTCGGTGGGCTTGTCTGAATCCTCTCTAAATTCTCCATTCCCCGTGTTGGTACACGATGTGGCCTTGGACGAGAGTTACTCCCCGAGGGAGCGTGCGTGGCCACCTGCTCGCTCCCGCTCGCGGGACCCCAGTTGGCATACGCTCTCTTCATGCTTTCTCTTTGGCTTGTGCACAGCTAGTCTGTAGGCCTTTTTTAAAAACACAGAAACTTAATCATAACAATTGAATTCACTCATTCAGCTGATATTGATTCAGCACTGCTTATCTATGTACTTTTCTAGTCCATAGAATTACAGTAATGAAAGCCAGACAGAGTCCCTGCCCTCTGCAGACAAATGGTGGCAGGTGAAGTCCTCAGAGGGGACCAGCAGGACGCAGTGAGAGAGACCAGTGGGCAGCGGAGAGGCGGGAGTGCTGCTCTAGTGAGAGGGCTCAGAGAAGGCGTCTCTAAAGAGGCAACTCTGGAGATGAATTGGGAGGCTGGATTGATATATATACACTAATTTGTATAAAACAGATAACTAATATGAACCTGCTGTATAAAAAATAAAATTTAAAAAAAATTTTAATTTAAATAAATAAATAAAGAGGCAACTTTCAACTGAGACCAGCAAACGTGATGAATCCCAGCCTGGGATTGACAAGGAATCTAAATCTATCAGTGTTTTGCTTGTCATTGGCCCCAGATCAAGGAATTTTAAGATGTACTTTGTCACTCTCATTCCAGAGCTTGACAAACACAGATTACCTGCCATTCAAGTTAGGTATTCCCCGCACATGCGTGTAAGCATACGAGGTTTTCCGGCTGAGATTCAGGCAGTTACAATGCGTAACTAAATCACCGTCCTCACCTCCCTACTCACAAGCAAGCTGAGAGTTACACAGCACGTATCAACTCTTCTCCACTCGCGTGCTGACACCCTGTACGTGGGAAAGCAAAAGAAGAGCCTGAGGACAACCCTTCAGAGACTGGACGAGAAAGGTGGACGCTGATGCCCCACCGTGCCTTTGGCAACCACACTTTCCCAGATGAGCAAGGCAAACCAAATGCATGCAAGGGCGTCCTAAGCTAAGGATGCTGATATTCCCAAACCCGTTGCAGCTGTCAGGTCAGTTCAGAGAGTACTGCTGTTCTTGATGGATCGAGGCCTTCCATTGTCAGTGCATTTTTCAGTTCACCTAATACGATACTGAGAAGTGAGTGGATTTACATGAAATGTAAATGCTTTCTAAAAGCCACAAACAAAATGTCTGAATGCATGCCTCGCTTGTCTCATGTTTTGGTCCACGCGCTGTGAGTGGTGCGGCAGCTGATGTCTGCTACACTAAAAGAGGACCGTTGTTGGCATATCATCCTGTTTATTTATGGATGTCTAGAATGCAAGGCCATTGCCTGGCTTCTTATTTGGAAATTGCCAGCCTAGAAGAAGAAGCAGCTTTAAAATAGGTCATTTGCCTCCAGGACATTTTTCCCTCCTTTCTTTTTTTCTTTCTTTCTCTCTATATTTCTTTCTTTCTTTCTACCTTTCTTCTTCTTAAATTTCTTCCTTCTCCTCAATTCTTTGAATATAGAGAAAGGGATAACAGTAAAGAAACAAGAAAATGGAGTGTAAACAGAAAAAGTATGTAGAAGAATACAGACATTTGTCCAGTAAAGGGGAAAAGCATAAAGTTAATTTTCTTTGAATTTTACTTTTATTTTTGTTTTCTTGGCTTTTTGTTTTTGGTTGTTATTGGTTTTGCCTTCACCTGCGGAACTAAGTTGGAATCATTGCATAATATCTTTGCTGTAGATCCCTCACTAGTTATTGCAAATGATTTCTTGTAGTAAAACCTGAAAAGTAGTTTTCTTTACTGCATATGTTTCCATAGTGATTATCTATTAACAGAAACTCTATACAGAGAATCCAAAAGACTCTAAGTCATTTTTTTAATCAAAACTCTTTACTTAGAAAATTCACTAAATTCTAAGTCCTTTGTCCATTATCCACTCTTTTGGCTAAGAATATAACAAGAATCTTTTCAACACCACTGATATTGAATCTGACAAATACACTGAATCCAGAATAAACCAGATAATCTGTAATTTCAAAAAAAAGTATTTCAAAATGTTAACACGTTTCTCTACTCTTCATGTGATTTGTTCGGTGTAGACCTTCCACATTTATGTTAACTTTATGCACCTTTTAACTTTTCTCTGAATATCTAATATGGTCCCTGTACAACAGTGTACAAACAACCAGGGTTGGAAAGAGGGCTGAGGTAAATGTAGCTTTCTGGTCTACCTCCCTCTGTCATCTGTAGGAGTTACAAAGTACTCTCGAAGCACCCTCCTGCTGATCCTTCTCAATTTTTACTGAGGACTGAATGTAATTACTGCATGGGCTCAGGGCATTGGTTATGACCCAGAAAGTAGTTAAACTCCAGGCGTAACTGCCAATACCCAACTCCCTTCTGACCACTTTGCTATAACTTTTGGATGGGAATTCTACACCTACTAGTTCATTGTTTAGAAAAGATTGATTTTTTTCTATTTGAAGTATCTCCATATATGTTGAGAATTTAGGATGTTTAAGTTAACACTTAAGTGCCCATGTGAATATTGATTCAAAATAGTAGTATTGCCTTGACATTCCTGGTTGTGGTGTAAGGGAGCCCTCAGCTTCCCCAGAGCTACCTGGAGGGTAAAGTCGCATCCAGATGGATTTCAAGTTATTTTGTTACGTCATCACCCAAGGACACAAGGCAGAGAAGGCATTTCTTTGTCTATGTGTGTTGCTTCCCCAGTCACTGTCCTTAGGTCCTCCCTGTCTTCAATGGTTCAGGTACAAAATGAAAGTTATCAAAGAGTAGGAATTTCAGAGAAGCAAACTCCATAGAGTTGAGGAAAATCACAAAGACTATCACACACTACTTAGTGTGGCATAATTGAAGAAACATAAGGTCCAGTGCCTCTCACAGTGTGCAGCAACGGTAGCTGTCCTCTTGGTTCAGTGCAGGGGTAGAACCTTCCAGGCTCTTCTGTAGCACTCCCCTCGGGGGCACACAGGGAGGCTCCTCTATTGTCCTTGGACTTGGACTAATATTGCTAATCCACCCCCACTTTCCAAGGGAAGGCCATTCGGCCATCTCTTCACTCCATCTCTTATTTGCCTAAGACTTCAGATTTCTGAACGCCCCTTTAGCTCTTTACAGACTCAAACACACGTTGTCCTCGCTGCCCACCACACCCTCCCCACCCCCGTCGTGTCCCCAGCTGCCAGCAGCAGCAAGGTGCTGGGCCGCTGCCCCTCCGAGGAGGCTCTGACTCCTACATTGGGGGGGGGGGGTTTGTCCCTCCCACCCTCACCCTCCCACCCTCACCCTCCCCTCATCCTCTCTGCTCCAGCCACATTCACTTTCTTCAGTTCTTCCAACGCCCTAATTGGCTCCTTTCCCAGGACCCTTGAGCCCTGCTCAGAAGCCCTCATCCACAAGCACCACCCCGCCTCTCTCCCCTTCCCCTAGACCAAACCTACCCAGTGTTCAGCTTTCCCTCTGGAGCCACTTCAAGGAAGCCTTCCCTAACCTTGACCCCTGGTTAGGTTCCTGAGTACAGAGGCTGGCAAAACCGGCAGAGACACGTGTAATTATACCTGTGTTGGTGCGATTGCTTTGTCCAGGTCCTCCTCATCCAGGCTCTGCTACATGTCATCAGATTCTACCCTGGCTTTTCCTCAGCAGCATAGCATACGATGCCTGGGACATACTAGTCGCTCAATGCCTTCTGGCCAGTGAATGATTAGGGCTCTTGTATTAACAGCGAACCAGGTTGCAAGACAGGGAAACTGAGGCAGAAGCCAACCACGGGAGGGATTGGGAAAACAGGGAGATTTAGGCTTTAAAAGACTTGAAGTCGAGGCCGAGGCCTCCCTGGACCTGGGTCAGCAAGATACAGTTCCCACCAAATGGCGGAATTTTCCCGAAATGCTCCCAGGTGCCCATGGCGGGAGCTGGGCCCTCGCGCCTTTGGAAACCGTTGAAGACTCGCCCCTGCTCCCTCTCACTGTGCATTTGCAAGAAGGATATTTTCCTGCACGCTCCTGAGAATCTTATCTGTTTATTTGATTTTTTTTAAAAATCCGGTTTTTCAAATTTAGCAAGTGTCTCCTCCATGCCAGGCACCGTGCTGGGAGCTTTCCTAAACACACCGGTTCTCATCTCACAGCAGACCCACTGGTGGGTACCCATTTCCGCACTCCACAGCGGAGTGAATCAACACTCAGGGAAGCTGAGCGACCTGCTTAGACTAAACCACTGCACGTCAGCGGCGCAGGAGCCAGCATCGGGAGCTGGGACGTGAGCAGAATCAAAGTCTTTTCCTCACAGAAGTCGGAGGAAAGGCCACCTGTGCAGTGGTTAGGAACTTGGACTCTGGGGTCAAAATCATCCGGTTCAGTCACTTTCTACGAGCGTGGCCCAGGGACCTCACTGTCCTCTTTAAGCCTCTGTTTCTTCATGTGCCAAATGGGCCTCTGAGAGGGGACTAAGTGAGACGTGGATGCAAAGCTTGTAACTCCATGTCTGGTGCATTATGCTCTAAAGGATCACTATCATTCTTTTTTTTATATACATATTTATTGAACAGTGACTGTATGAATATATAATTCTATATCCTTGATGTAAATGACGGGTTTGCATTTACCATATTTTTAGAAACTTGCTTTAATGTTTCGCTTCTAAGTATCTATGATTTTTTTTGTTTGTGTTTCTACGTAAGCAGCAGTAGGTATCATTTTCTGATTCACACTGAAATACTAGAAAACTCCATTGCCCGTATCTGGAAATGCCAATGTACTTTATAAGCAGAATCAACCACTAAATGTTTATGGGGTCAGGCAGTTAGATCTGAGGTACAAACGTGGCTTAGAAGGAATTCTCACAATGGTGCTAAAGTTCTAGAACAAAATACTACGTGGGAGGCCATACAAAGAGTGAATTGTTGTTCACACTTCAGCTTTGATTTGGAGACACCTGTGAAAGAAAATAATCCTTTCCCGGCGCTTACTGGTTATTTTATTTCCAGAAAACATGCTTGTTATTTTAGCAATTGCCTTGGCTTTCCGGTAGGATTTATGATAAATGAACAGCGACACCTACTGGTTGAGGATAAGAATATTTATTTACTGAGAGAAGCTACCGTTTGCACTTGGCTGTATATGAACCCAAAAATAATGCTGAATGTTTTGATTTCAGGGAGCAAAGAGCCAACACTGGAGTTTAAAAGCAAAAATCAAACCATGTACACATCCATGAGTATAGATAAATTCACCTTCTGGTATGAAGATTGCTCTTTTCTCCTCCAAAATTGTTGTGGTTATTTTTACCGTAAAAGTAGGCTTGTCAGAGCTGCTCCCAAGTGTTTTAGTTCAAGTGCCAAGTAAAAATGTTTGGCTTGAGTCACCTGTTTTTCTTCTCTACGTTGATTAGACAGATTGACAGAGGCTGCTCCGAACACACTATTTGTCTAGCTCATTGCATATTAACATTTCCAAAGTAAATTTCCCTTTTCTGTAACTTTTTTCTGTAAATATGTTTATTGATATGCAGTGATGCCTTTTCAGGATGGTGTTATCAACTTAACACGCAGCTCATCCTGGAAGTTTTGGTTAGAATAAGCCCAGGGAGGAAAACGCTGGACTAACGGTAGGAGGGCCAGGATGTGGCGGCCCACAGAGCCGGGGAGCCACAGAGCAGCCAGAGCGGAAGACATGGGATGCCTGGCTCCGAATCCCAGTGAGGGAGCAAGTGAGATCGCCCACGGTCAGTCACCGGCTCTGGGTGGAAAGCAGGCGAGGTGTGGCTGGAAAGGTCTGTCGGCATCCCCCAGCCCAGCTTTGCCTGGGGCCCAGCGCTGGGGGAATTATCGGACATAGTTAATTGACAGAAGCCCAGTTTTTCATCCAGTTTGGTTCACTGTGTCTGGAGGTTAGCATCCCGGGAAGGAGGAGGGATGAGTAATTGACGACCCAAATCGCCAACCGGCCGTGAAAGTAATTTAACCCGAGTTTTCTCATCTGTAAACTGTGTGACTCACAGGATTGTTACCATGATTACAGGAAACAGTAGGTATGTCCCCCCCACCCCAACCCGGCCACCCCCAGGGCCTGATGAGGAACAAATGCGGGTTCCTTTTCTCTTCCTCCTTTTAAGACGCAAATCTCATTCTGAGTTGTGTGGGCAGGTAAATTTATACACGTTAAGTCAGAGAGTAAATCCATGAAGTCTGGTCCTAAAGCCATTGGATGACTTGTTCAGGCCATCAGGAAGCAGTTGCCTAAACTCTGGATACACAGGCAAGTCCTGTTCTCGTCTAGACCAGGGTCTGGAGAAGAGCAACGAGCCCTACGCTCTCCAGCTCAAAGTGAGATCATGACCACACCTCACACTCCTCCCCCGACACCATCTCCCCCCAATTCCTTCCTCAGTCTCCTTTCTTCTCTTCCTTGGTGACTTCATCCCAAAGCCTTAGCTACTTCTCCTGTAGAGATGCTCTCCAGCACCAAATCTTTCCAGAGCTTGCTGGACATCTGTGCGGATAGGGAGTGGTCTTCAAAGAGGAAAAGCCCGGTCAGGAGGTGATAAGTGACGGCTGGGCATGACAGTCATGACATTAAAAAAAAACAACAACAACAAAAAACTTGGTCCGAGCCCTCAGCCAGACCCTGTGAAGCCTTGATGTCTTCTGATCAAATGCTGAGAGGAGTTCTAAGTCTCCAGGACTTGTCTAGAAGCAATTTGTCCATATCTTCTAGTCAGAAACGTGGATCATTCTTTCTTGTTTATTTTAATAAGATTAAGAGCTGATAGGCAGCACATGTTTTTCCTATCTGAGTGTTATGAGCTAACAGAGAAAGCCTGTCTCTTGCGAGGCAGCAGGCAGTGGACCGGGGCAGAGACGGAGGGGTGCTAATTAAGAGTGGGTCTCGATTTCCGTCTCTCTGGATTTGAATGTGGACTCCACTGCTGACTGGCTGCTCACCAGAGTGACCTGCATGGGTGTTTAATGAGTCGGCCTCATCCACACATTAATGGACAAATAAGTACTGGGTACCGGTTACATTCTAGGTATGACCAAAAGAAAAAAGATCCTGCACTCATGAGTTTACATTCTACAAGGGGAAACAGGGAAAGAAAAAGAAAGAGAGAGACAGAGAGAGAGAGAGACAGAGAGAAAGAAAGAAAGAAGTAATTAAATTATCCAGATGTGAGAGTAAAGCTGCCGACTTCTTCTGTAAGCTCTAGACGGGAAACATCTTTTTTTATTGAAGTAGAGTTGATTTACATTATTGTGTTAGTTTCAGGTGTACAACATAGTGATTCAGTATTTTTGCAGATTATATTCCACTATAGGTTATTACACGATATTTGGTATAATTCCCTGTGCTATACAGTATAGCCTCGTTGCTTATCTACCTTATATATGGTAGAGTCTGCATCTGTTAATCCCGTGCCCCTAATTTGTCCCTCCCCCATCTCTCTCCACGTTGGTAACGACAAGTTGGCTTTTCTATGTCTGTGGGCCTGTTTCTGTTTTGTATACACATTCTTTTGTATTATTTTGTAGATTCCACATATAAGTGATACCATGCAGTAATTGTCTTTTCCTGCCTGACGTTTCACTAAGCATAATATTCTCTAGGTCCATCCACATTGCTACAAGTGGCAGTATTTCATTCTTTTTACGGCTGAGTAATATTCCGTTGTGTGTATGCATATTACATGTCTTCTTAATCCAGTCGGCTGTGGATGGGCACTTAGGTTTGCTTCCATAACTTGGCAATTGTAAATAATGCGATGAACATCGGGGTGCCTGTATCTTTTCAAATTAGTGTTTTCATTTGTTTCCAGATGTATAGCCAGGAGTGGACTTGCCGGGTCATATGGTAGTTCCATTTTTAGTTTTTTAAGGAACCTCCCTACTGTTTTGCATAGTGGCTGCCCCAATGTACATCAGACAGGAAACGTTTTGGACCTTGAAGGCAGGCGGTGGGTCTCTGCTGCACTACTCAACTTGCCTCTGCAGTGTGCAAGCGCAGCCGCGGACAAAACACAGTGAATGGGTATATGCACCCATGAGATGTCCTCAAGTAGTAGTGTCCGCCCTGAATGAGAGCGTGGCAGTCACTGTGGGGAAAGGCGGGGGTGGGGGTGACCAGCAGCGCTTGGGCTGGTAAGTCTCCGGAAAGGCAGGTTTCAGCATCACGCAGATGATCGGAGTCAGGGCACTGAGAGATGGGTGTGAGCAAGGACACAGGACGTGAGCAGAGACGTGGCAGAGAGGGAGTTCCGTGCGTGGGTGTCTGAGGTCTCCAGGGCATTCCAGGCCCAGGGAACAGCTGGACGGCTGCCTGTGGCGTGTCCCAGAAGAGCAAGAAGAGCAGCGTGCCCGAGTAGACGATAAGAAAGGAGGGAAGGGGGGACCCGCTCAAGATGTCTGGCTTTTCCTGAGAGAAACGGGGAGTCGCGGCGGAATTTGAGCACGAGTGGCGTCATGGAGCATTTGGGGAGGCCTGTCTGGGGGCACCCGGGTCACGTCCAGACGCAGCGGACTCTCGGAGACACTGCGCCGGGGCTCCGATCTGAGGCGAGGCAGCATTTCCCAGGGGTTGACTGAGGGTGTGAGAGGAGAAGAGTTCAAGCACCGCCAGGGGTCCGAGGTTCCCCCGCGCAGCCGCAGGGAGGCGGAGCGCGCTGGGTGTCCGAGGTCGCGCCTGCACCGCTCCGGCGCAGGGCCCAGCACAGAGCTGGCGGCGGGGGGCTGTGAAATCATCGTGGGGCTCGTGATGCGTGTTCACGACGGAGCCGTTCAAACCTTGATTTGCGTCTGAGCTAAAACGCTCACCAGCTTGTACCATCTAACAAAGGCCCGGAATCTCTGAGTCTCGGTTCTGCACATCTGTAAAATGAGTTTAAGGCAACAATCAGGCAAACCTACCTAAGCGAATGGTTGCGATGAGGATCCAGGAAGGTGGTACTGGCGCTGAGCAGGTCTCACTTACTTGCTCACTCCTTTCCTGGACCCTTCGGGGCGTGTTTTAGCGAGTTCACCAGTCACGCTGCCCCCAGGATTTTACGTGGGCCGCGTGTCCCGCAGTCTGACCGCAACAGGGCTTTGCCTGCTCGCCCAGCGTGTTCATGACACACGCTCAGTCGAGCCGCGCCTGCCGGGAAGTAAGAAATAGGTGACACGGTGACAGCTGCTTCGGTGGTTCCGCAGAAGGGCCGGCTCTGCGTCAGGCCCTCAGAGGAGCCGCCGACCATGTTTAGGCAGAAGAAAGGGAACTGCTCACATGGCCAGCTCCTCTTCAAAGAGAGTTTACTTTCCTGTGGACGGTAAGAGGCAGCATTTGAAACGGAAGCCCACGCATCATGTAGTCTTTGACAGCTGAAGACTCTCCCGCCGCCGGACCGCACGCAGCCCTGCTCTGCAGAGAACGCGCACCTGTACCCGGAGCAATCGCCTCTCGAGGGGTTGGAGGCTCGCGCTCGGCCAGGAAGGCCGCCGCGCTCCAGAAGAAGAATCGGAGGGGTGCAGGAGAGCAGCACTCAACAGAGGGCAACACCCAAGTTGTCTGACTTTTTCTATTTTTTAAACAAGTTTCAGCCCCCGATCCAGACGTTAATAATTATATAGCCAGCCTTCTAAATGAGATGTCCACACTGTTGTGCGCTTCCAGTAGGAGGTGGGAGGACATCTCAGTGGTTTTGCGTCTCGGTTGCTGGGGGAGCAGCTATAGATGGCTGTCGGGGAAAACCTCGGGCACTAAGCGCGCTTGGACGCGCCTCAGGTCAGTGTAAGCGGGAGCTGGGAATTTCGGGACTGAGGGTCGAGCACCGGAGGTGGAAGAGACTAGCTGCTTCCCCGCGCAAACAGAACCCTGAACACAGCAGCCCGGGCCCTCTCAGCCTCACGGAGAAGGGGCACCCAGGGTGCGCAGCTATGACATTTGAGGAGACGATGCTGAAAGGAACCTCTTTTGCTAATTGTACACAGAGATCCAGAACTTAGCATTGGGTCTCCACCCGTTCCCATTTTGCTTCCCATTTGGAAGCAAAATGAACAGCTTGTGTTCCAGGGAGGCATTTGAAGCAAAGGAGGAGTGAAGAGCAAATTAAAATTCCGACAATATCCTGTCCTCACTTGCTCTCCCCACCCCGTCCTGGAGAAAATGCTGTAAAGGAGTTTCCCTTTTGGATGATTTTGAGATTTATCTTTTGTTTGTTTCTTCAAATATTGTTCCTTGTCAAAGAAAGTGGAATTAGCTCCAGAATCTGTTTATGAATGACAGTGGTCACACACTGATAGCCTGTTGTCACATTTAAGAATAAGAGTTTCCCAATTCTGCAAAACAAAGGGAGAAGTGCCCCCACCCCCATCTTTCTTGTGACCTGGAACAAGGAAGCTCCTCTTTCCTTTATGGGCTGTGGCACTATTCCTACCTCGGGTTCCATCCGCACCTGGCCACGTCTCTGGGCCTGCTGTGATTCATTCAGTTAACCCATGCTGTTGTGCCGATGAACTGCTAAAACAGTCATTTCCTTTTCTGTAATATCTCTATACGCCCGGTCAATGGCCTTCCTTCTAGTGGAAAGAGGCTCTGGCCGGGAAAGACGAAGGAGGTCAGCAGGAGGCCACGTGATGTGGTGCCCCACAGTCGGCTTCCTCGTAACCACCTGTGTGGCCCGTGGCAGACCAGAGCCAGCGCGTAGGAAACGCTCGCTCTTCCCCCCTCGCTATGGGACGTACGGCCGGCTGGCACCCAGGAGCGTCAGCCGGGAGCAGGGCCTTAGGTGCTGTGGGCGGCTGTGCACGCTTGAGAGCTCAGACCGGCAGCCCCGTCACGGCCGGTCCAGGGACCCCAGTCTTCGTGAAAGGCCGAGCGCAGTGCGCGTGGCTTAGGGCTGGTACGTGCCTCCTCCGGATCAGGGAAGGGCCGACAGAGAACCAGGTCCAGTGGGTGAAAGCGGGCCTCAGAGCAGCAGCTGCAGCCGCCGCTTCCAGACGCAGGCCGGTGGGGATGCAGAGGCCACCTGCTCTGGCACGAGGGCCCCCACCCGCCATCTGTGCTCCTCACACAAACATTTAGGGCAGCCAGGTCTCCGTACAAGAGCACAGCCCGCACCCCCGCGACAGACGCGCACCCACGCTCACCTGCTCGCACTGTCACCCTCACGAGCCCACCGTCAGCCACGCGCTGCCGCTGGCTCTCACTTGCAGATGCCCCGCCCCGTGCCTGCCCCAGGCCCCCGCCGCTCCCTGTTCGGCGGGCGGAGGTCCTCGCCATCCCCTCCTCCAGGGCAGCCCGCACCGGAGGCGCCAAGCTGCTGACCCAACACATCCCCCGCATGCGCAGGGCCTGCGCCCACCATCTTTTTCATCCAGGCGCAGAAACTAAAAAGAACATGGGTGCCAACTTAGCACTTTTATTCATGATATGCATAAGGCAGGATTTAATCCTTCTGTTTCAATACTCTCTGAAATACTTTTCAATTCTGCTTCAGCTGAAAAGCAAGATAGGGTAAACTTCATGCGAATGGATCTGCCTCTCAGATTTATGTGGGTCCATAGCAGTTCTATCGATCTAAGGGAAACACAAGGACCTAGTTAATGAGAGAACGGCAAACTGTCATGGAGAACACGTGTTTCGTGAGGCTGGTCCTGAAGGCTGAAGGATAACGGGGCTCAGGCTTTGAAAGGGAACTGGGTTTGCAGCACGTGATTTCAAATAGGGCTTGAAATTCTTATTCCGCGGATTGCCGTTTCTTGCAAAAGTATCATATACCAAGGTTGGGCCTTGCTCTCATTTTTATAGTGACAGCCTTATGGGGTTCCATTGAATCTTCTGGTAATCTCCAAATATCCAGCAAGCACACAACTTTTACTTTGAAATGAGAAGCGCTTTCAGTACCAAGTTTCTGTCTATGCTCTTGCAAAGGGGCCACCCCAGGAGACTGGCTCCCTGCCCCTTCGGTGTATCTATGAGTGTCAGCACATCACACGGTTATGTGCCGTTTTGTAATTTATTCTTGAAGATGCTACTCTGGGAGCTACATGGTCATTATAACCTGGCACATTAGAAAACACATGATGGTCTAATAGTCTGAGAGACTTTCTGTCCAAAATTCTTGTAGTATTGAAGTGTACTCTCAACCACCTAACCACAGTGTTTGAAAAATTGGCTTCCCCTGGCCTGCATCTGCAAGACCAGCTTGTGAACTATTATAGTACACCCGTGAACCATTGTGGGGATAGTCCGGAAATGGGCAATGCTGCGCCATGTTGGATGTAGTGTCCTTCACCATTTCCTAGTGTTTTACTTTAATAAAGCGATGGGAAGAGGCGTCATTGTAAAACATACCTCTGGACTCTTTTCTAACATCCATGGATGACTAGAATGAGGTTATATGGGTACACAGTTTTTTAAATCCTGCAGCCTTCTTTGTCAGTTGCATTCGCCCAACTCCATCTTCTTCCTTCAGACCCTTCCTATGTTCAATAAGCACCGGGCACGGCTCCACTGACCCTTCCGGCTAATGGAGTGCATACAGGCTCATCAGCCCTCAGCAGAGCTGGTCTTTGAACCCACCTACGAACTCATCCAGAACGCCTCTGATAAATGAAAACTGAAAGATCCTTCATTATTACAGAAGCAATGCATGCTTACCATAAAAAATGTTAGAAAATTATAGAAAAACTAAAAGGAAAAAAAGAAAGCAACCATAATCTTATATAGCTGGAGGTGGGATTTTTGACTCATTGTTTTAGAGCTTTCTGGATACTTTTTACATGCATACACACACACACACACACACACACATTTTTTAACAGAAATGGGTTTGTGCTGAGTTAGCAGTTTTCTCCCCTTAATGGTGACCATGTCATACAGACACCTTTGTGTGACCATGTTTAATGATGACCAAACATCCATTCATGAGGATGTGCCTTGATTTATTTAAATATTTATCTTTCGGAATGGTGACAGTTTTCCCATGGCTTATTTTTTGCTGCATTCCTGAGTTTTCTCTAGGAAAAATTCCTAGAAGAGGAAGTTTTGGGGGTGGATGTGCATACAAGCTTTTTAAAGCTTTGAATACAAGCATTTTCTCAGTTCCACAGAGCACATTTTTATATATCTTAACATTTCTGAAATTAGGATAATGTTTTAAATTAATGTGGACATTTAGGATGGCAGTGTTTTTTCTTTCTTTAGTCAACCTGTTATTAAATTGAAGGTGCCCTTACAATTAATGTCTTCTTGGAATTAAGCCACCCAGCCCTGTGGACCCACCTCCCAGAATCCCATTGTACGGTGTGTGGTCCCTCCTGCTGGCCGAGCGGGGCCGGCCTGCTCCCCACCCCCTCCTCTTTTCACCTTTGCCAAATGATAAGCAGCACTGTTTCTTGTTCATCAAGGCAGCACGTTTCTATATGTATGATTCACCACAAATTAATTACTATTAGCATATTTCTTAGAAATTGTAATAATGTTGGTATGACTTTGACTCTCCTTAGTGTAAAAACTATGAAACTGCGTTTACACAAACATTAAGAAATTTTAGTGACAGATACAGTGTGCTCGTCATAGAGGCTTTCATGTAAATATGATTTACATTAAATTAAATTCGTCTTGATCTTAAAATTACATCTTAGTTAAAAGTCCTCTAAAGTTCCATTTAAGTTGAAATATCAACTGAACCTAAAGCCTCGGTTGGCCGAAGTGCATTTTTTAGTTCTGGCTGCATTTCCGTGCCCTTCGGGGATGGTGTAATTGTGTTGACCTCGTGACTCATCGTCTGAAGAACGATTACAGATTCTCAAATCACAGAGCTCGGTGATGGCGCGGAGCATGACTCGGAAGGAGCACAGATTGACAGAAACAAGTTGTACTCGCCTTGCAACAGGGCTGATCGCTGAACATGGAGAGAGAGGAATCCATCTCGCCTGAGTGGAATGGAAATACTGGAGGATAAAGGAGTTTAGAAATTGCTTGTTGCAAGTCAGCTTATTGTCATTAGCCTGAAAGGCATTGCCTTTGAGCTGATACTAAGAAGTCACTTTGTCGTGCTACGTGAGGCTTTGCACCCAAAGCCCCGTTGTTAGTGGTGTTACAGAGCGTGACTTAGGTCACAGATCGGAGGAACGGAGTGAGGAGGTCCTATCAAGTCACGGTGATGTAAGCATTGAAAAGGTTTGTATACACTGAGCTGACGTTTCACTCCAAAAAGGACTTGGACACCTTACTTTTTCGATAGATTTGAGAAATAGCAAAACTGGGCCCATGGTGGTGGCGTCGGCTTCCTTTCGGAAAGCGTCAAACCAAACTTTATAACTTAAAAAACATTAGTGGGAAGATTTCACTGTAAATGCGAGAATTATGTGAAATCAAACTGCAAGCGTCTGTTAGGGAAAAAAACCCTGGAGGTCGTGAGGTCATTCCGGTCCAGACTGTTTACTAGCGTCTCCAGTCCACGGTTTATTCCCAGCGTGGACCTGTGTCAGATACAAGTTTACTTGAGATCCTTGAGACTAACTTAACAGTCTCCTTTAGCAAACTAAGTGTATCTTTCAAAACTGACCGGAGCAAACATCCACTTTGTAAAAATCCACTCTTTTAACTGCCCTATTGAAAACAGCAGGTGTAAATTTGCAGGTAAGCCTCCTAATCCCGTTGCCACTCCCTAACTCGCCCACGGCTCTGAGACACGGCACGGGAGCCCGCCTGGCCGTGAGTCCTTGAGGACCCTTGGTTCCCATTCACGTTCCCTGGAAAACGGCCCGGAATACTGATCACGGTGAGCCCGCTTCTAAGGAAAGGCACTCGACGGCAACTGCAGCTGCCACAGATGAGCAGCAAGACTGAAAAAGAGGTTCATGAGCGTGTGACAACAGGTGACGATTAATGGGCTTCCCCCCAAATCCCACTGTAAGTCTTACCGTGTGACAAAGCTGGTTTCACGCCAGGCAGTCTGCTCTCGGTCTGCGCTAAAGTGAAGGCCTGTGAGACACGTGGGACACGGACCTGTGTTCAGAGTAGAGAGTCAAGCAGCTGAAGGAGGTGGTGAGAGGTGGCTTCATCACTCCCGCCTTCAACGAAACTTAAGAAAAAGAAAAAAAAAAAAAAAAAACCTATGTCAGACCATCCCAAGAGGAGAAGAATTCATTCCACTTTCTTTAAGACTCCAAAGGAAATGATACTCTTCTGCTGGAAATCCAACCCCGGTTGTACAACTAACTGTGCACTGTTAGGTTTTTTAGAAGTTGTTGCTGCTGCCTTGAAGGAGGAGGGTGTCAGGTTCTCTGCAGCAATAAAGGGGGAGTCGTGGCCGTCTGCATGCCTTCGGTGACTTCGTCGGAATGAGCGTTTCCCTCCTAGGGCACAGTCTTCTCGTGATGCGAACGTCACGGTGAGTCGTGTCGTGATGGGGGAGGGAGGCCCTACGACGCCTTTTCCTCCAAACACAGAGTTGCAGAAGTGGATGATCAACGGGTAGTGTAAACAGAGGGAAATCTGGACCACTATTGCTCTCTGAACTGTGCATCTTAACTAACTGGCGCTTCCTGATGCCGTCAGGGTCGCTGAGACGGGAGGCCATGCTCAGGCTCTAGCTGGGCTCGTGGACACGGGTAATATTACCTCCGTTTGTGGGACTGTCTTGTTCTCGTCTCAGTTCATCCAGTTTACCCTCAAAGACCTGAAGTGTCACCAGACTGTGGGATTAGGCCAGCCTTGCAGAGAGAACCAACCGCTGCCTACTTCAGGCAGGGTCTAAGCCCTGTCACGGCATCTTTGCATTATAGTGTAATTATCTGCACGGGTGTTCGTGTTCTTCTTCCCACCTTCTTTAAATAAACCTTTCTTAAGCACCTGCTCTGGGCCAGGTTCTGGGGAAGGCGGCGCTCGGGACAGCGGGGCAAAAGCACCGCTACGCGCCTGCGCTCGGGGGAGGTGGGTCTAGAGGGGACAGTGGTGCAGGTGCGGGGCGGGGAGCAGCCAGGCGAGCAGCGAGTCCAGCCTCGGGCATCGGGGAACCTGCCCAGAGTGCTTTCCTAGTTGAGCATCAAAGAGCCACCAGCACGGGTTCGCGGGACAAAGGTGGACCTCGGGGGAGGCCCAGGAGGAGAGGGCGCATCTCCCCACACGTGTGGCCCGCGGAACGAGGGAACGATTCCACGTTCCGAGCGGCTGCGCCTGGGAGCAGTTTTCCGTCTCCCCACCGGATCGTAGCAGCCAAGGTTCCCTTAGGAGCTCTTAGCCTTTTGAAAATTTGATTCTAGTCACAGGCGAAAACGGGATTTCAAAGAATAAGGCGTTAGATCTTTATAATTATCCCTAAAACTATTCTCTGGGTGCCCATTGCGGCTGGATAATCCACGGTGTGGGGCAGCTTTTGAAAGTTCAGCATAATATTGCGTCCCAACGGTAGCAAGCACGTGGCCAGAAGGAAAGGGGCGGCCGTCCCACCCCGAAGGTGATCTGTGCACTCTGTGAGGGCCTCGTGGCTCTAGGTTCTCTGCCTCCAGATGGAGAGGGAGGAAGGGGGCGCCGCGAAGTGAACCGTGTACACTCCTCTGTTCATTGTCATTCGGCTTCATGAACAGAAGGATATTGGCTAAGAGGCAGCGGTGGAGATGACATTTCACTTCGCTCTCCTGCAACCTGCCGTTATCTTAGCAGCTCCGAGACACAGTCCAGGTACTGGCTCTTTAGCTGCCACTTAATTAGCTGGCGTTCTGCTTCCTCTGCAAAGCAATAAAATCAGGAGGAAAAAAAGCACAGGCGGTGGGGAGGAGGGGGCAGTCTTGTAAGTCAGGGTTTTACTTCACACTTGAGCAAGACTCCGCAAGGTGTGTGTTGCTGGGAGATAACGGCTTTCAGGCCGCTGAAGGCGCCAGGCTTCCGCTCGGCTCTCAGCACCCCTAGGCGGGCCTTATCTTGGGCTCACACGCGGCCCGAGGAGGCTTGGCGCTGCCCTGATGGAAGCGGGGGGCGATGTCAGGGCCTCAGAGGGAATCAGCTCCCTAAGTGTGGAGGGCTTCCACCATTGTCTCTTCCTCGGGGCACAGATGCCCATCGGGGAGGATAAAGGGGCGTTGCTCCCGCCATTGTTAAGAGCTGGGAACCTTCCTTAAGGAGTGTTACCAACAGAAACAGAAGCCTGAACTGTCTCAGCCCCGTGGACACTGGTGTGTGAATGAACAGCTCAGACCCCGTCTCTGGGCTTCTCTCTTCCTTTTTGAGCAGGAATGTTCATGAACAATAATTGAGGGCACAGGTCCTGGGGCAGAGAATACCAGGAGGTCCAGGAAAACCTTAAATAGGGGGCGACCGGCCTCCTGCATCCAAATGCCATGTGCCCACGAGAACTTCGTGTGGTGACGGGAACTTTTTGACATTCGTTTCAGCTTCTGTCCTTAGTGACTTCGTGACTTCAAGGGTGAAATCCAAGTCGTGATTCTAGCTTTTAACATTAATTCTTAAGTGCTGCAGCGTTACTGGTCTTTGGTAGGGTGACCTTTACCTAATTCGCCAGGCCTTATCTAAACTACTGCACATGGGCTTCCCTGGTGGCGCAGTGGTTGAGAATCTGCCCGCTAACACGGTGGGCGCGGGTTCGAGCCCTGGTCTGGGAGGATCCCACATGCCGCGGAGCAACTAAGCCCGTGAGCCACAACTACTGAGCCTGCGCGTCCGGAGCCTGTGCTCCGCAACAAGAGAGGCCGCGATAGTGAGAGGCCCGCACACCGCGATGAAGAGTGGCCCCCGCTCGCCGCAACTAGAGAAAGCCCTCGCACAGAAACGAAGACCCAACACAGCAAAAATAAATAAATTAATTAATATACTCCTACCCCCAACATCGCCTTAAAAAAAAAAAAAAAAAAAAAAAACGAATAAACTACTGCACATGAAAGTCCTCTTCTGAAATCGTGTGCACGGAGGCCTCCAAAGTCGAGGCGCCAGCCTGATACTTCACACCTAAAAGCAAAAGTCCCTCACCTACACCCCTTGGTTGGCTGGATTAGGAGCCCGTACTCATACTGGGCCCAACTAATGTGAGTAACATTGTGGATTTCTATGGCCTTACATTTATGAAGTTCATCCTATATCGTCACTTAAAGGAAGGAGAGGATCGCAGACATTAGAAGCAGGTATTTGTCTGCAGCCATTCGGTCAACCAGTCCGTGATTAATGGTCCGGACGCCGTCTGTCCTTGGTACAAGATTTGACACAGTGAGCCAGCAGGTAAACCAGGCACCCAGAGACACCGGGAAAGTTAGACGTAATTCTGGTTGGCTCTCATTTTTTGGACTTTCTTTTCACAAATAACTCACCGTGTGTGGCAGGAAAATCCACACGCTCCCATTGGAGACAGTTACACCACATTTTCTTATTTCTGATTTTCTGTTTCTGCACATCTCTCCTACATGACAGACCAAGCGAGTCTCTCACAGGCTAAAAGTGAGGAGCATCCTTTACTAGAAAAAATAATCTAATTTCTTTCCATTAACCCAGCTAATTTCTCATCTTCTCGTTTCCCACCTCGCCTTGTCCTACTCACTTATTCCGTATGGAAGGTGCTCTGTTTCTTTTTGTTCTGCGGCACCTCAGCTGGCCGTCTACCTCCTCCAAGTAGCCCTCGGACTCAAGAGCTCTAGAACCACACTGTCCGACGTGGTAGCGGCCAGCCACGTGAGCCACCGAGCAAATGGAATGCAGCTGATCTGAATTGGGAAGATGTGAGGCTTCAACACACACCAGACCTCCAAGGCTCAGTGAAAAAAATGAAAAGTAACACCCCCTTTTATGTTGGTCACATGTTGAAAATACAGTCTGGCTATATTGGGTTAAATAAAATATTAAAATTTATTTCACCTGTTTCGTTTTTACTTTGTTAATGTGGCTACTAGAACATTTTAAGTGAGTCCTGTGCCTATGGACAGCTCTGTTCTAGACGGTGTCCTTTTGCCAATGGATTCCAGATCAGAAACACAAAAATGCTGCAGACTTGCACCGGCAGAGGCTACTCCTGCCGGGTTTTATTAGCAGTGCAATCGCACCGGCCGAAGCTCAGTTTCCGAGTGTTCTCCCACTGCCCCGTGCCCGACCCTCCCAATTAGCCGTGCTGGGAGTGCGTGAGGCTCTGCGGCTCCCGGGGGCTCCCAGCCCGGCTCGGTCCGCCCGCTGCAGCCCCTGCTCCTGCCCTGGCCACCCAACCGGGACCCACAGCCTCCACAAAGCCACGCCTCCCACCCTGACCCTTGCGCTACCTCCAGTCCCCCACGGCCCCTGCTCCTGTCTCCCTTCAACACCTCCAACTCGGTGGTCCAGAGTGAAGAGGTCCGCCTTCCCCTGAAAGCCCCCAGCCCTCGCGCCGGCCCAGACCTGGGATGAGCACCATTCAGGGGCCCGTCGTTCGGCCGGACTCAGCTGGGCCTCAGTTTACTCTCCACTTCCTCCTGGAGGCCTAGCCTGCCTGCCCCGGCTGGTGGCTGCACGCATCCTGTGCGCCCCCAAAACCTCGTCCACCACTGACAGGACACAGCGGAATATAAACTCCTTGAGGTCAAGAAGAGCACCCAGCCTGTTCACCGCTCACGCCGCCTAGCGCAGCACCTGGCACGTAGTACGTCCTCAATAAATACTTGCTGGCTGGAGGGAGGGCTGGGTACAGGGAGGGAGGGGTGAACCGTGACTCACATGAGACGGAAAATTGTATCCTATGCATCCGTGTATGCCCTCAGGGCACCTGGCACGCAGTGTGTGTGCTCGGTAAATTTTGATTGAATGAATGAGCTCGAGCAGTGCTTCTAACCTGCAGTGTGTGCACACAGGTCGTCAGGGATCTTATTAAAATGCAGATTCAGGGCTTCCCTGGTGGCGCAGTGGTTGAGAGTCCGCCTGCCGATGCAGGGGACGCGGGTTCGTGCCCCGGTCCGGGAGGATCCCACGTGCCGCGGAGCGGCTGGGCCCGTGAGCCGTGGCCACTGGGCCTGCGCGTCCGGAGCCTGTGCTCCGCAACGGGAGAGGCCACAACAGTGAGAGGCCCGCGTACCGGAAAAAAAAAAAAAAAAAAAAAAGTGCAGATTCTGATTCAGCACTTCTGGGCAGGGCCTGAGATTCTGCCTTAAGCTCCCAGGCGATTCTGGTACTGCTGGTCTAGGGGCACATTTTAAGTCACAGGGAAGCAGAGGTTGGAGCCGTTACATCAGTTGGGTCCTCAGCATGGCTGGGCTTCCCTCGATTCGTGGGTCATCTCCTGGCTGACAGTGGCTATTCCAGGCTTCCTCCATCCTTAACTCTGCTCTCGCTCTTGACTCCAGAAGAGTAATAGCTGGCGTCACACTGATCAGGAGGAATCTCCTTCAGGCAACCTTCTCACCAGCGAATTGCTGTCCCAGGATTTGGCCTTCCCACGAGCTGAAAATTGGCCCCCCTCCTTTTAAACCACCACCTTGGAGTGTTTAGGTTTTCCTGGCCTTGACTTTCTCCAGGGCTTTCCTCCCACTCTTACCCACCCTCTTTCTAGCGTCTTCATTCTCCCTTTTCATCTTCTCTTTCTGTTTTCAAGCCAAGTCAGACCCCTCTGTCGTGAAGCCTTCTCCACTCCATCATCCCTGGGACCTTAGCCTCCGAACTTGGCTACTAATTGCGTCAAGGGACCAAAAATGTCTTGGTCTCATTCCTCCTGTTCCCTGGGCCAGGGTCCTCGTGGCTGGATTCCCGTGACGCTGGGCTCTCCTCGTGCTTCTCAGAAGTTTCGAGTTTTCCCGCCTCTACCACTCATTCATTTTACAAATGTCTGACCATCCTGCCTACACGACAACCGCTCTGCTAGCCCTGGCATTATAAACAGGATTAACTCTGGGAGAATGTGAGGTCTGTGCCAAGCATTTAAGGGAGACTGGGTGCTGCGTGAGGGAAGAGAGCAGGAAAGGAGGAGGGGCGGCCCCAGGCAGGTGTGGTCCTACAGGTGTGCAGGGAACCCTCCTTCCGGCGTCCCCTACCCTTACCCCCCAAATTAACTCTTTGAGTTTCTGCTCTTTTACCCCAGTCTTCTTTTCCACAATAATCACATGGGATTTGAGTTGACATGAATTTGAAGTGGCTGCATCCTCTCCAGATGGAAATCTGCAGCAGGCTGCACCATAGTTTAGGAGGGAGGTCAGGAACGGGGGAGGGATTTTTCCAAGCTGTTAGCAGAGAGGTGAGGGACTAGCCTGATGTTAGAACCACTGCCTGAAGAGGGAATGGAACGCGGGGGGGCAGAAAAGCAGATGCCCCTGCCGCCAAACCCCAACCCAACCCGGGGCTCTTCTCTGGGGGTTCCTGCAGACTTGCATCCTTGGACACTTCAGCACATGACTCTGGGCTGTCGTCCTCCGGGTCTTTTGTTCTCCATAAGCATCATCTCTCCTACTGAGTTGGAAACGCCTTGAACTGGGCGCCTGGCGTGCGGCAAACAGACAGTGACCACCTACTACGTTCCAGACACTGGATCTGGGGGAAACAAGGAAGAATGAGATTCAAATCCTCTTCATTTAGAAGAGGGGATAAGTGAGGATAGTTTCATATAGAGAGACAAACATTTCATAGAGGAATATAAAAAAGAGACAGTACTGGAGAGAAAAATACCCTGACCTTTTCTGGCTGAGGCTACGGAGAGAGGGGCGGGAACAGGCAAGTTCCCAAGGCACCTATAAAACTGCCTAACACATAGTAAAGGTTTGACAAGCTGCCAAACCTCCCTAAGATGTGCCAGTGGGAGTGCCACCGACGCTGTTAGCCCCTTCCCAAAGCTGACCCTGACCGGAGTTGCCTGGGGTTGGGCCCAAGCATTCAAGGGAAGCGTGCGTCTCCCCTACTGCGCCAGCAAGCATAACGATGCCCGCAGGCCTAAGGGACAAATTGGGCTCAAACTGCCATATGGCTTGAATTTCACATTCTGACTGGCAGAGAGAGCGCGATCGTTTCTACAGAGTCTAGCGCCTTTCTACAGATTGCAAATGATAAGGTCACCAGGATTAGAGACCAGTTGAAAATTATCGAAGACATATGCTGTGCATTTTACTAACGAATGGCCATATTCAAACATGTTCGCTAATGAATGGCAATATTTGAAAGTGGCGTTGAATTTGATACTCTGTGGCCGGTGCTCCTTTGCTGGAAGGAGCCAAATGCTCCATAAGGTTTGGGAAACGCCGACTGGAAAGCAAAATCGAGCCGGCCTTGTAAGATGTTAAAGGGAGTTTTCAGTTAGATGCAGCAATTTACCTGCCGAGAAGTTTGTTTAGAGGAACGCGGATGCCGTGAACATCATCGAATACTTGCAAGAGTCCCAGATTGCAGCTAAATCCTACTTAAGCCTCGGGAAACGAGGGGAGTGGTGAAGCGAGGGAGGGAGCTGGGGATGTGGAGGGTGGGGTGGGGACAGCACCACGGGAACCCTTCTTTAAAACGGTTCCGGTTCCGGTTCCGGCAAGAGAGGGTGAGACAGGAAGTGTGGGGGCCTGGGGAGAGAGGGTCACCGCCATCAGTCACCCCTGTCACTCTCCCCCAGGGTCCCTACCCATTGCTGTCCTCCTGGCAGGGCAGCGGCAGTGGTGCTGAGTCTACTCTGCTCAGAGCTGAGGCCCAGGACACAGCCTCGGGCACCTGAACGTGCTGCTTCCTTGTCTCCTGTTTCCTTCTCCCTCACCGGGACCTCCAGCTTGTTGGCTGTCGGTGTTTAAAGCCACCGAAGCTAAAGTTCACTTGGAGTCCTTTTCCCACCAGCAGGATGAACTCAGGCCAGTCCAAACAAGGAGGAGACAAGCTCCGAGCACCTCGTTTCAGAGCCCAGGTAGGGGGAGCTGGGAAATGATGGAGGGCCGGCTGCACGCCCCTGTGGACCCTGGTTCGGCCTTCTGGACAGGACTCAGAAGTGACTCGGAGTTATTTCTCTGGCCAGGAACACGTCTTTGCAGAAATCCAACATGGATAAAGAAGGCCTTAGCAGAAGTGCTGTGAGTTAGAGATTCTTTTGTTCTGTTTGGCTTTGACAAAGGCCCTGATTGGTGATGGCGCGCTGGGGCGGAGGAGGGGCAGGTCATCCGACACACACCCCACTGCGGGGCCTGGGGCCAGTGCACTCTCCACCGACAGCAGGCTCGCAAGAGCAATCCAAGTGTAAACTTCCCACACCCTTTGATCCAACCGTTTCCCTTCTAGAAATTCATCCTACAGATTTCCTTTCACACGTGCAAACTTACCTATGGAGAAGGACGTTCCCCGCAGCTTTGTTTATAATGGCAAAATATTGGAAAGGGCCTAAATGCTCATCCGTAGGGCGCGGGTTAAATGAATTCCGATACATCTATCAACTTGAATATCGTGTGGCTGTTGAGGAAAAATTCAGCTCTTCAGGGTTGCTCAGAGGGCACTGATAGGGGACAGGCTGTAAATGTATTAAATGAAAAAGCAAGATGCAGAGCACGTTACATAAAGCAATATTCTGGATACCATTTTTAGTCTCAAAATAGCTTTTATATATGCAGGTGACACTGATTGTCTCTGGAAAGCTTTGTAAGCTGACTGAGGAGGAAGGGAGCCTTATTTTTCACTATTTGCCTTTTGCACCTTTTAAATTTGTGCTGTGCGCATGTATTATTCACTCAAAAAATATATAAACCATTTTAAAAAAAAACCCAGACTGTGAATTGTATCGCAATAAAGCTGGTTTTTTTTTTTTTTTTTTTTTTTTGCAATACACGGGCCTCTCACTGCTGTGGCCTCTCCCGTTGCGGAGCACAGGCTCCGGACGCGCAGGCCCAGCGGCCACGGCTCACGGGCCCAGCCGCTCCGCGGCACGTGGGATCCTCCCGGACCGGGGCACGAACCCACGTCCCCTGCATCGGCAGGCGGGCTCTCAACCGCCGCGCCACCAGGGAAGCCCCAATAAAGCTGTTTTTGAGCAAGGAAAAATAAATGGTCAAGAAGCATTTTTAAGTTTGAAAAAACTGTAAATATTTTAAAGTAGGAAATAAGTTCAAATATTTTTGTCTATGATTATACACTGGACAGTTCAATTCCCGGGAGTATCATCACCAGGAGCACCGCCCACACAGTTCGGAGCATTTATGAGGCGCCTCTCTTCATTTAAGGTTCCCTGTTGAAAGTAGGTTCGCAGATATGGTCTCTTGTATGAGCTCATCTTCTCTAATAGGTTCTGAGACAGATGGTAATAGAGTTTCCCATTAGATCATACTCACAGTAAGTGTATAAATGAAGACTCAGCACAACCAAAAGACGGAATGGATACATGCTTGTACTTGATTGAGGTCATGATGCTGTCGGAAAGGGGAATTTTCAGAGTTCTTTTAAGAACTCCCATGAATTGAAATTAAACCAAGGAGAGTAAGGGGCTTTTCATGGTAGCAAACCTGAAACAAAAATAGTTCAGGGGATGGGGTAGGGAGGGAGGGTAGAGGTCACAGTATTTTGTGGGAACGTAGATGGCATTGTGTAACCATCCTTGATGATTTGTACAGAATTTGAAAAATACAAAAGAATTCAGCTACTGAGCTCTATCCAGCTTCCTTGGATTTCTTCTTAGCCGTTTGGAGATTGCGTGTGAAAGATTGTCGTAGTCTGTTTGCGTTTAGAGCATGGCACAGTTTAAGACTGCTTTCCAGCATGAGATTCTGTGATTCTAAGATGTTGTGTACTTGAAAGGAAATAACCTGACTTTCTTCCTTTCGGGCTTGTGTTTTAGCGCGTCATAATCTAACACCATTTCCGTTCTGTGGCACTGTCTTGTCAGAACCAGTTTTCCATATATCGGCGGCTAGTCACCCCATGGGGAGTCTCCCTCTTCGGATATACTATTTTTAACGCACTGGGGCTGAATCTCATATATCACTGCTGCCACCTTCTGGAAAGTCATACACCTAAAAGGAAAATATTTCATCTATTCCCAAAGAAGTACAAATGTATGCGTCATGGTTTTGATGTTCCCTGTGAATATAGTTAAGGGGTCCTGAGATGATATTTGATTCTCTCCTGTTCTTTTAACACAGAACTTCAGAGCTGTGGAAGAAAAATAAATGGCACATAATAAAATGCTTTTATAATAGATGCGGTCGTGATAGAAAACCAGCACAAAGAACTTTGGGCTTTCACATAGAGATCATTCACCTTCGAGGGTCAGACCCTTATCTTGAGGTTCATCACTTGTAGGTGCCAACTGGCTCTCACCTTTACTGATAACAACCACTTGGGTGTTCTGAATGCATTGGAAGCTGTTCTTTTCGTCCCTTTTTATGCTTCCGAAGAGAAAATATACATGCATATCCTTTTGAATGTCTCCATTATGGGCGTATGGGAAATCAAACTCAAACATCAATCAAATGACTTGTCTCCTGACATGATACCGAATGATAAACGTGATGGCAGTTCATTTAGCTGGATGGAAGCGTGGGATTTCCTAAGGGGAGTGACAGTGACGGCACCTCTGCGTGTGCACGAGGAACGAGAGGTCAGTATCCCTTTCTCTGCTGCAGTTATGGGGAGCTGACAAGCTTGGCGCTTCCCACGAGGTCCTCAGTTTCACCCAGGCCTTCACAGAACAGCAGCAATTATTAGTATACTGAGAATTGCTTTACTATCACCTTACTTTTCTATAGCATTTTTTTGCTTATAAAACATTGTAACTCCATGAGAAAACCATTTCTCCTATTTACTAGGTGCCAGGAACTGGGTTAAATATTAATTATCTTATTATTTCTTCTTTACAGATGCAGAAAACTAAAGCAAAGAGATGTTAGGATCACACAGATAATAAATTGTAGAGAAGGGCCTCTGAGTCCAGGTCTCTCTGACTTCAGAGGCTTTACTTTTAAACACTAAATTGTATCTGAGGGGAGGGGGGAGGGGGGGAGATTTAAATTACAATTTTTCAAATAACATAGACAATTCAAAAGTTTTCTTTTATATCAGTTCTTTTGCAAAAGAATAACTGACTTAGTATAAATGAACTGACCTAGTGAAACTTCTTTAGGAGCTTAGCTGTATCAACCAAGGTTTCACCAGAGAGACAGAACCAGTAGGAGATAAATATAAATACAGATTATCTAAGCATGCTCAGCTGTCCTCATCGATCTATAGCTATATAAAGAGATATCTATAGATATAGCTATAGTAGATATCTAGTACATATATTTATATATAAATATTTCTATGTCTAATATATCTATCTATAGAGAGAGATTGATTGCAAGGAATTGGCTTATGTGATTATGGGGCTACCTAGGCTTGGCTTATGTGATTATGGGGCTACCTAGGCAAGTCCCAGATCCACAGGGCAGGCTGTCAGGAAGGGCAGGCAGGAACTGTGTTGTCCACAGGTGAACCCTCTCCTTGAGGAAGCTTCAGGTCTGCTCTTAAAAGCCTTTCAACTAATTGAACCAAACCCACCCAGATCATCTAGGACTGTCTCTCTTCACTGAGAAACCTAGGTTAGTGTTTGGTTGAATAGACTATAGTCTAGCCAAGTCGGCACATAAAATTACCATCACAGGCACTAAGGTAATACAATCCACAGATATTGCTTTTTAAGCATATGTAATAAGGAGATAGAGTTTAGAGGACCAATAGAATAAGTATGTATTACTGTTACGATTTTTAAAAGGCTTGAAAAATTCTTTTTTTAAAACATGCAAAAATTATTAGCATTTGTCAGATCTGTCTCAAAAGAAAATAATCCAGGAAAAGTATACGATATAACTGTGTGGCAGTCTCTTCCATTCAGCCAGTATTTACTCACAAGGCCTCCTAAAAGAGCCTCAGCAAATAGGAGCCCACAGTTGATGAGTAATAAGCCCTGGGGAGATTGCAGCCGTCTACATTATTGGTTAAAGCCAGACCCATGTGCCCCAGGAAGGAGACAGACAGGTTGTCAGAGCGATTATGAAAATATTGGAGCCAGGTGTTTTCTCCTCAAGCTCTTTGGAAATACCTGTGCCCCTGGGAGTTTTTGCAAACACCCAAAACATTATCTCAAGGAGCTCTGTACCTGCCTAAGCCAGCCAGGGTTCCCCAAACTCCCTCTGTTCACCATGGCCCTAGAGGCTTGGTAAACTTTTCCTGGTGCTTCTAGGCCAAAAGGGATGCCTAACAGTTCTGTTTATTAAATAATTAGGTCCACATAACATAGTAAGAACTAATGTCTTAACAACTTCATAGCCATTTGAAAAAATAGTTCACATAAATTGAAAGAAAAAAATATTTTTATTTCATTCTTAAATAACTACATCTCCTGGTCCAAAGAGATGTTCACCTGGCAGCTGTCTTTTTTTATCACAGTAACCTCCAGAAACCCCACTCTGCAAAAAACATGACGTCATCAAAAGGAGGGTAGCACAATCTACAGTAACACCATGAACAGCCTTGAGTTAGGAATTCACAGTGTCCAACAGATGCTGAGTATCACTGTGCTTTTCCTCAAAACTTTAAAAGATCCCACTCCACCCCTGTGAGTTTGTTGTGACACCCCAGGGCTCCTTGGTACACAGTTTGAGAACTGAAGTCCTAAGCATTTGTACAAGCACCTGGTTGACAGTCTTGAGTTCTGGATAACTTAATTAAAAACCTGAACTTTCAGTAATGTATATATGTCGATGCTACTCTCACTTTGCCCCAGCTTCGCCCTCCCACCCCGCGTGCTCCGAATGTAAAATAGAGAGCTAGTGGGAAGCAGCAGCGTAGCACAGGGAGATCAGCTCCGCGCTTTGCGATGACCTAGAGGGGTGGGATGGGGGGATGGGAGGGAGGCTCAAGAGGGAGGGGATAAGGGGACACATGTATGCGTATGGCTGTTTCACGATGGTGTGCAACAGAAACTAACACAGTATCGTGAAGCAATTATACTCCAATAAAGATATATTTAAAAAAAAAAAAAAGCCAACGCTGAACCCCAAAAAGGAAAAAAACCTTGAACTTTTTTGAGATTAAATCAGACCTTCTAGATATTTCCTCATTTTGTATGAGACAGATTTATTTAACTAGGAAGCCCATGGCACAATGTATCTAAATTAAGTTATACTCTCTGAATAGGAGCAAATTAGGAAGTGCATTAATGCTAAATTATCACCAACACATTTTTTCAGCTTTCACTTGCCTTTTGCCATACTGAAGTGGTGAGAGTTTAATTTTTATAGGCTCTTTCTTTTCTGTTTTTTTTAAATTATATATATATATACACACACACACACACACACACACACACACACATATGCTCTATTCTTTGTAGTACTGGTATGAAAGGGAAATTAATGTCTTTGTGTCAGGTAAGTCCTATTTATTCTGACAAACTGATCAAGCTCCAGGGTGTTCCTCTACCATGAAACTGATTTTATATCTCATCCCCAAGCTAATAAGATGTGAAACATTTTCCCTGTCACGCCAAGAGATCAGACTTGCTTCCATGAAAAGCAGTGGGGTGAAATCACACAGTGAGCTCTTCTCAATGATTGAACCATACAGTTCACAGTTTCTCAACATGAGAACAGAGTGATGGGCCTGAGACAAACCCAAAGACGAGCAGATACATTAAAAAAAAAAAAAAAAAAAAGCCTTAAGAAAGGACTCTAGGATCCAATTCATTGACTGTTCACTGGATTAGCTGTCAGTTCAGGGAAAATTAAAATGTCAGAAATTAAAGCCTGGTGGTCTTGGTGATTTGTGTAATGACATCCTGATACATACCCCCTCTCCCACCAGCATGAACCTTAAAGGAAAGTTTATATCCCACAAAACGTGAGCTCATTCTCTTTGCTGTGAGAAGAAATAAGAAAGCTATAACACTCTGAAAGTGCTGGCGAGAAGAGAGATGGTGACATAGCTGTAGAAGAGACCTTTTCCTTATAAAATACTTGTCTTTCTTGTTTGTTATGTCCTGAGATTAAAATGATCTTCAGATGAGTTGTTAAAACAAGAAATTGACCATGGGGACAGAGAGGAAGCTGTTTCCGTGGTGGAGACAATGTGAAGGGAAAAAATGTCTTGGGGACTTCCCTGATGGCACAGTGGCTAAGAATCCGCCTGCCAGCTCTATTTACGATAGCCAGGACATGGAAGCAACCTAAGTGTCCATCATCGGATGAATGGATAAAGAAGATGTGGCACATACATACAATGGAATATTACTCAGCCATAAAGAGGAACGAAACTGAGTTATTTGTAATGAGGTGGATAGACCTGGAGTCTGTCATACAGAGTGAAGTAAGTCAGAAGGAGAAAAACAAATACCATATGCTAACATATATATATGGACTCTAAGAAAAAAAAATGTCATGAAAAGATTAGTAGTAGGACGGGAATAAAACACAGACCTACTAGAGCATGGACTTGAGGATATGGGTAGGGGAAAGGGTAAGCTGGGACGAAATGAGAGAGTGGCAGGGACATATATACACTACCAAACATAAAGTAGATAGCTAGTGGGAAGCAGCCGCATAGCACAGGGAGATCACCTCTGTGCTTTGTGACCACCTAGAGGGGTGGGATAGGGAGGGTGGGAGAGAGGGTGACGCAAGACAGAAGAGATATGGGAACATATGTATATGTATAACTGATTCACTTTGTTGTAAAGGAAAAACTAACACACTACTGTAAAACAGTTATACTCCAATAAAGATGTTAAAAAAGAAAGAAAGAAAGAAAGAATCCGCCTGCCAATGCAGGGGACACAGGTTCGAGCCGTGGTCCGGGAAGATCACACATGCCGCAGAGCAACTAAGCCCATGCACCACAGCTACTGAGCCTGCACTCTAGAGCCCACGAGCCACAACTACTGAGCCCACGTGCCACAACTACTGAAGCCCGTGCGCCTAGAACCTGTGCTCTGCAACAAGAGAAGCCACCACAACGAGAAGCCCGCGCACCGCAACAAAGAGTAGCCCCCGCTCGCCACAACTAGAGAAAGGCCGCGTGCAGCAACAAAGACCCAAAAGAGCCAAAATTAAATAAATTATTTATTTATTTATTTATTTATTTATTTTAAAATGTCTTGGAAGGGCTGTTGTTTTGAGGTGAGGTAGAATTTTGATGTATTTTGGTAAAGCTGGGTTTTTTCTGTATCCTGTTTGTTTGGGGGTTTGTGTATCAGTTCAAATCAGTCTTATCTTAAGCAGAACTGAGCTAAATTTCTGGCTTATGCTACTGAATATGAATTTGAGAACTTTCCAGCCTCTGGAACTTTTTTGAGGCTTCCAGACATCCAGTGTCATCGCTATATTGGTTATCGATTGCCATGTAAAAAGCACCCCAAAACTTAGTGATTTAAAACAGTGACAATCTTGTTCCTGCTTTGCTTTATTTTGTTTTTGCCCACAAACCTGTAATTTGGACAGAGCCCTGTGCAGACAGTTTGTGTCTTTTCCGTGTGGGGTCAGCTGGGGCAGCTCATCCAGGGGCTGGAAGATCCACTTGAACCATGACTCAGACACATGGCCGGCAAGTTGGTGCTGGCCGTTGGCTGGGGGCCTCAGTTCCTCTCCACGTGGGCCTCTCCGTGGGTGGCTGGACTTCAAGAGCAAATGTCCCAAGAGACAGAGAGTGGAAGCTGCCAGTTTCTTAAGGCCTGGGCCCCAAAAGTGGCATACCATTGCTTCTACCATGTAACACTGGTCAATTAGTCAATACATCCAGATTTAAGCAGAAGGGATCTAGAGCCTACCTTTCAATGAGAGGGTATCAGATCACACCGGGCCTGTTCTCTAAAACCACCACCATCAGCCCTGTGCCTTACTCGTTGACCGTGCTCACTTCTCTGCTAAAGCATCCTCTTCGAATACAGCTTCTGCTGTGAGAGATGTTGCTCCCCAACTAGTAAGATAAATGGTCGTTGAAGGGAACCAGTTTTCTAGTGAAGCATCTCCTTCTCCGGCTGTGAAATAAAGTAGGGGAAGAACAGTGCCCAGCTGGCATCTCCTTAAAGCTTAGAACGTAGTGTGTGCCAGGCCTGCTTCCAGCCACTTAGTATGTGTTATCCCACCTGCCTCTCGTGATGGTCATGTAGGATAGTTACCATTGTTACCCTGGTTTTTCAAAGGAGGAGACTGAGACACAGGTGCCAAGGCAGCTGTCCCAAGGTCGTCAGCTGGTGGGATGTTGACTCCAGTCCAGTGTGTCACACTGAAGAGCCCACGCCCTAAGCCACCACAGCGCCTCCAGAGCAGGGCTGGGGGTTGGGAAGTGCGTTCCGAAGGGGCCCGGTGACTCCAGGCGGTCATAGGATAACTTCCTTTTCCAGCGTTCGCTTCTCCAGCTTCCTTGTCTGTCAGCTGAAGGGTGGAGGACCATTGGCTCCTGGGTCCCTTCCAACCCGAAAGGAGCTGTGAATACTGAAAGGAGCATGGTCACTGGGTGAGAAGCTTCGCTTCAGCCCGTGCATTAGCTTCCTGGGGCTGCCAGGGCCTTAAACAACAGGAACTTACTTTCTCACAGTTGTGGAGTCCGAGAGTCCGAGAACAGGGGGGCAGCAGGGTTTGTTTCTTCTGAGGCCTCTCTCCTAGGCTCGCAGTCGGTCACCTTCTCCCATGGCGGCACATGGTCGCCTCAGCCCCTGTGTGTCTGTGTCCTAATCTCCTCCTATAAGGACGCCAGTCTTATTGCATTAGGCCCCCCCTAATGAATTCATTTTACCTTACTTCTCTTTAAAGACCTTGTCTCCAAATACAGTCACATTCTGAGGTACGGGGGGTTAAGTTTTCCACATATGAATCTGTAGGGCACAAAATTCAACCCACGACAGCCCATTTCTTCTTTCCACAATAGACTTTCGATACAAAAATGAGTCCATTAACATGGATATATAAATCCTCTCTGTACGTAAACATATTAGATGTGAAGTTCTTGAATGACATTGTTTTCCTCACATTCTAACACTAATAACACTTTACTACAGGTATTTCTTTGCCTTACTGTTTCTTCCGCTAGGCTAGAAACATGTTGAAGAGAGGAGATGTGACTCATTCATTTTTGAAACCCTGCTGCAGTGCTCAGAACATTCTTTAGTAAAGAGTGAACAGTTCCATCAAAATATGACTTTATTTCTCTCTGCAAAAAGTAATTTGGCGCACAAACCATCACCCAAGTCAGAGGCAGGGGTAGAGTGAGCTTGGAAAAGAAACCCGTGTTGTGACCAAATGCAACCAGCAAGCCCCTCTCTAACCTGCATGTGTTCTCCTGCAGTTCGTCTTTTGCCGGGACTGTAAGGAACCGTACCATGAAGGTGAATGCAGTGCCCTGTTCGAAGCCTCTGGAACAGTCACTCAGGTAGGGTGCCCTCTTCCTTCCTCAAAGCAGGGCTCAGGCTATGGGGATGAGAGCTGTTTCCTGAAGACCATCGAAGATTCCAATCTGAAAAACTCAGGGCCAGCTTAGTAGCCTACAGCCATGGTGATGGGGTTCTGGCCTCCCAGCCATCAGTCCCTCCAGAACCCCTTCCTTCCTCCGGGCGAGCTGTAGACTTCCCAGTGGCCATGTGTGGGTGTGTTGGTACTTCCATGAGAGTTTTACCCCAGAGGTAAGTGGATTAGGGATAAGGTATATCTTAGCATGATCGGAGGGGTCTTCAGAAAAGAGAGAAAACCATTCAACAACCTCTCAATCAGGGAAATCAATAGTAGCCTCACATTATTTTTGTTCAAAAGTGCCTTTGTTTAAAATCTTTGGTGAAAACTATCTCCATGAATGAAGTGGTAGAAGTATTGCAGTATTATATGATGCAGGGATGTCATTGGGTTTTTAGCAATACTGTTACCGAACTCAGGTCGGGCTGCTCACCGCTGGAAAATCAATACCCACGAGGCACTTGTCGGTAGAAAGGAAAATTGCTTTTAATCAGAAAGCCGGCCGTCTGGGGAGATGGTAGACTCAGTGTCCCCCAAAAAGCCATCGCTTGGCCGTGAAAGTTTTTAAAGGGACAAAGGGACGTAATCTCAGCTAATCACTGAGATGGGGGGTTAGAGTCGTCACCAACCCCCCACCGCATGCAGGCTCGTTGACTCCTCGTGATCTTTCTTTGGGTGCCGTCTTGTTCACACAGTCTGCTCACAGTTTGTTCAAGAGATGACTGAAAGGGAAGCCAGGGAAGAGATCGGGTCATTGGTTACTTATTCTTCATTTCTGCTTCTTTGATCCGTGGAAAGAAGCAACCGGTTAGGCAAGGTATTGTGTGATCAAAAGATTGGATAGGTGTGCGAGGGCCAGAGGCGAGCAGAGCTTGGGGCCGCCTGGTTGAAAAGTTAGTTACAATGTAGCTTTGCTAAGTTGACGAGAAAAGGGGTTTCCCGCTAAGGGGGGTTTCCTGCAAAGAGCTGCGTACAGTATCATGGACTATGCTGAACTGTATTTCATTCTTGATTAGCTAAAGAACATGTTTACTGAGCCTTACTCTCTGAAGTGCTATATCAGGCTGAGGGAAATGCAAATATAGTTTCTTTTATTTATTCATTACGATCAACCAAACCTTAGGGGAAAGGAGTAAAAACTTCAACTCAGTTGCTGAATTTGCTCACGATTTGTCTCCTGATAGAGATGTTAACAAGGGTATAAACACCAAATCTACCCAGATAAATCCTTCAGTCATTTTATTGACAGGAACCCCACAAATAGACATAGAAGTTCCAGAACATTTTAATCTCACAGCTGAGAATTTTAAGTCTCGCGGAATGCTCTAAAATGAGAGCAATAAGAAATGAAACCCTATAAGGTATTCTGTGGATGTATTTACTCAGTATTAGCATAACTAAAGAAGCATAATGAGTGAATTCAGGTCTTCTCAGCTGCTCCTAAAATGCTGACCCTTGAGCATGGAGAGATTTAGGGCCGAACTGCATTTCTATGGCACACGCTCTTCCTGTTGACTTATTTTAGCTCTGGGCGCTCAAATGCAGGCTCACTGTGTCCTGATGTCAGCAATAATAGTGACCCTGAGACCCGCCCCCTTGCCTCGGGGCCAGAAGGGTTAGACCAGAACAAAGGCTGCTACTGTGGGACGTGGGTGTGATCCAGCAGTTTACACGCATGTGTTCCTATGACAACAGACCTGGACAAAGCCCTCCAAGAAGGGGTACCGTCTATTTGCTTGAATACGGTAGCAGTAAGGTGAAGAAGAGCGAGCGTTGCTTAACCTAAAGCTGCCCAGCGCCTGACCCACTCAACAATCCCCTTCATTCATCTTTCAGGAGGAACTAACCAACCTTGGTGTTAATGATTAAGGTAGCCCAAATTTTAAAAAGAAAAGAAGCTCAGAAATATGGGAGAAAGAAAGGTAGAGCTGGCCTTGAGTACAGATGACCGGTATCAAGGGGCCTGTGTCTGCACACACCATCGATCAGCAGGTGTTAAAATTGAGCATTTCCACTGGCCAGACATCCTGCTAGACTCTCTGAAGAAATGTAGATAAGTACATTTATCTTCAGAAGCTGATAGGGGAGCCACAGGGGAGACTTACAGGAAAATAGATAATGATCATAATATACTAAAACAAAGTGTAGTGAATATAGCTTTGTACAGTGTTTCCCTAGGAAAGTCATGGAGGGTGGGTCAGAGTTCGTCAAGAGAACCGTGGGATAGGGGTGACAGGGAACATTCCAGCAGAGGGCACTGAAAGGACAAAGGGACAAAGGCAAGATTCTGTTCAGCTACCCTGTGTTCCGTCCACCCCTGCATCCTCAGGCTCAAGACAGTATCTGGCGCACAGACATTTAATGGATGTTTGTTAAGTGATGGTGGTGTCGACTGAAGAAAAACACACCACCTCAGAGTTGTGAGTTAAGTTTATTGGAGGACCTTACTGAGGACTCTAGAGCCGGGAGACAGCCTCTCAGCTCTGAAGAGGTAATGGAGGAGCCAGGACATGTATGAGTTTGTGCTGAAAAAACAACAAACAACAACAAAACACGTAGTCAAGCATCAAAAGATTACTGCTAATCAAACAAAGCAGACCGCTCAAGTTAATGATTTTAGTGCTTTTCTATGTATGGGAAGCTACAAGAGTCTGGGCTCTGAAATTATTCCTTCGATATGCATCTAAACTACCTAGGGCCAGTATCCAGAGCACAGAACGTTTCCTGATTTTCTGCATCCTGAATTCCCCTCAAGGTCTACTGTGTGGGCAGCGGTAGTGGCCAATGGCTTGATTTCAGGCAGCATCTGTTGTTTGCTGGAACGGCAGGCAACCTCCCCTTCCCACAGTGGCATCTATAAAGAAGAGACATTATTTCATTCTTTCAATGGTATTAAATACCTGTAGTGGGTCAGGCTTTTTTCTAGGCTCTGGGGATGAAGTCCCTGCTCTCGTGGAGTTTATGTTACTTTATTAGATGCCATAAGGCTAGCACAAACAATATGATAGGAATTCAGAGGAGGAATCTTTAATTCAAGACAGGTCATCCAAGAGAGAATTCAGGAAGAGACGGCCCTGCAACGAGACCTCTCTGAAATGAGCCTCCTTCGGGCCTGGAGCTCGGATAACTGGGCCAGCCTCATAGTTCTCTTATTTGAAAACAAAGCAAATGGACCCACCAAACTGGGAAAGTCTGCTGGTTCACTGTTGCCTGTAAACAGAAGGCAACTAGTATTTGGGGGTTTGGCTGCCATTTTTTTCCTAAGTCTCTGATCCATTCAGGGTCCTCCTCGGATGGGCACATGAAGAGACTGTAACTGAGGGGTCGTGGATGACCTACAGTGGCGGGGAAGGGTCCCAAGAACCAAAATCGATGTGGAGGGCCTTGGAGTCCAGCATGGGGGGAACCATGACCGCGCCAGGCCTGAAGGGACAAGAGGAGGAAATGGCGTAACACGGGGACCAACCCCAAGAGCTGGAACCATGGAGGAGCTCTGACAGGAGGTGTAATCGTGGAAAGCCCAGCGTTGCCAGAAGTAGACCCAGAGCCGGAGGGCAGCGAGGACCAACACCTTGACCTCTCCCGCTCACCCTCTGGTCTCTTGCAAACGTCTCCCATTGGCCACACCCAACTGAAAGCCAGGCATAAGGGACCCAAGGGACACAGCCCATCGGATTCAGCCTTCCACACACAGAGCAGAGGAGAGAAAAGAACACAGAATAACCAGTATATCCTCTATGGACTGGTTTACCACGTCTCCGGTTTCCTCATTTCAACCAGAGCTACTCTTGGACACGGAGAAGGATGAACCCAACAAGCTATTTCATCAAACCGAAAGAGCCAATTCCGTGTGGCAAGAGAATGAAGGGGTTTTATTTTCATAGAGCCAGTTTATTTTCTGTTCCCTACATTTCTCCCAAACGGCAGTGACCTCCAAATGGATGACCTCTGCAATCCCACTTAACTGCAGTCTTTGAAGGGATGGCACTCCACGCACCTAACAATAAAAATCGGATCGCAGCCTCCCTTCCTGGAACGGAGGGCTTCAGGTGCATCCTCGTGTCTGAATTTTGCTAATACAACAAAATGCCCGCCTTAGCCTTCTTCAAATTTCCTTTCAGTTCAATTCATTTGTAAGGTTTTTCCTTTTAGCCGTCTGTGGCTACTGTCCACTGTGCTCGCTCTAAAGCTGAGCGGTTTCTGACGTTATCCAGCCAGGCAAGCCCATGTCTCCCAGGGCCCAATCAGGATTTTCCCATAAGTTAAGCTGCTTGACCCTAATCTTAATGCATTTCTTGATTAATGCAACATTGTTTTAAAGCAAACTCAAAAATTGGTTTTAAATTGGTTTTAAAATATTGAACAAGCTTTTGCAGTTGAAACTGCTGGGGGTTTGGGGAATCAGTGACAGAAGATCAATCCGTCACGGGCTAATGAGAGTCCAGCCCCATTTGCTTCTTCTTGCTCGAGCTGCGTCCTTCTCCTGCACGTATTCCCCCTGGAGGCTTTCTAATAAGTAAACACTTGCTCTTGTAAACCACATAAATGGATTCATTCTCCCAGGGCTTCTAAGTAGTTGACATTACTCCTCCTATTCAACAAGAAGGCAGCAGAGACCTCCAGACGTTTCATGATGTTGTCCACAACCACAAAGGAAATTATTTTCATTGGCTGCCCCTGATCAAAGTAGTTTGGAGGCAGTGACTGCTCCGTCTGATGAATAAATCCACAGCGTCTAACGGGAGTGTTCCACCCCTGCCTGCCCGGCTCGTGCCCAGCCTCCAAGACCCACATCGTAAGACAGCTCCTCCGTGAGGCCATCTTCCCACCCCACTACTTCCTCCAGGCTCTCGGGCTACTCTACACACCTGTGCTGTACCTTCTTCACACTGAAATGTTGTTTCCCCGTATCTTCACTAAGATTCGGAACTTGCATAGTGCAAGGTTTGTACCTGTTTTGTCTTTATGACCCCCAGTGGCTAGCACGTAGGGGTACTCGTTAAATGTTCGTGAAGGAGTGACCACTCCCTCTTTCCTCGCCATATACCTGTCCTCACCGTGACGCTGGGAACGCACGCTGCAGGAATGGGTGGGGAGGAGTGGATCAAGATGGTGACATGGGAGGTCCCTGGGCTCCCCTCCTCCCGCGGACACACAAAACGTGCAGGCACACCTCGGGGATGTCGCAGGTTCAGTTCCAGACTATCGCAACAAAGCAAATGTCACCATAAAGCGAGTCACGCGAAGTTTGGGGTTTCCCAGTGCATAGAAAGGGTAGGTATACACCCTATTGTATTCTCTTAAGTGCGCAATAGCATTATGTCCAAAAAAATACGTACCTTAACTTAAAAATACTTCATTTCTTAAAAATGCTAGCCACTGTCTGAGGCGTCAGTGAGTCATAACTTTTTGCTGGTGGACGGTCTTGCCGCCGTGTGGGCGGCTGCTGACTGATCAGAGTGGTGATCGTTGAAGGCTGGGGTGGCCGTGGAAATTGCTTACAATGAGACAGCAGTGAAGTCTGCCATATCGATTGACTCTTCCTTTCATGGACAAGTTCTCCGACACATTTTACCCACAGCAGAGCCGCTCTCAAAATTGGACTCATTCTTGTCAAATCCTGCCACTGCTTTATCAGATCAGCTTAGGTAATAATCTAAATCATTTGTTGTCACTTCAGCCATCCTCACAGCTTCTTCACCAGGAGTAAATTCCACCGCAGGAAACAACTGCATGGGAATGCCCTGGTGGTCCAGTGGTTAGGACTCGGCGCTTTCGCTGCCAGCCAGGGAACAAAGATCCTGCAAGCCGCATGGCCAAAAAAAAAGAAAAGAAACAGCTTTATTTGCTCATCCACAAGAAGCAGCTCCTTATCCATAAAGATTTATCATGAGATGGCAGCAAATCAGTCCCACCTTCAGGCTCCACTTCTAATTCTCGTTCTCTTGCTGCTTCTACCACATCTGCAGTTATCTTCTTCACCGACTCTTGAACCCCTCAGAGTCACCCGTGAGGGTTGGAATCAACTTCTTCCAAACTCCTGTGAGTGTTCATATTTGGAGCTCTTCCCGTGAATCATGAATCGTCTTCACGGCATCTTGAATGGTGAATCCCTTCCAGAGGTCTTCCATTTGCTTTGCCGAGATCCGTCAGAGGAATCGCTATCTATGGCACGTAGAGCCTTATGAAAGGTATTTCTTAAATAGTAAGACTTGAAAGTCAAAATGACTCCTTGATCCATGGACTGCAAGGTGGATGTTGTGTCAGCAGGCGTGCAGACCACATGAATCTCATTGTCCTTCTCCATCAGAGCTCTGGGGTGACCAGGTGCGTTGTCGGTGAGCAGTGATATCTTGAAAGGAACCTGTTTTTCTGAGCAGTAGGTCTCAACTATGGGCTTAAGATATTCAGTAAACTATGTTGTAAACAGATGTGCTGTCATCCGGGCTTTGTCCTTCTGTTTACAGAGCACAGGCAGAGTAGACTGAGCATAATTCTTAAGGGTCCCAGGATTTGGGGGAACGGTAAATAGCATTAGATTCAACTTAAAGTCACCAGGTGCATTCGCCCCTAACAAGAAAGGCAGCCTGTCCTTTGACACTTTGAAGACAGGCATTGACTTCCAACTATGAAAGTCCTAGATGGCATCTTCTTCCAAGATAAGACTATTTCATCTGTGGTCTAGTGTAGCATGAATTGTCTCAGCTGGATCTTCGCAATAACTTGCTGCAGCTTCCACATCAGCACTTGCTGCTTCACCTCGTACTTTGATGTTATGGAGACGGCTTCTTTCCTTAAACCTCGTGAGCCAGCCTCTGCCAGCTTCAAACATTTCTTCCGCAGCTTCCTCACCTCTCTCAGCCTTCATAGAATGGAAGAGAGTCAGGGCCTTTCTCTGGATCAGGCTTTGGTTTTTAAGGGAATGTTGTGGCTGACTTGATCTATCCAGACCACTCAGACTCTCTTCATATCAGCAATAAGGCGATTTCACTTCCTTATCATTCATGTGTCCGCTGGAGTAGCACTTCAAATCTCCTTCAAGAACTTTTCCTTTGCGTTCACAGCTTGACTAAATGTTTGGTGCAAGAGGCCTGGCTTTCGGCCTGTCTAGGCCTTGGACATGCCTTCCTCACTGAGCTTAATCACTTCTAGCTTTTGATTGAAAGCGAGAGACTTACAACACTTAGAGGACATTTGAACACTTAGAGGACACTGTAGGGTTATTAATTGGCCTAATTTCAATATTGTTGTGTCTCAGGGAATAAGGAGGCCCAGGAGAGGGGGAGAGATACAGGGGAATGCCCGGTCTATGGAGCAGTGGAGCACACACAACATTTATCGCTTAAGTTGGAAGTCTTATATGGGCACGGTTCATGGGGCCTCAAAAAAGTTACAAGAGTAACATCCAAGGTCACTGATCACAGATCACCATGGCAAATACACTAATGGAGGAAAAGTCTGAAATTTGTGAGAATTTTACCAAAATGTGACACAAAGACACGAAGTGAGCAAATGCTACGGGGAAAGTGACACTGATAGACTTGCTTGAGGCACAGTTGCCACAAACCTTCAATCTGTAAAAAGCACAGTTATCTGTGAAGTGCAACAAAGAGAAGCACAATAAAATGAGGTATGCCTGTACGGCTGTACGCTATACAGTCACAGGGATCCAGAGATTAGCTGAGTGACTCCTATACACCAGACAAAGGAGAAAATACCCACCTTGAAACAGGAGCCCCAACCCTCAACTTCTCCTAGAGGCGCAAAGGGTTTGGGCCTCACATCTAGGGCCCCAGCTGTTAAGATTCCCACCGGAGGGCCTGGCTCCCAAATCAGCTATAGCTCTGAAAACCAACAGGGCTTCTGTCCATGAGACCCATAAGACTGTGGCAAGCAAAGAAGCAATTCTTAACAGACGCACAAGCACTCACCATGGCTATCCCCCCAGGGCTTAGCGGGGGCTGCTCTTCATTGCCGTGGCTTCTCTTGTTGCGGAGCACGGGCTCTAGTCTAGGTGAACAGGCTTCAGTAGTTATGGTACGTGGGCTCAGTAGTTGTGGCTTGCATACTTAGTTGCTCCGCGGCATGTGGGATCTTCCCGGACCAGGGGTCGAACCCGTGTCCCCTGCATTGGCAGGCGGATTCTTAACCACTGCGCCACCAGGGAAGTCCCTGTGTCAGTAATCTTTTGATTCCTAAGAGAGAATAAGATTTCCTGTTCCCTCCTTCGGCCTCCTAAATTAGAAGAATAAAACCACCATTTTGCCGAGGGAAAGATAGTAATAATTTACCCTTGTGTAGTACTTGGTTACAAAGCACTTTCAAACACACCATCACATTCTGAGCCTCATTACAACTTTTTGCAATAGATTTAGATGACACGCAAGGTAGGAGGAGAGAGTGACCTGCCAGGAGTCGTCGAGTTGATCATCACCAGATCAATAGTGCTTACTTGGTGTCCCCCTGCATTTTGAAAATGGGAGATATGCAGGTTAATGCTGGCTGTCCCAGGGTGGCAAACTTAAATGCTAACAGGCACCAGACTAGTAATATAAACAAGCCGAGTAGGCTGGATTAAACTCACAGGCCTCTCAATGTTCTGAGTATAAAGATACAGTACACTTTTCGTCTAACTTTGCTATTTCAGCAAACAGAACAACAGCAGAAAAGCACATCAAAACACTAGCCTGCAAGAACAGTTACACACAGACCGTGATGGAGTCTGTGCCAGGCCAGGGTGTGCATAGCTTGTCAACGCCACATGGCTGTGTCACTCAGGTCAATTGTTACCAGGCAGAGATGAGGGACCCATGTCACCAGATCTCCCCAACTGATTTTTTAAGGTTTGAGTAGCTTGAAGTCCACGAGTTTATGTTAAATATCCTTATTTTTAAAGGTCAAGAACTAACTTTAAAAAAATTTAAACATCTATCCATAGGTGGAATTGTGTCTGCAGACTCTGTGTTCCATGACTTTGAACCTTATTTCTGCTAAGTCTGAATTTCTTATAATCAATTAAAAGAAGGAAAATAGAGAGATTCAGTAAACATTTATAAAGTACCTACTATGCTCCATGCACAGTACTCGGTATTTTGGATACAACATTAAACATAGACCAGCCTCTGATCTCATGAGGTTTATATAATCTAGTGACATAGACAAACATCTTAACAAGTAATTAAAATATTTACATGGGCTTCCCTGGCGGCGCAGCGGTTGAGAGTCCGCCTGCCGATGCGGGGGGCGCGGGTTCGTGCCCTGGTCCGGGAAGATCCCGCGTGCCGCGGAGCGGCTGGGCCCGTGAGCCATATCCAGGCAAGGATGACACAAAGGGCGCTTTAGACAAAGGGACAAGATATGCAGGGTTCTAGAGATGAAAGAGAACGGCACGCTCAGAGAAACGAGGGAGGCTCAGTCTGACTGTTGTGTAAGTGTTGGTGGCAGTGGCCATAGTCGGCAGCGGTCAGCAAATAAAGTCTTATGAGTCAGGTTACGGAGGTTAGAGTTAAGGGCAGTGAGAAGGCATTAAAGGATTTTAATGAGATTGACCTCATCAGATTGATGTTTTGGAAAGATCACCAGCTGTAATAGGAAAAACAGGAGGGAATCGTAATAGGTCGTGCTTTTAGGAAGCAAACGCTGAGACCCTTGAGGTTTGAGTGCAGGTACGGGAGGCACTGTACGTACTAGCACCGTGCAGGGTGAAGGCAAAGGGAGGGGCTGAGCTGCGGCACAGCTGTAGCAGGGGCCTCAGCCAGTCCTGTGAGGAGCTCTGGGGCTAGGATGGTCCTTCAGATTTGCTCTGCATCAAGGGGCGCAGGAGGGCAGGGGTTTACACCCCCTCACAGAGACCAGTCTTTGGCTGTGAGCTCCCCCGACCCAGGAGGGAGCAGGACCTTGGGGGAAGAAGCCACTTGCTTCAGCTGAGGGCAGTTCCCGGATACAGACTTAGCAGAGAGCTGTCTGTTGCCAACATAGCCGGCGGCCGGGGAAGTAGTGGCTCCGGCCAGTTTCACAGCACTCACTGCAGTCCGCCCCTTGCACTGCTGGGACGATGAGGAAGAGACCACGGAGGTTTACATGAGGGAGGTAAGCGGGGTGAACTACAGCTCACCTCACTGCAGTCGGTCTGCGGGTCGTGACTGTTCCGCCCTCACCCTCAGCCAAGGTTATCCCAAGAGGGATAACCTCTAGGTTAGCCCTGATGGGTCCAAACCCCCGGTGACCTGCCTTTCTAAAGCCATGACTACTGAGCATGGCCGTTTGCTCTCCAGATTGGGCGGGAGGGCACCAACGGATGCCACAGTGAATCGCCTGGGGGCCCACCGTATCCCAGCTCCCTCCCTTCCATAGCTGCAGCCCTACCTCTCCCTAGTGGTCACTTATCCCTGCCAGAAAGGTGACTCCTTTCCTCGCCTGCCAGCCTCTGGGTAAACACATAAGGTGACCCAATGGCAGCTGTAGCTTGAAGTTTAATAGAATTCTTGGTGTGTTCCCTGGTAGAAGCATTTTCCCCGTGGAAACCAGAGCCTCTGTATCTGTAAGGCTCCATGTTGCCCAGGTAGAGCACAGATTCCCAGGTGGGTCACTGAGAGTAATAAGAAGCGGGTTCCTAGTCCCAGCGCTTGATTCCTCGACCGTCGTATTCTACCTATTGGAGACACGGTATCGTACTGTGGTTTCTTATGTAGAGTGTAAATCTCATCTTGAAGAGTAGCACCTCAGCGTGGGAGGGAGACACAAGAGGGAGGAGGTATGGCGATATATGTATACATATAGCTGATTCACTTTGTTATACAGAGGCAACTAAGACACCATTGTAAAGCAATTATACTCCAATAATGTTAAAAAATAATAATAATAAACTTTATAAAAATAAAAGAATAGCACCTCATCTCCACGTACTGCCGGAGATGTAGGAGCTCCAGCTGCATCTTGAAAGGCAGGCCGATCACAAGTTCAGATCAGCAGCTTCTGGGTGATATGATATGTGACGGGACCAGTGTGCACCATGGTCATGCGCCCTCTGTGACACGCCCTCTGCTAGAAAGTGGGTTTCTTTAGTCCAACGTGATGCTATACAAGATCCCATAAGCCTTCGGATGGTGGTTCTGTCTGAGGCTCTGTTGTCAAGACAGGCAAACCCACACCTAGAATAGGAGTCAATTCCTGTCAAGATGGAATCTTTACCTCTCCCGGTAAAAACAGAATCAACTTGACATCAGCAGGCAGACCGTTCTCCTTGAAGGATGTGCCATACTAGGGACTTAACGTTGCTGGCAGGTTAGACATCGGCAGTGGCAGTAGCTGCCTCAGACTTGGCAAGTGAAAGCCTGAGCTGTAGCATCCAAGCAGAGCTGCCATCTTGCAGCTCCATTCAGGAGTGCGTTGACAAGCACTGGTGTGTCTGGCTGATGTCAGCCGGCCGGATCATTCTACTTACTAGCTGAAGGCCGCTTCCTGTGGCAGATGCTCTCCTGTGGGCATTAACACGTTGCATATTTCATGCCCACTCTCACAATTCTATCCACGTGCCTTTTATGCAGATCTCCTCGTCTTCTTTGTCCTCAGTTTTCCAGATTTTCTCCTTCCGTGCCCTTAACTAACCTGTGAAGACATTTGCCACTGCCTGTGAGTTTGTATATATTCTTAAACCAGGACCCTTCTCATCCCACACCAAGTGTGTGGTCAGTTGCTTTGCCGGAAGCTCTGCCCCTGGAGAGCGTTTCTTCCCATCACCCTCTTCTAACCCTAAGAAAGGGCTGTCGTACAGCAACCATCCATTGCTGGCACTCACATGCTGCTATGGTCTTAATGAGTATGTCCCCCTAAAATTCATATACTGAAATCCTAATCCCCAAAGATGATGGTATTAAGAACTGGGGCCTTTGGGGGTACTTAAGTCCTGAGGGTAGAGAGCTCACGAACGGGATGAGCGCCTGATACAAGAGACCCCGCAGAGACCCCTGGCCCCTTCCACCAAGTGAGGACAGAGCGAGAAGACACCAGCTACGAACCAGGAGGGGCGCTCTCAGCAGAGTGTGACCGAGCTGGTGCCTTGATCTTGGACTTCCCAGCCTCTGGAACTGTGAGGAAGAATTTTTCGGTTGTCCACAAGCCACCCAGTCTGTGATGTTTCGTTAGAGCAGCCCCAACAAAGACTCATGCTAAGCAAACCCAATTGTGGACCAAGCTTGGGCCATAGAAACAGCTTCCTCTGCACCCCTGTGACGACAGCCACCACGGGGCCAGGGTCGCGAGCCAGGGGAGAGGCACCGGTGGCCCGCTGGTGGCTGCTGGGTAACTCGGGGGTCTGAGCCACTGCTCGTGCAGGTGGCGCGTCCACCGTGGCCCCGCTTGGCCTCACCCTGGATGCGCCACCTTCCTCTCGTGAAGCGTTGCCGCTGACGCTCCAGCTCCACGGGGCTCAGGAGCGCGCCGGGAGCTTGGTCCAAACGGTGCCGCTCGGAACTCTAGACCTTGCCATAGTGATTCTCTTCCTGGCTTGCAGTAAACTCCATGCGACATCTTTTCTCACCACACACACCTTGAATACCATGGGGTCTCTGCCTATGTGTGTGGCCCCAGAGACAGGACTGCTTGCACTGGAGCCAACCCAGGGCACGGCCCTTCGCAGCTCCGACACCACTCAAAGCTTCCGGGGCTCGTGTCCCGCAGGGAACGGGCTCTTCTCTGGCAGCCAGCTGGCAAGTGCTCAACTCTGTCCCCGGCCCCACCGTGAGGTCTGCGTCCTAGGACCCACTCCTGGTACCAGCTGTCATGGGTCACGTTCCCAGGGAAAGCGCCTCCGAGTCTGGCAGACAGGAGGTGTCTGTGGGCGTGCTCTCAGGAATGACACCTTAGGAAGAGAGGGAAGCAGGACTGAGCGGAGGGGGAAGCGGAAGTGATGCCGTCACAGCGGGAGATGAGGGGCGGCAGCGGCGGGGCGGGGCCTGGGAGCTAGGACGGCTCTTGAGAGTGGTGTCGCCGTGAGTGCGGGGCTGGAGGCTGATCTCTAGCACCCGTCCATCCATAGGTCAGTTGGTCATTGGGTGTGCGTTGTAGGGAGAGTCCTGTGTAGCATGTCAGCAGAGATGCAGCCCAAATTGCCAGCAGCTGGGGAAACCAGTACCCAAGGTGGGGCAGGGCTGCGGTGCGGCCAAGGATCCACCAGCAGAGTCAAGACCAGAGAGACTCATCCGGGTGCTGACACGGGCAGCGGGGATACAGAGAGGCGGTGGGTCTGAGGTAGGATCCAGACCTTGGCAATGAATTAGAGCACAGGATGAGAGCAGTAATGAGTTAATGTCGATGCTCGAATTTCCGCCTTGGGTGGACTTGGGTGGGAAACAGTGCTATTCACTGGAAGAGGAAACACGGACAGGAGCAAGGTGTCCGGGGAGAGACGACGGGCTCACTCTGGACATCTCAGCGGAGGGGCTCGGCGGGTAAAGGAATAGATACATAGACCACCTCGGAGGGATGCCTTGGCTGATAAAGACACCGATTAATCATCTCCAGTTGATCGCACCTCACCCAGGACCCCTACCTCAGCCTCCCCGGTTCTACAACCAGAGGCTGAGGGACGTGCCTCCCCTGGAGAAGGAGAGCGAGACAGCGATGGCCCAGGAGGACTGGATTCCTGGGTGGGCTTGGCTGACTCACTGCAGACTTATCTCCTGGCCATTTACTGCTGTTCACACAAGTGCAGCCCCAGAATCGGGCGACGGGGGGAATTTATTATCCCCAGAGGTCTAGGTCCACAGTTATTTGGGAGTGTAGCTCCCGGACCGCCTCTTGGTTTAAGTCATGCAGCTTTATCAATGCACTGCGCTCAAATTCTTGACTCTGGCTGTGTAGGGTGGCAGACGTGCAGACACGTAATGACGGCGCTAGAGCCCGGGAAACGCAGGTGCACCGTCCGCCCGTCATTCAATAGCAAGGGGGAGAATAGGTGCGGAAGACAGCACCGAGCTTCTGTAGGGCATTCCGCAGGCATTTGGCCTGTTGGCCCCGGGGGGGGGGGGGGGGCAGATATGGCCCGGGGCTGCTGCTCAGGACAGGCTATGATCTCCTCCACTTCCAGGCAAGTTTCTCAAATTCTTACAGCGTTTCTCCTCACCTGCCGCACTGGGCCAGCACGGTCTACAAACAATGGAAAGAGAATGTATGTGAAGTATTTTATGCCTTGTAAAGTACTACAAAATGGTACAGCTTTGAGGTTTGGGTATTTTTAAGGCTGAATGTTAAAAATGTCAGGCACTAGAGAGAGAGAGAAAATGAAAGACAACATTGAAAAACAAACGGAGGCACACTTCAGCGTGTGGAGACAGACTCTCACACTCACACTCACAGTCAGATACACGCTCACACGCTAACACACTCACATATACACACTCACATACACACTCACACACTCATGTACACAATACACTCACAGACACACATATGTACACAATACACTCACATACACACTCACGTACACAGTCACACGCACGCACACGCTCACACACTCACTCATACACACACTCACATACACACACTCATGTACACAGTACACTCACAGACACACACTCACTCACACAAACACACACTCACACTCTCACACACACTCAAGCTCACTCATTCACACATCGAACTCTTACCCCGCAGGCGCGGGGCTCCGCCTCTCCGACAGCCCCTCCTGCCCTCCCGCAGCTGTTCTCTTCTCCTCCGGGGCCATGAGTGGAGAGAGAGCGAAACCGGGCTGCCCGCGGCACTGCCTGGGCCTTCAGCCTCTCTCCCTCGGGGGTTTCTAGCGCCTCCCCCGCCCCAGGAGTTCCGCCCAGCCTGGCGTCCACACTGCAGGGCACGGTCTCCGCGGTCCCAGCCGGAGCTCAGCCCTTCTCGCAGACACCGGGCCTGAGTCCCCACCTCGGCTGCCGCCCCGCGTGGGGAGCTCACGTGGACGTGGGGCTGCCCCGCGCCCTCTGGATGCGCGCGGGGTTAGGAGTCCCGGCCGGCTCTCTAGAGGAGGCCTGAATGCGCAGCGCTCACCTGAACCCACCTGTCCGGCCCCTGCGCCCCAGACTCAGGAGCAGCTGCTGCAACCAAGCCGTCACGCGGAAAGCATTTTTACAGAAACTTGTTACCGCGCACATATACCCCCCACACACACACACACACCACACAATGTATTCAACACACATATATCACATACACACACATATGTGGTGTGTCTGCATGTGTATACTCAACCCACAGAGACCACACACCCATGCCAAATACACACCCCACCCCACATAAACACTCACCGCACACACAACATATACGTACGTCACACACCAAACACACACACCTCACATACACACTCACCGTACTCACCACAGATACCCACTCGCCACAGACGCACACGCACCGCAGACTGTTTCATCTCCGCCCGAGGAAGACATGCCCTGGAGATGCCCTGCATCTCCTCCTCGAGTAGGAAGAGGGGAAATACCTGCAGAGCTCCTCTGAGCCACCAGGTGGCGATAAATCCTTAGGGGAAATCGTATATTTTTCAAGAAATGGCCAGAAGTGAAGTGACCTGGGGAAAAAGGAGTGTTCACTGCTCTCAGTTGACAGCAGGGGCAGGAGAATCAAGACAGGCGCAGCGTTTCTGAGTGAAGGACAGACTTGACAAACTAAGAGCCGGGTCCTGCCTTCAATGAATCCTTTAATCCTCACTGATTGATTTAAAATGGGGGGGGGAATATATGTATATATATGTATAAATACATATATATGTATTTATATACTGTCATCCACAGGACAGGAGGGCTTATAGACCAATTGTGGGGAAAATAATTCATCTGCTCTCCCTGATCACCTCTTATCAAATGAAGCAGTTGCCAAACACATGCATGAAGGGTCAGCGCATTTTAATTTATTGATGTCGCTTTCCAAGTTTACCTTTAATTTCTTTCAGCAAGAACTAAGTGTACACCTCTTACCTGATCATCCGTATCCTATGAGAGATCCATGGTCAGGCAGAACGGTCTTGAAGTCAGACTGATCTGGTGTTGAAAATGAGTCTCAGCCGTGACTAGCTGTAATGGTTGATTTTTTGTGTCAGCTTGGTTAAGCTGTGTTGCACGGTTTTTTTTGTCAAACACTAGTCTCCGTGCTGCTGGGATGGTATTCTGTAGATGTGGTCGACATCTACCATCAGTTAGCTGACTTTAAGTAAAGGAGATGACCTGTAATGTCGGTGGGCCTCATCTAATCACTTGAAGGCCTTAAGAGCAAAGACTGAGATTTCCCAGATGAGAAGGAATTCAGCCTCATGACTGTGACATAGATACCCCACCTGTGTCTCCAGCCTGCCCTACAGATTTTGAACTTCCCAATTCCCACAATCCCATGAGCCAATTCCTTAAAGTAAATCCACATATTTTATGCATACATATATATCCTACTGGTTCTGTCTCTCTAGAGAACCCTAACTGATACATGAACTGTGGTCATCATTAAGTGAATTAATTATGTAACCTCTCCAAGCCACGCTTTCCTCATCTGTAATATGATGTTGTAAATTCAAAAGGATTTCATGAGCAATGCATGCACTACGCCTAGTGCGGAGCCCGACAAGTCACAGTGGTTCTTTCCTCATCCATATCCTCATTCCAGCACGCACACACCCCCCGCAGGATTACATCAGGCCGCAGAGGTTCGACGTACACGTTCAAGACAACGTGTGCTAGAGCACACACACGATTCCTTGTATCTGTGTTGACTGCAGCGTGTGCAGATGTTCTCCTACTTCTCACAGGGTAATCCACAGACCAGCTGCTTGGCCATCACCCAGGAACATGTCAAGGCCTACTGATCCAGGAACTGGGAGGACACTGTCGGCGAGCTTGGCGGGGTGGGGAGATCTACAGCATTTTGTGTTTGAACAAGGCCTCCAGGTGGTACTAACGCACACCACAGGCTAAGAACCATTGCTCTGCTAACTTGTAAGCGCTACAAGGCAGGGATTTTTTTGTTTGTTGTTTGTTTATCATCTCTTGTTTACATATCCCGAGTACCTAGAACAGCGCCTGGCACATCACAGGCACCCGACACATATTTGCTGAATGAAGGGATTTCTGTGCCAGCTCTAGCACAGAATAATAGCCAGCTTTGTACCAGAATATCTACACTTTACACAAAGGACAAGCTTGTTCTCTGCTCTGGCTTCCTCTGTGCGTTAGTGATGCTTCCACATTCAAACTCCTTTCTACATTGATAATTTTAGTCATGACTGACCTGAGCAAGCCGTGAACTGGCGATCTCCATCATCCAGAATACAACTTCGCTAATCTTCCTCGCTCAAGTGCAGATTTTTCCCATTTGTAAATGTGTGATAATAGCTGAACACAAAGAACTTTAAAATTCCCATTAAATGATACCTATTAATAATCTTTCTTTTTAGCATCTTTATTGGGGTGTAATTGCTTTACATTGGTGTGTTAGTTTCTGCTTTATAACAAAGTGGATCAGTTATACATATACATATGTTCCCATATCTCTTCCCTCTTGCGTCTCCCTCCCTCCCACCCTCCCTATCCCACCCCTCTAGGTGGTCACAGAGCACCGAGCTCATCTCCCTGTGCCATGCGGCTGCTTCCCACTAGCTATCTATTCTACGTTTGGTAGTGTATGTATGTCCTATTAATAATATTAATATTTATGTTGTCCCATTTCCCCATCAATCTTAAAATATGCTAATAGACATTATTTATTTACTTTCCTTCCTCTCTGCGAAGCAGTCAAGGTCCCGTGGGGCAGGGCTATATAAGGTCTAAGTGGCGATCCAAGTGGTGCTTGGTACCCATTGCACTGAGAACACAAATCACCACTGTTACTGCCATCATCAGAAATATTCTTCCAAACTGAATTTGAGAGCGTGGCCCGGGAAGTTGGGAACTTAGTGCAGAGAGTGCAGCCCGGCAGCCCAACCCAGCCCCCAGCCAGACGCTCCGACACATCCTAGCCCTTCAGTGATTTCTTTCTAAATACACATAGAGATAAAGATAAACAGAGTAGTTATTTCTTGTATATGTTTATCATATAAATTAATACTATATAAATACATATACTCGGGCTTCCCTGGTGGCGCAGTGGTTGAGAATCCGCCTGCCGATGCAGGAGACACGGGTTCGTGCCCTGGTCCGGGAAGATCCCACATGCCGCGGAGCAACTAAGCCCGTGAGCCATGGCCGCTGGGCCTGTGCGTCCGGAGCCTGTGCTCCGCAACGGGAGAGGCCACAACAGTGAGAGGCCCGCATACCGCAAAAAAAAAAAAAAACATATACTCCCCCGAAAAGAGAGTAATAATAGTTCCAAGAATCTTCGGGCCTGAGCGGGGACTGCGGTGTTCCGATTCACCAGCAGGGGGCGCGCTGCTCGCAAGCAGTGGTCTTGGGCCAGAACGCCTGACCGTGCTGTGTGCCTCTGGGGAAGCTGGGACCCGCTACTTTCTGTGGAGGTGCGAGTTTCCAGTAAAGACGTGGCAAGTGAGTGCTGTCTGGGCAGGCAATTTTGATGATAAAGGTGAACACTTCAAAGTCGGCGTTCACCTGAAAGCATTCACAATCTGAATTAAGCCAACTGTTTTCAGGGCTTCATGGCGATCTGATCCTTTTTGGAAAACAGATTTAAATTGACTTTTAGGATTAGGATATACTCGTCTGATTATTGACTAAACGGATGTCACAAATAAGTTTCCTACAGCAGGAAAGATGGCATGAATGCGAACGTCTCTCCAGTTGTTCTAACTTGCATATGTATTAACAGGGTCTCCTAGGCACGAATTTTAAAACCTCTGCGAGGGCACTTTGCTTTGATTTACCTGTGTTTTTTAAAGGAGACGTCAGCAGTCTTTTCGGTTTATACAAACTCCTACAGTCTGATAGTCTCATCTCTGTAAATACGAGCTGAGGACAGTGATGGCAAGATAACGGTTCTGATCATAGAAAACACGAAGTTGGCATTCACGGTGCACCAGGCTGTTTGCTAAGCTCTTGCAGGCTTATATTCTTGACTCGCGACCACGCTTGTGAGGTGTGGACTGTGTTCATCACACTTGCAGATGAGAAGAGGCTGAGGCTCGGTGTCTGTCCACGGTTACCCAGCAAGTACAGAAGGATGCTGGCATTTAGACCCAGGCACCGATGGCTCCACAGCCCTGCTCTGAACCACTTCCCATGACACAGACACCTCTACGTGTTCACTTAACAATGATCACCTTATAAACAAAAGCCGTGGTCCCTTCTTGAGCCACAGACTGTCTGTCATGCCAGTACTTGACCTCGCTGAGGCGAGTTGGAAGGTATATAGGAGACTGTAGGAAATTGCTGTTTTTAGCCACCAAGTATGTAAGACGAGAGACTTGTCCCATTCCACCCTCCCCCCACCCCCCACTCGCACTCCCACGCCGTTCCTCCTCACGACAGGTGAAGAGAAAGCAGGCACAACAGTCTGTACGGTTAATCTGGCCGTCACACCGCCCTGTGTGAGCCACGGTTACTCACATGCAGGACGATGACGCGGAGTGACAGCCAAGGCTTCACCCCCTGCCGCACGATGACAAGTCACTGCTTTACAGCTTCATGGCTAAAGGCATAAGAGAGGGTGAGTTTATCCAACTCAACGTGCTTTTCAGGCCCAAGCCTCCCTGCGCCCCGCAAGCCCCCGGGGCGTTTTTAAGGATTCACATTTCTGGACCCCGTTCCAGGCCTACTGAATCCAAATCTCCAGGTTGCGAGCGCAAGCGAAGGTGCGCGCGTGTTTTCTAAACCCCTAGGTGATCCTGCAGCAGCGGGCACCCGGCCCCTGTTCGCGATCATTCCAGAAGGATTTGAATACCAGTATCAAGGATACTCATAAAAGATGCTAAGCAGAGATCTCAGCGGGCGAGACTCGCTGACAGCCCTTGTCCCCAGGAATTGATAGTCGAAGGTCTGACACAGTCATCCGGGCACATGAGGATGGTCCAGAGCTGCGTTTCTTGGTCCCCCACATCAGTTAGGCCAGCAGCAGCAGAGGTGGGCCTCCGGCTGTCCTTCCACGTGGATCCGAGTGGGCGACGCGGAAGAAACAAGAATAATGTTGATGCGGACGGAGGCCCCCCGAGGGGTTTGGGGCGCTCTCCGTGGCTCTGTTCAGCCAAGGAGGAAGGAAGCCCACGGTGTTAGGGTGGGCTTCGGAGATGAAAAGGACAGAGAAGAGGCATCGGCTTTGGCAACTGCGGCCTCACGCGGGTCCTTTCTGAGAACAGTTTCAGCAGGTCAGGCAGAAGTGAGGTCCAGCCACACAGCACTTGGGTCAAAGAGCGGGCGAGTGGCGGAGTGGTGGAGAGTGAGGGCGTCGGCTGCGCAGAGGAAGCAGAGATTTCCCGCCCCTCGGCCTCAGGGTGTGGAACCACTCTGTGACAGTGCCGTGGCCTTCCACCCTTAGTCCGCGCTGTGACATGTGACGTCGTCGTGAAAGAAACTGTAGCCCCACAAGCACGGGGTGTGAAGTCAGAGAGCCCAGGGACTATACACACTGATTCCCTGTTGCTTGGTGTCTGTGGCCGCAGGCAGGTTCTGTTGCTTCTTGAAACTGAGGTTTCTTCCTCTGAAATAGTTGACAACAGCCCTACCTATTAGGAAGGCTACAGTCGCTAAATTAAATGATCTACTCCAAGCTCCTGACAGAGAGCACAGCTTCCTAATATAATAGACATGGCCGCTGTTACTTCTTTTTTTAAAAATTTATTTATCGGAGTATCATTGCTCTACCGTGTTGTGTTAGCTGCTGCTGCATGGTGAAGTGAGTCAGCCGCATGTGTACTTACAGCCCCTCCCTCTTGGACCCCCTCCCCTGCCCCATCCCTTTCCCCACCTGAATCCTGATCCTTAGCTCCAGGGTCCCGGACCAGCCTGCTTCCCCTCCCTCTACAGCGGCTCACTGCAAACCTATTACAGCTTTGTAGCCATCATGGCACGATTCTTAGACACAGCTCTGTGTCTTCTTCATGGAATCAATGGGAAAACCAGCAAGAGGACAAGAGAGCTGGTTCCATGAGCATGTGAGGAACGGGATACCGTGCCATTTTATTTATCGATTTACTTTAAAAAAAATTAAACTACAGGGCTTTCCTGGTGGCGCGGTGGTTGGGAGTTCGCCTGCCGATGCAGGGGACACGGGTTCGTGCCCCGGTCCGGGAGGATCCCACGTGCCGCGGGGCGGCTGGGCCCGTGAGCCACGGCCGCTGAGCCTGCGCGTCCGGAGCCTATGCTCCGCAGTGGGAGAGGCCACGACAGTGAGAGGCCCTCGTACCGCAAAAAAGAAAAAGGTTGGATTCGTATCTGGGGTGAAGGATCCACTCACCAGATTCCACATCTGATCTAGGTGCCTCTCTGCACTGTGGATGATTGCTCTGCTTACTGACCCAGTGGTTTCTTTTGTTTTTTGGCTGCGTTGGGTCTTCGTTGCTGCGCGCGGGCTTTCTCTAGTCGCGGCGAGCGGGGGCTACTCTCCATTGCAGTGCGTGTGCCCCTCATTGCGGTGGCTTCTCTTGTTGCGGAGCACGGGCTCTAGGCGCATGGGCTTCAGTAGTTGCAGCACGTGGGCTCAGTAGTTATGTCACCTGGGCTTAGTTGCTCCGCGGCATGTGGGATCTTCCCGGACCAGGGCTTGAGCCCGTGTCGCCTGCATTGGCAGACGGACTCTCAACCATGGAAGCCCTGACACAGTCGTTTCTGAGCACAGCCACCCCAGCAGCACTTGCTTTCACTCTCACCATCTAGAAAACCTGCTAAGAGACCATGGTGCTGGGTGGAGAACCCGTGTGTGAGCGTCTCTGGCTTGGGTTTCCATCCTTCAGGTTTTCCAAATTTTTGCATTTGATCGGCCCTGGTGCTGTTATATACGAGGTGAGCATCCTGAAACCTGGCACTTGGCCTTTTTACTACTCAGACGCCTCCTTTGTAAAATAAGTTTGATAGCTGCCTGATTTCTCTAGGTTACTTTGATGGGCCACTGAAATGCTGGAAATCAAAGTGTAAAAAACAATGTGTTGGGCTTCCCTGGTGGCGCAGTGGTTGAGAGTCCGCCTGCCGATGCGGGGGACGCGGGTTCATGCCCCGGTCCGGGAGGATCCCACATGCCGCGGAGCGGCTGGGCCCGTGAGCCATGGCCGCTGCGCCTGCGCGTCCGGAGCCTGTGCTCTGCAACGGGAGAGGCCACAGCAGTGAGAGGCCCGCGTACCGCCAAACAAACAAACAAACAAACAAAACCAATATGTTATAAATTTGTAAAGTATCATCAATGTTATCATTAGAGTAATATCAGAGTATTAGAGCATTTCATGTTATTTGATTTCTTCACTAACTTATATTTTAAGTCATTTTTAGTACTTTCTTAATCTAAAAATAGCTCTGGGAATGTTTTAAGAGTCATTACAAATTAATAAAATGACCCGCACGTTCCTATTAATTTTAAAGCATAGAAGAAAAAAAATTAATACCATAGAGGCCAAGAAGGAGGGGTTCTGTTTGGATTAACATTTTGAAACATATTTCTAGACCACAGAGTCCTTGTACTAAACCCCAAAATGTACCAATTCTTTTTCTGCATGTGTCATTCACTGAAGTAAGTGAAGAGATTGTGGTGTCTGACCAATTAGACAGGCACAGAATATCTTCGGGCCGCTCCTTTGAAATCCCTCCTCCTTTTTGTGGCATATGAGTCAGGGATGATTCATCAGCAAACATTTCTGCGAGCTTGTTGTAGATCTGGAGGTCATTCGATTATCAGGTAATGGGTGTCACATACTCTGTCAGATACAGAATACTTCAGATATTCTGAACCTTTAAGGAAATTAACCCACTTGATCCTTGATACCACAATGCACTAGGCACTTTGATTTCCATCTGAAACGGGAACTTTCAGAGAGTTAAGGAATGTTCCCAGAGCCACCCACCCAGGGGGAGCTGGGATTTGAACCCAGGCGGCTGGCTCCAGAGCCCAACCAGGACCTCTGGCTCTTCGGTCCCTGCCGCCACTTCCTCCGTCACATCAGCTTCACCTCCCTGCTCCTGCCCCGTCCTGTCTGTGACCACATTCCTGTCCAGGTGCAGGAATGAAAGATCATCAGCTGCTGAAGAAAGTTTAAAGGCAGAGATTTTGGAGTCACACAGACTCTGCTGCTTATCGGCTTTGGGCAGTTGTTGAACATGTCTAATACTCCATGTAAAATAACTACCAGTCCACTCACCTGATGAAGCGTCTAACGAGAAGGTTTTAAGAGTATGTGTCACCTTGCCTGCATGTTAAGCACCCACTAGATGTTATTTGTTACAATTATTCAAGACACTAAAAAGGAGGAACTCAAACTGCAAAAGTGCAGTCTTGTCTTGGCTTGTAAGCACAGGCCGGATGCCAAGAAACCATGTTGGTACATGTCCCTGCATGGCCAGGAGCCGTCCACCGCTTGTCAAGTGAGTTTACTTTTGAGCTTCTTGCCTGAAGGCACTTCCATCTCTTAAGAACGTCCTGTGCAGTGTTTCAAGGGACCCACATTGAAGCCCACTGTGAAGATCTGAATTTCAGCTCCTTCTGTCTCGTTTACCCAGGCCTACCAAGTCGATGAGAAGACGGCAGAGCAGGCTCGATGGGAGCACGCCTCCAAGGAAACGATCAAGAGGACCGCTAAACCCTGTCCCCGTTGCCACGTGCCGGTGGAAAAGCATGGTGAGTCTGGGCTGGGCAAGAAGCGAGGGCGTCTCAGGGCGTCGGCTGCGGGGCTGGGACCGTCAGGGGCTCTACGAGGGCTTGCCGGCTGCGGAGCTCAGCGCTGGGACTTGGGCACCATGTGGCCAGAGTTTGAGTCTCAGCTCTCTCACGTCAAGTTTCTTAGCCTCCCAAGCTGCAAGTCCTCTTCTGTAAAATAGAGCTGATAGCAGACGCTGCCCCGCAGCAATAGAGCCATATGACACGGTGGGTGGCAAATGCCTCCCCGGTGCCTGGCATAGAGAAAGCACTCAGGAAGCACTAACCGCCCTTATTGTTGTTTATTATTAACGCTACTAAACACTTTGCACCTGATTTTTAAAAACAAGTGCTAGGGGAACTTTCCAGTATTTCCCCCAGAGCGCCCTCCATACCACTCTGGTATCTAGAGATACTCACCGGGGAAAGGCAGATGCCACCACGACACTTACATCGGGCAGTTGGTTCCCACCGTATCCCCTCTCGGAGGATAACAACAAGGGAAACAACGGACTTGTACTGAGCACTTACTAAATGCCGGTTCTAGGCGCCCTTCGAGTATCAGGTCATTTAATCTTCACAGACACCGCATGAGGAAGCTATTATTATCCCCATCCGTAACATACATTCAAGCCGTTCAGAATGCCTTTTGTAAAGAAATCTGTTTAACTTGGTGTAACCAGTTGGCTCCCAATGTTTTTGCGCCACGATCACGTCAGTGACTCCTATCCCTCTGAACGCGGGACACACTCTGGGCTCTGGTTTCACCATCCCTGTGGCGGGAGAGTTAGTGCCTTATGTTGGGGTGACGCTTGGCTCCGTCATTAAACTAGCCTTTCCACGAGTGTGTTTCTGAATGGGACTTTTGCCTTCTACCAGCTTCTCTCTAAATTTTAAGCATAGCAGGGGTGACTTGGGGACACCTCTGGACGGATGAAACAACACCCACCATGGTCAGGGTCTCCCGGGAACCCACGTACACCTGCTGCTTGGCACAGCTTTACGGGCTTTCGGATGGTCCTCCCTGGGGACAGTCTACACGCAGGGCAACGTCTCGCTTCCCTTACACGTGTGGTCGCGTCCACGCGTCGTCACATCCTGGGAGCCACCACAGCTGTGGGGACACCTGAAGGAGCTCCTACCAGAAGGAGCCCCTCCCATCTCCCGTCTCCCTGCCTCCTGCCAAGTGGCCCCATGTAACCACTGGAGGACACTGAGAGGGAGGCCAGCTAGGCCCTGGGGACACGACCATGCTCGTGGCTGTGGTTTTTCGTCCCCCCGTTGACCTCCCCCTGCTCTGATGGCTGCTCTGTGTGATCATGTGGTCTGCGGGCCATCGCTGCGTAACCCTCGCGGGCTCTGGAAGTCGACCTCTAGTCTATATTCAGAGCATTCCTCTGGGCTGCCCGCTTCCCAGGGACCCTGCGACCTCGCGGGAGCCGGCGGGGCACCCGTGCCATCCATCTTAAAGCCGTCCCAGCCCAGCACCCAGAGTTCTGTCTAAACGTGAAACACGTCGGTACGTGCGCAGTAGGGTCAGCGGCGTTAGCGCGGCTGAGAAATAAACGAAGCACAGGTACTGTTTTTCCCACCTTCTCCTCACGGGGCCTTCACTAGCTGCCCTTATTATTACATATTATTAACACTATTAAACACTTTGCATCTGATTAAAAAAAAAAAGACGACGCTAGGGAAACTTCCCAGTCCAGTATTTCCCCGGAATACTCTGATAGACGTCTAGGGATACTCACTGGTTTGTGGGGGCTGAGAGCTGGCCTGCTGTGCGTGAAACCCAGCCCTCGCCCCAGGGTGGGCCCTGAGGCTCTCTCTCCTCAGCGATGTCCTTATGTCTTCCTGAATACAAACTTGAGAGCGCTGACACCTCCCAGAGCGGCAGCCACAGGCCGGGCCCCCAGCCCTGAATCACTGGTCTCCCGGGTGGGGGGAGGGCGGTGGGATGGGTGGGAGGAGAGTTTATGCACTGAGTCATCGGGACTCCTTCCTGTGCTGGAACGCTCCTGGAAATGCAGCGGGCCGGCCCGCACCTATAAACAGAAGACAACAAGAGACTCAGAGGAAAGAGCTTTCCTATTCCTCGCAGACTGAGCAGTGTTGAGAAAGAAGCAAAGGCCTTTCGTCAGAAGGATGTGCGGTGCTGATGGGCACGGGCCAGTGTTCTGTCTCACGGGTGCTTAAAGGATGCAGATTCAACAGTAAGAGACCCATTTTGCTATTTTCAAAGGTCAGGAACCCCGGCTGTCTATCCCCTGGGCCCAGAAGAGTACCTGATAAATAAATATTTGCTGAATTTAAAAGGAGCTAGGAAAGGAGGTAGACACGTAAATAGATAATCTTATGAGATAGACAGAGAAAGCAAGCTAGTAAAGGAAGACCTTGGGGTTAAGAGACGGCTTCCCGGTGGAGAGGGTGCCTGAGCCGAGACTGAGAGTCAGGGTTATGAGCCAGGCAAGGACGTGGCAGAGAAGCCTTCCAGGCAGCCAGCAGGCGCCAAGGCAGGGAGGGTAAACCATCAGTGCCCGTGTGCGCAAGAAGCCCAGCTCTTTGGAGTTCCTGGACAGGATGAGGGGCATCTGCTGAAGCGGTGGGTGCTTGGAATGTAGGGCCCAGAATGACATGCAGGGCTTGGACCTGATTCTGTAAGACAGGGAACCACTCCAGGGTGTGAGGCCAGAAAACGATGTGCTCAGGTCTGCTTTGAGTCAGACCACACCTGCAGCCCCAGAAGGTGGAATTGAAGGAGTCAGGTGACTCCTGACTATAGACATGTTTCCTAATCTGGTTCTTTCTTTGAAATATTGTGGTGTACTATACATGGAAAGCTCTGATTTTTCACCTATAGATTTGTGCTTTTAGTGTCTACGACTGCTTTCAATTTTTAACAAAATGCGTGTTCACTTTGCAATAACCAGGAGAGCATGTTAAAGGTGGACTCCCATTGTACACGCAATTCTGTCTCTTGGAATTCTGATTACTTGCAACAGGTCCAGGTACATGCGTTCCAGAATATTCCCAGAATCATTAAATCGTGAGAAATTGGAGCATATGCAAGTGTTCTTTAATGGATAGAGGGACAGGCAATCTTTAAAAGAATGAGGTCGAGCTAAATATAGTAAAAAACAAAAAAATGCACAGAATATATTGTTGAGGGAAAATGCTTCTTCACAATTCCGTGTGGCGTATGATCATGACGGGCTGAAGGGAAGGTTTGTGTTTTCTCAAAATTTTGTTTGACTCGATTCGAGATGAATGACCCGTACTGAGAAAGAGTCAGTCAGTAACAACACATCTAGGAGTGTGGGATTAGGCAGGAAATGGATTTGGTTTCAGGGAAACCTGATTCTCCCACTGGCTTAGAGGTCACACCTATAGACTTTTAACCTATGAACTGAAAAGCTGAAACTTTCAGCTTATTAATGACAGTCTCTACTGTTTTAAAGGATATCACTACGACCAAAACAAACTTAGACTCCATTAGCAAGAAAAGCTAGTCTCATTATCTAGCTCTCTACCTAAATTCATAGCCTGTTTCATATTCAACTGAATCCCAGAAAAGCAGTTCTTCCTTCAGCAAAGCTGTCATGATAATGAGAATTATTTCCACTTTAAATGCAGGCTGAACTTGGCACTCCCTCCTATAACGCCCTTTAATCCCCGGAAGTTCTTCCTTTACTTCCACCTCAAACGGATGAGATTCAGGATCCGTTTTCGCTTGCAGTAAGCGTCTGTCGCCCGTTAAATTTGCCTTCAGGTTGTTCAGGAACTTCTGATCTCTCGTTCAATCTAACGGCAGAGTGACCAGCCCAGGCCGTGGTGTCGGCTGTGCACAGCTGGGGCTTTTCATGGTTTGAGCATCAGTCAGGAGACAGAATCCTCTAGGAGGGAAGCCAGCCTCTCTCCATGCAAATATCCACAAATGAGCATGTCATGGTCAGCAGCTTCTTGCTCGAGTTTACTTTCAAGCTGGCAAGGCTTTTAGGATTGGAGTCCCCGACTCTTCTCCAAATTATGGGGTCTAGCGTATTCCTTCCATGCTACACGCCAGGAGGAAAAGAAAGTTAACAACATGAATATCCTCTCTCTTGCTATTTCCTTTCTTCTTACTCCACTGTGCCATTGTGAGTCTAGTTTCTATAATAAAATCTTACTTGTTGAAGCTAGTATTCCAGATCCGTTAAGATTTTGGTATAATAGGAAAACATTCTCAAACTTTCATTCAGTCTCACTAGTCCATTGAATTTGAATACATTGCTTAAGCATTCTTTCTGATATTCCAGAGAAATTTAAGTGATTATACAGTATTACATTATTTATTATACTATTGACATCCTAAGTGCACAGTGAATAAATATGTGTTGAAAATTACACAATCCTGTAATTGTGTAATGCTAATTGGGAAATAGTAAAAGAAAACAAGTATCACACGTTCTTCCCTTTATTTTCCACATATTTGAATTTTTAAATGATCTTCAAACCAAAAAGAAGTAGAAAACTATGGGATTTTAAATGCCCTTAAGTTGGTCTAAAACAAATGCCTTTAGTTACATATTCATAAATATTTTATATTAGTGCAAGCTCTCATGCCAAGCTTCTAATATAAAAATGAGACAGCACTGAAGCAATTCTTTGGAAAATCTGGCAAGAAAAAATGGCTTAACAAGACAACTGGTAAAATTGAACAATGGAGCACATTCAGTGCTACATGGAATTCAAGGAAAGACATTGCTTTTGCTGGGTTATCTGGGAAAGTCACTCACAAACAGTTCTCTGCATATAACTTCATACAAATAACTTTCTCTTGACTTCAAGGCAGACTTGGTGTCTGATCCCCAGAAGCAAATAGGGAATGTATTTAACAAATGGGGGAGGTGGGGAATCCCAAAATAAGGGACTTTTCATCTCATACTGGAAAGGCCCTGTTCCATGAAAGAAAGAACATTGGAATCACACACATTTTGGTTAAACCTCTGGCTTCACACTTAAAAGCCTTGAGACCTTGAGAAAATTCTACAACCGGTTAACACCCTTATCTCACAAGGTGCTGTTGAGGAATAAATGACATAGCAGATGTAGAGCACCTAGTATTATTCATTAGTTTCTCTCTATCCTCATCTTAAATAAAATTTTAAATAGCATGAAGGAACCTATTCACTATTAAATGCTTTTGGAACAGCTGTCCCAACTCCTGTCTTATGAATTTTTTCAAGCCAAGTAACACTGAAGAAATGATAAAAATTACTCATAGTATATATTGACGTTATTATGTATTAAATTGTTAAATATATTATTGTATACTTAAAATATTAAATTTACTATATATCTAAATAAGGAATTGACCCCGTCTGTGAAACACAAAGCGTTTGTCTTTAAATCCCATCTTAAGAGAAGTCAGTAAACTCAGACTTACAAGTAAAATTTGTCCTTGATGGACGTGTCATGCTTCGATCTCACTCATTTCTTTTTTAAAAAATGTTTATGGGAGTCGAGTTGATTTACAATGTTGTGTTAGTTTCAGGTGTGCAGCAAAGTGAATCAGATGTGCATATATATACATAATCTCCATTCTTTTTCAGATTTTTTTTTTTCCCATATAGGTTATTCTCTCATTTCTTAACGAATGTCAGAACTTTAGAGCTTCCCAGTGGGCTTTCCGGTTTGTTTTCCTCGTTCAGATTCTGCTCTTGGGTTGCTTGCAGTAATTCTGTTAGAAAGCATGTCTGGAACAGAAGGTTGGCGCGGGAGTGTGTCCCGGGTGCTTATTTGTGGCCTCTGTCTGCCCACAGGAGGGTGCATGCACATGAAGTGCCCGCAGCCCCAGTGCCAGCTCGAGTGGTGCTGGAACTGCGGCCGGGAGTGGAACCGCGCCTGCATGGCGGACCACTGGTTCGACGTGTAGCTGGAGCAGCGGCCGCGCAGGCGCACTCGGCCACCATCCCGCTGGGAAACATACAGCGCGTCCTAGTGTCACCTGCTCCTTCTCCTTTCTCTAAACACACACACACACACACACACAGTTCTTTCCAAAATCACAGAAGCAGTTATAAGAGAAACTCCCAGGATCCCTTTCATTGTGCCCCTGAGAAACAGCCAAGCTAACGGTGAGATCATCAGCAAGTATTCGCAGCCCTCGGCAATACGCAGACGCCAGGGCACAGACGGCAGTGCCATTCAACCTTCTGTATGGGTTGTCATTCTGGAGTGAATTCAAGTCAGGCTGGAAAAATACACAGAGATTTCTCAGGTTCAATTACCTGCCTTTTACCTTCAGCAAATAATGGGAAGAAGCCTTTGGTGAGGCGGGAAGTCGTTTTGAGGAACTATGGTCAGTGGTTCTCTCTAAGATTGACTGCAATGGATTCTGAGAACGACATTCACAGATTTAGAAAGCGATGCTCTTATTTAAATTTTCAGAAAGCATCTATTCCCAAAGAACACAGGCAATGGTCAAAACCATGTGTGTATCCCCAAGAATTCTATTTTTATGTATTGCATTAATGAAATATCAACTCTGCATGAATCAGCTTGTCGACTAAGTGAGAAATTATGAAACTTAGTCTGAGCATTGAATGTTCAAATGTATAGGGAAGAAATCAAAGCTTAGTGTACTTTCACTTCATTTAATTATATGCAACTTTAGAAAGAAATTGTTTTTCTGAAAATATTACTAAATCGAGAGTTTGATTTAAACATTCATTTTGAGCTTGGAGAATAAGCTCATAGATCTGGCTTCACTGTCAATGTAATGAATAAGGTGCCTCTAGAGGGGACACTTTTAGAAATGATTTCATAATGATTCTCAGTGTTAACAAACATGCAGGTTATTAAAGCAGAATCTGTAAAGAAGGAGCGTTTCCAGATCATCAAAATGAAATTTTATGCACTTCCTGTCCACCTGGACCATGTTAATTACACTTTTTTGTATCAAAATATTTTATTCTGGACCCCTTCCAGATCTGATTAACATAACAGTTGTCAAAGCAACAGAGTGCAAAGGGAAACTGCAACGGCAACAGAAATGTGCCTGAGAGGATAAAGGCGTCATTGGGGACGAATCTCTGTGATGTGGAAGCAGACTACATTATAAGTGTAATTAACACGGCTCAGGACGGCCCAGCCGGGGCTCTGCCCACCCAACGGGTTATTCAGAGTTCCTTTCTCTCACACGAGAATATTTCCTCACGTTAACGTGGCTTGAATTGGACTGTTGATCAAGTTTTCGTCCTTCTTTTATTTTCGAGCCATTCACCATACATCAAAAAGGGATGTGTTTACACTGCACGCAGCAAACCTCATCCTCCACAGCACAGCGTGAGGCGGGAAAGTCAAACCAGTGTCTTTGTTCTCGTCCGCCTTCTCGGGTAGATCGTGACCATCACTGAGGGTGTAATGACTCTCACTGGAGCACAGGGTTTCTTCTGGATTTAGAGACGCTGGAAATCATGAAATCTGTAGCAGGCCTTGTCCTTGTAGACGCAGCACCAGAAATCCTTGCTGGAGGGAGAGAGGGAAGGACCCCAGCAGACTCGCCCAGGACATCTACCCCTCTGTCCCTAACCATCCATCCAGGGACAGTCCCCACACTCCATCTTCCTCAGAGGTCCTGCAGCTGGGAAGTGATGCGGGGGGGGCAGCCTTGCCAGCGGGAACGGCCTCACGTGGCTTCACCCTGTTGGAAAATCCAACCTCCCCAGCACGGCCCAGAGGCTGCCACCTCCTGTCAGGGAGCCTATGGATGGTACGGAGATAGCGGAGAGCCAGTCTCCCAAGTAAGAAAGAGGCAGGTCACCAGGCTGGAGGCCCACATCCCCGTGGCTGGCATCAGGGCTCAGCCTGGAACCCACGCAAGGCCCGCCTGCGAGTTACTGACAGTCCCAGCAGGTAGCAGCTCTGTACGCGGAGCCGGCGGGACAGTCAGATGGTCCCCCGTGTAGGGGGGCACCCAGCGTCTTATACCCACCACCGCTTTGCGGCTTAAGGACTTTGGTCTTACCGCCCCTCCCACTCTGCATGGTTTGTGGGCTGTGCCAGCCAGACAAGCTTCGCTCCCACCCATGCAGGCAGTAGAAGTCCTAGGTCCCTGCTACTTTCCTGGTGGTACCTTCTTTTTTTTTCAGAATAGAATACTGATTCTTAAAACAGGTTAAAGAACAAGCAGCCACTGTAAATGAGTGTGAATCACAAACCACTATAAATGAACATGTCTGAGCATTGAACGGTGCAACAAACTGTGAACCTAGCAAAAGAACAGAAATAAAGTATTCGCAGAAGAATCTTTATTTTTCTCTGAATGGTGTAAAGAAATACTTGGCAACTATGTCTAAGGTTGTACTCAAATTGTCAATAAAAGCATCCAAAGAGTTTCTGAGTCCATCTTTGAAGACATATTATCAATAAATGCTGAAGGCGTGGGAGGGAAGCCCAGGATGTGTCACTCGTGGCCCTTAAGGATTACCTGGTGAGGCCGTGGGCATCGTGTCTCTATTCTGAGCTCCAGATGAACCCCGGCTGTTTTAAAACTAGGTAGGGGCTTCCCTGGTGGCGTAGTGGTTGAGAGTCCGCCTGCCGATGCAGGGGACGCGGGTTTGTGCCCCGGTCCGGGAAGATCCCACGTGCCGCGGAGCGGCTGGGCCCGTGAGCCGTGGCCGCTGCGCCTGCGCGTCCGGAGCCTGTGCTCTGCAACGGAAGAGGCCACAGCGGTGAGAGGCCCGCGTACCGCAAAAAAACAAAAACCAACAAAAAAAACTAGGTAGTTTCTCCAGTGCTATCAAAATTTTAAAGGGCTCTACAAGGAGGAGGTGGGGAGAGGGGGAGGGAAGGATTGAGAGTTTGGGGTTAGCAGATGCAAACTAGTATATACAGGATGGATAAACAACAAGGTCCTACTGTAGAGTACAGGGAACTATATTCAATATCCTGGGATAGACCATAATGGGAAATAATATAAAAAAGAATATATATGTATAACTGAGTCACTTTGCTGTACAGCAGAAATTAATACAACCATGGTAAATCAACTATATTTCAATAAAATTTTTTTAAAATTTTGACAGGGCTCTGAAAAGCAAACCATCACTTAAAAATCTAACAGTTCCTTTCCTGCCTTCTCAGCAAACTTTTCTAATAAATGTTTAAATCAGAAGTTTGTGCTGGGAAAGACCACGGGACTCTCTCTGTCATGTCACCTCAGAAACGCTGGGTGAAAAAGAAAAAAAAAGGGCTTCCCTCCCTGGTGGCGCAGTGGTTGAGAGTCCGCCTGCCGATGCAGGGGACGCGGGTTCGTGCCCCGGTCCGGGAGGATCCCACGTGCCGCGGAGCGGCTGGGCCCGTGAGCCATGGCCGCTGAGCCTGCGCGTCCGGAGCCTGTGCTCCGCAACGGGAGAGGCCACAACAGTGAGAGGCCCGCGTACCGCAAAAAAAAAAAAAAAAAAAAAGAAACGCTGGGTGACTTTGCGTGGGTGTGTTGACTCTGCGCTTCTTTGGCTCTGTGTTGGTGGCTGTGCATTGTTCACTTTACAAGGAGTCCGTGTCTCAGAGATGTGGACGGAACATTCTTGGATTGCTCCTCTGCATATCTGGGGCAAGCAGCACACCCCGAGGGCCCCTCCGTGCCCAACACCACAGGAAATGCTCTGAGGAAACACCACGTTTCTAGAAACGAAGACAGAGAAGGCAGTTGAGTGAGCGACTCCACGGGCCCCCTGGGCATGAACCCTGGGGACAGTAACTGCAGCCACCTCGTGGGGCTGGTATGAGGGCTCCGTGAATTGATTCACATAAAGCCCTTAAGACAGTGCCTTGCACCCGGGAGACATTCAGTAAGTGTTCCTTATTATTAATAGATGAACTAGTCAGTGGAGAGCCCCGAACAAACTACCAAAAAGCACAGAACGAATGCAAACTAATTGCAGGTGCCGGGAAGGTGTGTGTGTCCCTTCACAGAGTTAGAGATTTCGTGGGCGACGTGGGTGACGGACTCGCGGTGGATTTCAGTGTATTGGATCAGCTCCTCCACGGACTCGCGGTGGATTTCAGTGTGTTGGATCAGCTTCTCCACACGGTCCCGGAAATTCTCCTGCGCAGGCAGGTTGCCAGCTGTGCTTGAAAGGCTTGAAGGGACAAGATCCAGCTGTCACGCAGAATCTCCAGGGTGGACAGTAAAGCGCTGACACTGCGAGTGGAGATGAATACGTGCAGCCGTGGCTACTGACTCAGAAGGAACGACCGAGAGCGGGGACGCTAACATCACCGGCGCATGCGTCCCACCCCCCACCCCCCCGCCCATTACCCTCGCCAGGCCACTTCTGACACCACGGAGAGTGTCTATGTCCGTTTTGAAAAGAAAACCCTATTTCAAAACAACACTGGGCCTGTCTTCAGATTACCCACTGTGAATAAACTGTCCCACCACAAATATTTAAGAACTTTCACTGCAGTTTGAATAATCATGCAAAACAAGGCAGGGAGTATCTTCTGGGAAGGTCCATTTGGCGCTCACATTGGTGGCGCTGTCTCAGTGGGACCTTGGTGTTCCCTGATCTCTCCCTCTGACGAGTAGGCCGAGAGGATCAACTTTGTCACTGTGTCGAGCGGTGTCCGGACCCAAGAAGATGGACTCACACTAATCTGGCTCATAAGAGAATGAGGTATGGAAGCTACAGGGTCGATTTACAATTTATATTTGCAAGGAGAAGCGCACCTCCTGATGTTCTCCTGAGATTTTCCATCTGCCCGGAATCTTTTCTTTACAACCCCGTCTCCCCCCTTTGCCTGGCCGCCCTTAGGTCTCCGTTTCATCCACTTCTCCAGGAACCCTTCTCCAGCCACCCTCGTCTGCATTAAGGGCCCTTCCTCTGTGTTCCCGGAGCTGCACTACTTCCTGAGTCATAGCTGTCTGGTGTTTCTTCCCCAACACCAACGAAGTCCTCCTAACACCGCTGGCGATCCTACGAGTCAATTCCGTCTGACGCTGCCTAACCGGAGTGGGCGTCAGCATCCACAGGTTGGGGACTCAGCCCCTCAAGACCACCCCCGCCTCAGACGCCAGCCACAGGCCCCAGGTTGCCACCGGTACTTCTGAGCGACGGGCTATAAATCGGGGGTTTCTATGACCCAACCCCTCAAGTTCAATGCTACCCTGGAATGGCTCACAGAACTCAGGAAAGTGCTTTATTCACTGTTACCAGTTGGTTATAAAGAATTCAAATTCAAGAACAGCCAATGGAACAGCTGCGTAGGGCAGGAATGGGAGGGGGAGGGGTGCACCGGGCGTCCATGCCCTCTGTGGGTGCCTCACCCTCCCCGCACCTCAACGGGTTCGCCAGTTGGGAAGCTCTCTGAACGCAGTTGCTTAGGGTCTTTTCATGGAAGTTTCCTTAAGTAGACACGATTGCTTAGATCGTTGGCCATCAGTAATTCACCTGACCTGCCCCTCCCCCTCTCCCTTCCTCCGATGTCAGGGCTCAGGGCTAAAATTTCCAGCCCTCTAACTGTGCCTTGGCTTTCCTGCCAGGCGGCCCCCATCCTGAAGCTACCTCGGATCCGACCACAGTGATCTCATTAGCATACATGTCACTCCAGAGATTCCAAAGGTTTTAGGAACCATGGGCCAGGGACCAAATATTTATTTTTTATATTTATTCATATTTATTATAATTTATTCACATTTATATTTCATAATAGCATTTAACGTGTGAAACTTTAGTCACTGATTTACTTACCTCTGTCCCCCAGGAGCAGATCAGGAGAACGTAACTATAGTACTTGCCTTTGTATCCACAACACCTAGTGCCGGGCCTGCCACATTCCAGGCTCCATAACTAGGGAATTGCATCTTGGACTTCTGAGCAAATCTACTTGAAAATCAAACCACAGTGAAAAGCTAACTTGTAGACACTAGACTCAGAGCCAAGTGACTCAGCTGCATGACCAGTGTCCCCTGGGCAGACGATCAGTCTCCATTACAAAGGCACATATGACGCAGGACGGAAATCCCTGGTCTCAGATCAGGTATCCTTAGCTTGGAGTCCCTGTGAATTGCACTCAAAGGGTTCTCCCCTTGAACCCTCCTCCCCTCCGGTGCCCGGGCGACCTCACCTGTACATTGGCTGTTCTTGAAAACTCTCCAACTGTACTAGCAAAGACAAACTCTGCAGTTTTTCCTTTCTATAGATGATTTGTCTTATCCATGATTCTTGGCTTCTGAATTCCAAACTCAGAGTGACTTCAATGGCATTTTTTTTTTTTTTTTTTTTTTTTTTTTTTGCGGTACGCGGGCCTCTCACTGTCGTGGCCTCTCCCGTTGCGGAGCACAGGCTCCGGACGCGCAGGCTCAGCGGCCACGGCTCACGGGCCCAGCCTCTCCGCGGCACGTGGGATCTTCCCGGACCGGGGCACGAACCCGCGTCCCCTGCATCGGCAGGCGGACTCTCAGCCACTGCGCCACCAGGGAAGCCCTCAACGGCATTTTTGTGAGGTGCTATTAAGCATCAAATCTCCTCTCAGTATTTTTTCCCCTGGAAAGTGTTCCTTGTGTTTTTATTACGAAGTAATTATTTCATTATCACATTCCAGAAAGTAAAAAAGGCAGAAAGGAAAAATTAAAACCACCATTTAGAAATAATTATCTCGCATCTTTACTTATTTCTACTTAAAAACGTAAGATGAGCATCTTCCCATATGTCAATAGATTTCTAAAGTGACAATTTTTCAGGACTTCGTTATGATCAACTGTATGCTAATTAAGTTAATAAGTGTTTCTTTGAAATTTCCCAGCGTGATTCAAAAGTGTTTTTCACGTAGTCGTTAAACAGTTTGGGTATGAAAACTATTGTGCAGCCTGAAAAAATGTTTCTAACGTAACGGGGAGTAAAAAGGAGTTTACCAAAATGGTACGTGTGCTGTCATTGCAATTCTTTTTTAAAAATTAAGTCTAAGAAAAAGTGACTGAAGAACAAATATTAAAATGCATTTTGCTAGGGTGATAAAATTATACGTGAACTTTCACTTGTCTCTACTTTCCACGTTTCTCGGCAGTGTGAAAATGTCACTTTATAATGAAAAAGTTTTTAATTTCCCGTGACGGTTTAAGCCGCCCAGATCGCATGCAACCGAGAAATGAAGATTTTCCAATCAATAATTCAGTCCTTGCGTTACCTGAACTTTACACAGATGATAATGAACCACTTAAAAACACTCCACTGCTTCTTTCACAGGAGTTTTGCCAAATGGATTTGGACAGGGAGGAGTGGGAGAAAAATGAGTTGGGTGGAGCCTCTGGGCAGACGGGACTCAGCTTCCGGCCCCCCGTGAGCACGGCCCTTCTGAGCTTCTCATCAGCACCTTCTCTGCCTCTTGTGGGGGAGAGCGACCTTCCCAGCGAGCCCAGGCCTGAGGGGGCTCCGCGCACGGGCTGGCAGTTCCGAAACTGAGGCCACCCTGGGCGAAGAACGGTGGGTTGGTCTCCCTGCCGTGGACCACACTTTGGGGAGCCTGGCCCCAGGGGAGCGGCGCCAGCAACGGGCCTCGAGCAGCCCCGGCCGCCTTGGCTACCGGCGCCGCCCGACGCTCCTGCCCCCACCTGACATGACATTCCCCCGGGTCCTCCCTCAAACCAGAACCCCCCCCCCCCCCCCCACTGATGCCTCCCAGGGAGTCTGTGCCACTAAGAGGATCAGCTAACACCGTAGGAAGCCCTTGACTCTCCCCAGGGACCCATCACGTGGCATTGGAAAATCTTTGACTTCTGAAATACCCCTCTGCCTTAGCAGCTGGCTCCCTTTTCAGGGCCATTTGTCGTGGAGACATTCCAATTTCATGACTTCCCACGAGGTCTATGCATCAACCGCGGCTGAGTCACCGCTGTCTCCAGCCTCTGCTTCCCTGAAATATAGTTGACTTACAACGTTGTGTCAGCTTCAGGTGTACAGAAAAGTGACTTAGTTATACACACACACACACACACACACACACACACACACACACACACATTCTTTTTCAGATGCTTTTCCACTACAGGTTATTACAAAATATTGAGTATAGTTCCCTGTGTTATATGGTAAGCCCTTGTTGTTTGTCTATTTTATATATAGGAGTGTGTAGCTATCAATCCCAAACGCCTAATTTATCCCCCCCCCCGACCCCTTTGGTAAGTATAAGTTTGTTTTCTGTGTCTTCAGCAAACAATTACCGAGCACTAAATATGTCGGGGGTTGGGGCTACAGAAATAAAGACCGATTTCCTCTGCTCAAGACTGACAGGGAATTTCCTGGGGGCTCGTGGCTAGGAATCGGTGCTCTCACTGCCGAGGGCCCGGGTTCAATCCCTGGTCAGGGAACTAAGATCCCAAACAAGCTGCGGTGCGGCCGAGAAAACCCCCAAAGACTCTGACAAACCATCAGAGGAGACAGATACGCAACCACAAAGCAGTTTGGTCAGCAGCCTAACAGAAGCTGTGCTAGGTCCAGGCTTGGCGAGGGGAAGGATGAGGGGGAACTTCGCAGGGGCAGGTCGAAAAGGATGAACGAGAGCAGGCGATGGCCAACGATAGGCCCGGAGGCTGTGAGCCGGCGGCCACGGAGAGCACAGGGGCCTTCCTACGTGGGCCCTGAATTGGGAGAAATTAGGGGAAATGAGGCCGGAGAAGCAGATCCAGACGTGGCCCTGCTAGAAAGCCTCTACTCCATCTCATGCACGAAGGGAAAACTTTGAGGGAATTTGAGAAGGAAGGTCCACTATCAAATCTGCATTTATGAAAGATCATTCTGTAAGGAGTCGCTGAAGGGGAGTGAGACTGGAGAAAGGGGGTCATTTCAAAGGCTTTCCCCAGAGTGGACACGAGGGGAGCTGAGGGCCGGAGGGAAGGCAACGTGCTGACCAGGACGAGAAGACTTCAGTACATACATACTTAGGCCCTGAAGTCTCCGCCTCAGCGGACCCAGGAGCAGAAATACGACGTGAGTGAAAAACCAGTGAAATCTAAATCAAGTCTGTAGTTCACTTCGTAGTATTGTACCAAATGTTCATGCCTCCGTTGGGATAATTGTGCCGTGGTTATGTAAGCTGCTAAAATTAGGGAAAGCTGGGCAAATATAAAGGGATGCTCTCTACATCTTTAACACTTTTCTGTAAATCTAAAATTGTTCCCCCCCAAAAAAGTATGGGATTTGGTAATCAGTTAAATGTGACAAGTGAGACAGAGAGAGCTCTCGGGTAAACCCAAGGCTGTCCTGAGTGGCTGGTGTCCCCTGCAGCCAGGAGACAGGACACAGGAGCAGGGCCACGTCTGCATGTGGCCTTGGTGGCAGCAAAGGAGTGGCTCCTGTGCACCTTCTGCCTCTGACACGCTGTGGAAAGGCCAGTCCAACCTCAGGAGAGCCCTCCTAGACCTGTTTTATGTGGCTCTCTGAAAAGTCATTTTTAATAAATAGACTCTTCAAAATAATAATTTTAGATGACACCTTAAGATGGTAAAGAAATGACTAAGAGAGGCCATGTCATGTTAACCTGTCTGTAAAAGATGAGATATGCATCTCTAATTGTTACACAGTATTTTAGATTAAACTTTCTCCTTCCAAGTAAGTGATCTGAGCAGAAGCGAAAATGTGATTTAAGTGATAAGGGAGGCGCCGTGGCTGCAGGCCAGGCCGTGAGCTTGGGTTCCCATCGGGTCAATTCAGAGGAAAGAGTAAGAAAAAGCAAACAAGCAGCCCCCAGGGAATCACGTTGACAGCACATAAGGAAAAAAGTTAGGAGGTCGGGCAGGGGAGATCGGAAGATGTATGAGAGCTTCTCACCTGGTTTTTCAAGCAAAGTCAACCCAGATTGTCCAACATTGAAAAATATGCCAAAAGATACAGTCTTGACCTCTCCACGGTGAATTCCTCAACATTTGAGACGACTTTGGGAAATAATATACCTTCTGAAGGAATATTTATATATAAGTTTAGCACTCCATTCAGTTTCACTGCATTTTCTGTTTCTTCTGTCAACTTCACAGGAAATGAAAATTACTACTTAACAAGAAAAGAGCGTGTCTAGTATGACTCACATTTTATACAAAGAAATCATATGTATTTGCATTTACATCCACACCTGCTGATCCTTCTATCTGTATGTTTCCCCGAGGTTGATGGCTGGAAAGAGGCTTAAACCAAAAGCAGTGCTGGCATTCGTGGGTAGTGAGATTTGGGGTGATTTTTCTCTTCTTTTTTGTGTTTTTCTGTAGTAGTTGAATGTTTTATAACAAGAAGGCATCATATTCATAGAAAAAACAAAAGTCGTTACGTAAAGGGAGAAGCCCACCAGAAATCTAAGACCAGAGACCAGACTAGCTAGTGCATGCGTACTGGGGGTTCTTACTGGGGCTTTCACGGAGAGCGTACTGGGGGTTCTTACTGGGGCTCTCGCGGAGAGCGTACTAGGGGTTCTTACTGGGGCTCTCGCGGAGAGCGTACTGGGGGTTCTTACTGGGGCTCTCGCGGAGAGCGTACTGGGGGTTCTTACTGGGGCTCTCGCGGAGAGCGTACTGGGGGTTCTTACTGGGGTTCTTGTGCACCGTGTGGGCATCACACATCTGTGCTGTGACGTCCACATGGGGGGACCCTAACGGTACAGAGGTCGACCATGTTCCAGGTTCTGTTAAAATTGAACCTCCATCTGCTGGCTTGAATGTGTCCAAATTGGTCTGATTTGTGAGTTAACCGTGACCCAGACAGAGGTGTGGAGGGTCTCCGTGCAGACCAGATAATGGCACCGAGGGCTTCCTGGCCTCTGCTTTGACTGGACAGTTCTATGTAGACTTTCAGGCCACAAAACCTCCTCCCATTGCTGAATTTCCTTTCCAGGCTGCCTTACTGCATCTCTGTGTTAATACTCACTAGTTGTACTTATCCTGTGTTCATGAGCTAAACTATCTGCATATGGTCCAGAGAACTGAAGCCCGACATACACACTGCAACTTAGATGTGAGCATTTTAAATCAAGAACTATAAAGACCGTTTTAACAATGTATTAAGAGAACTGCCCACTACAACCAGGCAAGTTTTAATCCCATTAATTTAATGATATATTAGTATTGAGAAATCTATAAGTGTAGCATTTCACACCATAGCAAAATTTATAACATAAAATAATCTCCTTTGATGGCAAAAGACATTTGATAAATGTTCATCATTAATGAACAACACTTAACTAGAAATGGAAGGATGCTTTCTAAACTTGATAGAGAGCATGACTCATGGGTGGAACGTTACAGGCTTGCTCGTGAAGCTTAATCCTTATAAAAAGAAGAAACATTTTAGTGACCACTATTGGTTATTCACCCAGCATCTACGCTCCCTCTTTTTCCCGAGAGACCTTGATTTTGTTAGGTTATCCACTCCCCCTTTCAGCCACATGCCTCAGGGGAAGGTGACCAACCACACCCCAGAGAAATAAAAGCATTTATCCAGACAAAACCTCATACAGGAATGTTCAGAGCAGCTTTATCCATAGCAGCAAAAGGAGGGAACTTTTGCTCTTATGTCCACCAGCTGTTGAATAGATACGCTAAAATGTGGTCTGTCCACAGAATGGAAGGTTATTTGTTCATAAAAAGGCGTGAAATACTGTGACATATTACAACGTGGATGAACCTTGAGAACATCACACCAAAGGAAATAAATCAGACACAAAAGGCCACACATTGCGTGATTCCTTTTATATGAAACGTCCAGAGGGGGCAAATCCACAGAGATGGAAAACAGAGCTGGAGTGGGGGAGGGAATGGGGAACTATTGCTAACGGGCACAGTTTTTCTTCATGGGGTGATGGAAATGTAAAGTTGATCTGGGTGACGGATGCCATAAATCTATGAATATACTAAAGCCACTGAATCATACACCTGAATGGGCGAATTGCATGATATGTGAATTATGTCTCAGTAAAGCTGTTACCAAAAAAGAATAAATGGAGGATGGAAAAGTAGACAGAGCAAATATGACCTTGATCTCTTGAGGGACTTGGTGGCAGGGGGACAGATAAGGGTCAAGGTGAGGTGTTTGTTTTAAGATGGGATTGTGACCTCAGGAGCCAGCTTATAGGGAGAAGTGGAAAATAGAGAGTTATGAGTGAAGGTTCTAGAAGAGAGAAAACACGATTCACACAGGACTCCTAGAGCAAGAACGCTGGCCAGGAGGCCTCTAACACCTGTCCTTTGTGCTGTTCATAGAGCCTCCTTCTAAGAAAAGCAAGCAGTGTAGTGTGCCTTTGAACCCGTCCTGCTGCCCAAGCCAGGGCAGACCCGGGCAGAGACCGTGCCTGAGCTCCGCCCGCCCAAGGGACAGTCCATGTGAGCAGGTGGCCCGCGGATAGCCTGGGAGAGGCCCCTGGGAAGCCGGAGAGCAGAGAGGCTGCTGGACGCTGACGGGAAGCGGGCAGCTCCTCTCCCCCTCCCCCAACCTTCCTCCACACGCAGGAGGGAGGAAGGAAAGTACAGGAGGCCTCTGGACCCAGGTTTGGTTCCGTTCCGCAGAACAGTCATGGTGGGTAGTAAACACTAAACCGCTCTTCACACAAGGAAGAACAATTAGCAGATCGATTAATTGCATTTTATATCCATTTCTGGTCTCAGGGATAAGTATTCAAATGCGATCTTTTCCTTTCATCAAACACATAGCAATTTCAAGCGAGCCTGGTTTCCTGCTATAAATTAAAGCAATTTTCAGCTTTTCAGTGTTCAACCGTTACCTTTAAAAATATTTCCTGATTTAACAATACAAATTCAAAAGAAATAGAAATCTTGCATCTCCTAACTTTCTCTGCTAATCCGTCGGTGTTCGGGGTACAAACTGGGAACACCCACATGGTTGAAGTGAGAACAACGTGTCTTTACCCGTGAGGAACTCGAAAAATATAGTTTGGCTTTACTGAACTCTGATTGAGAAGAAAACACGCGATCTAGATATATTGTTTAATGTTCTGTAGTTTGGGTGGCTGGAGTTCTTTAATAAGGCGACTTCATTAATCTGCTTACACATGTGCAAACGAACAGATGAATGCAAATAGCAAAAGTTCTTCCCCGAGTGCAGGAAAAAAAAACACTTGATTTGGGACTTTAAGATCAAGTGTTTAAAGCCACCTTTAGTGAGTTGGAAAAGCAATGAGTTCATAAACAACTGAGTTGATAAGTTATTTCTAGTCCAACAACCTTATTACTTAAACTCCCTGGAAGAAAGAATGGGTTCCTCCCGGAGACTAGTGGCAGAGTTTGGAAAGAGGAGAGATTAGCAGAGAAGAAACAAACCAGGAGGGCCTCCTGGTGTGATGTTAGGTGCCTAAAGAAAGGAGGTGAGGGGATGGAGAGGAGGCAAAGAGGGGCCCACTGGGAACAGAGCGGCCACCTCCACACCCCCAAAGTCCGGGATCCTGTGTCTAAGCGTCCAATTTACTCCTCACATCTTTCATATACGTACCACTTTTTTTTAAAAGGCTTTTTAAAATTAACTTTTATTGGAGTATAGTAGCTTTTATTTTTTTAATATTTATTTATTTATTTTGGCTGCGTCAGGTCTTAGTTGCGGGACTCAGGCTCTTCATCGCGGAACACGGGCTTCTCTCTAGTGGTGGCTCGCGGGCTCCGGAGCCCACCGGCTCAGTGGTTGCGGCGCGAGGGCTTAGGTACCAGGGATCGAACCTGCGCCCCCTGCACTGGCAGGCGGATTCTTAACCACGGCGCCACGGGGGAAGCCCCTGGGAAGCCCCTACATACCAGTTTTATTACTCCCACTTTATAGAAGAGGAGAAGCGGTCACAGAGATAAGTAATTTACCCCAGGCCGTCCTATGTGGAGGCCATCTGTGGGGGGTGCGGGGGAAGGCAGGCCTTGGTAACCAAACAGACATGAGTGACAAAGATGACCCCTGGGTGAAAGGTACAGACATCACCGACAGAGTCCACACAGATGAGGAAGCCAAAACAGCACCTCGCCCACTAGAGAATGTGAACCACACTCCTCCAGTGAACCCAGGCCCATCTCCTTCTAGCACCCCCACATGCTATAGGCTCCAGGCTAACGGTGCCCGTCAAAACTCAACCAGGCTTTTTCCTTCCCTGTCTCTGAAATGTCCCAGCACGTCACACTTCTCGTGTGTGTGTGTGTGTGTGTGTGTGTGTGTGTGTGTGTCTTGTAATGTGGCTCTCCACCTCCCACACTAGCTTGTGACCACACTGAAGACAAGAGCTGGGGCTTCCCTGGTGGCGCAGTGGTTGAGAATCCGCCTGCCGATGCAGGGGACACGGGTTCGTGCCCCGGTCTGGGAAGATCCCACATGCCGCGGAGCGGCTGGGCCCGTGAGCCATGGCCGCTGAGCCTGCGCTCCGCAATGGGAGAGGCCACAACAGTGAGAGGCCCGCGTATCACACACACACAAAAAAAAGACAAGAGCTAAGGGTCAACAATCCTAATTACCACCCCGCCTCCCCCCATGGCCTAGAACCTTCCCTGGTACACAACAGGCGCTTAATGTCTCATGAGTGAGCGAGTGGATGCATGAATTGGATTCAGTGCTCTTATCCGGCTGCTATAGATCTACACGATGTAGTACAAATGAACGGGAAAGTACGTTTGGGGAGAAAAAATTGTAATGGAGATCAAACCACTTCTATGATTTGAGTGTTAATCCCATTTAAGTAAAAAAGTTCCTTCCTGTGGTTCATTGGGCCTTCTTCCTAGTTGCACCGCGAGAGCTCGGTTCCCGCATCGGAGCGGCGCGGGGACAGCGATGGAAGGGCCGGGAAGGGGCTCACGCCCGCCGAGCCCCAGCGAGGACGGGGCGGAGGGAAGGGGGTAACGTGAGACACGGACGCGCTGTGTCCCGCACGCCGGCTGCCCGCAGTACGTGCCAAACAGACCGTTCCTGTTCGTTCCAGGGTCTTGCCCGACTCTTAACGTAGGCAGGTCAGTTAACTCCTTCGTGGTTTTTCATCCGTAAAGTGCGGACAGTGGCCTCTGTCACATCTTCCCCACTGTATTATGAAAATACAACTCGATTCCGTGAATATTCAAGACACTTGTGAGAAGGAGTGTGTTCCACGGTCAGAAAACAAATGCAAAGCACGGCAGCCCCGGATCAGTAATTTCTGGAATCACGAGATCACAGGGAGGAAAGCTCCGGTCCCCGTCCTGCTCCTCGGTCACCGCGCGTGGATCTGTTCGCAAGCCGGAGGCCACCACCCCTGCAGATGTGTCCTGGAAACATCTCCAGCGCCTGCCCAGCCGGTGCTTCCCGTGGGACAAGCGGACTCAGGTGAGGTTGGAGGACCCGGCTCGCAAAAGGCCAGGCAGGAGCGGCTCTGAAGCCACTTCCCAGCTCGCAGGTCGACCAGATGGAAATATTCACACAGACCCCTTGCAGGCACAGCGGGCCTGTGAATTGCAACTCCTTTTCTCCTCTCTGGCACGGGGTTTCTCAGCCTCAGCACTGCTGGCCTTTGGGGCCGGATAACTCCCAGCTGTGGGGCTGGCCCGGGCGCGGCAGGACGTTCAGCGGGGTCCCTGGCCTCTGCCCAGCAAGATGCCCACAGCGAACGCCTTCCTGTCACGGCCCCCGACCCTGTGGTAACAACCCCAAATGTCTCCAGACATTGCCAACGTCCCCGGAGAGCAAAGCACTCCCCGCTGAGGACCCCTGGCCCACGGCGTCTCTGCAGTAGTGTGTGTTGAGGTGATGTCATTTCACTGACACATCTTCCTTTCAAATTCCCCGTGTGTCCACACAGGAGAGGTTGTAGCTGAGATCCACGGCTACAGGCCGTTTTCCTGTCTGGCTGACATCACCTGGTTGACAGCAGTGCGACTCCTGTGCGAAGATGTGCTCTGGAGTGACCATTTTTGGAGAAAGTCCCAGGGTGTATTCTGGGGGTGAATTTGAACGGCTCTTAGCCGCAGGAGAGATGCCACGTATACACTTAAGGCGACTCAGGAAAAGCTTGGCCCGCACCATCCCATCCACTGCCTGCGGATGGATAGGGGCTGTACTGCCTGGTACCCGTCAAGAAGGCTGGAATTCACCTAAAACTGAAGCTCAGTTTCTCCAGAACAAAACGGCCAAATCTGGGTTTCTGCTTTCCCACCCAAGCGTTTCGAATCTCAACCCCGTCACAGCTCATCTGGGAAGTTTCTAATTGCTATTAAGGTTTTCTGCAAAGGAGAAGACAGTGTATATTACTTGTGTAATTGAAAGCTCAAGTATCCTGCCAGACACTTCAGGCTTTTTATAGCACATCACGATTCCAGGTACAAAATGATGTCTCAAGCACAAAATTCAGCCACATGACCATTTTTCTGCATTATTTCCCGGGTACCAACTGAATTGCAGTTTCTGTTCTTTAAACGTGCATCACATTTTACATCCTTGGCAAATACCTACGGAGTTTAATTTCCTGTTGTCAGTACCCCTTCTTAAAGAGCTACGTCTCCCGATCCATTTGAAATGTTGATATAAAACCTCAGTTGGCTGGGGTGAGCGAGGGTTCCTCTTTGGACATAATAAGCCCAAACTTGGCTTCCAAGCTTCTCCTCATCATCAGCAGACGATTAGCACAATGGAGTTCTACCGTGTGTGCTTTTTTTTTTTTCCTTTTTCGGCCTTTTGGCTAAGATCAAGTGTAGTATCTGTTCCTATCAGTTTAATACCATGTGTGCTTTTAACTGACACCAAATTGACTCTTTACACTTGGCTAAGAAGTGTGAAAAGACAAGACAAAAGGATGCACAGGGCTTCCCTGGTGGCGCAGTGGTTGAGAATCCGCCTGCCGATGCAGGGGACGCGGGTTCGTGCCCCGGTCCGGGAAGATCCCACATGCCGAGGAGCGGCTGGGCCCGTGACCCGTGGCTGCTGGGCCTGCGTGTCCGGAGCCTGTGCTCCGCAGCGGGAGAGGCCACAGCGGTGAGAGGCCCGTGTACCACACACACAAAAAAAAAAATTAAAAAAAAAAAAATTTAAAAAAGGATGCACAGTGCATACGGTAGCATCTGCCCCTGCGCTCGGAAGGCGTGGGTGTGTAGGAGAGCAGCGGTGAACCTGCCCGGCCCTCTGTGATTTCCGGCCTCCACGTGAGTGTGATTCTATTATATTATTTTTATTTTTATTTTTTTTTTGCGGTACGCGGGCCTCTCCCGTTGCCGGAGCACAGGCTCCGGATGCGCAGGCTCAGCGGCCATGGCTCACGGGCCCAGCCGCTCCGCGGCATGTGGGATCCTCCCGGACCGGGGCACGAACCCGCGTCCCCTGCATCGGCAGGCGGACCCTCAACCACTGCGCCACCAGGGAAGCCCTATTGTATTATTTTTAAACAACAGCCCAAATAACGCAAATCAGCTACTTCCGCTGGTCCTCGGCCTGAGAAACAGTCATTTGTTTTAGCCCTGGAAGAAAAACTGATTATATTGGACTTACTGAGAAGTCCTTTGGTCTCCAGAATGGCCATCCCCTCGTAAGGAAACTTGAAGGATTACACCGTTGGCTCAGTCCCCTTTGCCGTATTCTCTGGACTGGAGATTTTGAACCAGGTGAAAGCAGTGATGCCTCGGTCGCTCCCCTGTTTCCAGTTGGACGATGTCACGTTCTAAGGGCCCCTTAGAAGGGGCCCTGCCAGCTTCTTGCCGGACAAATGCACTCTCGCCCCATCCCCCTTCTGACCTGGGCATCTCTGGCCTATTGCTTTTGACTTCTTCTCCCTCTGGAGTCCACGAAAGGAGAAATATCCTTTACATGCGATACGTTTTGTATCGTCTCTAATGTATCAACTTGTTCAATAGCTATAACCAAGTGGGTAAACTTCTCTCCACCCACCCTCCTCCTCTCATACACCAGCCCCCTGTTCCCTTCTCACCTTTCCTTCTTCTTTATTTTTCCTTAATTCAGCTTTGCTCCAGCCCACTGTCTACCTGGCACTTTGCAGGAGCCTCAGAGGCAGAGGAGAGCACTTTGCAGCCTGGAGCTCAGGAACACAAGCCCCAGGGTAGCAGACAGAGATGCACAAATCCACAGAAGGCCAAGGTCAAAGGTAAACATTCTAGAGTTCTCCACCTTAAAAAAGACAATGGCTCACAACTGAATGAGTTCTGGCATAACATTTGCCAACATATAAACCTTTTAAGGGCATTCACAGACACCCGGTTTGCTATCATTCGGACTTGACATAAAATTAACACAGTGACATAGCCTTTGCTTTCAAATATGAGGTAGGTTTTTCCAGCAGAAGGTATCATGGAAATTTGCAAGACACAAATAAATGTTAAAGGAAAATCCCTTGATTAGAAATATAGGAAATATCTCTCTGTGAAAAAAAAAAATTATCTTATTAATAGTATGCTCATATCTGTCACCTACTAGGAGTTAATAAATGTGTCTTGAATGAATGGGTAAACTTACTTGGGTAAATGAGTACATTTTTCCCTGAATAGGAAAGTAAATACCTGTATATCTTAAGTCTTGTCCTGCATTCTAACTGCACAGAGATCAGAGAACAAGGAAATGTATCTTCACTTTGAGGAAGGAGGCATTGAGACCTTCCCTGAAAAGAAAAAGGTTCTTTCGTTCTTCTTTTAAAATGGAAAATCTAAACATAATTTTTTTTAAAAAAAATAAATAAATTTATTTATTTATGGCTGCGTTGGGTCTTCGTTGCTGCGCGAGGGCTTTCTCTAGTTGTGGCGAGCGGGGGCTGCTCTTCGTTGCAGTGCGCGGGCTTCTCATTGTCGTGGCTTCTCTTGTGGAGCACGGGCTCTAGATGCGCAGGCTTCGGTAGTTGTGGCACGTGGGCTTCAGTAGTTGTGGCACGTGGGCTCAGTATTTGTGGCTCGTAGGCTCTCGAGCGCAGGCTCAGTAGCTGTGGCGCACGGGCTTAGTTTCTCCGCGGCATGTGGGATCTTCCCAGGCCTTGGCTCGAACCTGTGTCCCTTTCATTGGCGGGCGGATTCTTAACCGCTGCGCCACCGGGGAAGCCCTAAACATACCTTTGTGAGTGTATGTCTTCTTTTAAAACAACAGCAACATCTGGTTAGAGTTAGTAGTACTCATAGCAATCATGTATCAAACACGTGTGTCCCAGCCACTGCGCTAAGAACTTCACAGACACAATCTCGTTTGCTTTACTCCTCCAGCCCTCTGAACCAGTTGACTTCATCTGACCCCGGAAGAAAGAGACCCTTGAAGAGACTGATTTGCTCAAGGTCGCCCAGCTAGGAAGTGGCCTCACCCGCAGCTCAGGGCTCTGGAACCCCTCACTGAACAGCCCTCCTTTCAGGGACAGGGATGCAAAGATTTGTTTCACCTGCCTCCTTAACCTCAAAACGAGTGTATCATTCCAGGTGAACAGTTTATGCTGCAGGATTATTTACTCACCCAGTTAAGCAAGTTCAGTCAATTGGCTCTAATCCAGATTTTAAAAAATATATCAGAATCCAACATTGTGACTCCCCAAATCCCCATAGGTGCACTAAAGCAAATACCTGGAAGACATTGGTGACCAAGTGCAGTTTGACTGAAGACTGGGTTTCATAAAGACACCAGCTGATGCTGTCAACAGTTTCCCTTCCCTAGCTCGTATCCAAGCTCCGTATTGTCCCTTCACAGGGGGGTGACACAATACTCTTTTCATCCAAGTACTCGGCGGTTTTATTGGTTGCCTTTTTATTTATCCAAGATTGTGATTGTCCTAACTAATGTTTTATCACTTCCGTTAAGAAATCTATCTTTGGGTTTCATAGGTAAAGGCAGAGTAATGCAGTTTATAAAATAACCAAAGTATATCCCTAAATTCCACTACTTTAACAGTAACCCTGCTGCCAAAACAACAGACGCCAATATTCCTATCAGTGTCTTTTGTATCCTGTAGGAAAGTGTTCACTAGTATAATAAGATAGAACTATTTGGGTATTTCTGTATTTGAAGGATGATTGTGTCAGAGGAAACACAGCGAATCTAGACAAAGACAAGCTATGTAAAGGAAACACACAGTAAAGAAAATCTATAGTTTACAAACCAAATAGAATTGGAGCACCAGCCCAGAGCTGCCAGATTACCTGCCCTAATGTAATGAACGGTGATCTCTTCACATCCAATGTCCTCTGAAAAGAAAGTGGCCCCTGCCTGGACACTAGGCGATTGTCGGGAGCCAGTTCGTTCCTGGAAGAGACCAGGGGGACTTGGGTCACTGAGCCGTGCACCAAGAGATGCTCCAGATGCAAAACAGTGAAGCTTTCATCACATCACGTGGGCAGCGCTGGATAGATAGTAAAGAACGGGGAAACTGGGCGCAGGGTGGAAAAGTCCTGGGAGGTGGGGAGGGATTCTGAAACTCATCCTCCACCCTCAAGAGTCAGATTTCAGTCTTTCAAACAAATCAGTTAGGAGAGAAGGAAACCAAAATGAAAAAGAGAATTTTCTTCATAACTTTATGCTTCTGAAGTGCAGTGCTATTCATCTGAAGTCTATTAGATACAAGTAGAAACGCAGCTATCCTTGTCTGGAGCATGCTTTAGGATAATTGCTTTTATGCGCCCATAAAACATATTAACAAGAACTCGCTGCTGAGGTTTTATGTAGAACTTGGGATGCCTACAGTCTTAAAAGGATGCATAGGAAATATGGGGGGACAGCAAAATTATGAACTGTCAGAATGGAGAGATTGAAGCTCAGCTACCTTAAGTTTCAGTGAAAAGTAGGCGTGATCCTGAACTCTATCAGCCCACTACCATAGTTAGGGTGCCCCTGCCATAGACGCCAGCAAGAGGGGGGCCAGCCAGGGCTGGGGGACTTGCCGTGTGCACAGCCTCACGCCTGGGACCCGTCCTCTGGGGGAAAGGGCACTCTCTAAGTAGAGTCTTCTGCTGGGGCTATTTGATGCCAATTATGAGTAGACAGTTTCCCTCAAATATGAGGGGGGGAAAGTCTGCCTCACTGAATGCTGTGCCCCGTGGCAATGGATGTGCTGTCAATTTCCGCAAAAGCCTCTTTGTGACAGATCACCTCTGACACCATGAATGCCATCACAGCAGAAACTGTGCCCTTCTTTGTTGTCGGATGTGAAATCCTACAATGCAGAGCTCCGTCCTCCTCCTGCTTTCTTTTTGACAATGCTCGTTTGCATCCCCAGTGGTTGGAAGTGATGTTGGAGCCTGGGTGCTTGTAGGATATATGAGGGATGATTAACAGAGATTCCGACATGTTTCACTTTGAACAGGTTTGCCAAGTTCCGGATGATTCCTCGAAGCACTAGTAACTTAAATATCACCCAGCTGAGGACAAAAAGCCACAGTTGCAAAATACATATCCTGTTGGGTGTAGGGTTTCTGCCAAGATCAATGACAAGAGCTTGAAGGTCGTGTGACTCCCACACGGAGTTCATGAACTGTGCTCAGTCTCGCACCTTTTGAAGTCTGAAGACACATCGAAAGAACTTTTCATTCTTTCTCCCGTCTCTTCATTCATTCAGCTAATGTTTATTTAGGGACTTCTGTGTGTGTCGTGTTGTGCTAGGTCCTGAGTTGAGTTGGTTAAGCAGGAAGAGGTAAAAGTGTATTCAGGGGGAAAATTACATAATCTCTGAAAAAAAGATCTACAAAAACATTGTATTAGATCATAACATTGAAGCAATGTTAAATTCCTAAATATTGTCATTCTATTGCAATTATGTAGCAGGATGCCATTGTTCATAAGAGGTGTATATTCAGGGCTAAAGTGTCATGATGTGTACAACTATCAGAGTTTTGGCAAAAAGTATATATGTGCACGCGTATACATACACACGCACATATATAATGTATCTACAGTGTATATGTATTATGTATAATCTATATTATGTGTGCATATGTATCTCTATAAAGAGAGAAAGAAAATGTTGCAAAATAGTAACAATTGGCGAATCTAGGTGAAGAGTGTAGGGGTGTTCATTATACTTATCTTGCACTTTTTCTATAGTTTTTAAATTTTTCACAATAAGTATTTAGAGGAAAATTCATCATCTCTAACTTTCAGGAACTTACAATCTGGAGATCAATTTATTTTTCCTAATAAAAGGGAAAAGAGGGGAAGATTAGATTTAAAACATAGGGTCAGAAGTCCCTTGAAGGATGTTGAAGCTATTAAGTCAAGGCTGGGAGTGGATGGTGAGGAGGTCTTGGGCGCCCGTGCCAGCCATACCCAGAGACTTAAGTATAAAGAAGGAAGCCCCATGGCAGACGATGTTGGGTCCAGCTGAGCCCCAGCCTCTACCCGGGGGTGCAGCCGGGTTCCAGACCACGGTGGGTGCCCTCAGGGAAGCAAACACCGCAGGGCTCCACGGAGACCCCCAGCACCTGGAGAGGGGCCCCTGCGGTAGACGAGGTCCTCAGAGAAGACGACAGCAATCCAGCGTCTGATCTGTCCTATCAGCCCCACCTTCGTGCTACAGAGGCCTCTCCAATCACGACAGAAACGCTGGCTGAACAGCACCCGAAAGGGTCTTTAGTGCTGAGGAAAGCAGAGAGGATGTTTGTGAACATAACTCAGAAAGAAGATGGAACAAACACCCTGGCTTTGTCCTTCTTCAGAAGGGCTTTACAGAAGGTGATGGAAAAGAACACAGGGATACAGCGGGCAGCCAGGCCTGACCGCACTCCAGGCCCCGGGGCCTCTTCCCCGCTGCTACACAAGGCTCAGCCCTCCTGCGGGGCTAGGAGAGCCTGAGCTTCTTGAAATGTGAATGATGTCAACACGAGACGGGGAGGAGAGAAGAGCGCCACGAGGCAGCGGCAGCCTCCTCTCCGCTCGAGTTTTTCTGAGCAGCACCACCGCTCATATCTCCTCAATGTCCTTCCTCTCTCGTGGGTTATCCACGCTCCCATTTCAGCTTCAGTGGCGTCTCTTGAATTGGTCGCCACCTTCCCAGGCTCACTGTCGCTACCATGAGGCTCCTAACTGGACTTTCTGAGCTCGTGCACCAGCCCCCTTCCCCGTATCGGTCCTATCTGATCCTTAAAAAGCACCTGCTGTTAGGCCTTCCCACAATGCTAATTCTTGGCGCATGGAAGTACTGTTTTGTGATTTTAAAACATTTAGGGGAATACACACTACTATATATAAAACAGATAACCAACAAGGACCTACTGTAGAGCACAGGGAACGCTACTCAATACTCTGTAATAACCTATAAGGGAAAAGAATCTGAAAAAAAAAAAAAAAAGATACATATGTATGTATCACTGAATCACTGTGCTGTACACCTGAAACTAACACAACATTGTAAATCAACTATACTTCAAATTATATATACATATATATTATATATGCAATATATATATATTATAAAAATAAAGCACTTAGCGGATATTCCGTTTGGTTCCCCAATTTACGACTTACTGCCCAGAGTGAGAGCAGGTAGCGGACATGTATCTTCCTGCTGGAGCTACAGGCAAGAGCCTCTCTCCTCCCCGGTTCTAGAAAACTGCCTGCTCTGTTCTACGGAGCCAGATGGGGTGATTAAAGTTCTTGGCAAACACAGCCCAGCGTTCCGAAAGTAAGATAGAGGAAATGGCCCTGATGTCCCAGCAGGGCTCTTGCGTTTAAAGAGAATAAGCCAATGAGAGACACATGTGAGAACAGCACCTGGCCGGCCTGCTCCAGAGCCAGAGCTCGGTTCAGTAAGAGCTCACTCTCCTCACCTTCCATCCTTCACGCCCTTTGTCTGAGTTTATCCCTTTGGTATTTATGCCTTCGGATGTACCCTCACACAAGTACAAAAGCATAGTCTGACTGACTGGAACAGAATTCTAATACATACGTAATCACAGTAAATGACAAAAATCAAATCCATTATTTTTCCTTTTTTACTCTATTTTTCATACAATGTGTGAGCTTTCTGAAGGCAATGGAATCTTTTTATGATTTGGACATTTTCTTTTCTTAAAGCACTTATTTACTTATTTATCTATTTATTTATTTCTTTATCTGTGCTGGGTCTTCATTGCAGCATGTGGGGTCTTCAGTTACGGCATGCGGGATCTTTTTTTTTTTTTAGCTGTGGCATGTGGGATCTAGTTCCCTGACCAGGGATCAAACCCGGTGGGCCCTCTGCGTTGGGAGTGCGGAGTGTTTGCCACTGGACCACCAGGGAAGTCCTATGATTTAGACATTTTCAACATTGAATACCAACAATGGTTTTCTAGAAATGATAAGTGCAAAGCTATTAGGTTATTTCCAAAAGATTTTAAAATTTGTTTATTTTTTATCCTTTTCCTCTCAGACTGTGGATGATGAGCTGATGAGCACATTACGTGACAGGAACAAAAACAAAATTAATAACCTATGAGCGTTCTTCCCCCTTGGCTGGGCAGCTCGTAATGGGGGAGCTTGGGTGTTGTTGGCTGAAGCGATTGGATATGTGGGTCAAGGACACAAAAGAGCAGCCAACTGGAAAAGCAGAGTGAACTGGATTGACCTTAAGGGCAGAGATCTTTTTCTCTCCCATAACTTCTTATGGGAGAAAAAAAGATCTAGAAAGAGGAGAGCAGAGGAAAGTGGGGTGAGATAGACGAACCCCCATACAAGCTGAAGTCTTGGAGAGTCTGGGGGTTTGGGGAGGAGGGGGGAGGGAATTAGAAGCAATTCCCATGTGAACTGTTGAGATTTTGAGAGTAAAGAGAATGGAAAAGAGGACTTTCAGAAGAATTTGAGTGTGTTTTGAATGTGCCCCTTTAGAGAGGTAACAGGCAAGCCTTAAGTTACTTTGAATCACCGTATTTCTTCTGAATGCGATTTTCGCCAGAGACAGGCCATAAGATGAACAAGGAGTGATGACTTTATGCAGGTTAAAAGTGCAAGATAAGGGAGATCAGCTCAGTGCTTTGTGACCACCTAGAGGGGTGGGACTGGGAGGGTGGGAGGGAGACGCAAGAGGGAGGAGATATGGGGATACATGTATATGTATAGCTGATTCACTTTGTTACACAGCAGAAACTAATACACCCTTGTAAAGCAATTATACTCCAATAAAGATGTTAAAAATGTATATATATAGAGAGAGAGAGAAAAAAAGAGAGAAAAAAGTGCAAGATAAGAGTAAAATTAATTTAGGAAAATCAGCTTAGGCCCCTGTGTTCCCCCAGGGAAGCGTCAATGTCTGACTCCCAGAGGGAACCTTGTTCCTTGGGTGTGGAAGGAAAGCTCGATTCACCAGGAAATGGCCAGTGTGAAAATTCAGATTTAGGGATCCTTGTAAAAGGTATTTTAATGTGGACTAAAAGATCTTTCTAACATTGCAGACCTCTTCCTAACCCATCTGTGACCAGGGCCTGTCTAAGAGGTCATTCTGATTTCTTAGTTCATGTTTTCCTTGGTATTGCTTCCTACTGTGATTTCTAAAAAGGTGTCAACTGATCCTCCACCCCCTTCCCAGCTTTCTTCTTTTTAAGTAACACCTTTCTTAAGCCACACTTCACCTATACAAGAGCTGAGAGAAGGAAGTCATGGAGAAGCCAACACGGTCAGGTCGCAGTCACGTTCTCTGAAATTCATGTGGGAGAGTCCCACTGAGTTGGGCAAAAGCACTTCTGAGGCCTCAGTTTGCGCTGCCAAGCTTGGTCAGCAGGCTTCTTAAGTCGTCATCTTCAGAAAATTAAAGGTTTTTAAAGGAATAAGCGTGGCCCTTGGTGCTCTGCTCGTGTTCAGGCTTCAAAGGAATAGACGGATGTTGGATAGAAGAGGGGATGGATGGGTGGATATTGGATGGAGTAGTGGATGCATGTTTCCCTCGACAGCCGGTGTTGGGGTAAGGTGAGGGTGGAGATGGGAGGCGGGGACAGAGAGTTCCCCTGGCAGTGAAGAGGACAAGCAGGCAGGCAGGCTAAGAGCTGGGCTCTGTATGAAGGTAGAACGCGGACAGACGGCGCTCAGTGTTTCCACGCCAGCCTTGAGAAGCAGCTGCAGGCACTGAACATTCCACAGACTCTTACGGCCAGATTTCAAGTGTGAGTCCGCTGCACCCACACAGAACTTTTGTTCCCATCAAAGAATGTATCTCTTACCCAACTGGTTTTTCATTGCTCCCCGGTACCCGGGTGACCCATGTTTCTCCTCTGGCCTTCTCTCAGCCAGTTGTCAGGGAAGGGGAAAGGCACAGACTGAAAAGGGGTTTGAACCAGGGGTGAAAACCGCCAGGCCCAGGAAGCCCCACCCCCACCCTGGCCTCTGGAGCCATCATTTCTGTTTAGCCCGGGCTCTGTCCTCTCCCGCCCTCTCTGTGTTCTCCCTGCTTTGCCGCCCAGAGGCTGCCCTCTGGCCTCTCCCATTCCTCCTGTACCTGCAGGGCCTGGGAGACAGTCCCCAGGGCTCAAGTTTGTGGTGTCAATCACTGCCTTTGTTGGACGATGAAGGGATCCTTCTGGAATGAGTGAGTCTATCAGTCATTCTTCATTTCAATTACCATCTTAGAAGCAATCCTGGAACTATTACTCAGGGACCTTGGCCGTAAGAATTTTATAAAATTCTGGAGCCATTACAACTGTCTGTTTCCCTCGAGTGATTCATGGTAACCTTAAAAGTGAAAAGGGCCTGTTATGGGCTAAATTGTGTGCCAACCTCAAATTCGTATGATGAAGCCCTAAGCCCCGATACTGCAGAATGTGACTACATTTGAAGATAGATCCTTTAAAGAGGTAATTCAGTTAAAATGGATCACCAGGGTGGGCCCTGATCTAATATGATTGGTGACCTTTTTAGAAGAGGCCATAAGGACACAGACACAGAAGGGCAAAGCTTGTGAAGACGCAGGGAGCAGAGGGCCATCCACAAGCCAAGGAGAAGCCAGCCCTGCTGACACCTTGATCTCAGACTTCCGGCTTTCGATTGTTTAAGTACCGCCCCCAGGTCTATGGTGCTGTATGATGGTAGCCGTAGCAAACAAGCACAGGGACTGAATACCCACATGCGGGGGCAAAACAGAAGGCTTCCCCCCCTCATCCTATAGGAGCGGGAAGGGGAGGGGAGGAGCTGGGCGCAGGCCAAGAGGAAAGGAAGAGGCCCCGTCCCCAGGAAGGTGACCGGGGCTCACAGCAGAAAGACCCCCGTGAGATCCCGCCTGAATATTTTACAGCTGAGCGGAAGCCCCAGCTGAAGAGAGTAGGGTAACGTTTAGAGGCAGAACCACACTGGCACACCCACAGCACCGCAGGCGATAGGGGAGCGCAAAGAGGGAAAAAATATGAAAAGTAGACTCCAAAATGCAAAATGCATCGAGCCCGAGCCCATTTTGCAAAGGGGAAGCTGGCCTTTGCCGCATCTATAGGATCTTATGAGCATCACCCCACTCCCCAGTCTGGAAGGCACGAGGCCTCGGCAGGTGTGGCCGTCACCGCCTCGGACCGAGAACTGAAACCACGGCTTCCGGACCAGCTCCCTTCCAAGCGGCAGCACGGGTCTGCCTCCCACTTAACTCCTGTCACACCTCCGCTTGAGCGTCTCGAAAAGGCAGAAATGGAGCTAGCTGGTCTCTAAGGACGCTTTGGTACTAACATTCTATGGTTTTGACTCATGATGATGATTCATAGTGAGTCAACAAGAAAAAGGCTCAATTATGTTCTGAATATTCTAGTTAAGAAAACAGGCAAGCGTGTACTCTATTGTATAAATGTCTCCATCAGAGTTGTTTGAATTTGAAAGCCATTTTGTCGTTTGAAGAGGTAAACATAGAGGAATTTTAGTGGAGCTTCTCATCCTCGGCGATTCTAAATGGGGACTAGCCGTGACTGTCTTTGTAACATTACTTCTTCAGGACCCTCTTAGCACAAGGAGATCGCGTGTGGCCCATTTCCCAGGTCGGACAGTTCCGCTGTCTGAAACAGCATGTTGTTATATTAGTGTGTATAATAGCACTTAAAGTTGACCTGCCACACATAATTCCAGTTTTCTTTCCGAAGCAGGGTTATCCAAGAAAACAAAAACTGGGTATTTATAATGCAGTTAGCGTCTCCCTTCCTAACAAGTCAGTGGTTTCCAAATATCAAGAATCTATAGATAGTCTTATACATCCATCTTACATTTATTTTAAAATTGTAGTTACTTCAAAGCTAAAACAAAGGGATTTGAAGATTGTATCTCTGTCCATTTTCTCTTAGCTAGAGACACATTTACTTCTTGTTTAAATATTTACAAAAGTGACTTCTCAATGTCTGCTGAGACCACCGTCTGCCCTGCAGGGTGCAGGAGAGACCCCAGGACGGGAGGGAGCTGGTCCCGAGTGAAGAAACACCCCCTTCTCTAGGGACTTCCATCCACTTACAGCTCACTTCCCATCACTGCTCCGGACCCCAGGCTCTTCTTTCCTATGTTTCATTGGTTCCAGTTTTGTGTTTTGTTGGTTCCTTTTCATTCCATGATGAATATTCTCACTTCAAGGAAAAGAATAATTCTCTCCGTCTGGAACCTTGAACCTCTGCTTTTCTCTGGGATTTCCTGCAGGAAGGAGACACGCTCGGACATCCTGTTGACCGAGGCGATGTCGGGAGTCATCCAGTCCTCCTCACCCAAAGAGGGAAGCCTCTGACCCTTGCTCTGTTTTCTCTCAGCAGAGCACAAATACTTCTGTTTCCCATTTACTCATTCAACAAATGTTCGTCAGAGGTTTATTATGTTTAGGTAGAGTCATAGAAAGTTGGAGTTCCAAGGAATTTTAAAAATAAGCTGGACCGGGGCTTCCCTGGTGGCGCAGTGGTTGAGAGTCCGCCTGCCGATGCAGGGGACGCGGGTTCGTGCCCCGGTCCGGGAAGATCCCACGTGCCGCGGAGCAGCTGGGCCCGTGAGCCGTGGCCGCTGAGCCTGCGCGTCCGGAGCCTGTGCTCCGCAACGGGAGAGGCCACAACAGTGAGAGGCCCGCGTACCGCAAAAAAAAAAAAAAAAAAAAAAAAAGCTGGACCAATGCCTTCATTTTGCGGTGAGAAAACCAAAGCTCCGAGACAAGTGACTTGCCCGACATAGAGATCATGAAGTCTTCTAGTGATGGACAAAACTGGAAAGCAGTTGGCTACATCCTGGCCTGAGCGTACTGGGGCTGACGTCTTTGTCTGCTGGCTGTGGCCTCAGGAAGGGCTGAGGGGAGGGCGGTGCTGCCCCAGGCCCCTGTGCTCTCCCCGTTCCTACGTCGAATGAATGCCACCTCCCCACCCAGGCTCCCTGGGCCTGGACTGACCTGACATTCCTCCACCCGCGTCGTGCTTTCTCAGCTGTAAACGGGGAGCTGGGCTCAGACGCCCCCCGTGGCCCCTGCACGGTTCAGCACAGAGAACTTCTCTACCTATAGACCGTCCTTCGCCAGCCCTGCAGAATCGGCATCACCTGGGAACTGGGTAGAAAGGCAAGTTCTCAGGCCCCGCCCAAACCTACTGCATCAGAAACTCTAGGGATGGGTGCAGCCCAGAACTCTGTGAGGTTCCCAGCCCTACAGATAATTCTGGTGTACGCTGGACGTCTGAGAACCGCCGCTCTAATATAAATAAAGGACCGAGTTGGCAGGCTGTGTGGGAATCAGGCCTCATCACTTCACTACGGGGAAGATGATAAACAGGGACTAGCACTTCTTCAGAAATCATTAGAGCCGGTACATTTTCACAGACAATTGAAAAACATGTCGTGTCTTCCATTTATTTTACTGCGGTTAAATAATCTTGATTTTTTAAAAGAACAGCAGTGTAGCTAACCAGGCCTCTCTCTCTGATTAAATGTACAATACACAAAAAGCTTTCAGAGATAGTCATACAATAATTAACTTACAGAGATCTGTGCCAATTATTTTTCAAAGCCATGTCATGGAGTTTCTCGGGGTGGGTGGTGACTTGTAAAAACAAAATGACTTTAGATTTAACTAGCTAGATATATACTTAGTCACAGTGTTGTGAGAATAAATATTGTCTTTTTTGTAATTTCATTTTTTACTTGAAGTATAGTTGATTTACAATGTTTCAGGTGTACAGCAAAGTGATTCAGGTATATCTACATACCTATATCTATCTATATAGATATACAGATATATTCTGTTTTTTCACATTCTTTTCCATTAGAGGTTATTACAAGATACTGAGTAGAGTTCCCTGTGCTATACAGTAGGTCCTTGTCGTTTATTTCATATATAGTAGTGTGTATCTGTGAATCTCAAATCCCTAATTTCCCCCAACCCTTTGCCCTTTGGTAAGCATAAATTTGTTTCCTATGTCTGTGAGTCTATTTCTGTTTTGTAAATAATTTCCTTTGTTTCATGGTTATAGATTCCACATATAAATGATATCATACGGTATTTGTCCTTCTCTGTCTGACTTCACTTACCATGATCATCTGTAGGTCCATCCATGTTGCTGCAAATGGCATTATTTCACTCTTTTTTTTTTAAGAATTCATTCTTTTTTTTTTTTTAATGTTGGGGGTAGGAGTTTATTAATTAATTAATTAATTTTTGCTGTGTTGGGTCTTCGTTTCTGTGCGAGGGCTTTCTCTAGTTGTGGCAAGCGGGGGCCACTCTTCATCGCAGTGCGCGGGCCTCTCACTATCGCGGCCTCTCTTGTTGCGGAGCACGGGCTCCAGACGCGCAGGCTCAGCAGTTGTGGCTCACGGGCCTAGTTGCTCCGCGGCATGTGGGATCTTCCCAGATCAGGGCTCGAACCCGTGTCCCCTGCATTAGCAGGCAGATTCTCAACTACTGCGCCACCAGGGAAGCCCCTATTTCACTCTTTTTAAAAATTTTTTTATAGAAATGTAGTTGATTTACAATGTTGTGTAAATTTCAGGTGTACAGCAAAGTGATTCAGATATACATATATACGTATACATATATATTGTTTTTTCAGATGCTTTTCCATTATAGGTTATTACAAGGTATTGAGTAGAGGTCCCTGTGCTGTACAGTAGGTTCTTGTTGGTTGTCTATTTTATATATAGTGTTTCATTCTTTTTTATGGCTGAATAAATATTATCTTTTTTCTTAAAAGGCAAGTCGAACACCCCTAACAGTTTGCAGTTCCGTGCAGTCATATTCTGTAGCTCATTTTGTAATACAAAAAAGCTGACTAAGGTTTCCAGTCGTGATGTTACTTGGACAAAGACGAGCCCTGGGCTATGAAATGTGAGGCGGGATGTCCTTTAGGTCGGCGGCGCTGGCTTATATCAAGGCAGGAGAATGCCTTGTGTCTGGGTGAAAATCACCTCACCTCCCACTTTCAGGGCCATTTTTTAATATTTCAGTGTAGTGATAGTCAAGCTATATATGGAAAGTTTGTTTTTGTTTGTTCATTTTGGTTTTTAACTCTAAGAAATAAGTGCTGCTCTGGGGATGTGACCCAGGGCCTACACCTCACTGCTTTCAGGTGAAGAAAAAAATGTTGCTTTTTTAACTCGAATGAAGGGACTTAGCAAATATGGGAACGGCCCCACTGTAAAAGAATGAAAGGATTCAAGTGGTACCACTGTTGCTTTCTTTTTCCGGAGGAAAAAAAAAAGTGTTTGAACTTGGAGCTTTGGCAAGTGGCTACGTGTGCAGTGGGCACCCGGCCACCCTGGCCCTTGGATCGTCACGTCGACGTCCTGCTGCCCCGAGCTCCTCCCCCACGAGGCTGCTTGGCTCCGCAAGCCCCGCGGTCCCCGCCCCACCCCGCCTCCCCGCCCCGCGCCGGGCAGGCGGCCTCCCCGCCCCCAGCAGAAGCATCCCTGCTCGGCGCTGCGGTTCTGCGTCCGCACTGCGGGACTGAGCCCCCATCCGAGGGAGGCGTCCAGGGAACCTGCTGAAAACCCCACTTCGCGGTCCTCAAGGGCGTCTTCAGGCAGAAGGAGTGTACGAGCACAAGGTCAGGGTCACCACGACGCTTTCATCAGACCAGCGCCCTGAACGGGCCGCCTGCATTCAGGCGCCCGCTGGAGGCACAGCCCTAACCTGGAAAGCGTGCTCACCCTCAGCCTCGCGAAGTACCCCTGCTCTTGGAGAGACGGCTGCTCGGTCAGGCCGCCGGCAGCTTCCTCATTGCCAAATGCCGTGTGCTCGACTCCGGACCTCGTCTTCCTGGAGCGCAGCCCATCACGCCCCCCCTCCAGGCCCCAGGACGCCGTACCCTTGGGCGGTTCTCTTCCTGCCTCGTTCACCTCTCTGTCCTCTTCCCTGTGCCTTCCCTCGCCCCCAGCCTCTTACTGCTGGTGGCCCAGGGCTCGCTCAGTTCCCACCCCTCTAACCTCCCTGCTCTCACTCCCCACTGAGCACGGCCGGAACCAGCAAGCCAGAAGCTCAGATAAACAGCTAATAATTCTGTAGTATAGGTATGTCCCCAATATTGGCGGTGCCCCATGTTCACATGGTTAACAAGTAAGTGTTGCACGAAACATACCGCTCGAAACTCTTCATCCACGTTCAAGTTTAATTAAGCCTCCCGAGTTCCATCTGCCAGCCCGCAGATGATCTCGCCCAGTCTCGTGGCTTTCGATGACACCTATACGCTGACCACTCCCAGACGTTCATCTCCAGCCTGGATCTTCTCTCCAGAACTTTACTCTCCCACTGTCAACGCCTCACTTCCACACGGATAATTAACAGACGTCTCGACCTCAACGTGTCACAAGCAATGCTCATCTTTACCAGAATGCCTGCTCTACTCACAGGAAATTTCGTCCCCGAATTCGCTCAGCCAAAACCTCGAGCACAAACCTTGCTTCCAGTCTTTCCTCAGGCCCCACGTCCAACCCCTCAGGAAGTCCACCGGTTCTGGCTGGTCTGCCACCAGCATCTCTCGCTGGATCGTAAAACGTCAGCCGTAAAACATCGTAGAACATCACGTCACTTTCCAGCCCACCGCCCCGCGAGGCTCCCCAGACCACTCAGCATGAAACCCGGGGGTCTTTACACCGTCCTGCAGAGCCCCACGGCCCAGCACCCCATGCCGCTCCGACACGATCTCGTCTGCGGCCCTCCTTGTTCCTCTAACAAGCCAGCACGTCCTGCCGCGGACCTCGGTCCTGGCGTTCACTCCTTCCCCTTGGAAGGCTCTTCACTTGGGGACACATCCGCCCGGATCACCCCTAGATCCCCCAATCTTCGCTCAATCCCACCTTCCCGCTGAAGCTTGCACCGACCCCCTGCGCCACATCCCCGCCACCCACCACCCCCGGCACTGCAGACACTCCTTGCCTGACTTTTCATTTTTCCATAAATGCCCACTTCTAGCATATCATAAACATTTATTACAATTATCACTTGTTTTCAGGCTCTTCCCATTAGAAAGTTCCACAACCGCAGGAATCCTTGTTTGGTTCCTGCCTGTGTGCCTGGCACCTGGCAGAGGGCTGGCCTCACAGTAGGCAGACATGGTGTTGAATGAATGAATGGATGAATGAATGAATCACAGAGGTGATTGCAGGAAACACAGATCCAGGTCAGCCCATGTTCCTTCCAGGGCACAATTCACTGCATGGAACAGAAGAGAAATCACTTGCAGAACTTAAATCGCCCTTCGACTCCTTCCTTGCCACTCCCTCTCTGTCCCTCGCAGTTAGATGCGGACAGGTTAAATGCAAGTAAGACGCAGTTGCCCTGTACCTCCAGGCGGGCAGAGTCCCAGGAAAGCCATCCCAGCAGTTTCCTAAGACAGACCTTCTCGAGGCCAATCATGAACTTCCTGGCTGGCAAACAGCTACTTGTTCTCGGGCTCTACTGCCCCACGTTCATGTCTAAGAGACTAGTGACCCACAGGGAGCCCCATGATGTCGACGTGACGTCTTGAAGTGAGTCTCACTGCAAAAGGGGCCATAAGCCGGGCCGCGTGGTTACTCATAGTTATTTTCCTGGGTGAGTGGTTGTCAATTTTAGTTCAGGAGGGTCCTGTGAACGCCACGTTTCAGGGGATGAGATAAGGGAAGAAACGATGGGTGTGGCTTGCTGAAGTGACTCATTCATCTTGACAAAAATCACATGCAGGGGAACCAGGCTGGGACTGGTCCCTGACCGCCTCCCAGGACAGCCCCAGGGCGCCTGATCCTGGGCAGGGTGACGGTGCCGAGTCCATGCTTCACGCTGACTGACTTGGATGCAGGTCCCGCTCGACTTCCCTATGGGAAATTCTCAGCCTCAGTCTGTAAAATAGGGATGCTATGCCAAAGGGGTGCTGGGAAACACACATGAAATGTGAATGTAATGTACTTAGCATGGGGCCTTGAGAATAGTGAGTACACAATCCATTGTAGGTACTTTCATTCTTCGGAAGAAAGTGACAGATGCTGGCTGCTGGGTCCTAAGAAAACAATTTAACTAAAACAAAATTTCCCAAGCAAGGTGAAACTCATTTGCTTGAAGGGTACAGTTTTGCTTCAGTGAATATTTAGAAATCAGACAGGAGTCTACATGTGAGACATCTTTGCCCTGGCCAGATACTTGGCTGTTCCCACAATGACAATGTAGGAACGGCCTGTAATCTTAAAGCAACACTCTGGCCGATGTACTTTTTAGTCCAAATTATGTGCATGAAAACCCAGAACCAAACTAGATTCTGTAATTGGTTCTTGGCAATATTGATCAAACCCGTCTTCAGTGAGTTGGTATTAAGTAGTAGAGGCATGATAATATATATATATACATATATTGTTGTTATAAAGAATACTAAACTATAGGGCATGTCCTTACAATAAAGGAAGGAATCAAAACAGATCCACGTGGAAGAAAAAAACAAAACGCAGAACGATTACAAAGCATATCCCAACAAATACAAACTATTGTAGTTTATACAGATCATCTTCGGCCATGCTTACCTATGATATTCCTGCTGAAGCCCTTTTCATAAACCAAATTAAGAATCAGTTCCATTCCCGGGTACCTTGAGTAGATTAATATTGGGCTGGGAGAGCATAAAATCTGTTGTTTTTGAGAGATCTTGAGTTTTCTCTTAGATAACAGATGGACAGATTGGTGTAAATAGCTTTTCTTTTTGGATTTTTTAAAAAATTGAAACAATGGGCTTCCCTGGTGGCGCAATGGTTGAGGGTCCGCCTGCCGATGCAGGGGACACGGGTTCGTGCCCCGGTCCGGGAGGAGCCCATGTGCCGCAGAGCGGCTGGGCCCGTGAGCCACGGCCGCTGCGCCTGCGCGTCCGGAGCCTGTGCCCCGCAACGGGAGAGGCCCGCGTACCGCAAATAAACAAACAAACAAAAAAATTGAAACAACGTGCATATGGAGAAGGGCACCAAACCTAAGTGTATACACATCAGTGAATTTTTCCAAAGTGAATCCACCCGTATAATGACTACAGAACAAGAAACAGAATATTTCCAGTACCCCAAAAGCCCCCTACCCTCCTGCACCTCCAAAGGTAACACATCTGAACTTACAGTGTGTAGACTGGTTTTCCCCGGTAGCGAACTTACTGATGGCATCACGGAGTAGGTAATCTTTGGCGTCTAGCTTCTTTGGTCAAAACGGCCCTTGTGATATCTTTCTACATCTGTTGCATTTAGTTGAGTTCCGGTCATTTCCTTTGCTGAATAGTATCTTAGAGTCTAAATATACCACACTTTCTATGTCTGTTCTTTTTTTTTTTTTTTTTTTTTGCGGTACGTGGGCCTCTCCCGTTGCGGAGCACAGGCTCCGGACGCGCAGGCTCAGCGGCCATGGCTCACGGGCCCAGCCGCTCGGCGGCACGTGGGATCCTCCCGGACCGGGGCACGAACCCGCGTCCCCTGCATCGGCAGGCCGGCTCTCAACCACTGCGCCACCAGGGAAGCCCTATGTCTGTTCTTTATATGTGCCGTACACGCTCTTTCACTGTGGATCAGGTGGTTGTTGTTTACTAGCACACATAAGCCACGATGAAGACTGTTGAATGTTGTGCGTCCATTTCTGTTGGGCCTACGCCTAAGGGTAGAATTGCTGGATCATGGGGTATATGCACACCTTTGACTTTTTCAGAACACGTGACACCACCTGCCAAAGCGGCTGCACCTCTTTACCTCCCTCTAGGTATATTCCACCCTTTGTATGGCCGTCGTTCTGATGGGTGTGTGCCAACAAGGTTCACCATCTTTTCAAATGTGTGTTGAGCTGAACATTCTCTCTTGTGAAGTGCCTGTTCAAATTTTTCACATCTTCTACGAGGTGGACTTTTTCTTATTGATTTGAAGGCTGTTTTTTGTCTTGCATTACACGGGCCTCTCACTGTCGTGGCCTGTCCCGCTGCGGGGCACAGGCTCCGGACGCGCAGGCTCAGCGGCCATGGATCACGGGCCAGGCCGCTCCGCGGCACGTGGGATCCTCCCGGACCGGGGCGCGAACCCGCGTCCCCTGCATCGGCAGGCGGACTCTCAACCACTGCGCCACCAGGGAAGCCCTTGAAGGCTGTTTTAACACATTCCAAATAAGGGCTCTTTGTCAGTCATTCATGTAATAATCCCTTCTCACTCTCTGTAGCTTGTCTTTTTTTTTTTTTTTTTAAGTAAATTTATTTATTTATTTATTTATTGGCTGCATTGGGTCTTCGTTGCTGTGTGCGGGCTTTTCTCTAGTTGTGGCGAGTGGGGGCTACTCTTTGTTGCGGTGCGCGGCCTTCTCATTGCGGTGGCTTCTCTTTGTTGCGGAGCTGGAGCTCTAGGCGCTTGGGCTTCAGTAGTTGTGGCTCGCGGACTCTAGAGCGCAGGCTCAGTAGTTGCTCCGCGGCACGTGGGATCTGCCCGGACCAGGGCTCAAACCTGTGTCCCCTGCATTGGCAGGCGGATTCTTAACCACTGTGCCACCAGGGAAGTCCTGTAGTTTGTCTTTTGACTCTTCTACTCCTAACTTTTGATGAACGGAACTTTATTTGGTCATCATCCGGTTTCTCAGTGTTTTCCTTTATGGTACTTTTTTTTTTTTTTTTTTTTTTTTTGTGGTACGCGGGCCTCTCACCGCTGTGGCCCCTCCTGCTGCGGAGCACAGGCTCCAGACGCACAGGCTCAGCGGCCATGGCTCCCGGGCCCAGCCGCTCCGCGGCACGCGGGACCCTCCCGGACCGGGGCACGAACCCGCGTCCCCTGCATCGGCAGGCGGACTCTCAACCACTGCGCCACCAGGGAAGCCCCTATGGTACTTTTTGAATCATGTTTAAGAAAACTTACCCTATCCCCTATCTGTATATGTATGGCTGATTCATTCTGTTGTGCAGTGGAGGCTAACACGACATTGTAAAGCAATCATACTCCAATAAAGATTAATTTTTAAAAAAAGATAGAAAGAAAACTTACCCTATCCCAAAGTCCAGAAGATAGTTTCCTATTTTGTCTTCAACATGCCTTAGTGTTTCGCCTTTCACATTTAAATCTACAACGCACCTGGTAATGACTTCTGTGTATGGTGTGAGGAAGAGTTAAGTTTTATTTTTTCTGTGTGGCTATCTAATTGACTCAGCACTATTTTATTCATTTTCTTACTCACTGTTCTTTCCTAACTGCCCTGTAATGCCACCATCATCATAAATCAAGTGCCCATAAATACAGAGGTCCATTTCTGGACTTTCCGTTCGGTTTCATTGGTCTGTTTTCTATTCTCGCACGGCTTTAATCAATGTAGCTTTATAATATGTACCCCAAGCTCTAGGATCTGAAGAGCGGGTTCTCCCTCCTTGTTCTTTTTGGCTCTTTGCATTTCCATACAAGTGTTAGAAACACCCTCACATCTGCTGACTTTGAATGGATTGCATTAAAACTACAGATCAGGTTAAGGAAAATGTACACCTTTATATGAACATTTGAATTTGTGTCTGTGGTATATTCCTTGATTCATTTAAACCTTCTCTAATTTCTCTTAGTAGAGTTTTATAGTTTCCTGTGTAAAGGTCTTACACATCTTTCATTAGATCCATCCTTAATTAAGTATTTCAGTTTTTGGATGCTATTGTAAATATTTTTATTTTTTGAATTTTGTTTTTCTAATTGTTCATGATTGGTGTATGTTTTGGTTTTTTGGCCGGGCCATGCGGCACGCAGGATCTTAGTTCCCTGACCAGGGATGGAAGCCGGGCCCCCTGCATTGGGGGTGCCGAGTCTTAACCACTGGACACACAGGGAGGCCCCTGGTGTATGTTTTGATCCTCCAAAGCGGTGTGACAAGCCACCCCAAACTTAACACTGTGAAATAGCAGCCCTCTTGTGGTCCTCGTGGCGTCTATAGGTGAGCAAGCCGGACGAGGGACATGAGAGCATCTCCCCTCTGCTCCTGGGTGTGAAAGCGGGGGGACTCGGTTGGCTGGGGGAACCATTTGGAGCCTCCTTTGCTCACATGCTGGGCACTGGGGCTCCTTGGGGACTGTTCACAGACACCCTTCACGAGCCCTCTTGCAGCTCAGTGCTGGATTCTGAGAGGGAGAGCACCGAGGCCCACCCTGCAGAACCAAACCTTTTCAGAGGCCCAGGAGGAAGCTCTCCACCTCTCCTGACTGAACCTCCCGACTCTGCTCTCCCACAGCATCATTTCTACTTCCTCTGCCTGTCACAAGTGGAGTCATAAGGCCACCCAGATCTGAGGGGAGGGGAGGGGAGGGGAAGGAAGCCCCATCTCTCAGTGGGGGAGAGGGTGGTAAGTCACCCTGCAGAGGAGCATGTGGGGTGGCAGAGGTTGCCATGGGCAACTTTGCAAAATACGTCTGTCACGTGATATGTAGATACCACTGATGTTAGCACGGTGACCTTGCAAAACTCATTTATTAATTTGAATGTTATCTTCAGATGCTTCTGGAATTTTATTTACACACGCTGTCCTCGGTATCCACAGGGGATTGGTTCCAGGACCCCCAAGGATACCAAACTGGAAGATCCTCAAGTCTTTTACATAAAATGGCACAGTCCACACTCCGGTTGGTTGAATCCAAGGATGCGGAAGCCGCATCTACAAGGGCCAACACTATGCAAATTTTAGTTGTCCTTTTCCAATCCTTACATTTTTTACTTCTTGTTCAGTACTTGGTTTCTTCATTGTCCCATAAGTGATTCTGTTATGCTGTTGAGTTTGCTCTCTTTCCATTCACAGGCTACAATTGTTTTGAAAAACATTCTATAAAAAGACAGACAGTGCTAATGTTACAAAGAAAAGATGGGAGGGAGGGATGGGTAGTGATTGGGGTGAGGACAGGGAAGGATTTCTTTTCTTCCTATATCGAATTTTTGCAGCCCTTGATTCATTTTTTTTTTCTTTAGGCCCCAAAGTATACAATTGGTTTGAAAAAGTTTATTCCACAATTTAACCAAACTTTCTAAGAGGGTCCTCTTAGAAACAAATAACTCAGATCGCCCTTTTCATCTCAGCAAACAATTGATTTCCAAAGCCTGTGGGATATTTCCCTCCACGTTGCTGTTGGGCCACAGCTCAGCTGGGGTCACGGGGAGAGCCACCTCCTATGTAGTGAGCACTTGAAGTCTGGAGGTCAATCCGGAAGAAATGTACGGAGGTCACTGAACAGCAGCTCATGGAAAATAGGATGTGAGTAAAACACAGGCCCCAGATTTTAGGAAAGGGGCATAAGCACGTAGAGCCCAGCCCGCCCGATGTGTCATATGCCATTCAAAGGGGGAACCCCAGCCCTCTGAGGGCAAGGACCAAGTCCTATGATTGCTAAGTGGGACGACAGAGCATCACTAAGTCAGTCCCAAGAACTCCAGCGCTTGAGATGCAGGAGCCCAAGGTGCAGACAGTGGAGGATCTGGAACGAGGCGTAAAGCCGCGCCCCCCGAGTCAATAGAAGAACGTTCTGAGTAGCATTTGGAAAATGCCGGGGCGAAGCACAGCAACTAGAGAAAACATCCCAAAGGCCCGTGTCTCAGTGGACGGGCCAGGAAAAACACATTTGGTGGGCACGTAGCCAAGGCTACCAAGGAAGCAAAGAGCAACATCCAGTGTAGGGTCAGGTGCCGCCGGTCCCCGTGTCAGCGTGGGAAAGGCCCGGCCGCAGCCCTGCGCCCGGGGTGGGGCGGGACGAATGCTGCTCAGCGAGCCGCAGGGCGATGTCAGCGGCGGGACAGACACGCCGAGGGGGCAGCCCCACACCCTCACCTCCCTTCCGCGAGGCACGTTTGTTTCTCTTCTGCTACGGCTGCGTCAAGAGCTACCTGCCTGCCTTTCTCCTCCGGCGAAGGTCCCCCGCTCAGCCAGCTGCTCCAGATCTGCCTCTGGTCACTGGCCGTGCCCATTGCCCTGGGCCACCAGCTCCTTTGGGAGAGGTCAGGCTGGCACGCATGCGTCCTGCAGCGTCAACCTGGAGAAAGGCTCATGTCCTCCAGCAGCGGGCGCCCTGGTGTGGGACGCGGGCGGGGCAGGGCGTCCTTCCGTCTTCCTGACTGTCTCGCTGGGTCCCCCAGCCCGGAGCCCTGCAGGTGGAGTAGAGGAGAGGGTGAGCACTCCTCCCCGGGGAAGGCTGCACCCCGCTCGCTACCACAGGACTGATCTCCGCAGCCAGGGTCCTGACCCAGATCTGTTTTCCCCAAAAGCCCGCACTCCTTCCGTGTCCGCACACTCAAAACAGCGGAAGATTGATTTACTACATGGCAGGAGAGAACGGCAGTTGGCTAGTATCTGAAACACCTTGCACCATACACGATAGGTGAACTGAAATAAGCAGTTAAATATAGAATGACAGGGCAATGTATGGAAAAGAGAATTGAGTGTTGAAGCAGTTGAGATCGTAGAAGAAACAATGGACAAATTTAAATGTACCTGCAGGGAATTCCCTGGCGACCAGTGGTTAGGACTCCACGCTTTCACTGCCGAGGGTCCGGGTTCCATCCCTGGTCCGGGAACCAGGATCCCACAAGCCACACGGTGTGGCCCGAAGAAGTGTACCTGCAAATGATAAATACCAAGACGAATGCAGAAACAATCAATGCATAAGAAGAGATCTCACACAAGTGATGAGAATAAATAAAAGCAAACTTCGAAAGAGACTGAACTTTACACGTAACTTACAAAAATTAACATTGGTACATGATTTAAGATTGTGAAACTCACCGAAACGTGAAGGTACTAATTAATGACAGTGAAGAGCGGTAACATGGTTGCCCACGCAGTGCCGGCATGCGTCACAAAATCCTCCTCTTCCGGGACGTTACCTTAGGGCATCACCCGTAAGGAGCAAGCCGTGCTTGTTGTCCTAGTGGCCAGTGGACCGCAGAGGTGAGCGATTGTGCTCTTCGGAGCTGGCCACACCTCAGTGGAGATCCTGCCTCTGTGCTATTTACCGGCTGCGTAACCCTGAGGCAGTGACTTAACCCAGCTAAGCTTCAGGCTCTGCCATTAACAAATGGAAGCGCATAATATCTGATACAGAGTGCTAAGTGCTCAGTCAGTGGAAGCAAGTGAAATTGAGGACCGACCCACAGTAGGTGAAAGCGGGAACAGGCTCCATTCAGCAGGAGGCCAGTTAGGAAAATGATCGTGTACTAAGTAGATGGACTATTTGGAATCCATTAAAAAAGACGACTGTGAAAATGCTGTTAAGGAAATCTGCTTAGGATGTGTGAAATAAAAATAGATGGAATTTTCTACGCTACTAGGATTATAGGGAAATAAGCTATGCCTGCCTATGAGCAAAGAGTGGAAAAGAACAGGGTAAGGGAAAATGAGGGAGGTGATTTCATGGAGAGTTAAAACTTTTTCTTAAATGTATCTGCAATATATGAAAACCAAGGATAAAAAGGATTCCTGAAAAGAAACTTCTTGAGTTATAAGAGTGGAGACTGAGAGTCCCACCTGCCCCGTGGGAAAAGGTAACACAGAGTTGATGTCCACTGATTCAGTTAGTATTTACGGAGCCCTGTGACACGTCAGACCTTTGAAAACAAAGATCCTGTCCTCACAAGAGGTTTATTTATTTATTTATTTATTTATTTATAGGTTTATTCCCTATAGGTTTATAGGGAATAAACCTATAAAAACAACAACCAATTAGATGCCATTGTGGCAAGTGCATTAACACAGATACGCTCAGACCATCTTTCCTTTTAAAGAATTGAGGGCTTCCTGGAGGAGGTGGTCAGCAAGTCTTAGAGGCTGGGAGAGGTAAGTCAGCTGATGAGAGGTGAAAGAAGGGGGGTCCTTGGAAAAGTATGGAAAGAGGCAAGAGATGAGACTGGAGGGAGAGGTGGGGCCAGATCATAAAGGGCATTGCATGTTACCCAAAGGAGTTGAAGTTTCATACTGCAACGAAAAGTTGAAGAGGTTTTTTTGCAGACAACCAAGAGAAAAGTGATGAGTCCTGGAGCAGCAGCGGTGGCAATCAGAGGAGAGGGCTCTTTATCAATGTCTTTGAGACGAGTGTTAACAGGAGGCTGTGGGGAGAAAGAGCTGCAAGAGGAACAGGGAAGAATCAAAGCTATCTGCGGTACGCGGGCCTCTCACTGCCGTGGCCTCTCCCTTTGTGGAGCACAGGCTCCAGACGCGCAGGCGCAGCGGCCACGGCTCACGGGCCCAGCCGCTCCGCGGCACGTGGGATCCTCCCGGACCGGGGCACGAACCCGCGTCCCCCGCATCGGCAGGCGGGCTCCCAACCACTGCGCCACCAGGGAAGCCCCAAAGATAACTTTGATGTCAACTTTCACCAAAACAGGGGAACAGAAACTTGCAGGATAGGATTGCAGAACGTTGGCTAGGTTGGGGCCAAAAGTTTTTGGACTTGTTCAATTTGAGAAGCCTTTAGGATGTCTCCCTGGAGATATTCATCAGGTAATTAGGTAAACGGGTCTGAGGTTTAGGAGAAGGATGTCAACCAAAAATATCTGAAAGTCATCTGTATCTTAATGAATGGGCTGAGGACAGGAGAAAAGAATCATGATCATTTTTCCGGGAGGTTCTACACTATTAAGGAGCGTCACACATGCTGTCTCATTTAAACTTCACAACCACCCCATGAATTTTATGTAGGAGGAAGCCGAAGCTCCAAAACTCTACATGAAGAATTAGGACTCTATTGCAAGTAACAAAGGTAGCTCGATGAAAGATTGGTTGTCAGGTTACAGGGGACTCTCGTGCACTCAGGGGCGGAGATGAGAGAGGGGAGAGTCACATTCTCTTGTTTTTTTATTTCACAAAGCTCCCTTTTGCAAAGGCTGCCAGATGAGGAACAAGAAGATTTGAAAGTGGCAAAAACAGAAACAAGGGGACCTGTGGAGCACATTTTCCTTTCTGTCGCCTCTTGCAAATCAGTCATGAAGCTAAGTTTTATTCAACGAGACTTGGCTTTGGCTTGAAACCAAAATAAAATGAGTGATCGTGGAGAAAAGAAGTCACCTGCTTTTTGCCAATTTTGGTCTGAAAGTTGCCAAATTCCAAGATTCATTTTCTTTGGGTAAAGCTGACTATGTATAAACTCAAACGCACAGAGTGTAGGCTTTTAATAACTACACTTAGAATAATAAACATGAGTTTAAGTAGAAATTCTCTTTTTAACATTTTTATGCCAATAGATTTTCTTTCAGACTTGCTTTTCATCTGAAAGCTGGAAGAATACAGTGGAAAGAATTCCGTAGTAGGAATCATTAAAAACTGTGTGGTGTTGCTTCAGCTCTATTTCCTGTTTGTTGTGTAACCCAGGACAAGCAGACTCACCCTTCCTGGACTCTGAAGTGTCCTCTGTAAAATGAGAGATGTGGACTCAAGCAAGTACTTCTCAAACTTTCATGCACATGTGAATTTCCTGGGGATGTTGTGAAAATAGTTTGGTTCACTAGGTCTGGGGTGGGGCCTGAGACTCTGCATTTCTTCTTTTTTTTTTTAGTTAAAAATAATTTTTAAATTTTTTGGCTGCTGCACAGCATTTGGGTTCTTGGTTCCTCGACCAGGGATTGAACCCGTGCCCCCCGCGGTGGAAGTGTGGAGTCTTAGCCAGTGGACGGCCAGGGAAGTCCCCTCTGCATTTCTAACAGGCTCCCATCCTCATGGTCCGTGACGACACTTTAAGTAGATCAACCTCCAAGGTGCCACTAGGCTATAAGCTTGCCAAATAAAGAAAAGCATTATGTCAACAACTGAGAACAATAAAGATTTATTTTAAAAAAAAGTTCTGTTTATAAAATTTCTGTTTATAAAGGTAATCCATCTTATCAAAAATTTAAAAATATTACTCAACGTATAAAGTACAAGGGCTGAAAATCATCCAGAGTGAAACACCACTTAAAGTGGTGTGCTCTCTTTTTACTTGGTTACAAAGAATGCGAGGGCTAAGTCTCAGTAATCTTTTGTATGACCTTGTCTTTCAAAATCAGATAATGGGAGGGCTTCCCTGGTGGCGCAGTGGTTGAGAATCTGCCTGCGAATGCAGGGGACACGGGTTTGAGCCCCGGTCTGGGAGGATCCCACATGCCGCGGGGCAACTAGGCCCGTGAGCCACAACTGCTGAGCCTGCGCGTCTGGAGCCTGTGCTCCGCAACAAGAGAGGCCTCGACAGTGAGAGGCCCGCGCACCGCGATGAAGAGTGGCCCCCGCTCGCCGCAACTGGAGAAAGCCGTCGCACAGAAACGAAGACCCAACACAGCAAAAGTAAACATATTAATTAATAAATTAGAGTGGAGTGTGCCCGGATAAACACCCCAAAGCATATTAAAAACAAAAATCAGAGAGTAAAGCTGGAACCTTTTTCCATTCGTTGCCCATCAATCGGGCATTAATTGATTTGAATTCTGTTCCTCCTGTTGGGGTAGATTTCCTCCTGCATGGTATGATTTCCAGTTGCTCAGTGCCTGGATGCAAGAGAAGGGAATGAATGACTTTGCAGGGTCATCTCTGCCAGTCTGAATGAATCTGGAGTGGTCTAGAAGAGAAAGGAGCTGAGTGAACACTGAGAACAATTTGTCAGAGGTTTAAAGAAAAATTCTGAGTTAAGATGTGTTGAGAGCTGATCAATGGACATTAATGTTTGGGAAATGACTTATTGTAATCATTATTGATCAAGGAGGAATCTTGCCTAATTCCTCTGTATTTTCCTCAGTGACAGGTAATGTTAAAGCTATTTGAAAGTACTTTAAATGATTGCAGTAATAACAATATAGCCATAAGAGATGACTGGTCGTTAAAAGCATATATGTGACACATTTGTAAGGCTCTATTAGAAATGATTGAAATATACAACTATTAAATATAAGATTAAACCCTCCAGATATCAAATTGAATTTATTATTTACACTTTTTCTTTGTCACCTCAAAGCAGTAACTATTCCGAATTTAGCATACAGTGAGGTTATTATCATTACAAGTCTGTGATATGTTTATAACTTGAGGAAAATTTCAAACTGTGTATATAGATTTATATAGATGTATCTATATTCATGTTCATAAAATAAGCCAAATGGGGGCTTCCCTGGTGGCGCAGTGGTTGAGAGTCCGCCTGCCGATGCAGGGGACGCGGGTTCATGCGCCGGTCCGGGAAGATCCCACGTGCCGCGGAGCGGCTGGGCCTGTGAGCCGTGGCCGCTGAGCTTGCGCGTCCGGAGCCTGTGCTCCGCAACGGGAGGGGCCACAGCAGTGAGAGGCCCGCGTACCACAAAAAAAAAAAAAAAAAAAAAAAAAAAAGCCAAATGAAAAGAAAGCAAAACTATTGTCATTGTGTAGCTAACAATGTGTTAAGAGAAAAGGCTGTTGGAAATAATGTCCCTAATAACTCAACCCTCTAGCATGGCAGCGAAAAACATAGTATGTAAGTTAACATTTTAGATAAATGATACTCAGCATTCTAAGTACCAGAATTGAGGTTAAAAGAAACTTTTCTGAAACACATAGAATTTTACCTTTAATAGAGGGTTCTGAAAATATTTCAGTCTTGGGGATTGAACACGTTATAATCTCCATCGATTATTCTTTGCTTCTGTCCTAAATCACCTAAGACTTTAGAAACCTTGAGTCTTTTGTTTTTTAATCATGGTCATTTTCTTTTATAAAAGTTACAAAGAGTCGCTGTAGAAAAAATATCAAAATGCAATAAAATATAAAAATCAAATAAAAGGGGCTTCCCTGGTGGCGCAGTGGTTGAGAGTCCGCCTGCCGATGCAGGGGACGCGGGTTCGTGCCCCGGTCCGGGAAGATCCCACGTGCCGCGGAGCGGCTGGGCCCGTGAGCCGTGGCCGCTGCGCCTGCGCGTCCGGAGCCTGCGCTCCGCAACGGGAGAGGCCGCGACGGTGAGAGGCCCGCGTACCACAAAAAAAAAAAAAAAAAAAAAAAAAAAAACAAGAACAAAAAAGCAAATAAAAATCACCCCCAACGTCACTGTTGAGAAAAAACCCATTAGCAGCTTAGTGACCGTTTTGCGCACTGGGTGGGTTTCCTAGGACACAAGTCATCGGGCTTTGGGCCCGTCCTAGTCCAGCACAGCCACATTGTAACCAGTCATATCTGCAAAGACCCTGTTTCCAAATAAGGTCACATGCTCAGGTTCTGTGTGGAGGCGAATTTGAGGGGGACACCATTCAACCTACTACACTCCTAGTATAATGTATATTTGTATAACTACAACAAAAGGTTCATGTTTTATAGATATCTCAGTTCCCTTTTCGTTTAATAGATTGTGACGTTTCCCTGTCTTTCAGATACAGCATTTTAATTTTTATAGAGTGTCCTGTCGTTTGCATGTCACATCATCTACCTAACTTGTTACTTCAGACATTTAGACGGTTTCCAGCCTTCACTATTATGAACGACGCTGATGAATCTATAGATGCCCGAGTCTTTGAGGTGATCTCTGCTTATTTCTTTGCTATATAATTTCTTGTGAGGTGCATTATTGGATAAAGAGCATAACATTTTAAAAGCTTGTGATATACCTTGTTTAATTAAATTCCAGAAAGAAGGTACCAATTCACTGTCACCAGGAAGAGAGGAGCCAGCATCCTCTTCACGTTGTACGTTATAGTTTTCTGAATGTTTGACAAGCAGACAGGCAAAGAAAGGACGTCTCTTCCTTTCTACGTTTATTTCATGTGAGGTTGCATCCTTTTTTGTTGTTGTTATTTAATGGCTATTTGTGTATCCTTTTTATGAGTTACCAGTTTATGCCTCTTGGCTTCAACTATCAGCATTTATTTCTTGCTGTCTCACTGGTGAATATGCTGATCATTCTCATCCCTTTTATAGTTTGCCGTGAATTAAGAAACTATGTAGAGGGGCTTCCCTGGTGGCACAGTGGTTAAGAATCTGCCTGCTAATGCAGGGGACAAGGGTTCGATCCCTCGTCTGGGAAGATCCCACATGCCGCAGAGTAACTAAGCCCGTGCACTGTAACTACTGAGCCTGTGCTCTAGAGCCCACGAGCCACAACTACTGAAGCCCGTGTGCCTAGAGCCCGTGCTCTGCAGCAAGAGAAGCCACTGCAATGAGAGGCCCGTGCACCTCATCGAAGAGTAGCCCCTGCTCGCTTCAAGTAGAGAAAGCCCGCGTGCAGCAACGAAGACAAAAATTAATTAACTAATTAATTAATTAAATATATTTACAGAAAAGAAAGAAACTATGTAAACATACGCCCATACTTCCCTTTTCCCATTCTTTGGATCATCTCTGAACCTTGTACAGACTTCAATTACTGGCTTCATATCTTAACTGCTTACAGGTCTCTTTCTTTCCTATGACTCTGAGGCCCTTGGGGACAAGGTCCACGTCTTACTTGTGTTTTTGTATCTTCAGCAACCAGCACAGGTACTCAATACCTATTTGTTGAACTGAATTGTTAGATTTTGATCTGGAAGTGTTCACAGTTCCTTGTTTAGATAGAAATAGCGAAATCAGGATATCTAAAATAAGGAGAGATTGTAAATGGGACTGAGTAAAGTGCATAGGGTTTAATTCTCCAACGTTGTTATTTCCACTTTAAATTTTTAGAAGTAGTGTTTTTTCCTCCCATATTTCTCAGCTATATTTCTAAGGTAATTGAGACTGTAACATCATCTAAATAGGTGAAGTGTTACTGTAGCAAAAATAAGCATAATGAAAACAGTAATCTTAAAAGGGAACCCTCTTGCACTGTTGGTGGGAATGTAAATTGATACAGTCACTATGGAGAACAGTATGGAGGTTCCTTAAAGAAGTAAAAAGAGAGCTACCATATAACCCAGCAATCCCACTACTGGGCATATACCCAGAGAAAACCATAATTCAAAAAGACACATGCACCCCAATGTTCATTGCAGCACTATTTACAATAGCCAGGACATGGAAGCAACCTAAATGCCCACTGACAGACGAATGGATAAAGAAGATGTGGTACATATGTACAATGGAATATTAGCCATAAAAAGGAATGAAATTGGGTCATTTGTAGAGATGTGGATGGACCTAGAGACTGTCATACAGAGTGAGGTAAGTCAGAAAGAGAAAAACAAATACGTATATTAACACATATATGTGGAATCTAGAAAAATGATACAGCTGAACTGGTTTGCAAGGCAGAAATAGAGACACAGATGTAGAGAACAAACATATGGACACCAAGGGGGGAAAGCCAGGTGGGGGGTGGGGGCTGGGGGGTGGGGGGTGGGGTGGAGGTGGCATAAATTGGGAGATTGGGATTGACATGTGTACACTGATGTGCATAAAATGCGTAACTAATAAGAACCTGCTGTATAAAAAAAATAAAAGAAAATTCAAAAATTCAAAAAAAAAGAATCTGATGTATAAAAAATTAAATTAAATTAAAAAATGATAATCTTAATGGAATAGACATATAATAGTATTATGATCAGAATAAGACTTGCAACTGTCAAAAAAATTTTTTTTCATATTGTTTCTGTTGAAATCAGTGGCTCTACTTGTAGTAAATGTAGCACAAATTTATGCAATTTGTAGATTTTGAAATTCATCCCCATTCAAAATTCAAATATGAAAAAGCATCAGTCTAACTCTGCTTTAGAAGTGCTTTGAAAAACTGGAAACAAATGAATTTTAAAACATAATTTGAAAAGTTATGAGAACTCTTAAAAATTGCATTGGCTGCAAGAACTTCTTACAAACATCTTTTATAAACATGTTTACATGGTCAAATTTATTTTCCCATGAATATTAAAATAAACCATTGCCACAAATGGGTTTTCTGTTCTGGTCCTTTTTTATGCCTTAGATGTCCTTCAACCCCATTCATGCTTTTCCCTCTCTCCATCACAGACTATCAAAATGCCGCACACCCTATAGGACCCAGTCCAAATGTTTGCTGAATTCTGGATGCCTTTTTTTCGCTCATCATAACCCAAAAGAGCTCTTTTCGCTCATCATAACCCAAAAGAGCTCTTTCCATCCTCTCTATTTTCTCATGGCACGCTGTTTTTAGCACTTTTGTAGCTCTTAGTAATTCTGCAATATGGTCTAGTTATTTGTGAACATTTATTTTTTTTCCCTGTGGATTGTAAACATCTAAAGAACGGCGGTGAACACAGGAGTCATATGTTAATACTCAAATATTATTTGTGGCAATGGCTCTAATAAAGAACATTTGAAGGGCATACATCTTAACTGTTTGGAGGTTGAAAGTGTTTTTTAGAAATGTTGGAGACCTGGCATTTCTGGAGGTTCAACAGCGCGCCCTCTTTTAAAATTATGAGGGCTCTATTTTATTATAAAGATCCGCCCAGACCCTCTCTAACACTGCGCGTGAATGCCACGTGCCTGTGCTTGCGTGCGCGCGCGCGCGCTCGGGGCATCAACCCTGGTAGCTGCTTTGCGCGGAGAAAATCCATCGACCTCCAAGCCTCTGTTTCCCAGTCCTTAACCTCTCAGATCGCTGGAATCCTCAGTAGCGTTTTGTCGAAGGTGCTTGGGGGCTCTTCCGAGTGGAATGCAATCTCCTTTCCGCACCGCGTACCAGTGAGAGGTGAGGGGGGATTGCAGAGTGCGGGTATTTTACCAAACAAAATATGAGCCAGTTGAGGGCAATTTCCAGGTCTCGGCACAGACGGGGCTGGATCTGTCCGAGCTGAGGTTGAAGGAGCCATGTCGGCCAAGGGATGCAACAGGATTCGGGAGGCGCGGCCGAAAAAGAAAGGCCACCTAGCGGGCTTTTGTTTCCGATTCTGGCAGGTTCTCCGGCCAGAGATTTCAAACGTGAAGCCAGCTGAAGCACTTCCTTACACTAATTGGAAGGGGAGGGGGCGGGACTCATGTTACACCAGCTCGTATCTCCTTCCCCATAACTGCTAAATTGTAGCTTTAAAAGGAAGTGACATGGGGTGGGGAGAGACGTCAGCTGAGGACCACTTTTTTTTTTTTTTTTCCGAAGAGTCCCACCCCATGGGTGGAGTCTCGCTTTTTCTTTCCAGTGTTGGCTGACTTACAGCTCCTATAAACTAGTGGCAATTTCTGCACCCCAGCCTGCTCCCTTTCAGTTTCTGATTTCTAAGTCCATGTGTCCAGGGCTGCCAGAAAGGAGGTATGTGCCGTTCGTGCTATTTCCAGGCGACTTCACCTCTGGGCGTGGCGGATGTTTGCACCCCTCTCTCTATCACCCTTATTCTCTCCTGGGCTGGATTTCATTTAAGCCTCTGGAAGGGGTAGGTAAGAAAGAGGAGGAGAGGAAGGCGGAGAAGGAAGTGAGGCGACAGTGGGAACGTGGAGGGGCAGCCCTGGAAGGCGGCGGGGGCTTTGCTGCCGGCCGCACAAGGACCGTTTCTTTGTGCTCAGCTGGGGGAGCGTGGCTGTCCGCGCTGCGGTTTCGAGCTGCCGTGCTGGGGTTCATTTCCCCCTGCCCAGCCCCCCCCGCCCCCGCCCCCGCACCGGCGCCTCGGGTGAAATAATTTTCTCAGCAATAGACGAAGCCGGGGAGAAGGTTCCTGTTACCGATCGGTCTCTTTTGTGTCATGCAACATGTTCTTCCGTCTCTGCCGTTTCTATGGCAACCACAAAAATACTACACCAAGTGCAGCCCCGATATCCATTGCTTTATTTGCGTTTGCTGCGCCTCGGCTGCTTTCCGCGCTGGTTCTCGCCCAGGCAGCTCAGAGGCAACCTGGCTTCGCGGCTACCCCTCCTCACCCCCGTTTTGGTTTTTCCCTATCACCGGAGGGCTGGGGGAGGGGAGTTGTCAAGGTAACGGGCATTTGTAATTACCTGTTTATTTACTGAATTTTCAGCCTATGAATTTCCTCATCGTATCTGGGAATTAGAAAAAGGAATGATTTGATGTTTATGTAAGTCTTCAGTTTCTGGTCTTTTTTGAAAACCTAAACTGTTCTCAAGACGTGGTATTAATCCTGTGATCAAACCGAGTGGCGGGGGGCGGGGGAGGGGCACTTCTTTAGAGGAGGTGAGGTCCTTGGAAAAAGTTGTAGAGGGTGTTTGAGAATTCACACTGACGTTATTGTCTGCCCAGGTCTGCCTAAAAGCCTGAATGTTTAAAAGAGGGGTCTTTGCTCTAGTCTGAGCTTACTTAACACACAATCCAAGTTCAACAAGTATAAATGAGGAACAAACGGTAACTATCAGGATTCTCCGTTTTTCGGGCATCGTCGTAATACGGATCAGCTGTCCACTCTCCTTAAGGTGAGGGTCCGGAGACCTTCTGTTTTTTAAAACTGGGACGAGATTAACTCAGCTGTGATTGTTAATCAAGCATCCTCAGTTGGATGAGGGAAAAAAAAGATACCATGAGATAAGGAAGAAAGTGTGTGTCTGTGTATCTGATGTGTGTGTGTGTGTAGTTGGGCAGGGAAACTACTGAATCTTCTAAGTATCCTCTATGGAGAGAAAAAGAGTTGATTTTCAGGAAAAATATAAAACATGAGAGAAAAAAAAGTATCATCTACATAGTATTAAGCAGAGTTAAATATAATTAAAATCAAGTGACACATCTGTTGAACCGACGTAGTCCAAATGGGCTTATTAACAGGTAGGAGTCAAATTGATGCTTTCATTCAGTGCATCTGAGGAGATGTTCGATAACAGACACCATTCTTCTAATGGGCCTCCTGAGTTACCAAATTAGGCTTTATAGGACGGATCGATAGTAATCTCACCCTTGATTCTTAAAATTATCTGTAGTTTTGGATAAAGATTTGTGAAGGTGGCTTAGCCTTCATAATGCCTTTCCACTATGAAGCCAAAGGCATCACTTAGAAAGTTCAGAGTAACCCCTCCGCAGGGAAGCAGGAAGAAGGGGTGGTTTAATGAGGTTTTGCGTGCCAAGATCCTTATCTCAACATGCTGTTGTCTATGACTTGTAAAACTTTTGATAGTGCAAGAGGTCTTAAGTATTTCAGATAGAAAAGTTATCTAAAAAAGGGGCTACGTAGCATGGCACAAAACTAACAGGGAACTAAGTAAAGACGAGAGAACTAGTTAAAAAGCCATAAAACACAGACAGGTGTCATGAAAAAATATGGCTACTGTTTTGAAAAGCACATGTTAGTACATATAAACAGTTATAGGTTTGTAGGTTTATGATGTTCGCAAGAAGAAAGCCGAAGTGGTGGTCTGTGCTCTCAAGTTTAAGATCCTCCAAACGGGGGTGACACAGTGCGTAGCTGGGCACAGAGCTGGAGAGAAGGAGGCAGGGCAGGAGGGAAATGAGAAGCGAGATGCCGAGGGTCTGGGAAGAAGTAGAGGATGGTGACATTGAAGGTTTGAAGGGGAGGGGACAGACGATTCAAGGGGAGGAGGCAAAGGTGTCTCAGGTAACAGGGACGGATGGTGAGAGATGGGTCCTGGTTCAAGGTTCTTGCCCAAAGCCGGGAGAAGCCCATCTTTAGTACGGAAATAGCCCAGGAGCGGTCTGTGCTGCTGAAAAGAACTAGTAGGGATTCAGGGACAGAATTTTGTTCAACCCAGAACGAGACTGGCAGGAAAGAAGGACTATGTAAGTCGGAGGCAGAATCCTTCGTAATTCAGTTATTCTGGAGTTGAAGCTCTAAGAACTGCAATCAGACTTAAATCAGACTTTACACAGGTCACAAATTTGGAAGCGGGAACTCCACGCGCACCCACGACGTCATTCTAATAATACCGACCATCGCTGTTGCTTTAAATTGTGGGATGCTCACATGAGCATTTGGCAAACTTACTATATTTTGTGCGATCGGCTGTATTCTGAAAAAGAGGTCTAATGGGTATGGGAAGACACTGTGTTCACAGTTCTCAAAGGTTTTTTACGCCTAAACGTTCATATGTAATCACGCCAGGCTTAAAAACTATCTCACATCATCCAGAACCTGGGCAACTCTAATTCAACGATCTTTGTCCCAGGACAGAATCCATTTGGAAAGTTTTGGAACTCGGAAATTTGGCTTCATGTATGGGCAGGGAGAATCACTGCTAAGGTTCTGGGCAAGAGGAAGCTTAAATCATGAACTTGTTCTTGATTCTTGTTCTTGTATTTCTTGTGCATTTATTATGTGCCGAGTGCTGTGGACACACTGTGAGCAAAACCGCATACAGTGTACATAGCTAGTTTTCTAATATCCAAAGGGGTTTTAAGGGAGATACTGTGACTGGCTGATCTCCATTCTCTTCTAACGACTGAATAAGAGGAAATATCTTAAATCAAGAGCAATTTTTGGTGAACGTTATCATGGAACAATCTATCTAACCTGTCCTTTCTTTATTTTTCAAGACTTGTTCCACAAAGACTTTCTACTTGTGTTTGTTTTTGTTCCTCCAGTCTGGTTTGCTTTACTTCTTCCTTTCACCTTTAGTCCTACCGTTCAGTCACCATTCATTCATTCATTCATTCATTCATATATATCATCCATCCACCCATCCATTTACTCATTCACTCAACAAATGATATCAGTATCATGTGTCAGGCACTATCTATTATAGATATAGCAATAAATGGGAAACTATTTCTTCCCTAAAAAAGCTCAGGAACTAGCGGAGAGACATTCCCTTAAACCAGGGCATATTGTTCTTTTTTTTAATTAAACTATAGTTGATTTACAATATTGTGTTAGTTTCAGGTGTACAACTTCAGATTCTTTTCCATTATAGGTTATACAAGGTATTGAATATAGTTCCATGTACTATGCAGGAAATCCTTGTTTATCTGTTTTATATATGTTGTGTGTATCTATTAATCCCATGTTTAAAATTTTTTCCTCCACGTCCCCTTTCCCTTTTGGTAACCATAAACTTGTTTTCTATGTCTGTGAATCTGTTTCTGTTTTGTAAATAAGTTAATTTTTATTATTTTTTTAGATTCCACAAATAAGTGATGTCATATAATGCTTGTCTTTCTCTGCCTGACTTACTTCACTTAGTATGGTAATCTCTAGGTCCGTCTGTTTTGCTGCAAATGGCAATATTTCACTCTTTTGAATGGCTGAGTAATATTCCATTGTGTAATATACAGGGGTAATTGTTTTTGACTGAAGCATCTGTTGGCTAATGGCACCAGATGCTCCTTTCATTGAACAATTTTATACATAGATTGTTCTGGGCAGAGAGGGAGAGAGTGCTTAGCAGTTGACTGTTCATCTTATAAATTTCTTGTCTGTTCCTTCCTTGTTTGAGCTTATGTTTGATGTCAGTAAACATTTGTTGATTAACAATATGGAAGAAGTGAGGTTTTGACCCTGGGACACAGAGGCACTGAGGGCGGAAGGCTTGTAAATTCTCTTTCTGAAAAATACAAACTGAGTGAGATAATCTCTCAAAGTTCCCTCAGAGTGAGTTCCCTGTAGACTCCGTGGGACTATAGGTCCCTCCAGATGGACTCAAAATATAACATTTTAAAAAGACAGACTCCCAACTGCATCCAAATTATATGCCCATTGGTTTACTAGATAATCCTTTTTGGGGTTAGATTTCCCGTAAAATGTTGCAAGTCTTTGTCTTGTTCCACAAAAGCAAGTGGGTTTCAACACTTTAAATCTAAATACCCCAAATAAATAATGTTAAAACCTTGCTGCAACACTTCCTGTTTGTATTTCCTGCTGTCATGCAGCTCCTCTCAGCGGGATTGTCTGACCGCATGTGATTTCTACCTTCAGCAGGAAATTACATGGGCAACCTAACCAAGTTCATCCGGAAGGCCCCCCCTCTGGTGCCCGCCTGACCTTCACAGAAAAAAACGTTTAGCAAATTCCCCCTCTTCTTTGTTATGTTGATTGTGGATGAGATCAGCTTCTCCCTCCAGCAAGAAGTTGTTCCAATCTCTCCCCTCTGTCCTTGGGTCACACATGATGGCTATTTCGTGGCCATTTCTATGTAGGATCCTACAAGAGAAGAGGCACATTGTGTACTTCATGGTAGTTTGAAACCGGACACTGAAATTCCTGCAGATTATTGCTCAGCCTGGGGCATGACGGGTAACCTGTAGAAGCCATCAGGGCCGCTCAGGTGACTGGCCGATCTGTAGGATATATATGAGAATGATAGCAGCCCACCTGTGCTGAGGGCACCCTATGGGCAAGTCTATTACAGAGACCTCACATTTTTTCATTCCCTTTATCCTCATAACAAACGGGCAGGTTAAAACTGTTATCAATTTGCATTTTAGGTAGAGAAAGTAAAGTTGAGAGAGAGTAAGTTACTCCCCTAATACCATAATAAGTAACAGCTGAACTTGGACCCAAGACCATGGTACCCCACCGCTGACCCCCTATTTTCATGGTATCGTATTTATGCATCTATGCCCGGGCCAGCCCAGTGCCTGGGACATAGACACACAGTATTTCTGTAGTTGTGAACAGATCTCTACCGTATGGACTTTCCCTTGCATGCCTTCCATTCTACGTTTTAGGAGCTTTAGAAATTTTGGAAGAGAGAGTAGTATTTTAGAACTTGGTCCGTGGGTGGGGCTGGGGGGAGGGACTAATAGCCATACTTCTAAGACAAACTACTCTAATAGTTTTCAGGGGGCTTTGTTATTTTGTTGTGGTTTCGCCAGAAAGGTGATACGGTGGGGGAAGGGAACAGGTCCTGTGATTAAAACATCTGAGTGACAGTGCAGTTCATACATCAAATTAAAAATTTAATTTTATAAAACCAATTTATAACCAAGGCTTGAACTTTGTCAAGAAGTTGCTATTAAGGATATCTGCTATGGCTGCTCTCAGTGGTTCCCAAGGCCACGGGGTAGATGGAGTTAGCGCGCTTCTTGTCTGTTGTTGATTGTCAACAGATCAGTTAGCAAGTTGAAAGGCAGAGTGTTATCTGAGAAGATACCACCAGTGCTTATCTTAGACAAACTTTGAAAAGAGAATGGGAGAAATGAATTGAGTGAAGTTTGGTCTTTTTCCCATCTCTGTGAGCTCCCTCCTGAGCTGTCACCTCTCTTTGGGCAGAGGTTAACCCAGGCTGATGAAATTTTAAAGAGTCTGTCCACAGCTAGCGCTTCTTCCCAGGATGCCGCAGCCGTCAAACACACAATCAATGCCATCATCTAAAACTCCCCCTTTCCTCTCTCCTTTGCTGTGGGGAAGGGTAGGTTGAAAGGAGCCGTGGTGAGTAGCTTCCTTCCCAAATGTGTATCACCCTTTGGGCCTTTCTCCCGAATCTCTGGCCTCTGCGGTCTTGATATTCTTCCTCAAGCCCATTCATTCTTCCCGAAAGTCACTCTTTCCAGATGCTATTACATTGCAGACAACCCTTTACAGTTCTAGCCTCATGCCTGCACTGGGGGTTTCTCATGAAAGTTTCTAGCACAGAGCAGCACGCCTGGCACTGAATGGGTGCTGTAGCCTAGACAAAAAGTGGGCACAAGAGATCCAGAGTCAGATGTGCCTGATCTGATGCCTTTCAGCCAGGTCCTCCCAGGTTGACATTCCTTTAGGGCAAGTTCTTTTTTTTTTTTTTAAATTTAATTTTATTTATTTTTTTTATACAGCAGGATCTTATTAGTCATCAGTTTTATACACATCAGTATATACATGTCAATCCCAATGGCCCAATTCGTCACCCCACCCCAGCCCCCGTAGGGCAGGTTCTTAATCTCAGCGCTGTTGACATTTTGGGCTACATGAGTCTTCCTTGTGGAGCCGTCCTGTGCGTTCCTGGCCTCCATGTCTAGATGCCACCGCCACCCCAACTGTGACAACCAAAAACGCCCCAGACTCTGCTAAATGTCCCCTGGAAGGGCGAAGTCACCTGCACTTGAGAACCACTGCTTTAGGGAATTCCCACGTCTAAGCTCACGTGGTCGGCTCCCCCTTGCAAGCAAACCCGTCCCTCGGGGTTAACCTGTACTCTCCGTGTTTACAGACGTGAGTCCAAACCAAAGGTGCAATTCATTCGCTGAAATTAATAAACAGACAGGAATTGGAAAATAATGATAAAATTAGTGAAAGGCAGACCTGTAGCTGGAATGTATTCAAAGTTTAGTGCCCTTTATCTGGCAAACCTGCAGCAGTCACCTTGTAACCCGAGGCTGCAGGGAGGGAGCTGGGTGGGGCTGGGTGCGTGGACAGTACTCAGAACTCTGTTTAGGGAGACCCTGCCCGTGGGCCTGGCCCGAGGTGGCCTAAACTCTGGGTGGGATGGATTAACATATCTATAGAAAGATTTCGAGCTGCTGGGCCTAACTGACCTCACCTTTGCTGGGATTTGCCAAGTCATCCCATTTCCTGGGTCTACACGGGGAACCACGTGCTACATGCCCAGGTCTCGCTGGTAATCGCCTGGCTCCGAGCACAGGCCTCCAGCTGTGGTGGGTGTTTCCAGCCTCTCCCTCCTTCTGGTCTCTGGTCTCCAGCGCTTCCCACTGGGTTGCAGGCCACCTTCCCTGTCTGTCCTGGACCGCGCCCTGCTTCAGGTAAGGCTCGCTCCTCAGCCCCATCCGTGCCTGGGGCTCCCACACAATGCCAGAATCTTCTTACAGCGTTTCTGAAGCCTTGTGTCCAGCCTGTTCTTGGCTGGGCCCTGAGGGTACACGGATGAGCCAGACAGGGTCACTGCCTGGAGGACGGGACGGCAACCTCAGTGGGTCATGTTCACCCACTGGAGGGAGAGCGCAGAGCACCGTGGGAGCATAGAGAGGGGAGCCCCTGACCCCCCCCATCCAGCCTGGGGCTTCAGAAATGCTTCCTAGAAGGGGGTTGCTAGCGCTGGGGTGCTCTCTTTACAGAGGGGCCGGGTGTGAATCAGGAAGTGATCCGAGGTGAGAGTGCCAGGTGGTGAAGGGGCCTGGACGGCAGGGACAGTGAGACGGGGGACACCCCGTCCCCTGGAGCCTGTGAACTGATCGGGCTGCCGTCGTAGGCGGGGAGAGCCCCGTCAGGCTGCTGCCTTGGTCCAGGAGGCCCAGGTGGAGGCCAGGCCTGGGAGGACGATGCGGAAAGAGCCGGGCCGAGAACTCCGGGAGATGGAGCCCCAGGATTTTGTAAATGGGTTGTACAGAGGGCCTCTTTGATGCTCTGGGATACTAAGTACAGAAAGAAACCTTTCCTGTAATACTCTTCCCAAAGGATCACCTCTATGATGCTTTGTAATGTAGTCATTTATGCACTTTATTAATATCAACCCCCTTTATTCAGCATTTACTACTGTGTTGTGTGCTCCGCCTGTCCGATCCCATTTTGTCCTTAGCCAGCCTCGTGGATTGTGAATTCTGTCCTCTAGTCTGACTTGAAACTGAGGCTCAGGGCTAGCAATACCTGTTGGTGGAGCAAAGACTGTGCCTTCTGACCTATAGAGAATTATAAAAGCATCTTATTTACTTGTATGATGTATTCTTTCCCACAGTTTCCCTGGATCTTCTTTTGGGGGAAAGGATTTCGATAGCTTCAAAGTGTGCAGAAATTCATCTTAACCTCCCAAATCATGCGGAAGTTTAAGAAGTTACTTAAGACCAAACAATATAATGAAAGTTTCATGGTGTCTCTAAAATCCTCATTTGACCTCCATTCCTAGAGGAATAATAAGAGTTAACATTTAAGGGAGACAGAGAGAGAGGACCACAGAGATATTTTAGATGTGCCTGATTATTTTAATTATTTATGTTGGTTCCAATTTTAGCCAGATTGGCACTTCCTCCTTTCTGCTTCTGTCTTCTGAAACGGCTGAACTGTGATTTGTCTTTAAGACAGTCTGGTTTAAAAAGCTTCCCTCTGGCCTGACTCCCCAGAGAAGACGTACCTTCTGTGCTTTGCAAGGCTGGGAGCTCGCTGTGTCCTGTGGGTGCTGGGCGGGCCCTGAGTTGCAGTTTCCTAATTGAGCACGTGACATAACCTTGCCTGCTTCTCTGGGCAGGGAGAGGATTCTCCTGGCGGTCAAGGTGTCCTTCCCTTGTCAAAGGCCACAGGAACGTTTCATTAATGAGAGTCCGCAGACTACCAGGCCCGCGTCTTTAGCCGCTCCCTGCTGGGCCTAGTAGACCGGCAGCCTTTAGGACCCCGGGAAGCAGCAGGGCATAAGGGGAAGCAGGGCTGTGCCACAGAGCCTGGGTTCGGCCCCAGCTGTGGCCACCTGCTTACTCTCTGTGGGACCTTGGGCTCCTTGAAACCAGGGACTGTCTTAGTCTGTGCTGTCCCCTGGCACTGGGAAGTGGCCTGGCACATCCTGGGTCCTTGTCTCCCGATCCCATGAAGGAGGGGTCCAGGGGGGATGCAGATTCTTCACCCACCTCATCTGGGGGCCACCTGGGGCATGTGCCAGCTGCGGGGTAAACTGGGCCCAGCTCACTCAAGCATCAGTTTCGCCAGAAGATCCAAGGGAAAAGAATTTTTACAACGAAAACAGACATGGACATGCCATGACATAATGCAAAATTTACGTGACCTTTTAAGACAATACAGAAGACTTTTTCAGGCTGGGTTGTTTGGATGGCTTTAGGCCTTAGCTCCAGACCCTTCCCAGTTAGTTTCCTCTGCTGAAGGGAATATTTCTGTGGACTTTCTTGAGAAGAAAAAACGGAGCTGGGTAATCTCTAGCTGGCTGTGTGAAGGAACAGTCCTTTGCCTTCCCCTGCTTCCTGCTCTCTCCAGTGGTGAGTCTTGGGGACAGGATGGGATGGCGCCGGCCCTGAGTAATCCCTGAGAGTTTACCCACCTGCTCCTAAAGGTCTAACTGATGGAAGGTTGCTTGGATCCCTTTTTGTCTCTAGTCACCACCTTTTGTGCCCTCCCTCCCTTGATAATGGAGTTAATAGCTTCTCTGGATGAGCCCAGCCCTTGTTCTTTTCTTTCTGATCTCTCTTCCTCTCCCAATACCTTGACTATCTCTTGGACAAGGAATCAACTCTTCTTGCTGGCTGACATCTGTTATCTTATCGTTTGGGGGTGAGTTACCTTTCCTGTTCTCATAAAGCCTTCCTGCATGGGGTTATCTTTTGAAATCTGAATGAAACAGTCAGGCAGGTGAAATTTGCCAATTCAGATACTAACATGCTATCCTAAAGGTACCCCTCACTCAAAGCGTCTCAAACATTCTCCAGAATAACCTCACCCAAACCTCCTGCGTGAAATGAAAAGCTTGGATAGAGCTCATTGTAAGAGATGCAAAGAGAGCCCAATACCTAACTACCCCAATAAACCACTTTTTTTTTTTTCCTTTACAGTAAGACGTTGGAGGAAAAAAAAAAATCTGAGCTATGGACTTTGCCCAGCCACAAGCAAACCAAGTGTTTCTTTTTAGTGTATTAGAGAATAATAAGGAAGAAGGATGGGGCTTGTGGGTGTGTGTGTGTACATGCTCTTTTTAAAATCATGTTATTAAGTGCATATATGAAGTGTCACTTGACCCAACATTTCATAGTAATCTTTTTTTAACTTTTTGGCCACGCCCCTCGGCATGTGGGATCTTAGTTCCCCAACCAGGAATCGAATCTGTGCTCCCTGCATTGCAAGTGTGGAGTCTTAACCACTGGACTGCCAGGGAAGTCCACATAGTGATCATTTGAAAATGGAAATGGTGCTGTCAAATTATCAAGGTGCTGTGGGCTCTGTGCATTAGAAGTACTACCATCTGTTCCAGGGAAATTCACATTAGAATGTCTCTGTGACACAGGCGACGGGATTGGCATTCTGGGGGGAAAGTGGAGAAAAGGTACCCTCTCCGCAGGGACTTTATCTAATTCAGATTAAACCGAAAGTCTGCTGAAACATATCCCATTTAAGAGATGGTAAACATATCCAGCCATGTGGAACGCAGCCCCAGATCTGAAGTATAAAGTGAGAAACATTATTGTCAAAAGCCTGTGTACTTCGTTAGGCTTAATCTGATTTTTCCGGAAACCTACTTAGCTCGCAAAACACTGAAATGACTGGCTTAGCCAGCTTGGTTCTCTGTTTTCCTGGGTAGATGGTAGAAAAGCAGCAATTGATGGCAGGGCGGGAAAAGAAAGAACGGGGAACTAAACGGTCCTGAGCTGTCCATATTGTCCCCAGCAGACTTCATTTCCTAAGGCAGGAGAGTCCAGGTGACACTGGAAAGATTGTCACCAAAACGAAAGTTCTGTCAGTTTTACCTTTTGGCAACTTAGTTACACATTTTAGCTTTCCGGATAGTTTCTCCTTGCAGAACATGTCTCTGGCCGGCCCAGGTGAGGGAGGAGCTTGCTGTAGTTGGGGTCCCGGTGGCCTGCTCCCGGCTCCCGGCTTGGCGCTCATTTCAGAAGCTGCGCGCCGAGCTGCCCTTCCGAGCACGAAATGGAGTCTTTGACATTAAAACAGAAGCAGGAGGGGGTTTAATCAAAGGCAGGAGGAGTGAGCCCATGTGGAGCTGCTGGTGGAGGCCTTGGTGACCTGCACGAACACTTGGTCTTCGATGCAGAGTCAGGGGACCAGCCACGGGTCCTGTGAAGGGAGGAAACGGCTGCTGTGGTGAAGGGGCCGCCTCTCACTCCCTGAATTCAGGTCTCAGTGGCAGAGCCTCGGCTGTGGGCTCAGCCTTGCCTGTTCGTTAGAATCACCTGCCTTGGACTGGCTGGTCGACTCACTGGTTCCTTGTTTTTTGTTTTTAAGTTTTCTAGGTGTTTCCAGTGGTCTGGGAGAACTTGGACCACTGATGGAAGGAGGGTGACTAGCAGGAAAGTGATGGGACAAAAGGAAAGCCAGAGCCATGACAAAGGCGGTGGTGACGGTGACGGTGACAGTGATGATGACGGAGATGGTGATGGTGACAGCGCTGGTGACGATGACGGTGATGATGACGGTGACGGTGACGATGGCGGTGATGGTGACGGTGATGATGGTGATGATGAGTGATGGTGACGATTATGGTGACAATGACGATGGTGACAGTGATGGTGATGATGGTGATGATGACGGTGATCATGACGGTGATGATGACGGTGATCATGACGGTGATGGTGACGGTGATGATGACAGTGATGGTGACGGTGATGATGGTGATGATGACAGTGATGGTCACGATTATGGTGACAATGACGATGGTGACAGTGATGGTGACAATGATGGTGATGATGACAGTGACGGTGATGGTGACGATGATGGTGAGGATGACGGTCATGATGACGGTGATGATGACGGTGACAGTGATGGTGACGATGATGGTGAGGATGACGGTGAAGATGATGCCACATTTAAGATTACCGTGTACCAGGCAGGGCTCTAGAAACAACTTAATCCTCACCACAACCCCATGAAGTAGGGACTATTACTGTCTCCAGTTTACAAGTGAAGAAACTGAGGTTAAGTAATTTGCCCAGGGTCAAGTAGCTGATAAAGGCAAACCGGCTCTTGGCTCCTGAGCCCCTGCTCAGGCGTGAAGGTTGCTACGTTTACACCGTGGAGCCCTTCAGATACTCAGCATTCAAGGTCCCCTATTATACGAAGGCAGCAAGAAGCTACAGGCCTCCTTCTTAACTAAAGACAAAGACATAAAGAGGATAAAACCAGTGGCAGGGAACCCCCTTCTCTGATTTTGTTTTATTTTTCCCGACATTCTTGGATTTTACTTTAATGATGTGGTGGAGTGTTAGGGTAGAAAGAGTCTGGAAGTTTCTGTCATCTGACCAACATATATTTCTAGAAAAGAGGTAGAGTTAATTAAATTACTGAGTTTTCCCACATCAAATACAGCTTGGAACATTACATCAGTAGCTGGATTTAGGGAAAGTAAAATATCCCACCTGACTGTTTGCTTTGTTTATGATGATGCCCTGATCTGGGCACAGGACAGCAGCTACGTTCCACTGACATGATAGTCAAGTTACTAATTACACCACAAGCTGGGCATTTCTCCGCAACGGTGTGCTGCACGTGACTGACTGTTCCAGTCGTTCGCATTATGAATATTTATTAACTGCCTGTCATGGCCAGGTCCCTGCTGGCCTCTGGATACCAAGTGAGAAACACTTCAGTGCCTAAGGAGTTCAGGCTTGTGGGAAGGCAGACATACACAGGAAGGGAAGCGTCATTCGTTTACGGATGTTATGTGGCCTCGGTACTGTGCTGAGCCTTTCGCATCGTTAAGCCAGGCAGTAAGGAATCACTCCTGCACGCGGTTAAGTTCTGTAATGGTGAACGTAGCAGCGAGGAAAGAAGGGACCGCGACAAGGCTGGGAGGGCTGCATCCAGCTGCCCCGGAGGAGGGGCCGCGGGATGGTACAGGCGAGGGCAGCTTGGTTGGTTGGTTGGTTTTGGGCCGCGCCGCGTGCCACGTGGGATGCCACGTGGGATCTCAGCTCCCCGACCAGGGATCGAACCTGCACCCCCTGCATTGGAAGCGCAAAGTCTTAACCACTGGACCGCCAGGGAAGTCCAGCTAGGGCAGGTTCTGAAGGATGACCACACACGGGGCAAGTCAGCGATGGGAGGGAGGGGGAGGGGGAGAGGAGGGCATCAGGCAGATGGGACAGGAGACACAGGGGCTGAGAAGCATGAAAGAGAACTCTGTCCGGAAGATTCCAAGAGCTGGGTGTGGTGCCCTCCTGCACGAAGCCTGTCCCGACCTCTCCGGGGACTCTCATTCATCTCGATTTTTATTCTGAAGGCACGCTGTGCCTTCCAGGAGAGTAGCTCCTAGCCTTGGCTTTACAATTTATATTTTCTTATCGTCTGTCCCACAGCATAGAAATCTCCGGAGGCCACATTCGGTGTCTCCACTTCCCAGGATGGTGCCTCAGTAAATGTTTGTTCAAGGAGTGAAAGGCATCTTCTGAGCAGGGGGTGAAGAGAAATAGACACTGAGGTGGAAGTGGCTGCCATCCGCAAGGCTTACTGCTCTGAGGTCCGTCCCTGTGCTTCTTTTTTCTTCCCTTTCTTTCTATTTATTTATCTGTGGCTGCATTGGGTCTTCGTTGCTGCGCGCAGGCATTCTCTAGTTGCTGCGAGCCGGGGCCACTCTTCGTGGCGGTGCGCGGGCTTCTCATTGCGGTGGCTTCTCTTGTTGCGGAGCACCGGCTCTAGGCGCATGAGCTTTGGTAGTTGCAGCACGTGGGCTCAGTAGCTGTGGCGCGCAGGCTCGCGGGCTCTAGAGGGCAGGCTCAGTAGTCGTGGCGCACGGGCTTAGCTGCTCCTCGGCATGTGGGATCTTCCCGGACCAGGGCTCGAACCCGTGTCCCCTGCATCGGCAGGCGGATTCTTAACCCCTGTGCCTCCAGGGAAGTCCCTGTCACCGTGTTTCATGGGTTGGTAGTGTGTCCCATTGTTTTGCTGAGCTGTGATCCATTGTATGGATAAACCACGTCTTATTTACTTGCTTAACTGGTAATGGACATTTGGATGGTTTTCAGCTTTCATGTGAATTTAAATTTAATACTTTTATTCCTGATCCAAAGCACAGATATTTCTAGAAATAAGTCCCATTTTCCTTGTCACTTTATCCCTATCCCAGCATCCCATTTGGGGGACACGAATTTCCATAGCAAGAGTTTAGAGGAAAACTGGGGCAGCTGCCCCGACCCCTCCCTGGCCACAGGGGCTCAGTGACACTAGCACAGTGACTGTTTTGAATTTGATACGAGAAGTTGATCCAATTCACCACCCTGACTCTGGGAAAAGGGAAAGCCTTCTGGAGCTAAAATTGGAGGCCAGGGACATAAATTCTTGATTTCTGTCTTGTTGCTTCGTTTGCCTTCCACCATCCAGAAAATGTGAAGATTTCGATGTTGACGGACTGATGGATCCATTTCTTTTCCTTCAATTACTTATCTCCCCACTGATTTCATTAACCCACTTTTGGCAATTCTCCAGATTTCATTCACGAACTCTTTCCGTAATGTCTGCTGCGGTGGCCGGGGGGGCGTGCTGGCTCCTGGGAGGACCGTGTGAGGCCCCAGACACCACACCTGCCTCATGGAGCTCTGCTCCGGGGAAGCTTTGTCAGCAACTGCTCTGCTTGGCATTAAAGGGCAGCTGATCTTTTAGCTCTAAGTAGTATGTCTTGCACATATTGGAGCCTTGCAATTTCATCTGAACTTAATGATGGTGAGTCTGCTATAGCAAATACGGTCTACTTCCACCTTGAGTGGGTTTGACCAGAAGCAGAGTATTCAGTCTCAGGTATTCAGAGCAGCCTTGCATGAAGGGGAAAACACCTTTGATCCACTGAAGATTTCCTCTGGATCTTAAGCCAAAGCCTAGATTGCGGCAGTAGCTGCTGTTGGCATGAGTGTCTGGGGGTGAGTTCACGCTGCTCTTTGAGGCTGCCTGGGAAACTCAGAGGTGGTGAAAATCCTTCCAGCCTTTCCCACAGGCTATACTCAGGGTCAGAGGTGAGGTCCCCTCCTACCTTATTCGTGGCCCAGCCTCACAGAAGTCATGCCAGTGTGAGAAGACCCGCTGTACACCCTGGCAGCGCCCAGGCCGGCACCAACGTGGCATCAGCAGACCTGGGCTCCGTCATCTTGCTCTGTCCCCTGGGTGAGCGGAGAGCCCCCTTTTCCTGCAGGCTGGAACTCCCCTCGGCCTCATTCACTCCTTCATTCAAACAGCGCCACGACATGTGTGCTTCTATCGCATGTGGACTGAGAGCTGACTATGCTTAGGTTTTGTCTTCTGTAGGGCCGGGAGTTTGTTATGTGTTTTTAAACAACTATGAGATATAATTCACATGCCATAAAGTTCACCCACTTTAAGTGTACAATCAGTGGCTTGTAATATATTGTAATATACACAGAGTTGTGCAACGGTCACCACCACTATCTACTTTTAGAACATTTTCATCACCTCAGAAAGAAACCCCTTACCCATGGGCATTTCCCATCCCCCCTGCCCTCTGGCCCTGGACAGTCACTAGGCTACTTTTTGTCTCTAGATTTGCCTATTTGGGACATTTTGTATAAACAGAATCGTACCATGTGTGGTCTTCTTTGACTGGTTTCTTTCACTTAGTGGAATGTTTTTGAAGTTCACCCATGTTGTACCGTGTATTGGTAATTCATTCTTTCTTTGCGGCTGAAGAATATTCCACTGTAGGGCTATCCATGCGTCAGTTTTTTATTTATCCATGTGTCAGTTGATGGACTTTGAGGCTGTTTCCATCTTTTAGCGATTATGAATAATGCTGCTGTAAACGTTCGTCTGCAGGGTTTTGTGAGGACTTATTGTTTTCATTTCTTTTGGGTAGACACCTATGAGTGTTAATTTCTGGGTCATACATATGGCAAATCTGTTTAATATCTGAGGAACTAGAGCTAGGTGTTTTTCACTCACTTCTCTCTCCAAGTCTTCTCTGAGGCTAAGGAAGCATAATACTTCGCATAAATGTCTCAGATTTTCAAATCCAATACCCTTTGGTATTCAGACCTATATCAAAATGTTGTTATGGAATTAGTGTAGGAGAATTTGATCTGGGAGGTACCACAGGAAAGGAATGAAGAAGTGACTCTCAGAAGGGTTGGTTCAACTCAAATAGTGGCGATTTTATTGGGTTTTATCAGGGAACTAAGGCGATGTCCCTTTCAACCTAGGGTATTCTTGGACTGGAAGTGCTGTGCAGGTTAGCTGGCTCTGTACCGCCCTCGGAACAGCACAAATGGTTTGCTGCGTGTGTGCAGCAGTTTGTGCTTTTTCTTAACAGTTTTCGGGCACTAGCTGTTTTGAGTCCAGGCGTTGTATTTCCAGAGCTCTCCACTCTGCCAGGATTTGCTTTCTTAGAAACCAGGAAGAAAGTCGTGTGAAGAGCATTATCTGAAACCAAAAAGCACTTGCTTTTAGCACTGAATCCATTTTTTTGTTGTTCTGTCATTTGAGTCTGTATTTACTCATCTCTAAGAATTAAATTACCGTGAGAATGAAGCTTAGATCAAGGACTAAGGAGTAAATCTCCCGGCAGTAAACCACTGGCTAACGAATACTTCTTTCCTTGGGAAGGAACAGTTGAAATGGTACCCGAGGTTTTGTTAAGAAAGTACTTTTTCCCGTATCCTCAGTACTTAGTTATTTCTCACCGCGTACAGAGCAGGGACAGAGATGTAAAGAACATAATCGTGAAAAAGGTGACCATGGATTATATGTGTATAAGTCGTTTAAAAATTTTTTGGTATTTCAAGTCAGTTGTCTTATTTTTCACCCTCAATAGTTTTGTGAGGCAGGCTGATGGAAATAATAAAGCGGAGACTGAGACTCAGAGAAGGTATGGGACCAGTTTAGTGACCAAACTAAACAAGGTATAGAACTTCCCTAAGCCTCCATTTCCTTATCTGTAACATGGGTACACTGAGAAATCAGAGAGCAATTCCAAGCAATATACAATATATGTTAACATGCATAAGTAATCTGAAAAATGTGTAAAAATTTGAGCTTTTTTTTAACTTAACTATATTACCAGAGTGGTAAATACTCTTGGTTGAATAATTAGAATATACAGTGTAAAAATTTGAGCTTTTTTTTTTTTTTTAACTTAAATATATTACCAGAGTGGTAAATACTCTTGGTTGAATAATTAGAATATACAGTGTAAAAATTTGAGCTTTTTTTTTTTTTTTTTAACTTAAATATATTACCAGAGTGGTAAATACTCTTGGTTGAATAATTAGAATATACAGTGTAAAAATTTGAGCTTTTTTTTTTTTTTTAACTTAAATATATTACCAGAGTGGTAAATACTCTTGGTTGAATAATTAGAATATACAGTGTAAAAATTTGAGCTTTTTTTTTTTTTTTAACTTAAATATATTACCAGAGTGGTAAATACTCTTGGTTGAATAATTAGAATATACAGTGTAAAAATTTGAGCTTTTTTTTTTTTTTTAACTTAAATATATTACCAGAGTGGTAAATACTCTTGGTTGAATAATTAGAATATACAGGGAAGCATAAAGCAGAAAAGTATCATTGCCCATTATGTCTCTAACCCAGCGGTCCCCAGCCCTCGGGCCACGGACCAGTGTTGGTCATGGCGTCTTAGGAACCGGGCCGCACAGCAGGAGGCAAGTGGAGGGCAAGCGAAGCTTCATCTGTATTTACAGCCACTCCCCATGGCTCACATTACCACCTGAGCTCCATCTCCTGTCACCATTATAGTGAGCTGTATAATTATTTTATCATATGTTACAATACAATAAATACAATATTTCTGTATATACAATATAATAATAGAAATTACAATAAATGTAATGTGCTTGAGTCATCCCGAAACTATCCCCCCCCCCCTCGCGATCTATGGAAAAATTCTCTTCCACGAAACCAGTCCCTGGTGCCAAAAGGGTTGGAGACCGCTGCTCTAACCCAAAACATCTTCCGAGTGTGTTAAATTTTGAAAAGAAATTTATTAATATCTAGTGAAGCTGGAGGATGTCACGTCAGAGTGATGCAGCGATTCCAGTACTCAGTGCACTATCTACAACAGAGAAAAAAAGTGGAAATACTCTAAATGTCCATCAGTATGGTAATAGATTAATTTTTGGTGTAGCCATACGAAAGAATACTCTTCCAAAATTAAAACGACTAAACTAGATGCATAAAATTTCAGAAATTTAGTGTTGAGTGTAGAAAGGAAATCCCAAAAGGATTCAAATATTATTTACACACATCTTTACAACGTAAAAAGTATATGTTGTTTGTGAATACATGTACAGTAAAAGAACAAAAACATTGAAGGAAACACCAATTTCAAACTAAAATAGCAGAAGTTGCTTCAATATCTATATATTTTATTTCCTAAAAAAATGAAGTTAACGTGACTAGATATCAATGTGGTAAAATGTTTTGTGTATTTTAAATATTTTTGATATTAAAAAAAGAGCTTGACTTACCAACTAACTACTTCCTAAGCGTAGAGATGCACTGGGTTTTTTTTTTTTTTTTTTCTCATATGGTGCATGTTTTTGTTGACTTTGTATATTGTAAACCTCTTTTTGTCCCAAAATATATTTCCTCATTGTTCTTCCTGGCCCTCCCAAGACCTTCTGTTCCAATTTAATTATTTTCTCAGAGAAATTTTTAGAAGAAGTAAATGCTGGGGCTTCCTGTTAATATCTTATAATTATTTTTTAGTTATTCATTTGTAATTGTTCATAATTATTTCTAGTTCGTTTATGATATGTTTGTTCTCTGACACTGGAGGAGCTCATAACCTAAAAGCAGAGGCAAAATTAAAGTCTGCTTTAGTCAACACACAAAGAATCCATTAGGAGTTAGGAACTCCTCGAAGTTTGGGAATTTACATTGTAGCTTTTATATACTATTATGGGGCTTCCCTGGTGGCGCAGTGGTTGAGAATCCGCCTGCCGATGCAGGGGACACGGGTTCGTGCCCCGGTCTAGGAAGATCCCACGTGCCGCGGAGCGGCTGGGCCCGTGAGCCGTGGCCGCTGAGCCTGCGCGTCCGGAGCCTGTGCTCCGCAACGGGAGAGGCCACAACAGTGAGGCCCGCGTACCGCAAAAAAAAGAAAAAAAATAAAATAAATAAATATATACTATTATGAAAAATACCAATTAAGCAAATGTCTGGCTTGGAAAGGATTCTCTCGTCCCTGTTTCCGGACCTCAGACAGTGGCTGCTGCTCGCCTCTCCCTTCATTTTCCCCGTGCCCTGGGCCTCCCCGCAGTGTGTCTGTGTCTCGGGCCTCCCCGCAGGGTCCCTGTGTTCCAGGTTGTTGGTCCCTTAGCAGAAAATGGTCCAGGGGCCTCGCGAGGCTTCGGCGTCCTCTCTATTCCTGCGGAATTCTTTTTTTGTTGTTACTTTAATTAATAGTAATCTTTTATTTATTCATTTATTTTTATGTTTATTTTTGGCTGTGTTGGGTCTTCGTTTCTGCACGAGGACTTTCTCTAGTTGCGGCAAGTGGGGGCCGCTCTTCATCGCGGTGCGCGGGCCTCTCACTATCGCGGCCTCTCTTGTTGCCGAGCACGGGCTCCAGACGCGCAGGCGCAGCGGCCACGGCTCACGGGCCCAGCCGCTCCGCTGCACGTGGGATCCTCCCGGACCGGGGCACGAACCCGCGTCCCCCGCATCGGCAGGCGGACTCTCAACCACTGCGCCACCAGGGAAACCCCCTGCGGGATTCTTGTTCTGGGTTCTTGAGATACACTGTTGAAGAAAACAGCCTAAAACTCCTTGCCGTGCTATGGCGTCCATTCCCTAATCACACATTGGTAAGGAATCCCTTTTAAAAACATGAGGTACTTTTCCTGTCTGCTTTCCTTTTTTCTCCTGCAGAAACCCTCCCATAGGTGGATTGGTACAACATAAGAGAATCCTTCTGGTCTTTGAACGGGAAAAATAAGGCCCAGTAAGTGGCTTCTGCGTCCACCTTGGTTTCCCTCATTCCCATCGGAGATTATGTTGGCTCGAATGTAGTTCTAAGGTACAGCTTCCTGATTTCCTGCGGATCTTTAACCAGTGACTGGGGAAGGCTGTAATGCACAGTTATATTTTCCTCCTAAGAGAGTAAACGTCAGGTGGGCAGGAACTCAAGGCACCAGGGGAAGAAAGAATGCTCAGAGCTTTGTCCCTCCGTCGCAGGGATCGAGCTGCGCCCTGACTCTGTAGGTACCAGGTTTTCATCTGTTAAGTGAGTGGTTGGTTAGTGTATTAATCCCTGTTTATTGGTATTTGATGTATGATTATAGTATGAATTAATGGAGGAGGAAAAGATCTTCCAATAAACGCCTTGGATACAGCTCATTAAATATTTGGAAATAAACCCATTTAGATTCTCGTGGAGCACCATAGCCAAAAAATAAATATCAGATCTAAGAGTTAAAAATATATAAAATTGGACTTCCCTGGTGGTCCAGTGGTTAAGACTCCGGGCTTCCACTGCAGGGGGCACGGGTTCAATCCCTGGTCAGGGAAGTTCCACATGCCACGTGGTGTGGCAAAAAAAAATAAATAATAATAATAATAAAATATATATATATATATATATATATATAAAATTAATCATGGAAAAAGGAGATGAAATAAGTGAATGTGTACCAGTTTTCTTCAGGACAAGAATTAAGGGTAGAAGGAAGACCTTTCAAAGCCTAAACTTTCTGAAAGAAATCACAGCTTTTACTCCATAATAATTTAAGGCTTTAATGAGCTAAAAATACTGGAAAAATTGGTCACTCTAAATGGAATAGTTAAAATGTTATTCTATTTAATATATGAAGAGCTCGTGCAAATCAATATACAAGAGATAAGCGGGCAGTAGATAAAATAGACAAGTCGTGACAGAAAGCAGTAGTTTAATAAATGTTAAGAAAAAATCCACTGCACTTATAACCCCCAAAATGCAGATTAAAACAGAGACACAACTTTTAATGTATGAAGCATTAATCGGGTTTTTGTTGCTTTTAGATGAGAATTCTTATCGCCGACAAACGTGGTGGAATGTGTATTTTTGTAAATTGCTAGTTAGAACATAAATAGCTATAAACTTTTTGGAAATCAATTTGGCAAAATTCACTAGATGCCTTAAAATGTTTTTTCCTTGAACCCAGAAATCCTGCCATGTGGGAATTTATTCTAAAGATATTACCCAAAATTAAGGGGAAAAAAAGGGGCTTATACCCTGAATTGTTAATTGTTGCATTACTTATTATTATTATTTTTAAATAAATTTATTTATTTATTTATTTATTTATTTTTGGCTGTGTTGGGTCTTTGTTGCTGTGCGTGGGCTTTCTCTAGTTGTGGCAAGTGGGGGCTACTCTTCATTGCTGTGCGCAGGCTTCTCATTGCAGTGGCCTCTCTTGTGGCAGAGCACGGGCTCTAGGCTCGCGGGCTCAGTAGTTGTGGCGTGCAGGCTCAGTAGTTGTGGCTCGCGGGCTCTAGAGCGCACGCTCAGTAGTTGTGGTGCATGTGCTTAGTTGCTCTGCGACATGTGGGATCTTCCCAGACCAGGGATCGAACCCATGTCCCCTGCATTGGTAGGTGGATTCTTAACTACTGAGCCACCAGGGAAGTTCCCTGCATTACTTGTTATTAAAAAGACAAAAGAAGCCTAAATAATACAACGATGAGACAATAAGATAACAATTATGATACGACGTCCAGTGTAACTACTAATGTATTTATATTGGGATAAGGACATTGAAAATGATCTCACTAAAGGTTAAGAAAAGGTTATGTAAAATTGATTTAACAGAAGATAGCAACTATATTTGAAAACGAAACGTCTCTGCAATGGTTATTTATTTATTTTTGGCTGTGTTGGGTCTTCGTTGCTGCACGCGGGCTTTCTCTAGTTGCAGCGAGCAGGGGCTGCTCTTCGTTGAGGTGCCTGGGCTTCTCATTGCGGTGGCTTCTCTTGTTGAAAAGCACGGGTGCTAGGCACACGGGCTCCAGTAGTTGTGGCTCACGGGCTTAGTTGCTCCGTAGCATGTGGGATCTTCCTGGACCAGGGCTCAAACCCGTGTCCCCTGCATTGGCAGGTGGATTCTTAACCACTGCACAACCAGGGAAGTCCCTGCAATGGTTTTATCTAGCAAAGAAAAATAAATAAATAAAAGCCAGTGCCTTCACCGAAGACTAGAAGAAAATAAACCAAAGTGTCAGTGGCCGTATAGGTGGCAAAATTTCTACATTTTAGACTACAAAATTTTTATAATGAATGTGAATTACTGTTATAATGGGGGAAGTTACCTTAAAAAAAATTCATGACTCTGGTTCACTAAGTGACTTACTCTATGAGAGTAATTTCCTTTACTTTTACCAGATTTTATTTTAATAGAAGATTCTTTGTTTAAAGAAAAGTCAACTCTGTTCCCCAACCAACATCTGAACTCCCCTACTGGGGTTTAAGTAGGTAATTTGCTTTCATTTTAGTTATTTTCATGTCAGTTTGATAAATTGCCTCATGCAGTTTCATGAGGTAGAAGAGGATTCTCTGCTTGGTTACAAGATATAACGGTTTAGAAAGAAATCGTGCGGGTTTATCTGCATGGCTTCTGTAGGGAGAGTAAATTGTTGTGTCCTCTGCTCTGTCCTCACTATAATGGGAAAGAAACTTAGGACTTTCTCAGTTCATGTTATCCCTTTGTACATTGTTTTTGACAATTCACGGTTATTGGTATGGAGACTAAATTAGGTTGTCTGGAAATCTGGATTGAATCAACGTGTATTGAGCGTCTATTTATTCTGTAAGAAGTGGAAGGGGTTGGGGGTTCATCCAGGGCCTGGAAATGATTACTCAATAAATGCTTTAGTTTATTGGGCATGATACTCAGCCACATAAAACACAGAGAGGGGCTCTGTAAGAATCCCCTGTGCTTACTTTCAGAAGTCTAATGCAATGGTATAAATAGAGCTGTAACAATAAATATGAATCAGTAAATTTTTGGCTTAATGGATGAATGGGTAGCTTGGTGGACAGACGACCTAATGAATGAATAAAGTTGTCAGTGGATTAATGAATGTTTGCATGAATCCCGGAATACCTGTTCCAGATTCTACGTAACAGAAATTGGAAGGAACATCACTGCTTTCACCAAGCATCCTCTATTCTTGAGCTTTGTGACTCAGGAAAGTAGAAAAAGAAAAGGAGAGAGAGAGAAGGCCCTGTTTTGTGTTTTATCACTGCTGTTCTTAATGAAACTTTTTGAGGAATAGCCAGTCCATAATGACCCCAAAAGCATCGTTCATAGCTGAGTACTTCAGTATTCCGTGATCGTATTTCAGATCTATCTAGAAACAGGGATACTGTAAGTCAACTTATTTTGGGCACTCACAGCCAGCAATTCTGTCTTCAATAAATGATTCATGTCAGGAAAGCATCTAAGTGCATTTGTTTTCTAATAAGTCTCTCTTCAGGTCCATTATGCGTGAATCAAGTCGGGGAAATTGCCTGGGTTCATTGGCATCCCTTTATGAAAATCAAAGAAATGAAAGATTTGAAATCTAGTCTTATCGATCTCCCAGTGTCCCCTACCCTCCTTACCAGAACATGAGGATGGGGAACAGCAGGGGCTCCAAGAACTCAAGGGTCAAGGGCGCTTAACGAGCAGTGAGGACAACGGAGAGGGACCCACCGGCGAGAAAAGAGCCTGGTTACTGGTGTCTGTGATGCAGAAGAAAAAGAAAGATCACTTGCCGGAGCTTCCCTGGTGGCGCAGTGGTTACGAATCCGCCTGCCAACGCAGGGGACATGGGTTCGAGCCCTGGTCTGGGAAGATCTCACATGCCGTGGAGCAACTAAGCCCGTGCACCACAACTACTGAGCTTGTGCTCTAGAGCCTGTGAGCCACAACTACTGAAGCCCACACACCTAGAGCCCGTGCTCTGCAACAAGAGAAGCCACCTCAATGAGAAGCCTGCACACCGCAGTGAAGAGTAGCCCCCGCTTGCCACAACTACAGGAAGCCTGTGTGCAGCAGCAGAGATCCAACGCAGCCAAAAACAATAAATTAAAAAAAAAAAAAAAAAAGATCACTTGCTGTCCCCACCCAAATTAGCTCCTCTGAGCAGACCCTCAGGGACCCACCCCACCTACAGTGAACTCTTGATCACGACACAGCCAGCAGGGTGCTTCCTCCAAACCTTACTCCCTGGTAAGTACCCTGGGGTACTAAGGCCATGTTAGTTTCCATTAATCAGAAGCATTCTAGTTGAGGACGTCTGGACAAGTGGCCCCATTTTCCATTTCCTGTGCCATAGAATTGAGCGTGGTTACAGGTGCCTAAGCGTCCACCCAGCAGAGCCTTTGCACATTCTTTTCTTATCTCACTGACCTCTCCCACCACCCTTGTGGGGTCGGTGTATCTGGCAGAGCCTCCCACTGACAGATAAGGAAGCTGAGATTTCTAGAGGCCAAGTAACCAAGGTGATACGGACACACAGATAGATGATCAATAGTCAAACCCAGCCCCCGACTCAATACTGGTGCCTCCGCTTCTGCATTTATTTCTTCAACCACTAGTAGAGTCACGATTCCTGGGTTCCCAAGGAGGGCCGTAGTCCAGTTGACACGTCCCAGGGCAAAATCAGTTCCCAGTCATAATGCCTTCTGACTTGTATTTGCACCAGTTAGCTGCTACCCATGTCCACGTGGTTTTGTGACATGCTCTTCAAGCTTTGGTTACTGTCACTTCACATCTGCTTGGCTTTCTGAGATGGCCTGTGTCTGATGCTTGGAGCCCCCCCCAAGAGCTGGCAGTTCGGCCATCTGTCCAAGGCTGGTGACCTCTGCTGGTTATGTGCCCTGCTCACGTGGCCACAGGCAGTGTGTCGTCCTCCGCATAACGGTGAGAAGTCATCACTCCTGATGGAGCTGGCGACCCAGACAGACTAGGTGGGCTGTGGGCCAGAAGGAGTGGAGAGATTCGGGCGATCTTCTCAACTTTACTGGAAAACGATGCCGGGGGATGTGCTTGGCGGACTCTGTTCGGCGGAACCCCACGGTGTCCTGGCTTGGCCATTCGCAGACCACGTGCAGTTGTCTGTCCGTCGGGGAGCCTGCTTAAAGGTTAGAGCTCCTCAGTACTGAAGAGGTTAGGGTTGTACCCCTTCCCCCAATGGGTACTGAAAATGAAAATACTGAATTATAAAATAAGTTTAAGGAAATTTCCAACAATGTTTTGAATTTTGCCATAAGTCTGAATTTTAAAGGCATTTTATTATTATTGGTTTTCGGTTTATTTTCAAATATTAAAGAGCAGCTTTTATGAAAAAAAATTAGGTGCCGTGATTTGCTGGGGACGCAAGCACATGTCTGTCTGCACGGGTAACTGGCCCCGGCTTCACACTACTCAGAAGTCTGCCCGCTCCAATCTGCTCCCTTGGTGATGCAGACATACCTTTTATCTGCTCATCCTTTACATATAACGTCTGGCGAGAATTGTGTCCTCAGCTCCTGACTGTAAGACTGTCTGAGGTCAGGGAAATACTGGTATATTCACAGGGCGCCGAAGTGGTGAGGGTCTGGGTCTTGTCAATACTAGTTTTTATTTCTGCTCCGTGAAGTCAGAACAAGGTTCACATTTATTGTATTATGTTCAGCTCTTTTCTTTTTTTAAAATTTATTTTGTTGAATTATAGTTGATCTACAACGAAGAGTTAATTTCTGCTGCACGGCAGCAAAGTGATCCAGTTACACATATACATACATTCTTTTTTTTTTTTTTTTTTTTTTGCGGTACGCGGGCCTCTCACTGTTGTGGCCTCTCCCGTTGCGGAGCTCAGGCTCCGGACGCGCAGGCTCACGGGCCCAGCCGCTCCGCGGCACGTGGGATCTTCCCGGACCGGGGCACGAACCCACGTCCCCTGCATCGGCAGGCGGACTCTCGACCACTGCGCCACCAGGGAAGTCCTACATACATTCTTTTTCATATTCTTTTCCATTATGGTTTATCACAGGATATTGAATAGAGTTCCCTGTGCTATACAGTAGGACCTTGTTGTGTATCCATTCTATATATAATAGTTGGCATCTGCTAATCCCAAACTCCCAATCCAGCCCTCCCCCACCCCTTTCCCCCTTGGCAGCCACAAGTCTGTGTTCTCTATGTCTGTGAGTCTGTTTCTGTTTCATAGGTAAGTTCACTTGTGTCATATCTTAGATTCCACATATAAGTAATATCATTTGGTAATTGTCTTTCTCTTTCTGACTGACTTTGTTTAGTATGATCATCTCTAGGTCCATCCATGTTGCTGCAAATGGCATTATTTCATTCCTTTTCGTGGCTGAATACTATTCCATTGTAGGTATATACCGCATCTTCTTTGTCCAGTCATCTGTTGATGGACACTTAGGTTGCTTCCATGTCTTGGCTATTTGGGGCTGCTATGAACATAGGGGTGCATGTATATTTTTAAATTATAGTTTTCTCCGAACATATGCCCAGGAGTGGGATTGCAGGATCATGTGGCAACTCTATTTTTAGTGTTTTGAGGCACCTCCATACTGTTTTCTTCAACTCCTTTCTTTAATATAATTTCTATGGGAACTAACAGGTGTTACCCAGCATAATGAAGAGGGGCCTCAGAACAGATGGCTGTGAACTGTCTTCCTTTAGGTTGGGAATGGAGACATAATCCCTTCATTAAAACTTGTGACTGGACTTTGGGACGGTCTTACAAGTCACGTGGGGCTCAGAGGCATTCTGGATTGTGTGGACGTCCGAAAAACCACGTTCCAATGAGGAAAATCTTACGAAAACAAACAAAAGAAATGGATCGTGAGAGCCACAGGCGGAAAGCTTAGTAAAACAAAGATGGTAGCTGGTTTTGGGGGGCGGGGGCCCATGGGAAAGGCAGCTGAAGGAGGGGGCATGTCACAGGGAGTCTGGGAGCCCCGGTGGACACTGGTACCCAGAGTGCCCTCCTGAGGCCTGAGCCGGCTGCTGCATCTCATCAGCACGGCATCCCTGGGGACCGGACTGCTGCCTCCATTACACAGATGCAGAAGCTGAGGCTCAGAGAACGCAAGTTCCTTGCCCAGGGCCACACAGTAGGTAGAGGGGCTTGACGCTAGCGGCCGCCTGCCGAGGTCCCCTTAGGCGGCGTGCCTTGGCCACGCGGCTTTGTCACGGCCCGCGTGGGAAGGAGAGAGGTGGGCAGCGTGGTACGACCGCCGTCCTGACCGTGTTGCCTTGGTGACGGCAGGACTGGAGTAGGAGGTGGATTCGACGCTGAATAAAGCTCTCTTTTCTGTTGCGGGTGCCAGCTGGTGATGCGTGTACCTCACGCCTGCTCCTGGAGGCCCTGAGCTGGTCGCAGGCCATCTCCCTGCCTGGGTGGCAGGGGAGGCGAGAGCGGCCCCTTCCTCTTCCTCAGCCTCCACAGGTGTGTGACTGAGCTGATGGCCATGCCACGTGGCAGCAGTAATGGTGTGAAGGTCGTAACGGTCTCCATGCAAAACCTCCATCGGTCTTCCATTTTTGAAAAGGTTTCAAGATTAATTGGAATAGACTCATTTAAAGCAGAATTGTGCCTCCTTCCCCACTTGGAAGATTAATTTTCCTTATTTCATTTCAGTTTTGGGTTTCAGGATTTCATGATATTCGAGTTTTATCAGGACTTCATAAAATATTTCGGAAACTTCCAGAGATCGAACATAATTTTAAAATATATTTTCCACTGAGTATCTTATAAAATAGTTCACACACTCTTAGTTGTAGGAAATGCAGCTAGGCACCAGCTCCCTCCGACTGCACAAACTCTGTGAGGTCAGAGCCCTCCAATCCCAGGGACCGTGGGAGAGCCGGATTGGGGCTTGGGGATGGCAGACCTTCTACCTGGAAGGAGGGCATGACTGGGTCTCTGCACGACTGACTGGTGGGGCAGTGGCTCGAAAACTCACGATCACCCCATCAGCCAGACAGGGAACCGTGAGGTGAAATATGGAACCACGTTCATGAAATAAGGCCACGTTCCTGTGGAGTCTAGCTGCCTTGGGCTTCCTGTCTTAAAAGCAGCCTAACCTGAGTTTAGTTTACTCTCTGTTTGACTTTTGCATGTTCCCTGGTCTCACTAAACCTCAGTTTCCTCATCTGTAAAATGGGGATAACAGTACCTTCCATAGTAGGTTTCTGTGACAGTTAATGAGACAATGTACGTGTAAAACATGCAGTGGACTTATTCTGCTGCACTGGGTACCATTCAGAAGACCTGATGTTTAACTCTAGACATTTTCACCTTGTAGCTCTCAGAACTACAAAAGGCCTTAGAGAATACCTCATTTAATTTCCTTTATCTTTGTTTTTTCTTATGACAGAAGAAGTTACCTAGGTTATCCATCTGGGTTTACCTGATCCTGGTTTCCTTGGATTAGATTTAAAACTCTTTAGAATTTCTTTTTCTCTTATAAGCTGCTCAGAAGCAAGTGTTAAACATAAACTTAGAAACCTCAGTTTTCTATAGACTTACATTTTTATTATCCTAAAATTAGATTTTGGAGAGAGACTGAGTGAGGGTTATTTATTATCGGATGTAATGAAATAGTTGAGTATGATTTATGACTTCTTTGGAGTTTTTGTTTTAATGGACTTCATGTATGGTACAGGAGTATTAGACAAAGGACTGTTCCCATCAAATTTTAAAATAAGCTAATTTTATAGAGGCTTCTGCCAACCCATTAGACAATGATCATTTTTTAATTGAGGAATATTTTAGTAAGAGATGGTCCCAGAGACAGTTAAATTCAGTCTAGAACACTTTCTCTCGTGTTTTGTTTTGGGCCTTGGGCCAGTGTAGCTCGAGGGAATCCAAAACTAGATTTAATCCATGTTTCTCAGGAGGAAGTGCTAAGTGGCTGCCTCGGGCTGCCACAAGTTCGTTGCTGCCCTCTTGGAGATTTTTGCTAAAGTTATTCAACCTAAAGTAGAATTCGAGATCTGAGAGTTGGACCACCGGAACACCCCGCCACTCATTTCACCTGGGACGGCGTCCACATCCCTTTCCTGCAAGGCACCTTTTTGCCTGGGCATTCTCTGCCTCATAGACCAAAAGTATTGGTCCAGAAACAAAGTCCACCAGCCAGCCCTACTTGAGTGGTACGTGCACACACATAAAGGTACCTACTGGTAGTGTTTTCTAGAGTTGTGATTATTCTCTCTCTGTATAATTTGGTGACCTTTATCTCCCAATATCATAATGAAAATGTTTCCATCTTACTCCAAACCTATTCTAGTAATACTTTCTTCATTCAATTGTGTGGGTCTCCCATAATTCACTTGATGGTTTCCTCATGTCAGAAAGGTAAGTGGTTTCTAATTTTGGGTGCTTATAAATAATACTGGTTGAGTATCTTGGCGCAGAGAGAATTTTCTAAAAGCTAGTTTTATCCTTGAGAGAGATGGTCAGAGGTTGGCCTGCGAAATCAAGTGGTGTGAAGATGTTGAGGTCTTTCTGTGTGTGCCGCGTTGCTTTCTAAAAGGATTGTGTGTGTGTTCTCATTGTGAGAATGAGTCCGTTTTGCCCCAGCTCTTTTAAAATGGTGTATTATCAGTTTTAGTTTGCAATATAAAAAGTAGTATTGTTTCAATTAGCATTTGTTAGATATCTTTTCTATTTTGTGAACACTATTCTGGTGTTTGGGATTAAAAGAGCCTAAATAATGGGTCGTATAGATTTCAGTGATGGTCCTAAATTGATCATGGGTGTAATCTTAGCATTTCCACTTGGAGTGATTCCTTTGGAAGGAAGCTTTGGCTTCTTTGAAAACCCTGACCTGGTTTAATTCTGTCATGGAAATGTACAAAAAACAAAAAAACAAACAAAAGAAAACCCCACCAAAATCTTTAAAAACAAGCTAGTGAAAGAGTTCATCCCATTTCGGGTGTAGTCTCTTCCTGAGTGTGTCTGAAGTTCATGCTTATTTAATAGTTGCAGAATATTGACTAGGGCAGAAGACCAAAGTCTTAACTCAGGTCCGCCTGTTTGTTCTCTAATTTGATGCTTTACGTTGAAGCTGCATCTTTAGAGAAGGATGTACCTTGAATTCTCTCATGGGGAGATTCTGAGCTGCTTTTGTTCGTTTGTGTTTCCGCTGACGGCGGCCGGGTGGCATACGATGCCATCTGCGTTCCCACCCCTCACCTGCAAGAGTCCCAGGGAGCAAAGCTCCTCTAGTGTGTGCATGCCACCTTCTCTGCATCTGCCCGGTTTCAGGGTAGAAATCTATGTGGGAAACACAAGGGTAATGAAAGCGTCCTGCTGGCTGGCACTTTCCCTTATTCCGAAGTCCCTTTGTCATCTCCGTGCTTTGCCAAGGTTAGTACCTAGTTAAAAGGGTACCATCCATGTGAGTTTTGGTGAACGCATCACTTCCCATTTCAGAGTCACTAGCAGTAAAGGACAGATTAGAATGAAAACAAATGGGTGAGGAAATGTTTTAACACACTTCAAGGTAAATTAAAGAAAACATCCGGATCTATCAATAGCTAGGGAGTGAGAAGGAAAACTGATGCCGAAGTGATACATCTTAGCTGCTTCTTCTTTGCTTCTTTCTTTTCTTGAAATGAGAGAAAAAAATCTCCCATGATTGTGTGCTCCCTGTGTTCCAGGCATTGTGTTAAGTGTTTCAGATGCTTTCTTATACGTGCGTGAGCCTCGTAGCAACCTCGTGTTGGCGGTCTTGTTCTGGTTTCGCAGAGGAGGAAGCTGGGGGCTGTGGAGGTTCTGTAACGGATGGAGCTAGGCAGTGGCCGAGCCTGGATTTCTAGCCAGAACTGCCCGATTCGAATGTTCCTGCAGGTGTCCCGTACCCTCTAGCATCTGGCCTGTATCACCCTCCCCATCAGCTGTGCTTGGATTCAAGGTGGTCTCAGGTTGCCTTCACGTTCCAGAAGTTCTCTTGTCTGTTGCCAATGGGCCGGATTTCCGCCTTTCCGCCCACCTGACAGGGTGAGCCCACCGCGTGGTCCTCCCTCATCAAGTTTGCAGGCAGCCTGCAGGGACCACCTTCATCATCCCGTGTTCTCCATCCTCTGACCACATGTAACCAATGGCAGGGGTGCTGGGAAACACATCCATCCAGCTCTGTGCCCAGGAGGGGGGACAATCTCATTCTCGTTATAGAAAAGAACACTGAAACACGGGGAAGAAAAAGGAAACCACCTGTAATCCTTCCGCCAAAAATTAGAGGAAAAGGCAAGAATTTAAAAATGTTTTCTCTCTACCTGTTTTTATCACTGGTCAGATCTTTACACTGTCTTTCCTCAGTATGGTACCGAACTGGCAAATCACCACATTAGAGAGAAAGCTTGCCTTTGGTCAAGAAGGGTAGGATGGCCCCCCCCAAACTTCTATCTGTAATAAACTTAAGACATGCAACACATATTCACCCACTAGACACCCCCGCTAAAAAATTTAGCCTTGTCTCTCTTTTAATAATCAGTTAAATTGTTTAATAAACCCACAGCACTTCTTACCTTATTCTTTATCATGCATCTCCTTTGCTATTCTTGTGGTTTTTGCTCTTGAATATAAATCTGAGAATCAACTAAAGTTTTGCAAAAAACAATAGCCTCCTTGGAATTTTGATTGCAATCTATTAGCCCTTTTTGTAGATAAAGAATCCAAGATTCAGAAACGTTAATTTGCCTGAGATACACGACCAGTAAGGGGTATAACAGGCTTCAAACCCAGACAGTTGAACTCCAAGCCCACACCAGTCTGGCAAGGGGACCTGGGGCAAAACAAAGCCAGCCAAGGCCCGCCTGTCTGTGACCCCCCTCGTGACTCCTAAATATCACCGATGTTGTGTTAAGACCCCTGGTTCATGCAGTACTAGCGAGGGTTTTATTAAAGGGCATGCTGGTCCCTGGACTTACACAAGGAAAAAAAGAAAACCTTACTTTTGCTTCATCATATGCCCTACTTCTGACAGGAAACCGAGGAAGGCAGCATTCAATCCCCGGCCTTTCCAGTATCAGCTGACTTCCATTTCTTAGTGTTAAATCAGCAAAGCAAAGGATCTGTCAAATACTTTCCAAACACTAGGTCCCAGAAACCTAGTGAAGAATCACACTTCTTCTGGCCCAGACTGTCTGGAAGCTTTTAGAGGCTAATCCAAGGACAAATGAATACAGCACCTGAACCTTCCACCTCAAACTATAGCTGCTGCCCGAATCGTCACCGACGTCCGTCACTTCTATTCATGTAGCTCCTGAAAGACAAGTGCGACGAGGTGAGCTGTCTGTGCCTTCGAGAGAGAGACTGGGTGTGTTGAAACTAAGTAGAGAGTTGGACAACTTGGAGGTGTCCCGGGGCAGTGCTTTCTGAAAAGGACTGAAGAAGGGCTGCTTCAGCCCCTGCAGCGTCCTGGCTTCGTGCCAGGGAGCAGGGCGTCTGGGGAGACAGATGGCAGGTGTCAGCTGAGCTGAGCTGACTTCAGGGAAATCAGGCCAAAGGTACTTTCTATTTCCCTCCTCTCAGAAGCACATAGGAATCACAGTGTGCCTTCCAATTAATCTAAGGGAGGGTCATGTTTTACAGGAAGGCACCTTGTGACTGTCCTCATGCCCAAGACTGTCCTCCAAAGCGGCCTAGGAGGCCCAGAAGCAAGTCCCGTGTCCCCAACCCTGCACCTAGTTTGGGACTACGAACCTCACTGAAGGCTGCACTGGTTTTGCCCCGGGCTCGTTTCGGGGCTGCCCTGTGGAGAGGGCAGTTCTGAGCCCCGGAGAGGCCTCACCTCAAACCCCAGGGGTCAAGTCGCCCAGAGAGCTGGAGGAGGAAGAGCTCGGACGTCCGACTGAATCCTTTTAAGCACTGTTAAAATCATTCATTCATTCATTATGGCTGCGTTGGGTCTTCGTTGCTGCGCGCGGGGGCTTTTCTCTAGTCGCGGCGAGCGGGGGCTGCTCTTGCGGTGCGCGGGCTGTAGGCGAGTGGCCTTCAGTAGTTGTGGCGCGCAGACTCAGTAGCTGTCATGCGCGGGCCCAGCTGCTCCGCGGCACGTGCGATCTTCCCGGACCGGGGCACGAACCCGTGTCCCCGGCATCGGCAGGCGGACTCTCCACCACTGCGCCACCAGGGAAGCCCCATATATGTAATTTTAATTAAGTTCCAGCTCTGTGCCAGTGACTGCTTCAAGGCTCGGGGAGACAGGGATATCTTCCGGATAGTCGTGTGCCCCAGAGGAGTGACAGTGCAGCGTAGGAAGGCGAACAGGCGAACCAGTAACACAGTGACGGCAGAGGGTGCCGCCTGGGCGCCCCCTCCAGACACCACCCCAGGGGTGGCCCGCATGCATCCGGGGAGGTCTTTTGCCAGCAGAAGTGCCGCTTGGGCTGAGATCTGGAGATGCCGAGTGGAGGCAGGTGTGGAGGGGTGGCTGGGGGCGGGGGGCAGGCAGGAGGGAAGGTCCAGAGATGCGGACTCTGGCCGCCAGCCTCTCCTTAAGCGGTGAGGCCTGTGGAGCCCTGACCAAGTTGCTTAACCTCTGTGGGCCTCATTCCCTCCTCTGTGATAACAGTGCCTGCCTCGCAGGCATTAGGGCAGTTAAAGGAACTCTTCTTTTTAAAGGACTGAAACTGTGCCCCGACCTTAAGGAAGCGCTATTATAAATGTTTGCTGGAATTCCTGGTGGTCCAGTGGTTAGGACTCTGCGCTGAGGGCCTGGCTTCAGTCCCTGGTCGGGGAGCTAAGATCCCACAAGCTGCATGGCTTGGCCAAAAAGAAAAAAATGTTTTTGAAATAAAAATAAATCAACGAATGTACAACGCGTTTACATTTTTTTAATTTTTGGCCACTTGGCTTGTGGGGAACCTTAGTTCCCTGACCAGGGATCAAACCCATGCCCCTTGCAGTGAAAGCTTGGAGTCCTAACCACTGGACCACCAGGGAATTCCTTGTAGAATGCGTTTAATCTCGAGAGTATATTTTTCTTCTAGGAGTTTTTTTCCCCCTGCCTCTAAGAGGAGACAATATTTTTTCTCACAGTTGACGTCGGTGTGTGTTTCAGGCGTCTTCCTGAGGCCCGGCCTTCCTCCCCCTGGACGTGTTCTACGGCGGGTGTTTGTCGTTTGGCGGAGGCGCACCCCCAGCATGGGCCTCATCGCGTTGCTGAAGTCTCAGTTCCTGTGCCATCTCATCTTCTGTTACGTGTTTATCGCCTCGGGGCTCCTCATCAACACCGTTCAGCTCTGCACGCTCCTTCTCTGGCCAATTAACAAGCAGCTCTTCCGGAAGATCAACTGCCGGCTCTCCTACTGCATCTCCAGCCGTAAGAGACTTTCTCCTGTTTCTCTCTTTGCGTCTTCACTGCCAGTGTGTGTGTGTGTGTGTGTCACAATTAGGACTTCTTACATGGGTTCGCTAAGGCTTTTAGTGTATGCTAAGATTCTTTGGTTTGTTTCTGTTTGTTTTAGGTTCTAAATGTCTATTTTGTGCTCACTCTTTTTTTTTTTTTTTTTTGCGGTACGCGGGCCTCTCACTGTTGTGGCCTCTCCCGTTGCGGAGCACAGGCTCCGGACGCGCAGGCTCGGCGGCCACGGCTCACGGGCCCAGCCGCTCCGCGGCACGTGGGATCTTCCCGGACCGGGGCACGAACCCGCGTCTCCTGCATCGGCGGGCGGACTCTCAACCACTGCGCCACCAGGGAAGCCCTGTTCTCACTCTTAAAGAATTATTTTTTGAATGAGTAATGCCAATAGCACAAAATTCAACAGGCACAGAGGGGTATCCTGTGAAAAGCAAATAAGCATTCTGTTTCTCTTTCTTTAGTTTTCCTCCTCGGAAACAACCAGCATTAGTGATTTCTTAGGTATCCTTACAGAAGTAGCATATATATACACACATATATAGAAAGATATATACACACATACAAAGACATGTATGTATGGCTCTTATGTTTGTACATGTATGCAGGTAAGTCTGTATATGTATAGATACATAAGACATATACATATTTTTAAAAACTAAATGGTGATATAATATATTGCTGTCTTCCTTCTTTTCTTTAAATTTTTGAGATAATTGATGCACATGCAATTGTAAGAAATAATGCAGTGATCCCATGTACCTTTCAGCCAGTTTTCCCCAGTGGTGATCTCTTGTATGACTAGTGTTCTATACCCCAATAAGAAAACTGACATTGACACAATCCACCAACCTTGTTCAGATTTCCCCAGTTTTATATACATTCATTTGTGTGTGTGTGTGTGTGTGTGTGTGTGTGTGATTATAATAGACTATTTTAAACATGACTAATTCAACTGGCCTGAATTTCAAAAATGAAAATGATACAAGATGAATCTGAGTATTGGGATGTCTAGAGATGAGTTTGGTGTTGCTGATTGACCGGAAATCTGTACCTCTTCTCAACAGCACAGAATGCAGTGTACATCATTACCAATTACATATAGGAGTGTGAATATATTTTTTTAAATGAGCTCTTTCAAACTGAGCAATTTAAAAATCTCAGCTACCTTAGATTATGCCAAGAGTCCAAAATTATAGATATCTTTTTGAAACCCTTAAAATGAAGCAATCAGATTTAAATCTGAATTAAAATAATACAAGCTGCATACAGTTATCCAAATGGATTACTACTGATTCATTGAGTTGTTTTTGAAACTTCAAAGTACAATCTTGTGAGGAACAAATGATAAAAACATGCTTGTTCGTAATTTCCGTCACGAGCTCAGAACTGGCAGATATGTCTGATACTATTTCTGATGGGGTTTGTGTGCTAGACGGACTATGTCTTGGATCGTAGTGTTTTACATAAATGTCTTGAGAATGTTCATAAGATCATAAAATCACAGTTACAAAAAAATGTATCTTTAATCCATGTGTCTGTGGCCTATTGGGTGCAGCCACTCGTTCAGTGCAATCGTGGGTAATGCAAATTTCCTTTTCATACATTTTACCATAACATAGGAGATGGCCGGAACCTGGATTGTAGCTGTTTGAGGAGAAAAGACTTGGTGTAATCAAGAGAAGGAGATAATAGCCTGAGATTTACTTGATAATTTTAAGTGTCTTTTTACACTTAAGTGCCTATTTAAAGAAAACTGAAATTTAACAAAGCAATGCTGATTGCACTTTTCATCAAAACCTGCACTTGTATGATTTGTACACACCTATGGAGAGTCCCAAATCTGTCAGTTTGCAATTTGAAATCATGTGTATTTGCACTGTCGTAACCCCTATTTAAATCTCAAACGGGTGGTTAAGCACTGACTTTCTCATTTGGAGTCGAGAAATAAGAGACAGGATTTGGGACGAGAGTTCCTAAGAGCATACTCTATTTCGCTTTCGGTAGATGGTGAAGTCATACCAAGGTTTCAGCAAGGCCAAGTCAATATTCTTCTCAGGGCAGCGTAGCCTCTGTGCCTCTGGTGGAAATTAAGATGGGGAGCAGATTCAGAAAGCAAGGTGGATTTTTCAACATGACAAATTAATTAAATTATTTAGAATGATTCCAAATGAAACATAACCATCCGAGCCACTGGCATTTCCCCAGCCAGGGTGAAATGGAGGGCAGGCAGTGAAATTTCACAAAAGATTCAGAAGCGCGTCCATCCAGGCACATCCTATCTCAGGACGTCCCACAGCGCTGTGTGCCTACTGCCCCGCGGGAAAGCTTCCAGGGGCTTGTGCCGAGCCCTGAGGGAAGGGAGGGCTTCTCTCTGGAGGAGAAGGGGAAGGTGGCGTGTCCTGGGTTTGGCTGCCGCACTCATTATAGCGAGGAAAGCTCCCCCATATGCCTTCCCCGGCTTTTCCCTTCCTGGCATCCCAGCGTGTGTTAGATACGAAGCTGTTCTCCTCTCTCTCTCTTGGAACTTGTCCTCTCTGGTTAATAGATTTCCTTATACCCCGAGTGTTTCACAGCAACAACCAAAGACGTGTAAGAGACAAGGATCAACTGAGCTGTTGATCATCTGAGGCTGCGGTGCGTGGGCTGTTGAACAGCTTGGAATAAGCGGCGGTCAGACCCCTTCTGTTTGCTTTCACTCTCTTCCTCTTCCCTCCGAGTTAAGATAAAAGCTCTTCATGGGGTTTAATGAATCACTCTAAAGCTTAGAAGATCAGTAGCATTCATCATTTGCAGCTGATTTTTAAGAAAAAAATTGTTTCCTAGAGACTTGGATCCCCTCCATCACCTGCTCACTTTTCACTAATAGAGCTGTGCCGTCTCACTTTTTACTAATAGAGCCGTGCCGGCCCCCTTTTTAAAAAAATGTTAAGAGCTTTTGCTGTTGCACCAGGTGAGTCCAAAGTAGTCACCAGCCCTGGTGTGTAAAAGGCCACTCTGACGTAAGTAACACATAGAGACGGTTTCCAGCAGGACACACACAGCAGAGAATCTCAGTCTGGTGGCCAGGACCGCCATCAGGAATAACCATTTGAAAGTTTATTTGACCCAGGTGGCTGACTTTGGGAGGGTTGTTTTATTTCCTTTTCGTCTAGCTTTGTGGGCCCAGGAGGCTAAGACAGGCTGGCTTAGCGCGCTCAGTGAGGAAGTGGGGATGCAGCGAGCTTTTGCAAGGTGAGGAGAAGGAAGAAAGTTACGAGAAGCTGAGTAGAATTCTATCACCCTTCCCTGGCGCAGGATGTGTCCTTTAATCTCTTGGGAAAGGTGGCCAAGACCAGCTGCCTTGTTTTCCTTCCCCTCTGACACTGTGGGTTTTAAAAAGCAGAGAAGAATTTGGAGAATCTATTATTAATGGCAGAGTTCTTTAAAAGGGGAGGGGGGTGTGGAGGACTGCAACTGACCGTAGTGTTCCGTGGAGGACCGGTGACACACAACTGCGTGGAGACACCACTCCCAATCCACCCACCGCCCCGGTGCTCTGCTTCCAAATTCCGTGCTGTTGCTAACCAGCTCTGTGCATTAAGCCTGCCACTTACTTTTTCTGGACCGTGATGCTCGTGGATTCCATGGCCGTCCAATCCACAGGTCCACTAGGTGCCTCTAACGGGCAAGGCCGTGTGGTGGCGAGGAGGGGTCAGGATCTGGAGTGCTGAGACGCAACATAGGACATCCTGCCCTCCTGTTTACAGGCTGTCCCCTTGGGCGAGCCACACAAACCCTCTGAGTTCAGCACAGGGTAGCGGGACGGGTCACCGTGACCGGTTGAAAAAACAGGATGAGATGCTGTGTACAGAAGTGCCTTGTGAACTGTTTAAAGCTCATCAGATTTAGGATGAAAACTGGAATTTGTGTCTATAGAGGGAAGGAGCATTGCAGGGGGTTGGGGGAAGGGATGGGAGGTGGGGGGACAGGCAAGGGTATCTTCTCATTATGGCAGTTAACCTGCTTAGGTAACTTTAAAAAATGAACTACATTTGAATAAAGGAGAGGGAGTGGAATTGACCAAGATTCCAATATTTTTCTAATAAGGACTTTAGTTCTTTTTGGTTCTGCCCTTGGGAGATATTTCCCTCTCTTTTCAGCACCTCTCTTCCGTGTCCCCCTGCCCTGACTTGAAGGTTATTGGCTACTTTATTTGTAGTAGGTAGTGGTTCAGCATGAACGGGGAGAAGCAAGCTCTATTTCACCACCTATAATACCGCCCACGGGTCCTCCCTTGAAACAGACGTCAGTCTTCCTGCTGTGACAATAACAGACCCCAGGATGTAGAAGTCCCTTCCGCGTTGTGACCCAAGGGCGCGCTCAGTAGTGTGGCTGACAGACGCCCTCCCCGGAGCCCCAGTGGGAACCGGACTTCACTGAAGATGCTTCCTCCTCCCTCCTGTCCTTGGGGCACCCCCCTGCTCCCCGCAACTGCGACCACACCATCAATCTCATTCTCCTGGGCTACAGGCTGGGCCCTGGGGCCCTCTGGCCAGGTATGCTTTGGCCAAACGGCCGTCTCCCATAGTGTGAATTTGGCTGTTTTTGTGCATTTCTTTCTTTTGTCTCACTCGAAATTGAAGAACGCTTCTCCTACCGTAGCCTGTCCTGAAGCAGGCTGAGAATTGTGTTTTAAAGGTCCCGATATGAGTTCCCGATTCTCGGCACGTATTAGTTTCCTTTCTTTGAGCTTAGCTGGTGCTGCTGTGGCAGGGGAGACCGCAGCTGTCGGGAGGCAGCAGGACAGGGGCCGGGAGCCCTGGATGGGCGAGGGAGAGCTGGAGAGGTGAGGTGGGCGTCAGGTGTCCTCAGCGCCTCCCCGCCCAGCGTTGGTCAGTCCCCCTGAAGAGAAGGACGGCACTGGAGCAGCTGAGGTGGAAGTGGAGATGGAAGGGGGCCCCTCGCCGGGGAGGGTGGAGGGAACTCCAGATGAGCGAACACCCCCAGGAGCCCCCCAGGATCTGTTCCTGGACTTCCTCCGGCTGCTGCTTTCCAGAAGGAAGTTGTCATTGATCCATTTGGCGGGGGATTTCTCAGAGGCACATGGCTCCCCTGGGAGCAGGCCTGGGGAAGCAATCCTCCCCTTTTACCCAGAGGACCCACATAGCTATGGATCCTGGCCGGGGTTGGGGGGAGAGGGGGAGGGGGGTGTCTCAGACAGGGAGGAGGGGTTGGTGTTCCTGAGGTTTCCGTTTCTGAGCAGGACCAGGAGAAGTGGCGATTAGACACATCGCTGTGTGTGTCATGAGGCGAGGGCCACAGCTGCGTGGCCCCCGTGCCAGGAAAATACAAGGCCAGTCCAGGGTGTCTTTGGTAAGAAAGTGATCCATCGAGGAGGGGGTCGCTGTGGCATTTTCCAGTGTGATCTTGGGAGAAATAATACGAGCTGTTCACTTGGCGGCCGGCTGATCCATGTCTCTTCGCAGCTTGATTAATGGCACGGCTGCTTTTTCTTATTATAGTCCAAGCTGACTTTTCACTCTTTTCTGTTACGAGCAGGTTTGCCTCCTTCTCTTGTCACAATAGTTATCACCCCCAAGATGTCAGAAAAGGTCTGTGTTAGATTGTCCCCAGGCCCCAGCCCTGCCCACACTGTGATCTCGGGTTCTGGCCTCCAGAACCCTGAGACGTAGTTCCCTTTGTAAGCCCCCAGTTTGGGGTACTTTGTTACAGCAGCTCCAGAAAACCAATGCGCTCTGCGTTCTAAGTCTTTTTTCTCCCACTGTGCCTGTGAAGTGAAGTGCAGAGTTAAGGCCCTAGTAGAGCACCGACATGAGTGATGCTCTGTTTATTTCTCCCCCCTCCCCCCTCCTCTCCCCCCTCCCCCTCCCCCTCCTCTCCCCCCTCCCCCTCCCCCTCCTCTCCCCCCTCCCCCCTCCTCTCCCCCCTCCTCTCCCCCCTCCTCTCCCCCTCCCCCTCCCCCTCCCCCCTCCCCTTCCCCTCCCCCCCTCCCCCTCCCCTTCCCCTCCCCCCTCCCCCCTCCCCTTCCCCTCCCCCCTCGCGGGGCTTCTGCTACCCTTTCCCCCCATTGTTTTACTGGCAATACAGGGAATGAGAGATTATACAGACAGAAGACCTTGCTTTTTATTTATGGACCAAAGCCACAGAATCCCTCTTTCCTGCTTCTTAAAGTCAGGGATCTCCAATGAGGGAAGTGGGGCTGGTGACACTGGACGTGGAGGAAGGTGGCTGAGTGTAGGAGCCTCATCTGGAGGCAGCAGTCCCACTGGTCCAGCCAGTGACCAGCACGTGTGTGTCCAGGCTGGCCCGTGGGGCAGATCTTCTGATGAACGGAGACGAAGGCTTGTAGGTTTCTTTCATCCTGGGTTCTGTGTATTTTCAACTGTCATTTATTTTTATCTCTCTGCGTACTCTTTCTCTAAGTCCAGAACTGCTTTGGCTAATCACCAGAGCAGTCTGCCTAGGAAAACTAGAATGAAACTGTCCTTCGAACCTAGAAGACGTTCTCCCAGGTGAATGAATGGGGGTAAGGGAATTGCCTGCCCATAATGCAGTGCTCAGGTCTGTCTTAGTAACAACCTCTCCGGCCATAAAGGGGTCACAAATCTTTTCTTCCTCTCCTTGCTTTGCATAACGAAGTAACAGGAATGAAGTCATCTGGCCCAGGCAGTCTGCTCTGCTGGCCCGCGCACACCTGGATCTTTCGTTCTGAAGGATCCCGGAAGCCGTCTCCCCAGCTCCCTTCAGATCCAATGTGATCGGTGTTACACTCAGGCTCAGTTCTTCCTGGAAGGATTTTGTTTAGAATTGGGTGTTTACTTTGCCGACCTTTTCCACGCAAAGCTTGTTACAAAATTAGCCTTTTGTGTCAACACCCTTTTGTTTATATAGGGGAAAAAAATATTGGCATTGAGAGCTGATGATTACATCAGTGTGTTACTAGCTCGATTCATCAATAAATATCACAGGTATATAGTTGATATGCCTGGCGATTGGAAGCATGGTAAATATACAAATGGCCTCATTTTATGCAACTGATTCAGTGAAAGGAGAGTGATAGGTGAGGATACTGGATTTTTTTTAAGTTTTAAAAACGAGTAATATGACTGTGCTATAGCATGCCTTGTTTATTTTGAGTAACAATCCATTTCTGTATCTTAAATATATGTGTGTGTGTATACATGTAAATATATATGTTTTACTCATAGTACAGGATATACATGTGATTCTTCCTAAGAAAAAGTTATCTTGTATTTTAAAAAGAGAGCTTAATCACTCAATTTCAAATAGATGTATTAAGACGTATTAAAGAAACAGCAGATTTAGGAATACAAATGTGATACTGAGTTGTGTGAGCAGATGCTTACCTTAGAGCAAGGTGTCTTCGCTGTTGATGTGGTTTATAAATAAATTAAATCTCAGCCAAGGTGCCCATTTGTTTTTGCAGGCATTAAATTGCACTTGTGACTTAGGTTACAGCTTTCAAATTAGGTTATAAGTTTGACTTTGGTGTCTTGTAACTTCATGAGACAGCTGGGTGTGATCTTCAAAGTGGGCTGGGTATTCCCCAGGAGGAAAACAAGATGAGCCATTAGGATATAAAAAGAAAACCTTAGAGCTTCCAATTTATGTTTTTTTAATCATATATATAGATAAGATTTAAAAATTGTATATATTTTATAAATTATATAAAACAAAAATTTATTGTGTATAAAATTTGCATATGCTAATTGTGCATAGTTTAAAAAAATTTAAACAGTCAAAATCATTTGAAGACCACTGCCTTAGCCTATGGGTTTGGGTGTCAGCATCCCGGAGATAGAATTTAAATAGCACAGTTAGAAGCAAGGGGGAAACAGCCTTCATTAGAAACAAGCTCCAAAGCAAAGGGAATACTGATAGCCAAAAGAATTTCCATATTTCCCTCTATTTCAGTGTATCTTGTGTCCAAGATACATTGGAGGCTTTTCAAACATTTTCGAGCATCCCTTCTCTGTTCTCTGGTCCTATCCCAGTTCTCCAGAAAGGGGGGCAGATAGTAGATTAAAAGTCTTCCCCACTTCCACATTTTGTTTTGAAGAAAAAAATCCTAGAAATGCTTTGGTGTTCTATCACAATATTTTAAAATATATCCTATCCCACTCTCCCATCTCAGAATACCTGGCTGCCTCCTGTGGAAAGCACCGTTCAGAGTAGATCTTCTCGGACTTTCTTAGGCTCCCTGGTGGTTCCCATGTAGCTTTTTTGGAGGTCTGATGTAAGCATCCTGTGTCCAGGGCCATGGAGGGGTAACCCGCTCACGTGTGCCCTAACAAAACTGCACTGGCCTAGCCACTTTGGTGACCTGGGCTTCATTTTTTCATTTGTAAAAGGAGGGAAATAAATGTTAATGTGCTGTAAAAATCAAATGTGAAGGTATTCCTGCCTTAATCCCCACCTAGTCAGCCAAGAGTGGGACGGCTGGGTTTGAGCGTGCTTTCGGCGGAGCTCTGATACCCGGAGCGCGGGAGGAGGATACGCCCGGGCTGCGGGGCGATCGTGGGAGGAGACACTGGGGGCTGCGGGGAGACTGGGGGCTGCGGGGAGACGGGCCCGAGAGGCTGCGTGGCTGTCGGTGCTGGAAGAGGGCCCAGGTGTATCTCATAACCTGTGAAGGTAGGAGCTGAGCATCTGGGGAGTGACCAGAAACACGTGCAAACCCGCTAACGACAGGAACAGAGCAGGAGTCTCGGGAAGCTGGGAGTCCCTCCCGCGAACTCGGTGCGGACCGGGACTGACGTTCAGGGAGGGGAAGGCGCTCAAACCGCTGACCTTTCGGGGGGCGCTGCTCAGAGGACCTCTAGGATGCCTTCCGGCCTTAGGACTCGGGCCGGGAACAGTCACGTGGTAGGTAGGCTGCAGGGGGCCTGCCACCGTCTGGGTGCCGAGGGGCGTGTGGCCACGGCTTCCTGATGAGGCCACCCTCAGAGTTGCAAAAAGAATATGAGCATTTGTCTCAGCCCTGGAAGAGGACGGAAGAGCCCGGCCAGAAACCTCCCTTCCGGCCCATGCAGGCTGTTCTCTGGCCAGGGGCTGCGCCAGCCCACGCCGCCCGCTCCCCGCGTGACCCGCGCCCCCGCCACGTGGCTCCTTCCTGCTGTCAAGCGCGCAGTCTCTCCCCCACTAAGTCGCGGTTGGGTTTTAGGACGCGCCTCGGTCAATAATGAGTATTACAGTTGTTACTCAGGCCTGTAGAAATGAGAAGACTCTAGCTATTCCCTTTGCGGGGTGTGGATCCGTATTTAAAATATTATAGAAAGGGCATAGTTACAAAAGAAACACTTGTTGGCATCAAGCTGGACGTGAACTCTTTTACCAAACTGCAGTGGCTGGTCCTGTTGCCTTTAATCATAGTCCTGCCTAAGGAAAGCTAGCAGAATAGGTCTGGGAGGCAACAGGGCTTACTTCTGAAAGACTGCAACTAGAAACACAGTACAGTATCGTTTGAAATAGTGTCCTTTTCGCAGGCACACCCCCAGCGGGGATTCTGACCGCTGAGTGCAGGTCCCAGGCACGTCACTGCTGGCCTGAGGATTAAATACGCCCTTGGCAGCTCCTCGGAGGCCAGACATGATGCCGATGGACTTCTTCCAATGCGTAAATGGGGAAACGCAGAGTAGACCAAAGAAGTGACTTTCCCGGTATTCAGCTCAGCCCAGGCAGTTGCAAGGCAGGGACTGGTTTCTGCCTCCACAGGATTGTTCCGACGCCCCAGGGCTGTCACCTGGGGCGATGGTCTCAGTGCCCTCCTGCCCTGTCTAGTTCTGACTCTCGTTCTCCGTCTCTCCTGGCCTGTGCCTTCAGATTGCCCCGTTCAGCTGGTTCCAGCTCCTCGTCGTTTGTAAGGTTGGGTGCAGGCTGTCAAGATGAGTAACAAAGGGACAGCAAAAATCCCCTCGTCTTTCTGCCTTTGTCACCACCGTACACATTTTGTAGTTAAATTTGCAAAAACTTTTTCTAGTGGCTCGGCAACCCTTTCCTCATAAATGAGTGGTCATTAAACCCTTTTATCCAGACCCGTGACACATACTGTATCGCAAACTGTCGGAGAAATTGTTGTGAGCTCGCAGATTAATTCCAGCAGTAGCTGAGCCAGGCTCTGGGATTTCTGGTCTGTCCTCTGGAGGGAGGGGACTCCTGCCACACATCAGGTTTCCACTTTGATGAGGAACCTCCCTCATTCCAGCCCCATTCTGATCTCTTACCACCAGGTTTCAAGCTGATTTTATGTGCACCCCAGCTTTTCCCATTTGGTTTGCATTTCTGTTTCCTTGACAAAGCCAGCCTTCCCTGTTGGATGTGATGCGTTTTCCCAGGAACTGACACGCAAGGTCATGGTGATGTTTGCAGGGATTTCTTCCAGTGTGTACTCACCCTTTTTGTTTACGTTCTCCACGGTTCTCCACGGCGGTTCTGATTAGATTGCTTCATCTGATTATTAAGTTTTTTCCTGTTGGGCAGCTATACATTTCATCCAGGCTTCTGTTTGAATTGTTACCAATTATGAATTGATGGAATTCAAGTTAACTATTTTTGTGCCATATGTAAATACTTGGGAAAGAATTCTTTATTTAAATCCATTGGCGCTCAATAGTTTTCTTTTGAGCATGTCTGATTATTTTCTGTTTCTTCTAATTTTTTTCCTGTAGCTGTGAATCTTGAAAATCTGAGTGATGAACGATAGTCACTTTTTCAATCAAGTTGCCCACTGCAAGCATTTGTGTTAATTGTTGTTTTGAGTGGACTCAAATTGGCCTCTAGAGACAGGAGTTGTTGCACGCCTTATTGGATTCTGTCTTAAATTTTGAGTGTTGTGCGTTGAGGGGAACCCTCAAATCTGCAGATGTTAATACCGTCTGGCATGTGTGTGTGTTTTTGTGTGTGTGTGCATTTGTATAAGGGGTGTGCATATGTGTGTTGTGTTGAGCTATTAAGGACAAGGGACTTTAAATGAAATAATGCCATTTGCAGCAACATGAATGGACCTAGAGATGATCATCCTAAGTGAAGTAAGTCAGACGGAGAAAGACAAATATTTTTTTATCACTTACATGTGGAATCTAAAATATCATACAAATGAACTTATTTACAAAACAGAAACAGACTCACAGACATAGGAAACAAACTTACGGTTACCAAAGGGGAAAGGGGGGCGGGGGGGAGGGATAAATTAGGAGTTTGGGATTAACAGATACACAGTACTGTTATATGAAATAGACAGACAACAAGGTCCTACTGTATGGCACAGGGAACTGTATTCAATATCTTGTAATAACCTCTAATGGAAAAGAACATGAAGAAGAATATATCTCTATATACTTAACTGAATCACTTTGCCATACAATAGAAGCTAACACAACATTGTCAATCAACGAGACTTCGATAAAAAATTTTTTTTAAAGAACAAAGGACTTTAATGTGGGAATAAAAGAAGGGTTGCCAACACTGCAGAGATGACAGACATACAGGCACCTGTTGGGAGGGTAATTCCGTGTAGAAACGTCTTGAGAGACTTATCTGAATATCACGTAGCTTACTTTTTAGTACTACAGTGTTTTTCTTGGTGGCTAATTTCATATTTAAAAAAGACTGAAAGGTAAAATTGGTTTTCAGAAAAATCTGTTTTTTAAACTAAACGACAGTGTCTTTTGTCTTAGAATCTGAACTCAGCCCGGCCTCGTCTTGAGCGATGCTGACGGGGTCATGAGCTGGGGGAAAGTAGTAAGTCCTCAGAAATGATCTCTGCTTCAGTTCTCATTATTCTACCTCTTCTAAGAACACGAAAGACAAAGATCCTCAGGGCATCCCTTGGATCGCTCTCAATCTGTACGTCTTAGTGTTGAGCTCTCACTCGAGCCACGGGCTGCGTTTCCCTCTCCTGGCGGGGGCACTGCTGACAGACACCACATAGTGTGGCGCTCAGAACCCAGCCCTGCCCGCTGAACGGCTGCTCACACCTGCCCTGCTCTGCCAGTGGGTCCCAGCGCTTCGTTCCGAGTCACTGTCCATCGCCCTTGCCCAGTAACCGACCCCCACCCAGCCCCGTTCTCCGTACACTATTCTATCATTTCTTTTTGTAGCAGGGGAATGTCACTTGCTAATATACTAATTCATTTTTTATATTGAATGTTTATCATCGTCTCTCTCCACCCCCCCAGCCCCCACTTCACTGGAATTTGAGCTTATTTCAGGGACCTCTGCCCCGAGGTCATAGCTGTAGAACAGCTGCTGCACGCAGCAGCACTGATAAGTATTTGTTGAAAGAATTAATTCATTGCAATATACTTGTTTTATCGAATATGTTTACCCAGCTTTATAGCATCTCATAGAATAGCCTGGTGCCCTGAATAACAAAACAAAACAAAAAAACAGGACAACCCCGCGCCCCCCCCCCCCCCCCCCCGGTACTGATCACGTGACCTGGGAGGTTTGTTTTCCCTGAGAACTGGCCTCAGTGTTGGGGTGAGGAGAGAGGTCCTGGTACTCACCAGAGAACAGGTGGGCACAAGCCAGTACACTAGGAGCAGGAGGGGCTCCTAGCTCTTCACTGATTCCATTGCTACTTTTTTTTTTTCTAACAACTTTATTAAGATATAATTCACATACCGTACAAATCAGCCGTTTAAAAGTGTACATTTTAATGACTTTTAATACAGCCACAGAGGTGTGCATCCTTCCCCATAATATGTCAGTGCTACTCTCTCACTTCATCCCAGCTTCCCCTTCCCCTTCCCCCTCCCTGTGTCCTCAAGTCCATTCTCTACGTCTGCATCTTTATTCCTGCCCTGCCACTAGGCTCATCAGTACCGCTTTTTAAAATCCCTATATATGCATTAGGATACGGTATTTGTTTTTCTGTTTCTGACTTACTTCACTATGTATGACAGATTCTAGGTTCATCTACCTCACTACAAATAACATAATTTCATTCCTTTTTATGGCTGAGTAATATTCCACTGTATATATGTGCCACATCTTCTTTATCCATTCATCTGTTGATAGACATTTAGGTTGCTTCCACGTCCTGGCTATTGTAAATAGTGCTCCATTGCTACTTTTAAAGAGGCAAAAGACGTTTTAGCAATTGTACTTCCAGAGGATTAGTAGAATCACTGTGTGAGGGCCCACTCTTTTTTGCAGGAGAGATCAACTCAGCCTACAAAGATTTGGGGAAATGTAAGACTCTTAAATTCACATCTGGAAATAGTGCCTAGATAATAGCTTTATACTTTCTAAGAACACTGGAATTCCTTGGAATATTCCATTGAGTGACTAGAAGGGCTATCTTAGTCGGTCTTTCAGCCTCACTTCTCTCTGTTGTTCAGACTGGCTACTTTCTACTGTTCCATCTTCGAGTTTACCGATTCTTTCCTCTTTTGAGTCCATCCATTGTGTTTCTTATTTTGATTGTTGCTTTTTCAGTTCCTAAATTGCTCTTTGGTTCTTCTTTGTATTTTCTGTTTATTTGCCAAGACTCTCAGCTCTTCATTTACTTCAAGTGTGTTCATAATTGCTGTTGAAACATTTTTTATGATGGCCCCTTTAAAATTCTTGTTACATAATTCCAGTGTCGGTCTTGTCTCAGTGTTGGTCTGTGTCAGTTGTCTTTTCTCATTAAAGTTGAGCCTTCTTTGGTTCTTGGTGTGTACAGTGATTTTTAATTGTATCCTGGATGTTTGGGGCATTATGTTTTGAGACTCTGGATCTTATTTCAATCTATTTTAGCAGACTTCCTCAGACACTGTGTTAGAGAGGAAAAGGGGTATTGCCTTGCTACTGCCTGGCAGGGGTGGAAGTCTAGGTTCTCCACTAGACCTCCACGAACACCCTGTATGGGTGAAGGGTGCCTCTTTACTGCTGGGCAAAGTGGGCGTCTGGACTCGGCACCAGGCCTCCACTGACACCGCCCTGGTGGGGTGGGGCAGAGGGGGTGCCTCATTATGTCTGAGGCAGGGAGCCGTGTTCCCACTGGAGGATGGTGAAAGTTCCAGTTCCCCAATCAGCCTTCTCTGACACCACCCAGCAGGTGGAGGAGTTGGAGGGGTGCCTCACTAAAGCCTGAAAATGGTTCCCCACTTGGGCCTTTGCTGATGGGGATCAGGGTGCGGCCACGGTTTTCTCTCCATTATGTTTGGTGGGGGTAGGGCAGTTAACATCTAGAAGTGTTCTGTCTTGCTAGACTGCCTTTTCCCTGGTCTTTTAGGTAGAGAGAGCAGGCTTCTCCGGTCATTGGCATTTCCAGCATCTACAACACAGCCTGGCACATGTGAAGAAGTATATGTGAATGCCAGGTACTCGCCAATGTGTCTTCACTCAGATCCTGAGCTGACCCTCACCTTCTCTCCACCTTCAGAGTCTTCTTATGTTCCTTCTGTATATAATATGCCCTCTAGTTTGCAGAACAGGAAGAAGTGTGTCTACTCCATCTTGCCTAGGAGCTGGAAGTGTAGAAGGACTATTTCAATGTCCCGTGTTAGAAGCAACTACTTTGAAAAGGAGGCCAAAAAAGAATAGAAGGTCTTCTGTTAGCATGTTTGTTGTTATTATTGTAATTTCAACTCTTACAATGGCTTTTTTCCTCTACTGTTTCTCAAAATTGATTTACCTTAACTTGATGTTTTGGTTTTTGCCAATAGTGAATTTCATGTTGCCTTTTTCTCTTTTTCTTCCTTCCTCCCTCCCTTTGCTTCCTTCTTTCTGTCTTCCTTCCTTTCTTTCTCTTTCTCCCTTCCTTCCTTTCTTTCTCCCTTCCTTCCTTCCTTTGTTCCTTTTTTTCCCCCCTGAAACTGTTACTGCTTCTTGCTTTAAAACCAGGTGTTTATCTAGTTAAACTTCCATGCAAGTTGGAGACATCTTGAGTAGAAATAACTGGATTCCTTTTTACTTGAGATGCATGTCAGGGCCTCTGCCCTCTCTGGCTGGGGAGTGTTGCTCTTTCAGGCTTTTAACCTAGAAGTGTCCCTCTGTGTCGTCTTTGATATTGCCTGAGTTATTGCCCAGAGTTGATGCAGGAAGAGAATGCTCAACCCTCAGCATCAGGAGTTAGAGGTGAAAGGAACTCGGGGTTGGTTCTGGCCATTTGGCTCCACGGCCTCAGTTTCCCTGACTGAGCCTGGAGAGCAGCTTGCACGGGACCCTGAGGTCAGGGGGGCATGCATGCCCCCTGTGTGTGGGGGGCAGCCTGGAGGGAGGCGGGGTGGACTAGGGGTGGAAGCTATGTGTTTGGGGATCAGTTGTGCCAGTAAATCATTTATCTGTTTGACCCTGGGCAAGTCAGCATTCCTTTACAACATAGAGTGTCCACAGATGGACCGTCAGGCTCTCCTGCTCAGTCGCTGGTGGTGAGGCTGAGGCCCGCTGCATCCTTCGATTCTCCCCAGTGCTTTTTTTTTTTTTTTTTTTTTTTTTTGCAGTAGGTGGGCCTCTCACTGTTGTGGCCTCTCCCGTTGCGGAGCACAGGCTCCGGACGCGCAGGCCCAGCGGCCATGGCTCACGGGCCCAGCCGCTCCGCGGCACGTGGGATCCTCCCGGACCGGGGCACGAACCCGCGTCCCCTGCATCGGCAGGCGGACTCTCAACCACTGCGCCACCAGGGAAGCCCTCCTCAGTGCTTTTTAATCAGCAGTGTCATGTAGGCATTCACAGCAGGTGTATTTTTAAACTTGATAATCTTTCAGATTTGGGGGTGATTCTGCTTTTTCTTTTTAACTACAACTGCAGTTATTCCTATAGCTGACTCTAATATTTCTAAGGTAGTACAATAGGGAGGAAAGGAATGAAAATATCATTCAAAGCTTTTCTTCACTGCAAACACGCGTTTAATTCGGGGAAAAAATTATTCCCGCCTCTTGTCAAGCACAGCACAGCATACGTCTACTACTATGCTTGACACCAAAGCATATGCCTTTTTTGAATTTGAGAAAACACTTTTTTTTTTAAAACCGCTGCTGATGACAAACAACTATAGATCAGTTTTGACTGACATTTTGTTTGCTTTTTTAGATTTAATTGGCATTTGTAAAATTTGGGAGAGTTAAGCTTAATCATGAGATAATGTGATGATGCAAGCTGAGTGCAGTTTCTGGATAATTATCTGTGCCTGCGGGGTAAATGTAGAGGGAAAGGGAGGCTTGGTGGGGGATTAGTAGTAACTGGAGTATTTACCTTCAGGGCTGGAGCTACTTATAAAATTGGTTATTTAGCTGTTAAATTGGAGGTATTTGTTGTTATTAAATCCAATAAAATAATTTAAAAAGGCACTGGAGCAAGTGAAAGACATTTTGAAAATGCAGTGGTTGAAACGTCCATCCAGACTAACTTAGAGACCATTTTCTCAAACTTCAGTCATGTTTACAATATATTCCCCACCCCCCCAAAAAAAAGGAAAAAAAATAATAAAATATATTACACATTTATATAAAGATATACAAAATGTTAACAAACACTATTAATCCCCTTTGTATGCATTTATTAATATGGAGAGTAAAGGCATTCAACTCCTGAATGCAACTGAGAAAAATTTTAATTTTTCCAACACAACTTCCAGCCTATATATCTAAATATCTAAAATTAAGAAGGTAAAATCAACTCAAGAGTTTGAAATTGTTTTCCAAACACTTAACAACCTAGCATCAAAATTAAACATAAATATCTTTTTGGCTTTGTGGTCACAACCATGTTTTAATCATGATTTGTTTATGTATGTTAATGATACACATCTTTGTATGGAGCAGAGAGAGTCCCTGATTAAATGCTTTCAGGGTGAATTTCAAAGGTCACAAGAAAGGCAGGATGAAACTACAACAAACAACTCTACAATACCAGGGCAAGGAAGATGGGTATCTCAGCTGGGCAGGTGCAGTTCTGTTCCAACCGTGGTTCTTCTGAATTCCAGCCAAAGAGAACTATCCTGGCAAAACTCCACAACCTCTTATTCATTCATTATTCACTTAACAAACATTTGTTTAACACATATTACATGCCAGGCACTGTTCTGAGTGCTGGCTTTATAAGAAGGAGTAAGACACAACCCTGTGACCTAGAAGCGCTTGCAGACTAACGATCTAAGGGGAGAGAGAGAATAAATAGTTATAATGCAGTGTGTGTTCCAGTTACTGATTGCTGTGTAACAAATTACCCCAAAATTTAGTGACTTGAAGCAACCTTTATATGCCTATGGGTTCTGTGGGTCAGGAATCTGAACAGGGCCCAGTGGGAAGGCCTAGACTCTACTCCCAGATGTCTGGTTCTCAGTAGAAAGACCTAAGAGCTGGGAGCCGGAACCCTGAGGGCGTCATTTTTCTCGGGTCGGGTGGGCTGTTGGCTGGGACCTCAGCTGAGGTTGTTAATTGAACACTCCCTCCACGTGGTCTGGGCTTCCTTATGGTGTGGCAGCCTCAAGGTAACAGGTTTTCTTAGCTGATAGTTCAGGGCTCCCAAAGTGAGCGTCCTATCTCATGGGGTGACACGCGCTCTGGATTTTATGACCTGGCCTTGAAAGCCAGCCAGTTAACTTCCACCACATCCTGTTGGTTACAGCCCGTTAGTGGCCCTCCCAGAATCAAGGGGAGGGGAACTCGATTCTGCCTCTTGATGGGGCAGTGGCCTCACTCCAGAGGAGCATGCGGGATACAGCTATCTTTGGGAAACACAGTCTGTCGCGGGGACGGTAATTCTAAACGTATCTCACAATCCTTCCTGCAAAAAGCAGAGCCTAATTCCTCTAACTCTGGAAAGTGGGCAGGGCTTGCTGACTCTCTTCTAGTGACCTGAGCACCGAGAGGAGTCTGTGACTTCCAGGGCGAGGCCATGAAAATGGCCTCTGCCTGGCTGACCCTCTGTCGCCTCCACTCCCGCGACGCGACGGGGGGCAGCTCACCACCAGGTCCCACCAGGTCGTGAGGACATTCGAGCCGCTCTGGGAGAGGAACGGAGGTCTCCACCCACAGACCAGCCCTGTGAGTGGCTGCCTTGGAGCCAGATCCTCTACCCCAGTCAAATTTCTTTTTGATATTTCTTTCTCTTTTAAAAAGTTGAAGCGTAATTAATATACAGTGTTGTGTTAGTTTCACGTGTACAGCAGTGATTCATACATATGATTCATACATACATATAGAGCTGTATATTCTTTTTCAGATTCTTTTTCATTATAGATTGTTACAAGATACTGAGCAGAGTTTCCTGTGCTGTACAATAGGTCCTTGTTCTTTACCTATTTATTTATTTATTTATATTTTTGGCTGCATTTTGTCTCCACTGCTGCGCGCTGGCTTTCTCTAGTTGCGGCAAGCAGGGGCTACTCTTCGTTGCGGTGCGAGGGCTTCCCATTGCAGTGGATTCTCTTGTTGCGGAGCACGGGCTCTAGGTGTGCGGGTTTCAGTAGTTGTGGCTCGTGGGCTCTAGAGCACAGGCTCAGTAGTTGTGGCGCACAGGCTTAGTTGCTCTGCGGCGTGTGGGATCTTCCTGGACCAGGGATCAAACCCCTGTCCCCTGCATTGGCAGGCGGATTCTTAACCACTGCACCACCGGGAAAGTCTCTGTTTTATGTATAGTAGTGTGTATCTGTTAATCCCAACCTCCCAGTTTATCTCTCCTCTCCACCCGCCCATTCCCTTTGGTAAGCATAAGTTTGTCTTCTATATCTGTGAGTCTATTTCTGTTTTGTAAACAGGTTCACCTGTATCATTTTTTTTAGATTCCACATATCAGTGATATCATATGATATTTATCTTTCTCTGTCTGACTTACTTCGCTTAGTGTGATACTCTCTAGGTCCATCCATGTTGCTGCAAATGGCAGTATTTCATTCTTTTTTATGGCTGAGTTATATTCCATTGTGTGTGTGTGTGTGTGTGTGTGTGTGTATACACACACACACACACACATATCTTAAACCAGTCGTCTGTTGATGGGCACACCTCCTGAGAGACTCTAAGCCAGAACCACTCAGCCATGTCAGTCCTGAATTCCTGACCCCAGAAATTGTCAGAGATAATAAATGTTTATTGTTGTTCTGAGGCATTACGTTTTGGGGTACTTGTTACAAAGTAATAGGTAACCATGCATCCAGTACAGGATATAGGAATGTGTATTGGGCTTATATAGGAAAGCCAGCTTTTCCAGGCTTGTCAGGCCTGGAAGGCTTCCTGGAGGAGGAGGCACATGTGATGAGCCTTCAAAGGCTCAGATAGGGAATGACAGGCTGAGGCACGTGCACACAGATATGCCACCGAGGAACACTGGAAAAGGCATGAATTATGGGTGAATAGTGACCAAAGTCTAATGGATTAACTGTAAAGTGGGGGACGTCCCCTTGGACTGTTCAGAGACTGACTACAGCTAATGTATTTACAGAGTTAAGAGCAGGACTGGCTTCGTTGGGGCACATTAATTCACTTACCCCTGTCCCCAGGGTCAGCCTCAGCATCACCCTGGAGTAATTAAAAGGTAGATTCAAGCCCCTCAGACCTAAGAGTCTGCCTGGCTAGGTGCGGCCAATGCCTGCGGGAGTTGGAGAAGCTCTGCTTCAGAGTCCAGGCTGGGTACCCGCTGTGGAATTCCTTACACCTCTTAGGCAGATAGAGCTCATCGTGGGGAATTCAGATGACAGCCTTGAAAACCAACCAGTGTGACTAATAAAAGAAACAGAAGCCCGTCTCCCCTGTTGTTACCGATGACTTTCTAACTGCTGTGTTCTATTTTTAACCCGAAGTACTCTTTGAATAAAAATTAGATGTAAAAGAAAAAGTAAATTAATTCCTGTACTTTCCTTTTCTTTCGGTACTTTGACATCTCCCTTGGGACCATGACACTCATTAATCTCATCCGGAGGAAAATTGTCCTTTTTCATTAATGACTTCTTAACCTTCGCCTTATCTGATTAGGTGGAGAATTAAGTCTCTCTTGAAAAGCCTCCAATCCCCACTTCCCTGCCAGCTCATTTTCTCCAGGAAGGACCTGGAAGATCGATATTGCCGGGGAAGCTGCGTTGATCAATGAGACAAGATTTCCTTTGTAACACTGCTGGACGGGTGATGGCTTCCTCGGCTCGGAGGTTTATCTCTGCAAGACGCCTCTGCAGGGGGCTGCAGTTCTGTTCCTGCTCTGGGGAGGGGGCGGCTGGCTGGCTTAGCCTTGCCCGTGTCAGCTTCCCAGGCTGCAGTGTGTTGTTTCGGCTCCAGCAGTAGGCTCTCTCTGTTTACGAGTTTGGGTAGAATACACTTCTTAGAGACTAGAGCCATGGGATGGCGGCACTCCGGATGGCCCTGGGACAGATGGGTCTTCGTTTGAATGCAGAGTTGCAACTTCCTTGTCCCCGATTCCTTGCAGAGGGTGAAGGAGGGACCCCTGGTGTACCCAGTCAGCATAATGGATGTGGTTATTGAAGAGGGCAAGTGGCACAGATAATTCCCTCCAAAGTATCCCTGAGCAAAGAGAAAATGAGGTTATGCTGCACTGTGACATGTGCTCAAGGACACACATTTTTTCTTCTCCTTGTCCAGCCCAGTTGAGGTTAGACTCTGGGCAGAAATGCACAGAGAGGAAGAGAATGCAGCTTTTCCCACAGATCATGAACGTTTTACTTCAGTTATTAGGGGATGAAACGGAGTATTATTTAAGAGAAAACTCTCTGAATTCAGACATCCCACACCATTTATTCACTGGCCTGTAAATCCTTTATGATAGTGCTTGGCACATAGACCTGAATTTAAAATATGCATAACACTTACTGAATGCCTTCTGGGTGAGTAGTAAATAGTCCAGTGTTAACTATCATTAGCATGATGCTACTGTGATTTTTTTTCCGTAGAAGGGATGCACAAGTTTGCGTTTTTCACTGGAGTCTAATTGAAGGACGAGTGCAGAATTTAATTTTTTCCTGTTTCCTTCTTTCCTTATTTCTCCCTTCCACTTTATGCCCTAATTCATCCCAATTCAAAGTTGGGTTCCCTAGGAACACTCTTTAGTAGCTTTCCCTCTCCCCCTTTCTTTGTTTCCACGTCACTTTGGTAGAGCTCAGAGGAACCTGTGGCGATGGTACAGGGCAAGCTGGTGTTCTTGGGAGCCAAGAGGCATATCTTCTTTATGCAAGAATTCACGTTGTGCAGTGGGACATGACCCCGGGCGATGTCCCCAGAGATGGTGGTGAATGTGGCCACGGTTCCCTTGCCCTTGGCTGGTCACCATCATCAAGGGGCTGGCAGGCCAGCCGTATCCATCAGGTTCTCCAGAGGAACAATATACGGATATATATTGATACATGTAGCCACATCTACAAAGTACCTTCACAGCAACCCCTAGGTTAGTGTTTGATTATGTACGTGGGTTGGTATCACGTAGCCGAGTTGACACGTAAAACTAGCCATCACCCCAGCCATGACCAGAACCAAGCCAAGGTGCCCACCTATGGTTGGAGCCCTTGGCCTCCTTAGGCCCTGAGCTTTGAACAGTGAATGAGTTGTAGGAGAGGCGAGCATGGCCCGAAGGTACATGGAGGAGGTGATATCCAGATGCCCGCCAAAGATGTCTGCAGTCCTGTAGAAAGGTTTTTATAGGTTTCGGCAAGTCTGATGCACAGTGTTGTAGCGTGCTCTTTATGCAGAAGAGGCTAAGAGGCCAATGAATGATTTTTGTAATTTCTCTATAGTTACCAGGCTGGAATCCTTTAAAACCTGCATTGGTAGGCGTGTCATATCCAGATGTTCTGTACCAGGCCAGTGAAAAATGTTTAGGACATAGATAGTCTATTCCAAAGGCTTGCTGCATCGTGGATTGCAAAGAGAAACCCTATGACTTTAGAGAATGAATCAGTGTTGGCAGTAATTCTGGTACAGATTGGTTTGAGGATTTTCTAGAGTTTAAAATATAGAATCTTGAATAATATACACAAGGTGCTTTCCCCTCAGCAGGCTACGTAACCTTGTGTTCATTTGAAAACACCTACAAGTTCTAGGTCAGTTTCTCTGTTGGTGTTGACACTTACACACAGCCAAAGTAAAGGGAAAAAGAGCAATAATGCATAAGATGTTTCCAGCACTATCCCAAGCTCTTTTCCCATGTTAGCTTATTTAAACCTCAGAACGACCATTACAGGTGAGGAAAACCAGGCACAGTGAGGTCGAGTAACTGGGCCAAAGTCTCACAACTAGCGAGTGTTGAGCCGGGATTCAACCCAGACTGAGCAAGTCTGTATCCAAATCCAACCCTAAAACGGTATTTGCAAAGCTGGTTTATCTTTCTCAGTGTTGGTGGCCGTAAAGCAAGTTTCTCAACCTCAACACTATTGACATTTGGGGTTGGAAAGTTCTTTGTTATGGGGACCGTTCTGTGCATTATGGGGAATGTTTAGCTGCATCCCTGGCCCCGACCCTCTGATGCCAGGAGCAGCCTTCCCCCAAGTTGCAACCGCTAAAAATGTCTCCAGACATGGAAAAAAAGGTCCTGGGGATGGGGGAGGAGACAAAGAACCACCCCCAGCCGACAGCCGTGGCCATGGAGGGAAAAATTATTCAAAGATTACAATTAGTTATAAAATAAGCAGTGCAAGTTAGAGGCTTTTATTATATTTTGGAAAGAATATATAAATCATTTTACTTATGCACTTTAAAAATTAAGAAACATAAAACTTGGGACTTGCCTGGCGGTCCAGTGGTTAATACTTCGCGCTTCCACTGCAGGGGGCACGGGTTCGATCCCTGGTCGGGGAACTAAGATCCCACATGGCTCACGGTGCAGCCAAAAAAATAATAAATTAAATTAAAAATAAATTAATTAAATTTTTTTTACAAAGAAAGAAACACAAAGCTCTTCCACAAGCATATCAGTAAGTACAACAGAAGTATATTCCCATTCTTTATTATAGAAGAGTTAAGGGAAAGATGTAAAAATATGAAAGAAGAGTGAGGGAGGAAAGAAATATGGGACACCGAGGAAGACTGGAGGTAAAAACAGACATGACAGTTACATACACACCAAAAAGAGAAAATATTAAGCTAGAACTAGCAAGTTGCTATAGCCCTGAGGAGTGAGCTAAATGCCGTGCATAGTTTATCAGTGCTGTTGATGGTGAGGCCAAAACCATATTTCAGTCAATCAACGGTGAATATTTATTGATTGGGACGTTTCCTCTAAAGCCCAGATAAGCAGTTTTATTCCCAGAACTCGCATGCCCACAGGCACTTAACCCTCCCGGCCCCGTGGCCTCTGCTGTGACCTCCTGGGGAGGAGGAGGGGCTGGGTCAGCAGGTCTCCTTCAGAGACTCTTCTCCTCCCCCCCCCCCGTGCCCCATCCTTCTAGGAGCTTCTACCAGATGACGGCTCTGGTTCGGGGCAGCTCAGTCCCTGAGGCAGGAGGGGAGCCAGCCTGGTGCTGATCGTCCGGCTCAGCCCTTGGGAGCGTTGGGAGTTGCAAAAGGGAACCACCGTTGTGGAAGATTTTTACAGAAGAGGGACCCACTAGGCTTAGACTTTGACAATGTTTACCAAGATTACATGGAAAAAAACGTCAAGAATAAAGAGAAGCAGGTGCACTTGCTTCCTTGGGAGCCCCAGGCTGTTTCCTGGAAGGCTAGATCCTTATTAACAGCCCTGTGGCGGGGGGGTGGCGGGGGGGGGGCAGGAGCTGTAGTGCTGGGGCCCCTCTCAGAGAAGTGTCTTATCCACACACTAAACGTTGTGAGAAGTCCAGAGGTGAAGAGATTGGTTGGTGTCATTTTCTCCAAAGGACCAATCTCCCCAAAACACTTGTTAGCATGACCGAACAGTTTGTTACTGGATCGGGGTTCCGTGGAACAGAGCCTGGGAAAGTGGTTTGGGGGAATATAGGTCAGGTCTGCGTGTGTTTGACCAGCTCTGATAAACTTAAATCCTGCGGACAGGGCTTCTTCCCAGCTCTGATCTCCTCCGTTCATCTACAAGTTATTTGAGGACAGAGGTTTGTTTCTCTTGTTCGCTGAGTCCCCAGCACCCGGAATGGTGCCGGCCCCCCGGCCAGTGCCCCCGAACGTCTGCTCGGGAATCTGTCCTGGGGGGACTCTCCCAGCCATCTCGTTGTTTCCTTCTCCTTGTTGCCAGGGTTAAACACATTAAATTGAATGGTGACCCTTCAGTCTAGGGTTCACCCGAACTCTGTGGCTTCAGACCCACTGAGGTGCTAGGTAGCCCCCCACCCAGCCCAGCTCCTCGCTGACTTAACCCAGTCACATGCCACCGGACGGGATCTCTCTGTTGCATTTGGCACTGACTGCCTGCTTCTTTCTTTCTGAAACATTCTCTTCTCCTCGTTCCAAGATCCTTTCTCCTTATTTTCTCCCACCTCCCAGACTCCCCTATTCCTGAATTTTTCTTACTGTTGCTTTAAATGTCACTAAAGTGCAACGTTCAGGACCCCACATGTCACTGAGCCATGTTCCCAACTGCTGCATTTCCTAGGCTCCTGGCAAGAGGGCGCTCTAAGGTGATGAACCCAATCGTTCAAGGAAGAGCTCAACATTATTTTTCTTTCCTGTGACTTGTGGTACCCGTCAAGCCGTGTTCATCCTAAACTTCTGACATCTTTAAGGGCTCTAGAATATCAAGACGTGCAGCAGCCTGTGACTCTGAAACCTGTGAGACAGAGGGAGATGCTCGGGTCACTGGGCAAGAGTTGGGGGGAGCTTTAACAAGACCAGAATGCTTCGGAAGGAAATAGGGTTGGAGTGGACCTTGGGGACCTTCACATTCAAGGCTTTTGCCTTAAACGCCCGAGCCGAGGGAGTTGGTGTGCGCCCACCCGCCACCGCAGCTGCCAAAGAGAGAGAGGATAATAGCATGTGTAGCACGAGCCCGGGGCAGTGTTAAGCTTCCCCGTGTAAAGTATCTTTGCACGTAGTTTTGGATCCGGGATAAAGGATGGCTTTCCTAGAATTCTCTCCCGTTCAGAGTAGTTGAAGATGAGTGACGCCTGGCACAGCCTGATGCGTTAGACATCTCAAGGTTTTTTCTCTCCCTCTGAGTCTTGACTACTTGATGAGGGTCTACTAAGTATGCTTTTACTGCATACACTGTGGACATGCTGAGCGAACTATGACATCAAGTGCCCTCTAGGAAGCTACTTTAGGCTTTTCAAGATGACTGGCTACTGCATGAACTTGCCGAATCTAAGGATCATGAAATCCCTTGTTGGCTTTAAGCTTCGAATAACTGTATTCATTGCAGGACACGCCACACAATAAATGTTCGCTTAAAAAGTGTCTATAATCCAGCTTGTCTTCCACTTCCATTGTTATCCTGCTGTGCTTGTCTCCTCTGAATAATTGCCTTTTTTCCCTTTATTTGGGAAGACTTGCCATTGGAAAGAGAAAGCTGGAAAGTCACCCTGAAAATAGTAGCCAATTTCTTGTCTTGACTTACCCTTCAACTTGATTTGGAGTTCAGCGGGACATTTGCTTTAAATTGTGAATAATGTTTCTGAAGTGGTTAAATTAAATTGAATTTTTTCGAGAAAACAATATATGGAATTTTGGACATAGATAATACTGACATCTCCAAGAGGACCCCGAAGAATAGTACCCTTCTCGGTTATTTTTCTGAACAATTTGAGAAATTAAGCAAAGGCATGGAAGATGGTGACCGAAATATTTTCTTTACCGCTGATAGAGCCTGTGTCGGAAGTTATAGCTGTGTGTGAGAGCCGAATGCGCCTGCTGGCTAAGCCCCCAAATTGGGAGATTTACCCAAGCAGCCCAGACAGCCTCCTGAGGTCCAAGAGGGCACCTCCTGGGGAGGGACAGGATGGATGGCTGGGGAGGAGGTGCAGGGCCAAGCCAAGAATGTCCGTTTAACCTTCCCAAACTCACCAGTCATGTGCACTGCTCTACCTCCGGGGCAGGAGAGTAAAGGCGTGCTGGGAGGACCGGCATTTCCCCAGAGAAAGGTCTCTACTCATGAAACCAGAAGTAAGGAGAGGTGCTCGCTGCTGACAGGTCAGCGTATCAGACCATATATGGAAAGTATTGTAGGGTAACTACTTAGAGGGTAGTAAGACTGTATAACCTCTAAACTAGGAAAATGATTTAAAATACTTATTCCAAAAGAAGGCAAGAAAGGAGAGAGAAGAAAGAAAGGCTGGGGCAAATAAAATGCACAAAATGGAACAGTGACTATATAGATCCAGGAAGGAGAACAATTCATGTCCTCATACACTGTACAGTTCTCGTCATAAAGGGGGGGGGTGTGTGAATTAAGAGTTGAAAGCGCCATTTCTGTCTTCAAGATTGAAAGAAAAACAATTAGACAACTTGTCAAAGGTCATCACCTAGAAAAACTGGAGTCATTAATCAAACCCAGTCTGTCTTCAGAGTTTCAGCTTTTACTAAGGCAACAGTAACGTCCCTCCAGTTTCATTTTGTCCACATTAACTGTATCTCGTGCAACCACATCTTTACCATCTGGACGGATATGGATGCCGTCTCTCAACTCATGTAATCTGTATCTGACAATATCTTTGTTATTGATATTTTAAAGCTCAATCTACAAAGTCAAATGGTTGCAATTTAACCTTGATTGTGTTCTTAAGTACTCAATCAGTGTCTCCAGGACCATGACAGGTGGGAAAAAAATACACACATCTTTATTCTTGTCTGGCTGTAGCCTCATCAGCCATTGGAACTGCTGGGAGGGAACATCTCTCCACTTTTATCTAAGATGTTTGGTCCCTTTTCTTTCTGCCACTTGGCATCCCTGACTGCATACGTCATCACTATGCAGAGCCCATAATAAGCACTTAGTAAATGTGTTATTATATTTGGAATCTGATTGTTAGCCTTCTTAATATTATATTCTTCCTTTTTTAAAAATAAATAAATTTATTTATTATTTTCGGCTGCGTTGGATCTTCGTTGCTGCGCACGGGCTTTCTCTAGTTGTGGCGAGCGGGCGCTACTCTTCGTTGCGGTGCGCGGGCTTCTCATTGCGGTGGCTTCTCTTGTTGCAGAGCACGGGCTCTAGGCGTGCGGGCTTCAGTAGTTGTGGCTCGTGGGCTCAGTAGTTATGGCACACGGGCTTAGTTGCTCCGTGGCATGTGGGATCTTCCCCGACCGGGACACGAACCCGTGTTCCCTGCATTGGCAGGCAGATTCTTAACCACTGCGCCACCAGGGAAGTCCCTCAGTGTTGTATTCTTAAAGGATTCAGAAACCAGTGGAGAGATGCTTGGGAGATTTGAACACCAAGGGTGGCAGTGAGCCAAAGCCATTGACTTTTCTAATAATTTCCTTTCTGCTCGTCTTTAGAGCTGGGTATTTCAGGTTGTGTTTAAATCGTTCCTCTTCCCTTCAGCCCTCTTGGGACTAGGCACATTGCTGACCTTCCTTTGTCATCCATGTGACTGGAGAGTGAGATTGGGGTGTCCGGAGGTTGGGGCCCAGCGGGCATCTTTCTATTCCCTGAACACTCTCTTAAGGCCTGAGGGTCTGATAGCACTTCATTTTACTTTCTTCTGGGTAAAACTCCTGTCACTCCTCTATTGATGGGTCATAGGTGACTGCAACTAGCTGAAAGTCTGCCAAAGACAGAAACGTAAAACAAAACTTTATGTGTTTTCTGTAACATTTTTTTATGGAAGAAATAGAAAAGGATCAACTCACCTTCTTGTGTTTTCTTAAAATTAATAAACTTTATTTTTTATGAGCAGTTTTAGGTTTCCAGAAAAATTGTACAGGACGTACAGATAGTTCCCATACACTGGCCACCCCATTGCCTCAACACACACACACGCACACACACACACATGCACGCACGCACGAGTTTCCCCTAGTTTAACATCTCGCACTGATGTGGTTCCTCTTTTACAATTGAACAAATGAACCAGCGTTGAGACGCTGATATTCTTCAGGTCCGTAGTTTACAACAGGGCTCCCTCTTTGTGTTAGACATTCTGTGAGTCTTGATCAGTGCCTAGTATCATGTATCCACCGAGACAGTGTCTTAGGGAACAGTTACCTGCCCTAAAAATCCCACGTGTTACACCTATGCATCCTTCCTTTCCAACCCCCAGCCCCGGCCCTTTCCAAACACGTGACCACGTGCAAGACACATCCCATCTAAGACCCAGCTTGATACGGTCACCCTGTTTTTCAAACTTCTGTATTTCGTAGACTCTAGGACGTCATGGATTGTCAGGTGCATCCTTATTTTATGTAACTCTAAGAACCAGAAATTAAACCAGGCACACCCCAGATAGGGAGACGCACTCGACTTCAGGCATCGTGTTAACGTGAGGACGGTGTGCATCTCAGGACTGGTAAAATGTTACCTGGAGCACGGGGCCTGCCAAGTACAGTGCTTTATTGAAACTAAAACAAATATTCAAAAGGACTGCACCACAGTTCCTGTTTGGCCTCTTCTGGGGCGGCAGTGGGGGGTCTGGGGCACGGTAGGTGAAGAAGGGGTGATGGAAAGAGTAAAGCGGAAGGAGGTTGAACGACAGTGCAAGGCTGGGCCCTCCCTCTGACCCCAGTGGCCTGGGTCCTGGGGGTGCACAAACCAGAGAGAAATCTTTACTCTCTTTGTGACCCTGGGCAAATTACTAGAACTTTCTGAGCCTCAGCCTCTGCATCTGTATGGAGTAATACGAATCCTGCCACATGACTCTGGGGTCAGATAAATGAGTTGTAGTAGGTGACAGGCTCACTGCCTGCCGACAGTATGTGCGCAGCAGATACCGCTTCTCCCTTCCTCCCTGGATCCTTGACTCCCCCTCTCCCTCACTTCCACCTCCATCTCACTTACGTCCTTCCACTGTCCCCCCCCCCAGCAGTCAGCCTGGGCTGGGTGACCCCACCCTCCTTCTCGCTGCCTTGCACGTGCTCTGGGTGCCGGAGGCCTTGCATGGGCCATGGGCTCGGCCCGCATTAATTCGCCTTGGTAATGAGACGGGGTGGGGATGTTCACACAGACGGCAGAGCCTCGTAATTCTTGGCCTTGGTGTTCCCAGGGCTGCCGAGCAATCAGGGTTTAGTAACTGGTTGCTGTACCCACTCGGCTTCACGACTCGATTAGATACAGCTCAGACGAACCCCCAGTAAAATGATTTCCCAGGGACCTTTGAGAATTAGACTGAGATATAACTGAAGCACAGGTTCATTTGAAAATTGCTAAGATTCTCAGAAACACGTGTTCTGCATATTCATGAGGCCGCAGGACAGCAGAAACGTGCCATCGGCTTCCGGGAATTCCAGGCCGCAGCCGCCAAGTGCCCTCCCAACTCTGTGTGACCTTGGGAAAGCCGTGTGTCTCCCATTTTGTCATTTGTCGAGTGGGGAGTAAACGCCCATGTCACCAGACGGCCGCTCTGGGTGTACGAGGTGGTGCTGGTGAGGAGCCCCGTGGGGCTGTGGATGGCTGTCCAACGCTGACCAGTTAGCTTCCGGCTTGTTCCTAGAGCCCAGCAGTGCTTGTTGCCATGGTTACTGCTGGGGTGATAAGGACTCTGACTGCCAGATTCAGCAAATAAAAATTCAGGACTTCCGGTTCAATTAGAATTTCAGATAAACAACGAATAATTTTCATTGTGAGTTACATTCCAGACGTTGCACGGCTCATACACTAGTATATCTTTCATCAGGTATTGCAGGAGACATACTGGGGCTAAAAAATAATTTGAAGTTTATCTGATATTCAGATTTCACTGGGCACTTTGCACTCTATCTGGCAACCTTTAATAGGGACAGAATATTAGGTTACTGAAACACAAGAAGTTTCTCGGGAAATAACTGATGTTAGGATAGGTCCAGAACTCTCTGGTGACCTCGTTTATTACAAGTCAGGGAAGAGTAAACAATCTGCACATTATCCTCAACAATGAAACGTTACTCTGGCAAAGAAGCTGGTCCTGTATTGGAAAAGGCCAAAGGGGCAAAGTCTCCGTGGCCTCCTGGGCCGAGAGAAGGAAGCAAAGTCTCACGTGGAGAAAAGGTTTTTAAGAAACAATTCCAGCATCGTGTCTCTTTCGCACTTCTGGCCCTAAAATTTATTTTATGAATTGTGTATATTTCAGCATCTCAGTTTCTTTTTATCCTGTTAAAAAATCACAATCTCTGTATTTCTCTGAGTAATGAATCTGAATTATGAACATAAGCCTCACTATATTTTGATGAGGGGAAGGTGAGAGAAGACATTAAATGGATGAAAATTTAGAGTAGGTGTTTATCTCCAGTAGAATTTTTTTTTTTTTGCGGTACGCGGGCCTCTCACTGTTGTGGCCTCTCCCGTCGTGGAGCACAGGCTCCGGACGCGCAGGCCCAGCGGCCACGGCTCACGGGCCCAGCCGCTCCGCGGCACGTGGGATCTTCCCGGACCGGGGCACGAACCCGCGTCCCCTGCATCGGCAGGCGGACTCTCAACCACTGCGCCACCAGGGAAGCCCTCCAGTAGATTTTAAACTCTGCTTAAAGTGTTCCTAAGGAGATCAGTCATTTCTTAATGCTGCTTTAAAAAAATTGTTTTTAAGTGTTTAAATGGGTCCGAGGACTCTACCATCCTTAACGGATTCTTGACATGCTTTGGATCTTTGTGAAGTTTCTCTTAGCTACAAGTCATGCTGTCACCAGCTGTGAAATGACAGATATTCGTGGATTTCTGTGCCGGTCCTAGTCTGCATTCTGGGGGCAGCGTGACACCAATCGGGGGAGACAGCACCCTCCCCGCGGGACTGTATGGTCCACGTGGCAGGAAAACCAACCCAAAGCAGACGGCACTGAACCTGTGAGAGAGAACATCAGACCCAGGGAAGGAAGGTGACTGCCCGTTGCCGCCGTTGGCTGTAGTTCTCATGCAGACATTGGTCAGACATCAGTCTCATTCAGTGTTCGTCATAATTTTGTGAGGGATATTTTATTATTCCTTTTTTATAGATAAAACTGAAGGCCAGAGAGGTTAAGGAATACATATGCCCATGTCATGGAGCTAGTAAGTGATGGAATGGGAATTCAGATCAGGTCTGTCTGACTTCAGAGTGCCATCGGCACAGTGTCCCTAAGGGAGGATTTAGAAGAAAGACAAATGACTTCTAATGGAGGTTGGGGAGGTGGTCAAGAGAAACCCCGTGGGCAAGATCTCGTTTGAGCTGAAGCTTGGAAGACAGATAAGGTTTGGAATTTCTATGGAAAAGAAGGGCCTTTCCGGCCAAGAGAAGGGCTTGGCAAGAGGCCAAGGGCAGGTACACAGAGTTCTATCTAGCTAGTTCCGGAAGCAGCATGTAGTTCGACGTGACCGTAGCTCAAGGTACGTGGCGGAAAGAGGACGCGCCAAGCAGCAGGCCCTGGTTAAGGAGTCTCTCACTTCCTGTGCGGACGGGGTTAAGCTGGCCCTGGGCCCAGACTGGACGAGGGGAGCAGGTGACACTGGAGGCAGAGAGACCAGACAGAAGGCCATCAAGGGATGACGGAGGCAGCTGTGGAAATGGAAAAGGGATGATGGCCCTAGACACGGAGCAGGTGGGACTGCTGGACTGACAGACTGGCATAGTAGGCAGTGGATGGCAGGGGACACTAGTGGTGTGAGTAGATGGCCTGTGAGTTCGCTGTACGTTAAAAATTTGGCAACGTACACCATAGCTGTTTGTAGAGGAGCTCCAGGCCCTAGCGGGGAGGTGGACGGAGTCCCCCAAAGCTGCTTGTACCCTGAAGAGTACCACATTCCAGAGTCTGAGCCCCAGATTTTTAGGCTAAGACATTTGCTCTACTATTATTTTAATCAGGTTCTGTTGAACTCATACTAAGCAACCTTATGAAACGCCGAGGTATAAAAATTAGAATGCAGGTAATAATCTACTTCTCAGTAGAGAGAATGAAATGGAGTGAATGCTTCTATTTGCTGATCAACACCCTTTTGCCCCGAGGGCTGCTCTGCATGTGAGTTCGGGTCACATCCAGGAGGTGGGTGAGTCACTTTGCACTGGGTGTCTGTGCAGTGACCCCACCAGGGACTGGGTGTGCAGCGTGAGAGGCGTGTCGGGCCGTCATTGCTGCTGGCCGTGAGCACAGCCTTTCCTCCTGAAGTACCAGTGTGTGCCCTCCGGTTGCTTTTTTTCTCTCCACCACGTGCCCATTTCTTGAGATAAAGCTGGTACCTGAGTCTTGGCCTGGAATCCATGTGTTCTCTTTAAGGTGCCTCTTGCATAGCTCTGGTCTGTGCCTTGGTGTTGGTGTTTACAGTTTTACTTTGAGAAAAACCATCTCACACATCAGTTCCAGGTTCACTGGCGGAGCGTGTGTTTGCCCACACAGCCGTAGCGCACACCCTGGCCTCAGAAGGGTAACTCGCATCCCATGACGTAGGGAAAGGCCTTCCATCTTCAGGCGGAACATTCGGACCCGAGGCTTCACCAGGTTGTAACATCCTTGTGCACGTGGGAAGGGAAACGCTGCGGAATACACCCACGGCCTTCACCCTTCTTGGCTTCGAGGGGTCTTTCTTTCCTTAAAACAACTTAGCAAGTAATCCTGGGTGGACCTCTCTGACTGGGACCTTAGGGGGAGGGAGGTAGTAGAAGTCTAAGCTTCCAGAAGCTTCTGGGGGTTTGAATGACCCCACATTTCAGTCACAGCTCAAGAGTGTGAACGAGTCCTGAGGCCTATACCCGCCCTCGCTAAGTAGAAGGCACCAATGAGACCAGAAGGCAAGGACCCCGCAGAACTTGGGGTCTGGGGCCGCTTTCCAGAGGAGGGCATTTGATGTGTGTCTTGAGGATTTGGACCAGAGTAACAGGGGTGGTGTCGGTGTGTGAAGGGTCAGAGCCGGGAGAGGGGTAGGCGTCCCTTGAGTGTCTGCTCTCAGCCAGATCCTTTGCAATGTGTTGAAAAATTCCCCCTTACCATGGATGTTGCTGATGTCAAGTCCTGTAGGAGCCTGGCAGCTTCCACGTCCTCCATCTCTCCCCTGTGATGCTGAGACCTGGCAGGGAAAGCGCTGAGTACTGGCTCATTTGACTAAGGTCAGAGACATCACCCAGAGGCAGTAAACTGTTAAAGAGCAGTCACCCGGCTTCTCTGCACCCCCCGCTGGGCGCTGACCCAGGCCCCTCAGCACAGCGGGCACTGGCTCCACCTTAGCCGTCAGGATGCTGAGGCAGGGGGAGGTGCAGTTCCTCAAAGTCACTCTGAGAAGGGCTGGGCTCAGGGGTCCGAGCTGCGGCCTGAGTCCTCTGTGGCCTGGACTTTAGCTGGTGACCGTGAGGACGGTGGAACAGTGCCGGCGTCTGAGCATTTCTTGCTACTGCACGTGGCGAGCAGAGGAGAGCAGAGAAGTGATACCGTCGCGCTCTGGGGACTTTAGACCTTTTAACTGCTTACTAGAGCGGCATTGAAATGTGAGGCATTTTCAAGTCGTACTGTAGTCTTCCTCTCAGAGACTTCAACACTGGAAATGCCCGTGTGGCCTTGGTCTGCATTTTACACATGGGTATATCCTCAGGGTTTCTGTCTTTGTCTCTCCCATGGTTGCCCCTAGAGACGTGGCAGCGAGTGGATGAGGCAGGACTGAGGTGTCTGCGGGCTGCCTTTGACCCTGGGCTTCCTCTTCTGAGTAAGAGGGAACTTGCCTCCTTTCACTGTCTTTTTACGAAGCATTTAAATACATGTAAGAGTAAAGAGAATAGCAGGGTTGCCCGTATTCACAGCACTTGGATTTAAATATCGTAAATGCTTTGTTATGCTGAATTCTTATTCATTGATCAGTTGCTGAAAATTTATAAAGTGAATCCCAGATATTTTATGTCATGAATTACCACCCCGAATTATCATGAGGTGTGTTTTATAGAGAATAAGGACATCTTAAAAACAACCACATAGGGCTTCCCTGGTGGCGCAGTGGTTGCGAGTCCGCCTGCCGATGCGGGGGACGCGGGTTCGTGCCCCGGTCCGGGAAGATCCCACGTGCCGCGGAGCGGCTGGGCCCGTGAGCCGTGGCCGCTGCGCCTGCGCGTCCGGAGCCTGTGCTCCGCAACGGGAGAGGCCACAACAGTGAGGCCCACGTACCGCAAAACAAACAAACAAACCACCACATTGTTATCACAGCTGTCAAAGTTAGTAATTTATTTTTAGTATCATGTAATACTGTCTATATTCAGATTTCTCCAGTTGTTTCCAAACCTTTTTTTTTTTTTTTTTTTTTTTAACATTTGGAGTGTTGAGTTCAGATTTCAATAGGGTCCATACATTGCATTTGGTTGTTTCGTCTCTCAAGTCTTCCTTAGCTTAGAACACCCCGGCCCTGTAAGTGTCCCACCTTCTGGGTGTGTGTGAGCCTCACTGGAGTGGAGTTTAACCTGGTCCTCGCTCCCTGGAGGATAAAGTAGGAGTTAGACAGGGATGCTGGGTGGGGCCGGGTTCAGACTGGTCCACGGAACAATCCACGCGCTGCTGCTTCACCTCATGGTGGGCAGTGTGCCCCGGACAGGAAAGGCTGTGGGGAGGTGGATTTTAGAGAACAGAATCTGGGTGCTGGTGGCGCTTCGCTACTCCCAAGCTTCGGGTGCCTCTAGGCATGGTGACGCGGGATTTCTCGCCTTGCCAAGGGCTGCACGGGCTGGGAGCCTGACCAGTAACTCTCACTGGTGATGAGTGAGTGGGAAGGCGTTGTGAGGAGAATGACTAGCCGGGTCTGGGAGAGACACAGAAGTGGCCACCGAGAAGGGGAGCGGTGACAGGGAAGGGGCAGCCAAAGGCTGGGGCAGGGCGAGGCCAGGGCGGGGCAGAAGCGGGCCCCGTACACCTCCTCTGAGGCAGGGTGCTGGCCCCGCACTGGGCTCACGCGTCCCAACCCAAGCCCAGTTCCTCTGCCGCCGGCCCCTCCCTCCCAGTGCTTCCCAACCCGCTCAGCAGCAGGGGCGCCCCCAGCCGTTGAGTGCAAGCATCTTGGAATCACCCCTCAACCTCCCCTTCTACCGCATTCAGCCCAACAGCCGACCCTGTGCTGCCCACCTTCAAGGTCGCCCTGAACCTGACTCCTCTCCCATGCGACCGCCACCACCGAGCCCGGTCCCCCCTCTCCTGGCTGATTGCAGCAGCCCACTTCCTGTGGCCGGCCTCCACCAGCGCCTGCTGATGTCATTCTCTACGCCGCAGCCAAAGCCACCCTCTCCGTGGGTCCCCGGCTCTCGGCCCTGGAAACACACCCGTGAACAAAACAAGTCCCGTGTGTGGGAGAGGCTCCCTTCTAGCGGATCACGTTGCAAGTAGATCACGGCAGCTTCATGCTAAGCTTCAGAGGCTCCTGGGAGGTATCCTCTGGGCCACCTGTGAAAGATCAGCCCTCCCCCCCGGCCCTGTCTCCCAGCCCTCCCCCTTCCTGTTGCCCTTACAGCACTTGTAGCCGTCCAGCCACCACGGTATACATCTGTGTGCTGTTTGCTGCTTTACTGCCTGGCTCGCCTGCTAGAATGTGTTTGTTCACGGCCACGTCCAGGCCCCTGCACTGGGGCTGGGCACCGGTGGCCTCTGCCTAGATCTTGCTTTTTTAATGTTTTTTTTAATGTGGTAAAAGTCACATAGTATAAAACACACTGCTTTAACCATATTTAACTGTACAGTTCACGTTGTTGTGCAACCCTCACCATCAGCCATCTCCCCAGTTTTTCACCTTCCTACACTGAACTCTGTCCCCGTTAAACACTCACTTCCCGTCCTCCCTCCCCAACGCCCCCCTCCCCTCCAGCCCCTGGCATCTGCCAACTTACCGCCTCAATGTTTGATTACTGGATGAGCAAGGACCCTGACGCTCGGAATTGGAAGATCAGACAGCACAGGTGTCAGGGCTCGGTGATTTCTGAGCCGCTTTCCTGGAAGGGGATTTTGAGAAGCCACAATATCGGGGCACCAGAGTGGGGGTGGGATGTGGGGGGGTTCTAGACCCTTCTTTTCCCTGTCCTCCCACCTCAGGGTTTTGATTGAGGGTGGGAAGCACAGGGCTTCAACCTGGCTTTTATAAACATCACTCAAGGACAGTCGTACTTCTTGATGTTTCGCCTGGTCCTGAAAGTGAGACCCGATAATTGGCAGCCGCGTGTTGGCTCCACTTAGAGGAAAGCCGCTTTTCTGCTCCTAACGTTACTCAACGCCCTGTGCATAATGTAAACGCCTGGAGCATTTATACCGGCTGCGGTCGGTCCAGTTCTGTCTCAGCACCAGCCACCCGGTTCCTGTCTCCTTCACTACAGGATGTAAGTCGGGACAGGAGCAGCACTTCCTCCCCTTTCAGGCAAGTGTTTTCACAGCCCCTCATCACCCTGACCTGCCATCTCAAGGCTCAGAGAGAAAGGTTACAACGTGGCAGCATTGGCTCTTTAAGACTTGAGCTCCAAGAACGTAGCAAGCAGGTCAAGTCCATTCCCTCCGTGCCCTGCCCAGGGCAAAGCCTGCATGGAGACGGGCACTTCTGCTGGGCTGGGAGGACGTGACGGACATGCTGCAGGCTCCAGAGGAGTTGGCCTCTTGCGTTGCCAGCTTGTAGCAGATCCGTCTCTATCAGAGAGGTCCTGCAGGAGCTTCCCAAACTTGCCTTCATTCTAAGGAGCCTTTTTAGACATTGTTTTTCTAATCGTTGTATGAAATGTGAATCGCCCTATAGGTATGCTGTGCGTCTGTTTATAGCCTTCTTGCCTCAGCATCATTCACTGACCTGGGCACCTAAGTGGGAAAAGCAGATGCTTGGGTGACTGGGATGTGGACTGAAATGTTGCAAGTACAGTTGGGTCCCTAGTTCAGTGTCATGGAAAGAAAGTACTGAAATCTGGTTGTGGCCAAAAGGTATATGCTGGGGAATTAACTAGAAATAATTCAAAACAAAATACAAGTAAGTGCCCAGCTGAGCGTGGAGCGCAGAGAGGGAGGAAGTTAGGAAGACCTGTGTGCCGGTGGCCTGGGGCCTGCGGTTCTGTGGAAACACGGGCATGTGTGGAGCCTAGAAGGATGGGTAAGGGAAGGCATAGGGAAAACAGACATGAGGAAAAGAGGGGACGTGATGAGTGTATGGTCCGCGGGGTGTAGCTAGGCAGGGGGGGACCGACTTCACCCGCGTCTGGAGCCGGTTGTGAGGCTTTGCGAGTCGGGTGGTAAGGCTGGGAGGCTCCACCATAGACCCGGTAGGCAGACGGGGACCAGGCGGCAGCTGGCCTCGCATCAGAAGTCCCGGATTCTGTATCGAGCGCCCTAGTGTGAAAGTGCGTTTGTTTATTGAACTCCATCCTCTTTTCAGGGTCTCCGTGGGCTCCCTCGGGGCTGGCGAGGTCAGAGCTGGCCCCAAACCTCCCTGTTGACTCAGCTCCCACTAAGCGTTCAAGTTCATGTTTTTATCCCCACTTTTGAACATGGCCCAGAGAGTGCAGAAACCAAGGCCAGGGCAGGGCGTGTTCCTCCCCGGGGGTGTAGGAGAGGGCGGTCTCACGTCAAACCCCAGAAACTTCTTCAGTTTTGCATTTTGGAAGCTTTTGAGGTAGAGAGGTTTCATGTTTACCCTAAATTATTATCAGCTAAATTATTTTTAAAACTATTATGAGTACATAATTATTATATATACTTAGTTTATAGATTACATGTAATTACGCATGTGATTATGTAATTATTAAAGTTAGGTAAAGTTGATTATAAAAATACCATTTTCCTTGGTCACATGTCCCCCACATCTGTAACGCGGGGGATTCTGGCTGTTTGAACTGTGAACTCTGATCAACAGTCTGCATTTCGAGGCCTTTTCTGCAGGAACTTTGCCTCCTTGTGTTATCAGAATTCTCGGCACTTCTTCCAGAAAGGGCTGGAGAGAGGAGAGAAATGTCATTCGTGGCAGGTGCGAGCAGGAAGCTGGAGGAGAGGTTTGGTGGAGAAGGAGGGAGCCCTCACCCCTCCACCCACGTGGGCTGCGGGAGGATTCGGCCGTGGGTTTGGAGGATCGTTGGGTTTCCAGGGCGCGTGTGGACCCCTGGGATCCAGCGCAGGAGCCGGGTCTCACAGCTGCTCAGCATCTGGACTGCAGTGAAAGGAGAGACATCAGAGCTGAGGACAGGGAGGTCTGGGGGTGACAGCAGGGCCGCCCACAAGTCGGCACTCGCCCGTGTGCTTGCTCGTTCGTTCTTGGCTGTTCTCTCTGTCCCTTCATTATTTCTTTTGTCGTTATTGCTGTATTATCCTTGGTGGTCATAGTGTTCAGGAGAAGAGAAGCACTGGTTCTAGGGCGGGCAAGCGTTACGTGCTTTAATCACTTTAGCGTATTTGACCTTCACGGCAGCCCTTGATTTGGGCATCTTCCTCTCACAGAGAAGGGCTGCCCAAGGTCAAAGGTGTGGTCCTTGTACCCTGAACATCCTCTGATCTCTTCCCTCCCTAAATGCTCTTTCTCTCCCCTTCACCGTATAATCATGGCTTTTGGTGTCCTCGTGGACCCTCTAAATCCCCCTGTCTGGGTTTAGGGCCCAGCACTCCCACCTCCTAGTGGTGGGAGCTGGACCGGCTCCCTGGCCTCAGTGTTTCCGTGCCGTCAGCCGTGAATTGGGGACAGTGATGTGTGAGCTGACTCAGCGAATGTTCGTTGTTACCACTTTCCTTCTTCTTTACAAATATGAACCAGGTGCCTCTCCCCTCTCCCCCGCTTTCCCTTTTGTCCATCTACTTCTTTTTTCCTATCTGTAATCGAGCTGCGCAGCGCAGTAGGAAATAGAACAAAAACAAAAACAAATCTGTCCTTCAGACCGTGTGCCCTTACAGGCCCCTGGGTTTGGCCCTTCCATCAGCCCCTGGAATTGGAAGCAGCAGATTGGGATTTTACAGTGACTTCCCGTGCTCCACACCCCTCCCTGGCCGTTACCTCGCGGCCCCGCCTGTCTCCAAGTGGAGTTTGCCAAACAGGCGGCAGTAACTGGCCAGAGCCAGGCGTGGCCCCAGATCACGGGGTCCAGAGGCGGCTGAGCTTTGGGAAGACGCCTCCAGCCATCCTGCCCTGGGGGGAGTAGCAAAAATAAAGGCTGCAAAATCTAGCAAACTGAACATCTTTAAATGGGACAAGAGGCTTCAAAATTGCTGCGTTATACGGAAGAAACCTTGGCCGCAAATCTCGTCTGTAATGAGTGTTTGACAGCCATCGGGGCCCTGCTGGCTCAGCCCACACCTCTGGTGAGAATGGGGTGACCAGGGTGTCCCCTCCCTCCTACGAGGCCCAGAGATTAATGGACAGGTTGAGATCGCAGCAGGCCCGGGAGGACCGTGATGATATGAGGTGTCTGCTCCTATCAGGGCCTCAGGAGGGGAGGGGGGAGGGCGCGGAGGGGGAGGGGAGGGAGGAGCTGCTTTTGGCAATGAAGCCAGGCGATGCTGAGACGATGCAACCCTGGGGCCCAGAGGCCCTCCCTCTTGGACTAGGATTTCACGTCTGTGTGCGGCAGCCCCTCCCTTTCTCTCCTGTGTCCCCTGCCTCCGCTCTAGCTTCTGCTTTGAACAAATACTGACATTTCCATTTAGAGCTTTCTGGAAGGCAGTTTAGAAATATACGTAAAATTTTAAAGTGTGCATACTCTTCAATCCATAATTCTACTTTTTGGTTTACCTATATTGGAGAAATACTTTAACAATTTTTTTAAAACATACATTTTCAAGGAGGTTTACCACAGTGTTTGTAACAATAAAAAACAAGGGGAAAAAGTTCGAATCGATGGCAGAATGGCTGAATAGATCATAGTATAACCATAGCAGGAACTTCCACGCAGCTAGTTACCCCTCATGAAATTGCCATCCTGGCTATTTTTGACCTAGAAAATGGCACTTTCATAGAATGAGCGATATCCCGGTGCCTCTATTTCTTCATCTTTAAAATGCGACAGTCATGGTGCCTCTCGCAGGGTTAATGTGAGGATTTAATGCAATACCGTGTGGCCTTGGCTGTGGCCCATGGCCAGAACCCGGTAAATATTTGCTGATACTTCTGTGTATCCGTATTAACATGGAAAGAGCCCAAAATACACCATCTGGAGAAAATAGCTGTATGTATATGCTTTCAAATATTGATGAAGTATGAACCCATTCATGGGGGGAAAACGTGTGTGTGTGTGTAAACTCCTGAGAACAGGACTAGAAGGCCACTCTCCAAGCTGTTCCTAATGGTTAACCCTGGAGAAGGGAGAGCTGGGATTGGGGAAGGGGAGGGGATGGCAGAGGACGTGCCCCTCAGAGCTCACGCAGAGGAGCGGAGCTGCTAGCAGAGGCACACACCTATAAAGGGAGCGGTCCTTAGTCACGTGTGGGGCTGTGTTGGCCAGCCCGGGAAGGCTCTTGTCTCTGCAGCTCCTGCTGGAGCCTGAAGTCCCAGGGAGAGTCGTCAGGAAGGGGGTGATGGACGTAAATGGATGGATGATCAAGAGGTCAGGACCCCCAAGCAATATCTGCAGCCCTGTGAGGACAGACCGAAACCTCTGTGGGTTCCTGCGGCACCTGGCGTGGATGATGTGGGTGACCTGGGTGGCCTGGGGTCCTGCGGCAGCCGGGCCCCCCCAAGAGCAGGCACCGCCAGGCCCAGGAGCCGGAGGAGCTGGGGGGTCTGGAGCTGCAGGAGCAGGTGCAGGTCTAGCTGCTGCTTCACACCGAGGAGGTGAATCAGCTCCTCAGCCGCGATGCGTGTGACCTGCAAAACCCGTCAAACCTCCAAGAGTGCCCCCTGTGGCCCCTTAACTGGAAACAAACAAGAAAGAGGATTCTGACGGGCACGTGGCAGGGCCAGCAAGGGGAGTTGCACGTTTTCCTCAAATACTTCTGGATTAATTGAACTGTTTTACATGGTCACTATAAATGTAAATACTTCTTGTGAATTAAAAAAAAAAAAAAAGAAACCCTTGGTGAAAGAAACAAGGGGTCAAAAAGGAAAGAGAACTCTTTCATCCAGTGAGATTCAGTGTTCAGCTGTGTAGCTAAGAGCCTGTTGAGATGAGGGAGAAATCAGGCCTCTCCGCACTGTCACCACCCGGTCTCGCTGCCATCACCTCTGGCGGGGCTGCTGCAGTCACCCCCTGACGGGCCCCCCTGCTTCTGATCTGTTCCCACTTCAGCCAGAGTGATCATTGCAAAATGCAAATTAGGTGCTGCTGTGGCCTCTTTAAAAATGCTCCAGGGCTTCCCTGCTGGCGCAGTGGTTGAGAATCCGCCTGCCGATGCAGGGGACGCGGGTTCGTGTCCCGGTCCGGGAGGATCCCACGTGCCGCGGAGCGGCTGGGCCCGTGAGCCGTGGCCGCCGAGCCTGCGCGTCCGGAGCCTGTGCTCCGCAACGGGAGAGGCCACAGCAGTGAGAGGCCCGCGTACCGCAAAAAAAAAAAATGCTCCAGTGACTTCTCAACTTCTCATTGCCTTTATTGTGAAATCGTAAATCATAACTGCTTGCTCTGGTGCTGAAGTCGCTGTAACACTCTGTCTCTCTCTCTCCCCTCCCCTGGTCACAGAGCCAGGCCCGCTACAGAATTACCGTGTGTATAATAGTAGTAAGAAGCTTACTGATCCCCTACTATGTGCAACGTCACGCTAGGTGCCTTGACTACATGGTCTAATACCCACAGCATCTCCAGAAGCTTTTCCTATCTCTATTCACAGACAAGGCTGCTGAGATTTAGGGGACATTGAGGAACAGACCCGAAGTCTTACAGCCCTTGTGTGGCATCCGCAGGACCGGAGCCTGACTGGGTCTGGCCCCAAATCCATGAGCGTGATATTCAAGCGCCATCGATCCTGTGAAGAGCCTCTGCTCTCCTGGTCAGACCACCACTCGAGGGCACGACTGCCTTCCCTCTGGGCTGCAGGCTCCAGGAGGGCAGGAGCCCGGGAGCAGCTGTGGGTCTGCTGCTACACCCCCAGCCCCTCGCATCCCGCTTGCCCACATTAGGTCGCCAAACAGCGTTGGTTGGAAGCGTAGATGCGTCGGCACGGTGCTGGGTTCTGGAGTGAGGGCTGGGGTCAGGGTGAAACAAGCAAGGTGGTCTGTGCCTGGCGGGGCCTGCGGTCTGTAGAGGCCCGGGTGTCATCTCCCTCTGTCACAAGCGGTGATAAGTGCCACGAAGGGCGCTGGGGAAGGTGGAAGGGGGGGCCCGGCCTGCCCTGGGCAGGGAGGAGCAGGGCACAGAGAGGCATTCAGGAGGTGTTTGCACCATGAGTCACAGGGAACAGCGGTTCAGCCTGATCTCGCTGCTTCCACGCGGCTCTGCTTAGGGCTCCTCCGGGCTCCAGGACCAGTGATGGGATAGGTGGGTCCTGCCCACCCACCTCTTGGAACAAATCAGTGCAGCAGTAGAAGCATCCTTCTACACGGCGGGAACTGGCCTCCCGGCCAGGCTGCCCTGCACCCCTCCCCTCCCTGATGGCCACCTCTATCTAGGTCCCACCGGTGTCGCCGCCCGTGGGACGGCTGCCTGGGGGCTCAGCGTTCTCTCAGCTCCTAGGAAGAGTTGTCAAGTAAGGGGTGTGTTTTGGTTTGGTTCTGATGACACTGGTGGATGTTGAAGCCTGGGTTTGTTGGGAGCTTGGCGTGTGCTTCGCACAGAGCGCCTGTTACGTGTCATGCCCGTTGCTTCTCACAAAAGCCACTGCGGCCGCCCCTCCGAAGAGCAGGAGACCGCGGTGCCATGCGGTGCATCTGTCCAAAGGCCCACGGCGCTCGTGCTTAGAAACGAGACTGTAGTGCCTTCTAGAGGGTTCTGGCTCCAGTAGCTAAGCACCAGTCGCCAGCCTCAAGGGGAGAGGTTTCCAAGGGCAGCCTCTCAAGCCTCTCACACATGAGACTTGGCTGGCGTCCAGGCCACGCCTGCTGGGCTGTGTGCGTGTGTGTAGGGGCAGGTGATGAGTGAGTCCTCTGCCCAGCGTGCGCCCCTCTAAGTGGCGATAAAGAGGGGCGTGTCCTTCGCAGCGGGCTCCCCCACCTCCCCACCCCTCTGCTGAACACCCTTAGCTCTAAAATTCCATTTGCAAGCCGCTCTACAGCTGGAGTTCTAATCACCAAGGGTCGGCTGTTTTTCTGGACAATTTGTACCCTAAAGGCTTGTCCTGAGGCCACTGGGTTGGGTGTTGGTGACCTAGATTAGAGGTGTCACTGAAGAACAAAGGCAGGTTGGTCATTGTTGCCCAAAAAAGGACTTTCCTATTTCACAAGCTCCTACAAGAGTGTTTTAATAGCTGCGTTGAGGCCCGCAAGGTAATGGACCTAATTTGTGCTCGCCCTTCGGGTGCTGGTGTTTCACTGCAGGGCTCCGTTATTCCTGGCGCACTCCAGTGTCATAAACGGGAGAGAAAAATTGGGTCTTTGGTGTTCTTTGATGGCGTTTATAAGGATCCCAATTAGTCATTTCCAACGACGTTAAGAGTTCTGTACGTCACCTCACCACCTCACGCTGCCTTTCAGGGCCCTGAAAACACAAGGGCGTGGATTCTTGACGGATTCAGCCTTCCTGATTTATTTTTTCCCAAGGTGCTTAATCAAGGAATGCAAGTCATTTGCCTTCTCGAAGCTTCCTCTCCTCCCCTGGAGACTTGTGGAGTTTTCTGCATCTTGTTTTCCCTCTGCCTCGACACCCTGCCAAGAACTGGGGTCTGGGCTGAAATGATCCAGAACCTGACCCCTCCAAGTTGCTTTCCGTCCCAGCCAGCACGGCAGAGCCCTGCTGCCACCTGGCCCAGCGGACCAGACCCCTGGTCAGAGAGGGTGCGTGAAATAAAGGCCCGTCTGTTGTGGTGGTTTGTTCCAGAGCTGGTGATGCTGCTGGAATGGTGGTCGGGCACGGATTGCGTCATCCACACGGACCCCCGGGCCTACCCCAAGTACGGGAAGGAAAACGCCATCGTTGTTCTGAATCACAAGTTTGAGATCGACTTTCTCTGCGGTTGGAGCCTGGCCGAGCGCTTCGGGGTCTTAGGGGTAAGTCGGACGTGCATTCCCCACCTCACCCATCTCTCTCCTTCGACCCTGTAACTTGTCTTTTCGCTCTTGGTCATTCGGAACGTGCAGCCGCGTTAACAGACTTGCCGAAATGTTCTTAACCAGCTGCTTTTCCTTCTTGCTCAGAATCAAGACGAACATCTGCTTATGAGTAAGGATCATGTTTATTCGGCAGTTATGATGCACGGGGGGCATTTGACGTACGGTTAATGTATTTAATCCTTACAGAAACATTTGGGGGTCAGGAACTGACACCTGCCCTTTTTTAAAAGCTGCGGTTAAATCCCCTGCTCCGCGTCACACAGCTGTTACGCAGATTTGCATTTGAACTTGTCCAGCTTCGTATTCTTAATCTCTGTGCTCTGCTCCCTCCCTGGCTGGCGGGCAGAATTCCCCTCTCAATGTTCAGCCTCACGGAGCTTGAGAGAAAGCTGAGTGCCTAGGCGAGAGCGTTGGACCTGCAGAATTCAGAATAAATACAAAATCCTGTTTTTCTCCAGCTGGTTTGGCTTCTTGCATACCTTTGGGACGGGGCCTCCCCGGTTGACTTTTGTCACGGTTAACACAGTGGGCTGTGATGGTTGAGCCGGGAGCAAGTACCGGCGGAGTCCTCCGCCTCAGGTATCGCGACAGGAGTCACGGCGTGGAGCAGCCCGGGGCTGGGAAAGTCGGAGACCACCCGCACCGGGACTCGGGGATCCTGTGTTGCCCCCGGGAACAATCCCCCGCAGACAGACGGGGCCCGCGCACGTCGCACTTGCTTTTGGTGGCCCGTGCAGACGGAATCATAGTGCGTAGGAGGCAGGAGTTTGAAGACCAGGCAGAGTGGATGTGACAAGAGTCCTGAGTCAGATTCCCTGGGGATGGTCTCAGTGTGTCCAGTACCGGACGTGCCTGGAAGCCCCAGAGGTAGCAACGGAACTTTGGGTCCTGCTGGCTCCTGCCTGTTGGGAAGAGCCTTGGCTGAGAGAGACTAAATAGCCGTGGGACACATGTTGTACTTGCTTTTTTAAACTTTAAAAAAAAATTTATTTATTCATTTATTTATTTGGCTGCGTTGGGTCTTCGTTGCTGCGCGCGGGCTTTCTCTAGTTGCGGCGAGCGGGGGCTTCTCTTCGTTGCGGTGCGCGGGCTTCTCATTGCGGTGGCTTCTCTTGTTGCGGAGCACGGGCTCCAGGCGTGCGGGCTTCCGCAGTTGTGACACACAGGCTCCGTAGCTGTGGCTCGCGGGCTCTAGAGTGCAGGCTCAGTAGCTGTGGCGCACAGGCCCAGTTGCTCGTGGCATGGGGGGATCCTCCCAGACCAGGGGATCCTGGAACCCATGTCCCCTGTGCTGACAGGTGGATTCTCAACCACTGCGCCACCAGGGAAGTCCTAAACATTTTTTAAAAAATTTGGGGCCAAAGGTGAGAGAAGGAGGTATGCTTAGAAACAGGTTCCAATCATGTCTTTAGGACAAATGATGGTCGTTGTACAGTTAAACTATCCAAAGGCAACTAAGATCATTAGCAGTTTTTCAAGAGATGGAAACAGTGTGTTAAATCACTGTTGCTACCTTAAGACTCTTCTAGAAAACCGGAATGCCTGGGGGTGAGTGCACTGAAAGGATGTCTAGGAACGGACCGGCCACCCTGCCAACAGTTTTCTCCTTTGCTTTCCTATTTGTTCTTCCGGTACTGACGTGATGTCTGTGCAGGCACACGTGTGTGTGTGTGTGTGTGTTCAAACATATTTTCAGGAACAAAACCAGAAATTCTTTTTTTTTTTTTAACAACTTTATTGGAGTATAACTGTTTTACAATGGTGTGTTAGTTTCTGCTTTCAGAAATTCCATTATCTACCTTCCTCTGTTGTAGAGGCCTCGGACAGAGATCTTAGCTACAGTTCTGTGGCTTTATTGTCTCTGAGAGGAGAGAAGAATGTCATAATCGGAACCCCATCATGGACACGGATGACTGATGATGGGATCCTTCCTCCCTTACAGGAGAAAAGGGCACGGGGTGTCTTTGCATCCTGACCAGAACTAGTGCTGGTGCTGCCTACAAGCTAGGCTTCCTGGAACACTGGTTCTTCAAGCGTAGTTTGGGGGCAGCTGCTGATTTTCTGGGCTCCGCAGGCAGCTCGGGTATGTTCATGCTCAGGAAGGGAAACGTGTAGTTTGGGGCAACAGAAAGTGTGTTGGACTTAGAGGCACTTTCCCAGTGGCCATGGTCCCCCTGGTGGCTTTGTGACCACGGGCTTCTTCTATGCGCGTCTTTCACCTTATTTGTGCTATTTGCAATCTCTATGGTATCGTTATTGTTTACTTTTTATAGATAAACGGCCAGAGCCTCAGTTTGGGTAAAGAATTTGCCCCAGGATAGGAACAAGTAACTCTGATTTCCGAGTTGCTGCTCTTTGCTCCTGGAGCGCGTCGAGAGGAAAAGCTCGGGGAGTGCCTTGTGTCAGAGAACGACCAGGGTGATGGCTGGAGCGACCACGTCTCCAGTCCTGCCACACGCACCCCTCCCACACCCCCCGGTCTGTGCAGGGCTCGTGCTGAGGAAAGAAAACCCTCAGTACCACCGTGGGGTCAGGGATGGGGCCGTAGGACCCAGGAAGCAGGGGCACAAACAGGGGTGACCCCAGGAGGCAGCCCCCCGGGCGCTGCACGGTAAAGCGGGTGGGCCCCTCGCGGCGCTCAGAGGAGGAGTAACACGTGGACGGGAGACCCGGGACTGAGAGGGGGAGGCTTTCGTGGAGCATGTCTGTCAGCGCCCTGTAGCATTTTGCAGGCAGAGGCTCTGAAATCCCGATCACTTTACAACTCGGCACACGAGGGTGCAGAGGCACGAAAGTTCCTAAGCAGAGAATGGCCACCCGCCAGCGGCACAGGGAGTGCTCGGCTCCAGCCTAGGCCTCCTCGATGAGTACCGGAGCTATCGGATTTCATTTCTTACTCCTAAAACCCAAACAGCTAATGTCGTGTGCAAGGGCACGAGCCTTGCCTCTTGGTCTGGAGTTTTAGGATCTCCACCCAGCGGGGGATGGGCAGGTCTCACGGCCTTAGGACGACACCCCTCCCCTTCTTACTGGAGCCTGGGTAGCCCTGCTCGGGGCACCGCCAGATTGTGTGGCCCCCAAGTTCCCTCCAGCAGTGGAGGGGCAGTGGGGAGGGGGCAGCAGGCGAGCACCGAGCTCCCTGCCCCCCAGCACTGGGGAAGCGGCCGGGGGCGGGGCCGGGGCGGGGCCACGCCTGTGCACGTTCTGATGCGGCTGAGGCACCAGGTGGGGACGGGAGAGGGCATCGTGACCTTGTGGGGTTGAGTCAGCTCAGGCGGAAGCTCCAGACCGTGTTCTCACGGGCGGGGGTGGGGTTGGGGGGGGGGGATGTTCTCCGTAAGTGGCAGGGCACGATTTACCATCCACGTGTGTCTCCTGGAGCACCTGAGGTTTACCTGGAGGGCGTGAGGCCAGGGCAGCTGCCTGACCCCTTCCTAAAGCGGCCCATCCATTCCTGCTACCCTTGAAAGGAACCAAGGAGCATCTTGTTATATGAATTGTTTAGCAGAAGGTCTTAATTGACCTTCAAAAAAACTCACCTGATTCATCTCTTTTATTTATTTACTTCCTTAATTAGTTACTTATTTATTTATTATTTTTGGCTGCGTGGGGTCTTTGTTGCTGTGCACGGGCCTTTCTCTAGTTGCGGCGAGCGGGGGTTACTCTTGGCTGCGGTGCGCGGGCTTCTCATTGTGGTGGCTTCTCTTGTGGTGGAGCACGGGCTCTAGGCGCGCGGGCTTCAGTAGTTGTGGCATGCAGGCTCAGTAGTTGTGGCTCGCGGGCTTAGTTGCTTCATAGCGTGTGGGATCTTTGCGGACCAGGGATTGAACCCGTGTCCCCTGCATTGGCAGGCAGATTCTTAACCACTGCACCACCAGGGAAGCCCCCATCTCTGTTTTTTAAGTAACACATGATGTTGAGATCCTTCTGGAGTCTGAGGAGTTTGCTTTTTAGGGAAGAAGAGTTATGAAGACGGTTCCTGACAGGGCATTTTTCATCTTAACATGTAACAACCCAAGAGGAAGTGTGTTGAAATTGAAGCAAGTGAAATTTGCAGAAATCCTTGAGAGGAGGGTTATTAAACGTGAAATTGGATTTGCGGAGAAAGTGATTGCATTCTTTTAAAAAAGAACAAAGGGGGAGGGTTTTTAGTCTTTTCTAAGCTTTTACGCTGTGTGGTCATTCTGGTGGCCTGTCCCGCAGGCTCCGGCTCCCTCGCAGCTGGCAGGCACCAAAGGCTCTGGTCATGGTCCTTAAGGGATTCAGACTCATTCCTCCCTGGGGTGTGACTGTGACCCGTGGACAGGCCAAGGCATGCAAAGGGTCACGGCTTCCGAAGCTTCGAGTCTGTTTACTTTCCTCTCTGCCCCAGTAAAATACGCGTATGTCCTCCTTCACAGTGGCCCCGAAAGGTGGCCTAAGATCACGTTTGTTGGGTCTTTGAGCGGTGTCCGGGCCTGGTAAGCACTCCGTAACAGCAGCTGTTCTTGTCCATTTTTATCTGCTGGGTACGTGTGGCTTGGCAGTTACCCCGGAGGCCAACTGGGACGTTCTCTTTGGGTCTTTAAAGAAGCCCTATGTGTTACTTATCTACGGCAGGTGGCAAGCCCCAAACGTAGTGGCTCAAAACAAACTCGAGTTATCAGCGTCTGTGTGGTCTGAGATCAAAGCTCAGCTCCGCGGGGGTCCCGACAGGGGGTCCCCTCCGAGGCTGGATGGCGGGCTCATCTGAAGACTGGCCGCAGGCAAGCGCAGTGAGCTGTCTCCAGGCTCACCCGCGTTTGTTGCCAGCCTGACTCTCGCGCCGGGGCCTCTGCTCAGGGGTCAGCTGAACCCCGCAGGGAGCAATGCAGGAGTGGGTGGGAGAAAGCACCTGAAGCAGAAGCCACAGCCTTATGGTACCTGAAGCTTCTGGTGTGTTCCATCTGTTGGAGGAGGAGCCCACCCCATACTCCAGGCAGGAAGCAGGGAGGTACCGAGAGGAGAGGACCGCGGGGGCCAGCGTGGAGGCTGCCTGCCACCCCACAGCATGACGTTTAGCCTCAGACCTCACGTTTCCATTTAGTTAACAATCATTGAGGGGGTCCATCACAGCTCTCCCTGAAAATAGATTGAATTCCTGTCGCACGTCTGCACACATCGAGGTGCAGGAGGAGAATAGAATCCCGATCCCTAAGCAGAGGGCACTCACAAAGCTCCCTAGTGCCTTCTAGACACGAGGCCTCGGATGGCGGTGAGGGCAGTTGATGCACCTCCAAAATACGTATCCCGCAAGCGTGTTGGGTAGATTTTCTGTGGAAGACGACACTGCTCTGGGTGCTGTGGAGACACAAGGACAGACTGAAAGGTCCAGTCGTTGCTCCCAGTGACTTTCTAACATACAGAGAGAGGCAACGAAGGGGCATATAAGCCAGTCACACGACACAGGGCTTGAACAATAACGGGAGGTGGGGAACGTGTCCATTGGGGGGCACCCTGTGTGCATCCACAGACCACTCAGCCATACCGCAGCTTCCCGGGGGTCCTTTGTTTGCTGGGGAGGGCCCCGAGGTCCCGGGTAGGAGCTGGGGCCGCCGTGGTAAAGGTAGAATATGGGGGGCGAGCTTTGGTGTTTGGGGCAGCTCTGTTTACCAACCTGTGGGGAAGGACTTCAGTATTTCAACAACTGGAAAACAACGTATCAGTGCTGTTAGCACACTGACTGCTGCGCCCAGCGATGGAGAAATTTCCCAGAAGGTGTGGACAGAGGGCTGAGGCCTTGAAGAACGGGGGTGGTTTTAGGAGGGAATGAGAGGTGTAGGTAAAGGGAGAATTATGAGGCGAGGGACAGGGGTGCCTGGAGGGAGATCATGGGCGATGGATGTGGCCAGCTGCCGCGGTTGGTCCTGGGGCGCTGCTCACCAGTCCTTCTCCATCTGCCAAGCGTACATTTCAGCCCTCCTCCTGCCTCATTCGCCGGCTGCCAGCTCAGGGTCACTGTGGGGTGATTTGGGACTTATTAACCCAAATCAGAAAGAAGATGTCATAAAACCCAAGAAAATCAAGAACCGAACCCAAAGCTGTCAATGTTCCGGTTTAATTTTGCCGGGACGCTTCTGGTTGTGAGCAGGAAATGTGGTTCTTTCCGTGTAAGATCACACATATCTGAACACCAACATTTCTTAAAGTTTGATTATAAAAGGAGCAGTTCTCTAACTACAGATTTCTGAAAGGAGTGTCGATGCGGATTTGCTTCCAAAGGCTGCACGAATGTTATTTCCTGTAGACCTCCCGTCGACGACCACATTCTCCCAAATGGGAGGTTTCCTGTGTTTTGTTTTCAAACGTGTAAAACTGCGCAATAAAGTGGACGCCCTGAAAGACGAATGTGTGCTCAGGTCTCCAGACAGACGTTTCTGTTTCCCTGCGAGGGCAGCAGGGCAGGGGCAGATGTGCAGGCAAAACTCCCCAGTGGCTTCGAGACCCACACATGTGACTTGCACCCCGGCTCCTGCACTTACCAGCTCTGGGGCCGTGGGGAGGTTATCTGACTTTTCTGAACCTCACTTAACCTTTCCCATTTCGTGCTGTTGAAGGGTTTCCCGAATAGAAGTGAAATACCTCATCGGTTTCCTAGCACAGTGTAGGCGCGCCGTAGTTATTAGCTCCTGCCACCCTACTTCGTTTCCCTTCGTTCGGTGTTTTCTCATGAAAAGTAGCATAAAGTGTAGAGGGTGGAGGAGGGACGGAATGTTCTCAAAATGCGATTTGACCAGCAGTTCTGGCACTGGAGCCCGTGCGGCTGAAATCCCCCATCACTTTTCTCAACTGCAGGGTGTCGTGGCATTTGTTTGCCTTCATCCTGGCTTCTTCATAGGTGCTTGTCGGCCTCTCTCTTTTTTTTTTTTTTTTTTTTGTTTGTTTGTTTTGCGGTACGCGGGCCTCTCACTGTCGTGGCCTCTCCCGTTGTGGAGCACAGCGGACGCGCAGGCTCAGCGCGGCCATGGCTCACAGGCCCAGCCGCTCCGCGGCACGTGGGATCCTCCCAGACCGGGGCACGAACCCGTGTCTCCTGCATCGGCAGGCGGACTCTCAACCACTGCGCCGCCAGGGAAGCCCTCGGCCTCTCTCTTTGGCTGCAGAGAGATCAGAAGTTTCTAGATGTGGAGAAGTGTTGTCTTCCTTACCAGTGGCTACACCTGCAGCCATGGTTTTGTCAGCCCCGTTAGGTTGCATCCTGGCATCCTCAGGTGGGTCTGTAGGGGACTCCTCCACCTCCCCCCCCCACCACCGGTTAATCGGTTAACGGTTAATCCGCAGCTCTGTTGGCATTGCTGCCAGGCACCACAGCTCGGGCAGGAAGCAGGGGGGCCCCCGTTTGCCTCTGTGTGTTCACCAGTTGGCCAGGCAGGCTCTGGCATGACACAGGTAAGAACCCTGAGAGAATGGAGATGAGGTGAAAGCCCTTACAAGCCCGGGAGCTGGGAGAAGCATTGGCCACGGAGAGGAGTCTCTGGAAGGACAGACGCATCTTGAGTTCATAACCAAGCGTAACCCTGGAAGTGGTAGCGTGCGCTTTATTTTTAAGAGTGTAGTCCCGAGTTAGACGCGCCGAGTCTTTTTTAATCGTACAAGATCCTCTGGCTTGTCTTTTAACGAGCCGAAGTCAGATCACACTGGCCGGCGGTAAATCCAGGCTGGCTGACGGCAGTGATGCCGCTGGGTGTCCTCCCTCCCCTTCCTGCAGCTTTGGCAAAGGCCTGCGACGTCTGCTCCGGGAGCCGACCGTGCACCCATCGCCCCGTCCGCTGCTGCCTCTGTCGCACCCGCCTGCCACCTGCCCAGGGCCCCCCGTACGCCCGCGTTCCTGAGCTTCCGCTGACTGTTCCTCAAACACCCACTGGCGAGAGGGGCTGAGCGCAGGGAAGCGGCTCCATGATCTTCTGCCCCCTCCCTGCCAGGCTCCGTCTCCCTGTCTGCCCCGGCCCAGGCCCACCCAGGATGGACTCGGGTTGGCCGTTCGGATCAGAGGCCAGGCAGCACCGCAAGATCCGTGCCCAGAAAGCGGGGCAGAGCACCCTGCCGGGAAGGAGCCCCGACCCCACAGACCACAGCCAGCTGTGACTTACTCTGAACCTAAGATCGCCTAGTTTGTCCCCAGATGCCCTTCTTTTTCACTCCACGTCTGCACTCTGGTCAAACCACGAGCAGTTTGGGGCTTGGAGGCCTGTAAGCTGGGGTCAGGGGGAGACGTTAGCGAGATCCAAAGAGCTGCAAGCGTTTTGCTGGACTTCGACATGTTTATTTATTTCCAGACTTTGACATGCTTGTTTGTTTGTTTGTTTATTTCCAGCAGATGAATTCTCAGACTGCTTTTGCTCCATGTTTGTTTTATGCCTTTCCCCTGTGGCTGTGACTGATTGTGGGACAGTGTTCATTGTTCTTTGGGACTCTCTTGACATTTTTCTGGTAGTGTAAGGTCCCCAGCATTTTCCTCCTTAGCATCAGACAAGGGAGAAAGCAAGAGGAAGAAACGCAGGGTAAGTGAGTTAGGTCACAGGCGGGACCCTAGTTGGCACAGATTGAGTCTCTCACCTCCCCCCCCCCCACCGCCTCTCTCTCTCTCTCTCTCTCTCTCTCTCTCTCTCACACACACACACACACACACACACACACACACACACACACACCCTCTGGTTTATTATTTTGAGCTCCAGTCTTTTCCTCTGTTTTTACTATGGCCAGGGACTTATATCTCAGAGACACATTCTAATCTCATCTTTTCCTGCACCCATTTCTTTTGCTAGGGCGCGTGCCCGTCCAACAACTTATTTGCAGAATTTAGTGGCAGAAATAACATTGAAATTGCTAGATTTCTTTTTCTTTTTTTAAAATTTATTTATTTATTTATTTATTTTTGGCTGTGTTGGGTCTTCGTTGCGGCACGTGGGCTTCTCCCTAGTTGCGGCGAGCGGGGGCTACTCTTCGTTGCGGTGTGCGGGCTTCTCATTGCAGTGGCCTCTCTTGTTGGGGAGCGTGGGCTCTAGGTGCATGGGCTTCAGTAGTTGTGGCACGCGGGCTGCAGAGTGCGGGCTCAGTAGTTGTGGCTTGCGGGCTGCAGCGCGCAGGCTCAGTAGTTGTGGCGCACGGGCTTAGTTGCTCCACAGCATGTGGGATCTTCCCGGACCAGGGATCGAACCTGTGACCCCTGCATTGGCAGGCAGATTCTCAACCACTGTGCCACCAGGGAAGTCCAATTGCTAGATTTCTGTTTCTCTCTTCCCACTATACTTTGGACACCTGAAGGCCATGGACAGCCCTAGCCATCTTTGTGTTCCCAGCACCAAGGAGGTTTTTGGCAAATACCTGCTGCACGACCAGAGTGGCTTTGAGGTTCAAGTTCACATATCACGCCTCATGATAGCGGCTGAGCTGTTGGTTGACTTGCTGGTCCTCTGTGGTGACGGGCCTTCACAGCTTGGCTGGTCTCCACTAATCTTAAACATTTGCGACTGTGTTTTTAGCTCACAGTCAAGAAAAAGTTCAGAGTGTGAAAGTGTGGGTGTCCTAGCCTGTTTATTATTGAAGTCTTACCTGTTTTCAAAGTTCCACTTAAGAGACCCCATTCAGGTATTTTATATATTTAGTGGAAATAAGTGACCTTGGGTGAACCCAACTGGTAACCATGATGGTGGACCTTCAGGAGGGAAGCCAGGAAGAGACATTTATGCAAACAACCCCCTGACCACGTGCCATCTTGCTGACTAGTCTGAGTCCCTTCTCGTGTTCTCTGCTGGTCCCTGCAGAGTGGTTGGAGGAGGAGGGGACATTATGGAAAGGTGACTGCAGAGGGTGCCCTACTGTTCCCAGCTATCCTACAAACCCAGCATCAACACTTAACGTGTTCATCTGATCAATTGGCATGTGGCCGTGTTGGAGAAAAACCTTAACTAGGAAGTTCTGACTCTGCTCATTTTTTAACCACAGAGGCTGTAGAGCTGAGAGAAGTGAGGCGAGAGCCACATAATCTCAGCTTGGAATGCACCAGATCTTACTGCATCCTGAGAACAGGTTTTTGTAGCACCTTGTGGTCTCTGCCCAGGGGTCGACCAGTTGGCTGGACGTGCTGAATTTGAGACTTGTAGGGGTGGCTGCTTCCCTGAGCAACTGGGTGGTCCTGATAATGGTTATGGGCTGCTTAATTAGATTGATTGGGCAGCTGTGGAAAGGCAATGCTCAATCTCTCTTTCTCTCTCTCTCTCACACACACAGGCTAGAAAGTTTCATAAACTCTTCACCATAGGATGTGATAAGATGACGGTGACTCCCTACAGCAGCTAGAAAGTGGCTAGGGGTACGTTTCAGCCCCTGTAGCTGTGGATTGCTCTGTGCTGCCTGGGAACATTTTTTGTTTTTTAGATATGCTTGTGCCTAGATGGCTCTATTGATAAATCTAACTCATCAGTAAATCCTCTCAGATCTACCTTCAAAATGAATCTAGAATCAATGAAACTGGTATATTTTCTTGTACGTTCTCTCTTAAAGGCACTACCTTCCACACACAGAGGGAGACCTTTGCTTGACCTGGGGGAGTCCAGGCATTGTTGGCGTATTAAGATTCCTGGAGGACTGTATGCATATTTGAAGAGTACGTTTCTAGTTTTGGGTCATAAATGAGTTAACTCCTGTAAATCTCCTAGCCCAGTGCCTATCAGGGAGTGCTTTACTACGTGTAACTATTGTTATTACTACATTCTAAAGCTGGCTTAGGAAATGGGTTGAATTAAAAGGGACATTCAGCTGCTGTGGCTACTTTGTGGTAATAATAATAGCTACACATTATTGAACAGCTGTGTGTCCTGTTCTCAGCTTAGGAGCTTTGGTATATGTTTCCATGTGTTCCTAGATCTTTACAGTAACACTTTCAGCTAAGTAGTACTTTGCTCCTAATAATACAGACAGGAAAGTTTAGGCTCACCATGTAAACATAATCAACGTCAAGGCCTAGGCCTAATCATAACATCCAGAATTTTAAGGTTGAAACATGGATTAATTCAACATAAAAACAGAAATGGCTCCTCTGTTCCTTTTCCCCATTAAAAACAAATAGGCTGTTTTTGATCCAGAGCCTCATGTTCCAGAAGCAAATGGTTGAAAATGTGCTGATGTCAACCACTTCTTACAAAGGGCATTGTTAGAGGGACACTAGCAAAATAGTTTTCTGAAAAGTTCAGAGTGTGAAAGTGTGGGTGTCCTAGCCTGTTTGTTATTGAAGTCTTACCTGTTTTCAAAGTTCCACTTAAGAGACCCCATTCAGGTATTTTATATACTTAGTAGAAAAAAAAAAAAAAAAAAACAGGAAAATCTAACAAAATTAAAGAAGCACTTCTAATCTCCCCATCCAGCTATAGCTACTGTTATTTTTCTGTTTTACCATTTTCCATATTGTCATAGTCATACTATAAACTCAGCTTTGATTACAGATTAAAAAAAAATTTAGTCTTAACATAAAGCATTTCCCCAGCCATTAAATATTCATAGAAAACAAATTTTAGTGGCTGTGAATCAAGGGGTTGACAAAGTTTGTGTGTAATTGTCCAAATAGTGAATATTTTTGGCTTCATGGACCCTATAACCTCTGTCACGGCTTTTCAACTCCACTGTTGGAGCATGTGAGCAGCCATGCACCTAGCAGCGTGCTCACAGTGGGCAACGTGTATGTAAAAGAGAGCCGCTGTGTCCCAGTAAAACTTTATTTATAAAAACAGGTGGCAGAGCAGATGCGGCCCACTGGCTACGTTTGTATGATATCGTATATGACATAATTCATAGAACTCTGTTTTTATTTTTTACTTTTTTTTTTTTGCGGTACCCGGGCCTCTCACTGCTGTGGCCTCTCCCGTTGCGGAGCACAGGCTCCGGACGCGCAGGCTCAGCGGCCACGACTCACGGGCCCAGCCGCTCCGTGGCACGTGGGATCTTCCCGGACCGGGGCACGAACCCGCGTCCCCCGCATCGGCAGGCGGACTCTCAACCGCTGCGCCACCGGGGCAGTCCCAGAACTGTTTTTAAATTTAATTTTTCAAAATTGAAGGATAGTTAATTTACAATGTTGTGGTAATTCATAGAACTCTTCCACTGTGGGACGTTTAGACGGTTCTCAGTGCTGTAACACAGTATCACAGGGGTGACACGCAGGCCGTGGCGGGCACGTCTTTTGGTTTACATGTACCTCCCACATCAGTGTCAAAGTCGCCATTTCCTTTTAGCAGCAGGTCATCAGGGGCCAACCACTAAGACCCACTTGGGTCTTGTGGGATGGATCCATGAATAGGAAATAGCCCTGAGAGTACTTTTCCCCAGCAGACAGCCGTGATTGACTGCACTGGACCATTCACCTTCCAGACCCAACAGCTGCGACTTTGGAGTATATGATCCTTCTCTTGGCTACACAATAGACCACCATTCATAGCTCCTTCAAATTGCCACAAATTAATTTTGGAAAGAGTTCAGGGGTAGGTAATTTTTTAAATAATCCTAACCCGCCGAGAAAGTAAGTTGAGTTCTTTGGTGAAGATTTTTTGTTTTGTTTTCATCCTCAAGGCTGTGATCAGGGAGGTGACTGAAGGGCAGGGAGCAGGGACCATGAAAACATCCCTGCTGACAGGAGGGGACGGCTGAGGAGAGGGCCAGGAGGCCTCCCACAGCCTGAGACCCACCCGTGGACTCAGCGGCTGGCCTTTGGATGGCCCGTGTGGGGGAGTGGTGATGCGTAGAAAGTGTAGCCTGTGCCTGGCACACGTGGGCCCTCACCCCTCACTTGGCGGGTACTCTGATCTTTGGGGACTTGCCTCTGGGCTCTGGGGCAGGTCCTCGGATTTTATGGCTTCGGTTCTTTTCTTTCTTTTCTTTTTTGTTTTGTATTTTGTTTGGGGTTTTTTTTTGCTCACGCTGCATGGCATGCAGGATCTTGGTTCCCCGACTGGGGATCGAACCCGTGTCCCCCGCGGTGGAAGTTCGGAGCCCTAATTAATGGACCAGCAGGGAATTCCCCAGGCTTGGTTCTTTTTGAGGGAATCTGCATGTTGGAAATTTGTGTGTGGGAAAAACAAAACCAAAACCCGCCAAAACGTGGAGAGGCTACTCCTGAAAGGTATCTGTGCTTTTCCTTCTCCCAACGGGGAAGATGCTTGTGGCTTTTTTAAGGTCAAGGGAACAAGTGGCTGTTGACACCTTTCTCTGGCCTGCATGGGTGGGTTGGGGGATATGGCCTGTTGCCCCTCAGCTGAGCTTTGTAGTTTTTGTGGGAGTGACAGGGAAAAGAGACAGGGCAATGCTGAAGTATGGCTCTTGCTTCCGGGCCTCGTGGGTTCAGGGGCATGACCAGTTGTCACCAGGAGCACAGCTGAGGCCGCCACTTGTCCACATCACCGCCTCCATCATCTGTGCCACTCACTGATGGATGACGGCTATTTCTAGGAGCATCTTGGCCAATTCCAAAATTAGGGGCGAAAAATATAGACCCCAATCCCCACTGGATCCCTGCTTGTCCCCCGCCCTCGCGTTAGGGGCCTGCAGCACCTGCAGCCTTGGGGCTGCGCTGGCCAGCAGCGGGGTGGAGCTCTCCCAGTGCACCTCTCGGCTCCGCCGTTTCCTAGCTGTCGAACCCAGAGAACCCGCTGGGCCACGTTTCCTGGTCTGTAGGGGGGGTAGGGTCCGCCCACCCGCAGAGCCAGCAGGGCTGCTGCGGACCGGGTGAGGTCTGCGTGGTGGGCTTAGCGAGCACTCCGGGGTGGGCTCCTACCTGTGTGAGCTGGTGGAGGAGGATGCAGCATCCCATGGCGCCCAGAGGTTCCCGACGGCGGAAAGCCAGGCCCCCTTGCTCCCTGTCCCCTGGGGCAGAGGGTTCGCACGACCTTGACCTCCAACTGACCGGTGTCGTTGCGGGAACTGTCCCCGTGCCAGGAGTGCACGTTCACTCCTCCTAGAGATCTCCGGCGGCCGTCGGGGAGGACCCCACGCCCCCTTTCACGGACGCCCCGGGCCCCCTCTGTTTCAGGGCTCCAAGGTCCTGGCCAAGAAGGAGCTGGCCTATGTCCCCATAATCGGCTGGATGTGGTACTTCACGGAGATGGTCTTCTGCACGCGCAGGTGGGAGCAGGACCGCAAGACCGTCTCCGAGAGCCTGCTGCACCTGCGGGACTACCCCGAGAAGTACTTCGTACGTGCACGCAACCCTCGGGGCGCCCCGTCACGGATGAACTCGGGGCGCCCCGGTCACCCACTCGCACTCGCTCACGCCTCTGCTTCCTGAGCCTCCGCAAATGTAGACCCTCTCTCTGAAGCTCACAGACCCTTGAACACAGTAGACCGGGGGCTGGAGGTCCGGCCTGAGGGGAGGGCAGGCACAGCTGCCAGGCCATCCCTGCTTGGGCCACTTCCTAAGGCTCCTGGGGGACCGTGTGCGGCGTTTGGCGGCGGATGGTGCGCGGGCCCCTGGGACCTCGTGTGACCCCCGGGCTGTGTGTGTGACCTCAGAGCTGTCTGAGTGACCATGGGGTGTGTGTAAGTGGCCTCGGGGACGTGTTTGACGGCCACCCTGTCCCTTCCAGTTCCTGATTCACTGCGAGGGCACGCGGTTCACGGAGAAGAAGCACCAGATAAGCATGCAGGTGGCCCAGGCCAAGGGGCTGCCCAGCCTCAAGCACCACCTGCTGCCTCGCACCAAGGGCTTCGCCATCACCGTGAGGAGTTTGAGAAATGTAGGTAAGGACGACCCCGCGGGGCCCCGTGCAGTGAGGGAAGGGGACCCCGGCATCCATAGGAGTAGCTTCCTCCCCGTGCCCCCCCCCCCCAACGCCCCCCGACGGAGGGGAGCCAGGGACGGAGGCTGGCACGTGACCCCTGCTTAGCCTGGGTCCGGGCACCCAGCGTTGGAGGAGTGGCCACTGCCTGCACAAGTGCGCACACGCACGACGCCCACACGTGTACGCACACGCACGCTAGGCCAACACTGCCCTCTGCTGCTCGACGCCGCTACTGCAGGCGGCGGGCGTTGCTGCGTGCGCCCAGGTTTTTGTTACGGTTTTGCTTTCTTTGGCATTTCTTGCCCGTCTTTGGCACCAGCTGCCTCCAGGCGATGATCTCTGTGACCTTGCCGTCTGTCCGGCTGGCCTTGAGTCCGGAGCCCTAAATTACTGTAGGTAAGGACAAGAAGCAAGTAGCAACAAGACCAGCTTGCCGCAGTCTCTTTTTGTCTCCTGTTGAATTCTGCTCCCTTTAGTTTGGAAACACGTGCTTTAACCCTTTCCTGCCCCGCGGGTGCCGGAAGCCCCACTGCCCTGTCCCTCGTCTCCCAGGAGGCGGGAGGGCGGAACCGGGGGACCTCCCCGCATCCCCGGCGCCGGCTCTGCGCCCGCCGAGGCGCCGAGGCCCCGAGGCCGAGCATTCTGCGGGGAGAGCCGGCGGGGGCCCAACGCGGTCTCTGCGGCCCTGGCCCCCGGTCCTCTCTGCCCCGTGAGGCCGAGGCCCCCAGCTCCTCCCCGGCCTGCACCGGGGATTGGGGTCGGTGGGTGTGGACCGTGCGGCGTTTCCGGTGCCGTTCCCACACCGGGGCGGGGGGCGGCGGCCCCTCCAGGAGCTTTGTCTTTGTGATCGCGCAGACCGGCCAGCCGGCTCCTGCGGATGGAGCGAAGGCAGCACCGGGTCTGACTTTAACACGTGGGGACCCTGAAGGTCCCTGACTGCTCCAGGCGGCTCTGGGTCCCTCCCGCAGATTCTTGCGCCTGCCTGAGCTTTGCCTACAGGACGAAGGGGCAAAGACTGCCCAGCCCTGCAGGCTGTCCCAGCCCCGCGAATAGTGACGACGATGATGATGACGATGATGATGATAGCAGGGCAATTCGAATACGCCAGGCAGCACCTCACACATAGCGTGGCCGCAGCACGTGCCCTCCAGATGCAGTGAAGGAAACAGGTTTTTTACTTCCAATTTACAGATGAGGAAGTTGGGGCTGAAGGGTGAGGAACTTATCCCAAGTGGCTCTTCGATTACACAGCAGGCTGGGGTCGCACCCAGGGCTGCCTGGCTGGCGGGGCGTACCCGTCCTTCTGCGGGCCTTGCAGGCAGACGGATCTCGTGCCAGGCCCAGTTCTGTCACTTCAGGACCTTGGGGCTTCTTCTCTGGAAAAGGAGGGAACTGTGCAGATTTAGGCTGTTCTCTGGGGAAGCCCCATCCTTTATTAATCTAAGTAACTAACACCACCTCTGTTGGAAGCAGGCAGGCTGAAGAAAGGAGATGTGAAACCCATTGACGGACACGGGCTCTCACACCCTGGGGCTTTACAGCCAGGCCCCATGCAGCCCGAGGCCTTTCACGCTACCTAATTCTATGCTTAAAATGGCTGGACGATGTACTGAACGTGAAGGTTATTCTCCCCCAGCCTTACTCTTCCTAGGGAGGGGGACACCTCTCCCCGCCAGGGAGGACAGGGGAGTGGTCTCGGTTGCCTGGGTGAAGGGGTGGGAAGCTACCTGCCGGCACTCCTGCAGGTCAGCGGGAAGGACCCTCTCCCTTTGGCTAAGACGTGCTCTAGCTGCCAGAGCACCCCCTGTGGACCCCACATGGTGGGCAGGCGGCAGGTGGAAGCAAAGGGACGGTGGTTTTGAACCTTGGTTCTTCGTGCTCCCAGCCAGACCAAGTGACTTTCTAACCCACCCGTCACCCCACTCACTCGACTGGTAGTAATTGCAGGTATGCAGAGCTCTCAGTGACGTCTCCTGAGCACAAACGGTGTGCTGGGGCCTTTGGGAAGGGCTGACATTCAGCATCCTGGGTCCCATTCCCCGGGGGGAACTAGGCTCAGGGAGACTGAGTGGACTGTTCAAGAGAAAACCCCGCATCTGGGAAAAGGTGGCCCTGGGATTCGCACCCACACTGACCGCATAACTTCTGTGCTTCCCACTGTCCGGTCCTGCCTTACTGACTCTGCAGGGCCATCGGTTTCCACTGCATATTTCTACCCTGCTCTTCCCTCACTGTTCCTTCACACATCCTCCCCTCCTGCCATCCTGCCCTCCAAGAAGCATTCACGGAGCCTGGGCCAGGCCCTGGGGCTGCAGCAGCAAATGTTGCTGACAGGTTAGCTCAACAGCTGGTAGACTGGTTAAAAATCACATTCTTGTTTGTTTCTCACCTACGTGTCAACTGACTAAACCACGTTTCTTTCAGTCCCTTAGGAAGTTTCCAGTGTCTTATTCTAGTTTTATAGCTATCTTATTTTTCTAGGGGAAAAATGCACATAGAATGGTTATGCCGCCGTAACTCAGAAACCTCCTTAGATAGTATTCTTTGGATTGATTTACCTTGCTGTTGGTATTTGTTTAAATATTGATATCTGTTGTAGTACATCATCTAGATGGGCCAGTGCAGTATTGCTTTACACTGATCTGACCTCAGTAGTAACTGTTTTCTGTTACTAAGGTGTGTGCTTTTCTGATGATGGAACGTGGTATGTACTCAATGTAGAACATTCGGACAATATAGAAAAGCATGAAGAAGAAACTAGTAGTCCCTTCATTCCAAGATAATCAGCTAGCAACTCAATTATTGTTTTTCCAGTATGTATGTCTACAAAACGAAATTGGGTTCACATGCTATATACTGCTTTGTATTTGTTTTATTTTTTTATAGTTTCAGCTGTATATGACTGTACACTCAATTTCAGAAATAATGAAAATCCAACACTGCTGGGAGTCCTAAATGGAAAGAAATATCACGCAGATTTATACGTTAGGTAAGCTGGCTTCGTTTCCTTTCCAGAAAATAGGGCGCCCATCCCAAAATAGATAAATCACAAATGACCCGCAGACCTCCTTCCAGGGGAATGTATGAATGTATTAATAATTTCTTGTCTGCAGTCTGTACTAAATGGAACGTGTTCACAGTCATGTTTATATTAACAGAGACTCGTGCACTGATGTAAATAAGTACGTGAAGCCTCTTGTCTTCCCAGACACTGTGTGGCTCTCTCTTACCAACTCACTCTCATCAAAGAGCTCAGGTCCGACAAACGAAAGACAGTATTTTACAGCCATTGTTGAGACTGAGTGTGAGAGTTTATTTTATTGACCCCCTTTCTTGGAGGATGTGTCTACTCCATAGAAACAGACACAGATAAGAGCATCTGTAATTTGCAAAGAGGCCTCGAAGCAAATGGAGAACATTTCAGCAGCGTCTCACTTATGTGTTATATTTCAAGCTAGGGAGCACAGAGAGGCAGGTGTGCTCCTTCACAGGTCTTTGAGTCATTGAATCAGGCGCCGGGCCTTTCCCTCGTGGGCCGTGACTGCATTGGGGCCTGTAGTTCCCCCCGTATGGATGTGGCTTTGCCCTCTTTTCGTCAACCGAATTACCCTCTCACTTCCACATTATCTAGACTGCTACCTAAATAGAAGCCGAAGGACGGCACGCAGTGTTAGTCTGAACCTGTGTTCGGGGCACCCGGCACGGGCCTCCTCCGTGCTAGCTGCTCTCTGCTTGGCAGGCGGATCCCTTTAGGAGAAGTCCCAGAAGACGAGGACAGGTGCGCGGCCTGGCTGCACAAGCTCTACCAGGAGAAGGTCGGTGCGACGGGGTGGGCTCTGCACCATCTAAGGGTCCTTTTCAAGCGGCAGCTGTGGTGCTTTGGGACCCTCCGGGAGTTGATGGTGGCGCGTGAGCCTCTCCCACCGGGCGAGACAAAATGACCCCAGAGCTGACGCTCTACTTGGCGACAGGGGAAAAAAAGTCTCACAATGTTTTTAAAGGGGCCTTCACAGAAAGAATGGAAGACTGTTTCATGGGTGAACTGGACAAAAGAGGAAGTTACGGCCCCAAGAGCCCTTTGTCCATGTTCCCGTCGCTGGTCTGAAGGCAGAATATTCTTGGGGGGGGGGGTGCTCTCTCTGGCAGTGACGGCTCTGGGTCCACTGTGTGGTTGCCCGTCTGGTCTCTAAAACATCACCAGCGTGAGCAGGACGAAGGCCCACAAAGGGTCCACCCGGGCCGCGTCTGACTCCTTTAGGAATCAGAATTAAGAGGCTTTCGAGCTGGTGGTGGGTTTTCCGCTTACACTGAGGGAAGTGTAACACTTACACGCCTTGGTAGAGTGATGGCCTTGGGTCCTCTTCACACAACACGCTCCCAGGCCTGAGCCCCGGCTGATGCCCGGGAGCGCTGTTCCCAGAAAGCTCCCCCTGCCTGGATTTGTAGATACAAAGAGGCGCCAGCTCTCTCTCTCTGTCCCCCCTTTCTTTTTCCTCTCCTTTTCTTCCCTTTCTACCCAGGGTCATAAGAGAAATTTTATTTTGCTGAGCTGAACGCTGGGAAAGCCCAGCTGGTCCAGCTGTATGTGGGTCGCTCGGCCTCTGTGCCCTCCCGTCCAGTGCACTGGTGGCAGCTGCACACAGTGTGGACTCCGGGCACTTGTCCTCTGTCAACGGGTTCTCCTGCTCCTGTAGACTTTGGGGGCGATGTTTCCTTCTAGGAAATGCAGTTCCCAGTTTCAGTGTATTAACATGCCACAGGATGGTAACACGTGGAGGCCAAAAAATGGAGGCATCATTGACAAAGTCCCCTCCCTGCCAGGTGGACTTTATTACAAAAGAAATAACACAGCCCACAGAGGCCATAAACATTCTGCTGCTGGAGCTGACGTCTGGCCCTGAGCCAGGCGTCTGTGTCCCACCCGGCAAAGTCATAAGGTCAATGGCCAGAGCCCGCGAGGCTGGCAAGAGTCGCGGTGGCCACCACGTCACTGAGGAGCAGTGGGGGTCTTGGGTGAGGTTTAGTTTTCTAATCAAGCCAGAGAGAAAGAAAACCCTGGAGCGAATACAGAGTTCAGAATCCTGCTGACTCCTAGAAAAGGGAGTACTTTTTCCTCTTGTTAGAGGTTATAGATAAAAAATCTTGGCTTAGCAAATGTCTCACTGGAAACGAGACAGAAAAAGCATCCTCAGTTCCCCATTGTAACATTACAATAGAAAAGCACTATCAAGGCCATTGAGGAAAAGAATTCAAGAAAACTTGCCCGTTTTTTAAATGGGTGAATTTCATGGTATGTAAATGACACCCCAATAGAGCTGGTGTTTTGTTTTTTTTTTTAAGGCACAAAAGTATCACCTCCTGTTTTAGTACAATCAGGCTTCTGTCACAAAGTGCCACCCACAGGCATGGTGGCTTATAAACCTCAGAAGCTCCTGACATTTCTGGGGGTTGGATGACCAGGACTCAGAGATGAGGGTGCCAGCACGCTGAGTCAGGTTCTGGTCCTTGCACGCCATCTTGCTGTGTCCTCATGGTGGGAGGTCTGAGAGAGCTCTCTGGGGTCCCTTTTATAAGGGCACTAATTCCATTCTTGGGGGCTACACCCTCATGACCTAATCACCCCCCAAAGGCACCTCCTCCTAATACCACCATCTTCGGGGGTTAAGATTTCAGTGTAGGAATTCAGGGAGGCAGGTGCAAATATCCAGTCCACCGCACCCCGGTTACCTACTCACCAGGCTCCTTGATGGCCCCGCTGGGATGAGAAAAATCACCCAAGTCCTGGCCAGGAGGCGGAATGGGAGGCCTTGGCATGTCAGGTGCCGTCTCTCTGGGCATCCACACGTCACTGTCACTTCCTGGGAAGCCCTCCGTTTGGCCGACTGGCTGTGTCTCCCTCACCAATTGAGGCTGGGAGCACCCCGCACATGGTACCTTGTCCTACAATTGCTTGATCGTGTGATTTCCCTGAGACGCGCCAGGCTGGGGGGCAGCCGGGGAGGGGCCGCAGGGTAGAGCCCGTGAAGTGCCCAGGAAGGGCCAGCGGCTCTCCTTCCAAAGAGGCCCTTTGAGGGCTCATTTTAATCATGACCTTAAGTAGTCAGAAAATCGTATCATTTAGTACATCCTGATTGATTGGGAAAGACAAGTACTTTAGACATGTCTATCTCAAGTTGTGAAAGAGAAAATTAAGCACGTAAGGTATAAGGTTTGGGTGTATGGACGCTTGTTTTCCAGAGAACTCGACTCCCTGGAGAACTGGGCCACGACGGAGCGAGCCAGCCAAGCAGGGCCGCAGATGCTCTTTGCTCGGCGAGCGCGCTGTCGGCCCTGGGAGGATGTTAGGGTATTTGAGTCGAGCTGGGAGACACCCCCCCCCCCCATTGGCCGTTTACCGGGTTCGGGAGGTTCCGGCCCAGGGGGCCGCCCGGCCTCACCGCGGGGAGGGCCGGGGCGCCGGGGAAGGGGTGGGGGGCCCGGGGGCGGGCGGGCGGGCGGCAGGAGGTCACGTGGCCCTCTGCCCACAGGACGCCCTCCAGGAGGAGTACTCCCGCACGGGCGCCTTCCCCGGGACGCCCATGGTGCCCCCGCGGCGGCCCTGGACGCTCGTCAACTGGCTCTTCTGGGCCTCGCTGCTGCTCTACCCGTTCTTCCGCTTCCTCGTCAACATGGTCCGCAGCGGCTCCTCCCTGACGTTGGCCAGCTTCGTCCTCGTCTTCTTCGTGGGTGAGTACGGGGCTGCCGGGGCCCGGGCGGGGGGGGGCAGCATCTGCGGGAGGGGCAGGGAGGAGGGGGGCACCGCGCTGTCCGTGAGGACAAGGCCCGCCTGCAGAAGCTCGAGCCGGGCCCGGAAACCCCAGCCTGGGGGTTCTTCCGCCCGCGCGCCCCCTCCCCGTGCGCATGCGCCCCTTGCGCCTGCACGCCCCGCCAGGGGCCAGGGACCTGGGACGAGAGCTCCGTCTTCCCCGGGCTCTGCTCATCAGCAAGAAAACTATTTCCTGGGTCCTAGCAGGAACCAACAAAGGCTCTTTGCTATTCAAAGTGGGTCCAGGCCTTTTGGGGGAAGTGTGGGTGCGTCTCCTCGGTTGCCACCTGCACTGAGTGGAGATGTTGGGTAACTCGGTCTTTTCACTCATCCCTACGGGGTTTCTTGACCCGTATGTGGTTTCAAACGACTGACGTTTCTTCATAGCCCCAAGCTTCCCTGGGCACTGCCACTTGTTTTTGAAGTGGGGCAGCCAGTTACACGGCCGGTGTGCTGCTTGGCCGGCTGGGTGTCCAGGGGAGCTGTGGTTGCCAGGCCCCCAGTGCAATGGGGATGGCGGGTTGGACCCAGCCTCTCTGCATATGCAGCAGCAGGAAGGCGAGGACGCAGACCACACCCTCTGGAGGAAGCTGGGGCTCCTTGCAGATGACGGCCGGGGAGGGCTGCCCGGGTGTGTGGTGAGCAGAGGCCCAGCACCCTCCCTGGGAGACGTGGGGCGTCTCCAGATTTGGAGGAAGTGACTGCTGTCTGCCCAAGACCTCATCACCCGTGAGCCCGAGGCTTGCTACGCTTTGCCCGGAATCACTATGTCTTGGTCCTCTCATGAAGCCTTTCTGCACTGGAGTCCGAGGTTCACTCTCCACAATGTCATCAACTCCGCTGCACAGAAGTTCTATCGCTGGGACGGGGGCTCATGTCCCAGCCTGTTTGGAGTTGGCCCCAGGCTGAAGGCAGCCCACTGTAACTGACCCATGGGCTCCATCAACCTCACACGCTGGGCGGACTCTCCATCCCAGTCGGCCCCCTGGTCTGACAGTTCACAGTTTCAGCCACTCCCCCTCTATCCACTTTTACGTGCATGCTGTAAACAGACTGTTGCCAGGCCCCGTGTTCGGTGCTGGGCACACCAAGATGATTGAGGTAGACGTGGCCCCTGCGCCCAGGGAGCTCACCGTGTCTGTCGTTTCCAGAGGGAGCGCTTAAACTGCAGCTTCTGCGCTCTAGACCGTGTTTTCCAGCCTCCTAGTGGTTAAACCGGGCTCTGACGTACATCCTACATGTTCTCTGTTTGGGCCAAATCCCGCTGTCGGAGAAAAGGCAGGCAGGGACTTTGCTTGTCTGCTGCTCTAAAACTTGCGCCAAAAGCAACGTTGGGACACGCTGGGCGCTAAACGGGAACTTGAGTTGCTGCGTTGTCCAGGACCTGGTACTGTCCTTCATTAAGCCTTGCGGAAGGGCGCTTGTAAGTTACTGCGCTGCATGCCTCAGGGATCCGCACAGGAAGCAGAGGAATTCTGCAAGCCCCTGGGTACAGTGGCGTATGGCTCACCACGTTCTATTCGCCTCCCGTGCGCCGAAGGGTTAAAACTCGCCACCAGAACAGCCTCGCTCTGTTTCAATGTCTCCTAGTCCAGTTAGACCCCGGCGGCCACGCTCAGGGTAACCGAGGCAGGCGTTCTGAAGCGCAGCCAAGTCGGCCAGCTCTCGGCTGATGCTTGAGATTTACAAGGCTCCCTTCTTTGGCTCCCGTCGGCCAAATCACACCGGAGTCCCTGCGGGCTTCTCCTAACCTGCCCTTCCTCTTTCTGCAGCTTCCGTGGGGGTCCGATGGATGATTGGCGTCACGGAAATTGACAAGGGCTCCGCCTACGGCAACATGGACAGCAAGCCGAAACACAGCGACTGACCCAGGACGCACCACCATCCGAAGGGGACCTTGGAGGACTGGTGGACGCTGCCATCATCCTTGGAGGGACCCAGTGACGAAGCTGGGTGAGCCCCTGCTGGGGAGGCAGGGGCATGGTCTCAGCGCCAGATGGGGAGGCAGATGATGTGCTTAAATCCTTTCCCCCCGTGCTTTAGTGGGCTTCGGTTCTCTTTCTTTCCGTGTGAGTCCGTGTGAGCGTGTGTGTGCGGTGAGAGAGAACGCGTGTGAGTGAGAATGAGGTGCGGGTGGGTGTGGTCATTCAGAGGGTACTTGAGGTGCAGGGGGAGGGCAGAAGCTGGGCACACTGGGGGAGTTCCCTTCCATCCTTTGGTGCTGGGTTTTCTGTAACCCTGGATTGCCCCAGACAGAGTGCAAGTCACTTTAGGTAAGATGACGAAATTAAGCCTCCAAAAAAAACAATTAAAGTGTTTGGCTCCTGTGTGGTGTGTTCACACAGCCCGCTCCCCCCTTCCATTCAGCCCCTACCTTGCGTTCTGGAGTCTGGACCACGGCGCTCTCTGGAGGCTGCTCACAAGGAGGGGTCTGGGGGGAAGAGGGCCCGCGGCGGGCCGGGGTGGCCAGAGGAGGTGGGTTTGCAAACGCAGCAGCCTCGCGAGTGTCTGCGTGGAGACAGGGCAGGAGCCAGGAGGCTAGCTGAGCCGTGGCCGAAGGCCGCAGGACACGGTGACGGGGCCCCTGGGAGGCAGCGCAGGTTCCCCAGCCTCCCTGCAGTGCAGTCTCTGGCCTGAGCCTTGAAGACGTGCCCATCTTCCTGAAGAACCTCATCTCGAAGCCGAGCGTTAAAATACAGCCTGGGCGTCCTGCAGCGATTTGAGAGATGACTTTACAACCTCTGCTCATCTCGGTAGCAAGCAGAAATTGGTCCCCAAACAAATGCAGGCTCACTTTAACAGAGGACCATGCCGGAGCCCAGGAGCTCCTCTGAGCAGGGTCAGGCTGAGCAGACACTGGTACGTGGTCTCCCCGGGCTTTTGCTTTCCTTCTGGAAGCCACGACGCGGAAGAGCTCTGCTCCTTGGCATCTAGGACGGTCTTTGGAGTAAAATGGTCCACGTGCAGGATTTCGGCAAACTGCTGCCAGTCAACAGACGCCAGATGCAAAACAAGAACAGAGAAAAGCAGTAATATTTCCGGAGAAGAACAATTAGATACCAGACACCATGTGACCTCAGGCCAAGACGCCGCAGCACTGGGTGGGCCCGATGGGTACGTGCGCCGAGCTGGACTGCCCCACGCCAGCCGGTACTTACTTCCTATTTTGCTGCGATTATGTAAGAAGGGATGAACGGTCCCATATAAAAGTTGGCCAAATACTATGTAAAGGCTTATTCTATTCCGAATCATGTCCCACGTTTGCTCTTAGTCACTGAGTGCTTACCAAGCACAGGTGAAGTTACTAGAGGGTTTAAGAGCAGCTCTCTGCTTACGGGACCACTGATACAAATCAGCAGAAGTGAAAAGAGGAAGATCCTGATGTGAGAGTGTCGGTGAGGCTGGGGTGAGGGGCCCCTTACTGGAGTCCCCGAGGGCAGGGTGGGGCCTTTCCCACCCTGCCTAAGGCCACATGCCAGTTCCAAACGCTGCCTCCCCTCAGGAGCAGAGCTCTGGGGGCAGCAGCCCGGGATAAGCACCTCAGGTGTGCACCCGTGTTCCGGCGTGTCGGCTCACACCTGGGCCGTTCTACCCTGGGGTCTCCTAGCTCCCCGTGGGAGAAGACAGAGTAGAGCAGTCAGAAGCACTGGCTGTGCTCCGAGCTACAAGGTTCACCCTCGTGGAACCCTGCAGCTAAGTCCCTATAAGACCTTGCGTGAAGCATTTTACCTCTGTTTTCCCAACTGTAAAATGGGGGTGATAACACCTACCTCTTGGGTTGTGTCAAGGGTGAAATGAAGCAGTATACGTGATCACATTTTAAGACTCCTAAAGCATTAAATAAATAAGGCGAAAGCTTAGAAAGTTGCCTCCACACTGGTACTTCTCAAAAACGCTCAGAAATTACCTTGGAGTGTCCAAAAATGTGTCCTTTTTCTCAGTGCCATCTTCCCATTCAACAGCAGTAATCTAAGTTCTAATAACATATATCCACTCCTTCTGCCTGGAACATAAAAGGGACCCATAGACATTTAACCTGAGTTGGCTCTAGGACCGAACACAAAACATAACAAGCAAACGAACAAAGCTGCTCACCAGTGCAGACCTAAGGGTCCAGGTTGGAGGAAGGCAGGCAAAACATTCTCCTTAGGAAACCAGAGAGCGTGGGCTGCCGGGGAGAGATCCTAACGGCGTTTCAGCTGTTCGGCTCCCTCCATGAAAAAACATTTTGTTTGGCGGTACAGGGACACGGTGTTCCTCTTGCGCGTTACCGTAAAGGCAGAGACAGGCACCCCTCCCCGAATCCCTTCACCCTGTCCGGGTCTTGTCGATGCCACAATCTCTTCAGCAGAGAACAGTGCTGGTTCCCAGGGCGTTTACTTCTCTAAGAATTAAAAACCTGTGGATGTGAAGCCGGCTGTCTGTCCCCAAGCAGTGCGGGATCCTGTGTGACACCTCCATCCCATGGCAGCTTAGGTCAGCGCTGCTCAGAGGCTGCTCTGAAACCCAGTGTGGAAGAGAAAAATGCAGAGTTTCCTGCAGACTGGAGATCAGTGAGGGTCCTCCCAGGTGTTAAGGGCCATGTCCGAGACCTGCAGCTTTGAGGCAGGGAGTTTAATGCACTTCTTCTAGGAACTGAGCCCATAAAGGGACTTTCTTTACTTAGAAAACACCAACCACCTGAGATGAGTTTAAGGAAGGTGGACTGATTCTGTGACTGACGTGGAGGAAAAGCAGACGCACGTTCTGAGCTAGTCGGCCACCTTGTTTACCTTTTGTAGAGAGACCACAGTTTGCCTTTTTCCTACGATCACACAGTCGTACTGGAATAGCTCCTGACTGCTGTATTCTCTAAAGAAACCCTTGTTAAAAAACAAAAAAAAATGGCTTCCCCGGTGGCACAGTGGTTGGGAGTCCGCCTGCCGATGCAGGGGACGCGGGTTCGTGCCCCGGTCCGGGAAGATCCCACGTGCCGCGGAGCGGCTGGGCCCGTGAGCCAAGGCCGCTGAGCTTGCGCGTCCGGAGCCTGTGCTCCGCAACGGGAGAGGCCACTGCAGTGAGAGGCCTGCGTACCGCAAAAAAAAAAAGTAGCTACTGATGAATGTGTTTTTCTAATATATGCTAAGTGGGTCTGAAAGACAGTGATTTAGATGTAACATCCAGTAACTGTGCAGCCAAAATGTAGAAATAGCTGATGTGACAGACACAGACCAGACCCCGCTGGTTTCCGGTTTCTCTCCTGGTGAAGTGGAACAGTGGCCTGGCTGGTCCCCAAGGCAAACGGATTAGGCTTTCAGAGGCTTTAAGAACTTACTCGTAAACATGGACAGAAGCGAGAAGGCATCCGTGGAGGGGCCTGCTCCAAACAGGAGGTTTCATCCAGCACCGTCTCAAGCGCTCGCCAGGCTTTGCTCAGCGTTGCCAGGTTAGCGCGGGAAGAACAAACCCTCTGGCGACCGCCAGTCCGCCGGGTGACACAGGGGGGCCGCCAGGGCCGCACTTTCCTGCCACGGAAGCAGCACGGGCCACGAGTGCGCCTGCAGCTGGCCGTGTGCCGCCCCTCCTGCCCCGGAGCTTGTCGGAAGGGCGCCCACCGGCGTGACCCTCCTGTTTACTCTGTGACACGTCCCTCAGGTTGTCCTGTTCAGTGTCACCTCCTTCAGCAACTGTGTCTCCAACGCCTTAACCGTGCAGTTCCGGCGCGCTGTTTACAGAGCACACAATAAAGAAGCTGGAACGCATGTGTTCACTGACGCGCTGGCCCTGCCTTCCTTCTACGGCGGGTGGGACGGGGCTGAGCTGCCAGGAGCTGCACGTCGGGCAGCCGGTCTTCCTCCAAGCAAACAAGCAAGCAGTCTTCCCAGGTCCAGTCCCTCTGCTTTCCGAAACGACCCCGACCCCCTACAGAAGGCTGAGGGGCTCGGCTCTCACCGGGCCACCCGAGCCTCAGCGCCAGACCTGGCAACTACGAGCGAGCGGGCGCCCCGAGCTCTCCGAGGCTGCATCTCACACTCCTGCATCCCTGGCGTGGGTTTTGAGTATTTCCAGAGCTTCCAATAAATGTAAATGAAAAAAAATAATAATAAATAAATGTAAATGAAAACCGAGCCCTTCGGATGCCCCGAGGCTTCCTGTCCTGCTCCACTGGCCAAAGCACCGGGCGGACACCTGACAGGAGGCGACTCAGCACATACTCCTGTTTCTCGTGATCCGTGACATTTGAGACCATTCACAGCACTTGCCACCAACTGGTATCTGTTTATGGCATTCAGCCTTTGGAAATTACCATTATTTTGGTCAGAAAGAGCAGAATATCAGAACGTCACCTCAGTAGCTAGCGTATGTCTCCTCAGAGCGTCACCTCCACGGGGGCAGCGTGGGCTCCTGGGCCCCTCACACGGGGTCACAGTGAGCAGCCATGAAGCGACACAGATTTAGAGGCTTTAATAATCGAATTTCAGTTGTCTTCTTTTGACTCCCTTTCCTAAAGTAAAAATAAAAATCTTTCTCAAGCACAATTAGGCCAAAGTAAAAATGGTCAACACCCTGAACTTCAGTTATCAGTGAAAACAGCATAGCGTTTCTCCAGTGAAGGATAAGCAGTTCCAAAGCTGGCATTCCTCAGCCCCTGCAGCCTTGTCCTATCTGAATATTAAGGTTATGAATTGATTAAAAAAAACAACAGTAAGACCATACTCAGACCTTCTCAGTATCTAGAAAATATCTCCTGGGGCTGTATTGGTGAAGCTTTTCACTGAGCGAGACTCATACAATTTTTTACCTTTAATATATGTTTTTATACAGTCTTGTTTCACATGCCGGAGTGCCTAAAGAGCTTTGAAATTTCTGGCATCTATGTTCTTTTGAATTTTAAGGAGGTAAAGCAGTATGAACAAAAAGTTAGGGTTGCTGAATAATAATTTCCTTTGGAAGGTGGGTAGAAAACCACTAAGGTGGACTTGTGTTAGGAAGAAGTCACTCTCAAACAGGAATGATTTAAATGGATAAGGAAAAAAATCACCTAATATATGAAAAGAGCCGTGCCTCTAGAATTTATACGAGTTGACTCAAGAAGAAAAAAAGTGATGTGATGAAATGGCAGGCTGCTGGAGCATGTGACTAGAGGATCCCTCCCAGAGTAGAAGATTGGTGACCCTTGTGATGTTAAATCAGGATGAGGCTGGGAATTTAAGAGGCTGTTGGGCTACAGGGAGGGTGAAACATTCCAAGCAGCACAGAAGTTTCTATCACGCCATCAAAGGAGTGATTTGCAAGGCAGTGACTTTAGACACTGCAACTAATAAGGGAGTTACCTACTTCAACACGCTGGTAGGAACAAGCTCATTGATTTTGGAAAAATATGCGATCCTCCACTTACTAGGGGAAAAAAAGGCATGCTTCAAGGGGCAGAGCTGCCTTTGTGTAAGCAGACATGCGCGGTTCGGCAGCCAGCTCAGACTCCTCTCGGAGCTGCCTTCAGCACCTCTCCTCCGTATAAGCCCACAGGAGCCAGCCTTGTTAGCTCACAGCTACCTGACCTCAGTTTTGACCTGATGAGTGAATAATTCACCTTTTCATAGTAGTATATAGACATATGAATAAGGTAGCATTACACATGGCCTTTGAAAGCTAATACTCTTTTGTATAAGTTCTACTGGCCTAGGAAAATGATGTTTCTTAATTTTGCTTAGTGATCTAGAGCAGCACTAAGCAAACTAAGACCCACTTGCTGTTTGTTTTGTAAATAAAGTTTTATTGGAACACAGCCACATCTAGTCATGTACGTGTTGCTATGGCTGCTTTTATGCTACATCAGCAGGGTTGAGTAGTTGCAACCAAGATCCTATAGCCTGCAAAGCCAAGTATATTCAGTCTCTGACCTTTTACAGAAAAGGTTTGCGACCTCACTCTAGAGTATATAATGTCAGTAGCTGAGATTGCTATTTTAGAAGAAAAAAGAAAATCTACCCCCTGCTTACACATTACATTTTTTTAACTTACTGAGAAACTATCCTTACAATACGTTCAAGATATATGCTCTATTTGTAAACTATATATATAAAAGGAAATGGTCTTGCGGATTATTTTTACAATCATTTTTACCTTCACCATCTTCTAAAGAAACAAAACAAAACGAAACAAAAGGCAAATTAAACCCACAGCATGCAGAAAGAAGGAAATAATAAAGATTAGTGTGAGGGAAAAAAATGAAATGGAACCCAGAAAAACAATAAAGAGTATTAATGAAACAAGAATTGATTCTTTGAAAAGATCTGAGTAAGAAAACACAAATACTAAAATCAGGAATAAAAAAAAGTAGACAACATCACTACCAGCCTTAACAGAACTTAAAAGTATTACTGAATTATTAATTAATTCCCACAGATTAAACCCAGGCACAGTTGGTTTCACTAGTGAATTCTACCAAACATTTAAAGAAGTATGGTAAATCATACCAGTTCCTCACAAGCTCTAAGAGGAGGAAAACCTCCCGACTCATTGTATGAGGCCAGCACTATCCTGATACCAAAGCCAGATAATCACAAGAAATGAAAACTACACAGCAATATCCCTCATGTAATACAGAGGCAAAAGTCCTCAACAAAACATTACAAATTGCAATAGCAGTACACAGACGGGATTATAAATTATGATCAACTAGGATGTATCCCAGGAATGCAAGGTTGGTTTAATACCCCAAAATCAACTGATGTAGGGATGTATCCCAGGAATGCAAGGTTGGTTTAATATCCAAAAATCAACTGATGTAGTACACCATATTAATAAAGCACAAAAATCATCTGATCGTCTCAATAGATGCAGAAAGAACATTTGACAAAATCAAACATCTAGTCACGATAAAAACTCTCAGTAAACCAGGAAAAGAAGGAAACATCTTCAACCTGATAAAGGGCATTTTACCAAAACCCCACAACTAACACCATAAATTAAAAGAATGAATGTTGCCACCTAAGGTCAAAATCATGACAAGAATGTTATCCTCACCGGTGCTGTTCAACATTGTACTGGACGGAGGATCTAGCCAGTGCAATTAGTCAAGAAAAAATATATAAGGCATCCAGATTATAAAGGAAGAAGAAACACTGTCTTTATTCTTGGATGACATGATTTTATATGTAGAGAATTCTATGGAGTCTACAAAACAACTACTAGAGCTATTAAGCAAGTTCAGCAAGGCCATGGGATAAAAGACCAATATACAAAAATCAACTGTACTGATATACTAGCAATGAACAATCTGAAAAGAAATTTAGAAAATACTTTCATTCACAATAGCATGAAAAGAATAAAATACTTAGAAACAGACTTAAAAAGTGCAAGAATTGTACGCTGAATTACAAAGCACTGCTGAGAGAAATTAAAGATCCAGATAAATGGAGAGCTATCCTGTTCATGAATTGGGAAGCGTAATATTGTTAAGATAACAATACTCTCCACATTGTTCTATATTTTCAGTGCAATCTATCAAAATCCCAGCTGATTTTTTTTTTGGTGGGGGCTGGGGGGAGAACAGAAATTGACAGGCTGATCCTAAAGTTCATAGGGAAATACAAATGACCCAGAATAGCCAAAACAATCTTGAAAAAGCAGAACCAAGTTGAAGAACTCACACTTCCCAACTTCAAAACTTACTATAAAGCTACGTTAGTCAAGGCAGTGTAGTTCTACATAAGACAGCTATATAGATCAATGGAACAGAATTGAGAGGTCAGAAATAAATTAAACCCCTAGATTTATAGTAAACTGATTTCAACAAGGATGCCAAAACCATTCAATGGAGAAAGGACAGTCTTTTCCACAAATGAATGCTGGGTCTAATAAATATCGACATGCAAAAGTATGAACCTGGACCCTTATCTGATGTGATACACAAACATTAACTAAAAATAGATGATAGACCTAAATATAAGAGCTAAAACTATAAAACTCTTAGAAGAAAATATAGGTGTAAATCTTCATGATCTTGAGTCAAGTCATGATTTCTTAGATAGGCTATCAAGAGCACATGCAATAAAGAACAAGTTGATAAACCAGACTTCAAAATTTAAAACTTCTGTACTTCAGAAGAAACCACTAAAAATGTGAAAAGAGGGCTTCCCTGGTGGCGCAGTGGTTGAGAATCCACCTGCCGATGCAGGGGACACGGGTTCGTGCCCCGGTCCGGGAAGATCCCACATGCCGCGGAGCGGCTGGGCCCGTGAGCCATGGCCGCTGAGCCTGAGCGTCCGGAGCCTATGCTCCACAACGGGAGAGGCCACAGCAGTGAGAGGCCCGCGTACCGCAAAAAAAAAAAAAAAAAAAAAAAAAAAGTGAAAAGACAAGCCACAGACTGGGGGATAAAAACAAACATTTGCAAATCAAATATCTAGTAAAGGACTTGTATCCAGAATATATAAAAATCTCTCACAACTCAATAAGAAGACAAATAACCCAATATAAAAATGGGCAAAAGATTCACATAGACACTTCACCAGAGAAGATATATGAATGGCCAACAAGCACAAGAAATGCTCACCGTGGTCAGAGAAATGCAGATCAAAACCACAATGAGATAACACGTGACATCTACTAGAATAGCTATTACAAAAAGAAAGACAAGATCAAGTGTTGGCAAAGGTATGGAGAAGCTAGAAGTCTCTTGCGTTGCTGGTTGGGAATTAAGACAATGCAGCCACGTTGGAAGCAGTTTGACAGTTTGTTAAAAAATTGAACATGGATTTACCATATGAGCCAGCAGTTCCACTCTCAAGAGAAAGGAAAATACAGGTCCACACAAAGACCTGTATGCACGTGTTCAGAGCAGCATCATTCATGATAACCAACAAGTGGAAGCAGTAAATGAATAAGTAAATCACGTGGCATATCCATACATACGTGGAATAACATCCAGCAATAAGAAGGAGTGAAGCACTAACACAATGCTGTAAACCTTAGAATAAACCTTAGAATGATCATACTAAGTGAAAGGAGCCAGACACAGAAGACCATTATATTGAATGTCCAGAACAGGCAAATCTACAGAGATAGTAAGGGGCTTAGTGGCTGCCTAAGGCTGGGGGGAGGAGTGAGGAGTGACTGCAAACGGACATGAGCTGTCTCTTGGGGGTAATGGAGTTGTTCTAAGGTGGATTATGATGACGGCTGCACACTATACGACTATCCTAAAAATCACTGAACTGTATACTTTAAATATTACATGTTGGTAAGTTATACCTCAAAAAGCTATTTTAAAAAACTGAAAAACAAAGTTCTACTGAAAAATAAAAATTCTAAGTGTCTGTACAAATCCTTCCGTGATGCCAGCTTTCTCAAGGACATTCATTTCTATGCGAGGGGACCTCCTACCCTGGAGGGAAGGTGCACGTACAGCACGTGCCTGAGCAATCGCTTGTCCAGACTCGGCTGCTACGCGTAAGGAATGAGGCAGACACCTTCTAAAAAGATTTCAGGAAGCTTTAAGGTCAATCTTTAAAAAAATTTAATAGCAGAAAGAAAGAAAAGAACACCATCAGTGACATATAGTTTGGGCTATTTTAGAAAAGTAACTGCTGAAATATTTACATTCTGAGAAAGCTGCTTTCTTGTCAAGAGAGTATTCAGCAGTGTTTACATTGACCCAGTACCTGTACATCTGGATATGAAAATAAACTGAGCCCCCAACATGTGATAACAAGGCTTCAACTTTCACCTGTTATAAACTTGCAGTTGACATACAAAGATTTAAAAGGGCCTCTTACATCCTTAGTGTCGTTTCATTTATCTCTTTCCCTTTGCAGCGAGGAGATTCTAGACCCTGAAGGAACTCCTAACCCAGCGCCCACCTTCAGCAGCACACTTGATTGCACCCCTTCTGTTGAGGAACACATGTGTGACAAGGACAGACCTCTGTATCAGATAATGTGTCGGCTCTGCAGCTGATAACCATTGAAAGACAATATAACTGAGCTTTCCTAAAATAAACCATTTATTGAAAAAAGAACCTTTTTCTTAAATTTCATTAATCAGCCTTTTGCATAACAAACCTGTGGCTTTTGCCAACAACAACAAAAGGTAAGGTTTCACAGTCAGTGCACTCGACAAACAAGAGATTAACAAGGCCCAGGACGCCTGATAACACTACAACTGCTTTTGAACCTAGAAAGGTCAAAAATACTACACTGATGTCACGGTTCTCAGTCACCCGAGAAACGGCGGTGACGGAGGCGATGGTCCGTGTACAGTAGTAATGGCACTTAACATGCAGCTTCTTTACCTCGTGGACACCATCACTCAGGAGGGCCCCGTGCCACATCGAACAAACAGGAGCAGCAGGAGGAGTGACGCTTGTCACCTGTGCAGTCTTCAGTCTTGGAAGGTTAAAAAGGCCTGTACTGCTTCTCAGCGCAGCCTTTGTGTAAATGTTACATACAGTAGAGTGATTAAGAGAGTTTTCCGAGCACACACACTACTAGGCCGCAGGCTGCCCAGCTTCATTCTTCATCTGTGCAAACCTGTGAGGAAGGCAGGGGAGAGCTGAACCCTATGCATGCCTCACGTAAGGTGTACAGGTCAACGTCATGATCAGCGCGTCTTGATGCTCCCTCTGCACTGTGCCTGGCACAGAGCAAAGGCGTAATCGGTGCAGTGACATGTCAGTGCTCAGTTACTGCTCTACCAATTGACTACTGAAAGCATTTTTAAGAACGTATTCCCTGGTGGCGCAGTGGTTGAGAGTCCGCCTGCCGATGCGGGGGACGCGGGTTCGTGCCCCGGTCCGGGAGGATCCCACGTGCCGCGGAGCGGCTGGGCCCGTGAGCCACGGCCGCTGAGCCTGCGCGTCCGGAGCCCGTGCTCCGCAACAAGAGAGGCCGCGACGGTGAGAGGCCCGCGCACCGCGATGAAGAGTGTGGCCCCCGCTTGCCGCAACTAGAGAAAGCCCTCGTGCAGAAACGAAGACCCAACACAGCAAAAATAAATAAATATTTTTTTTAAAAAGGGGCTTAATACATTAAAAAAAAAAGAACGTATTTGTACAATTATCAAGTCAATAAAAATTGCTTATATATTTTATAAAGAATAAATACATTTTTATTTAATTACAAGTCCCTAATATCTATGCAGCATATCCAGCTATTGATTACTTAATTTCACTCACCCAGGAATAACGTGACCCCTCTCTTGCATCTTCCGTCCCTGTATCAGGGGCTCCTCTGCAGGACCCTGTAAATGTTTTCTCCAGGTTTCCACTCTCATTCCATGTCTCCTCTAAGTGCTCTCCCAGCAGTATCTCTCTCTCTCAAATCTGTGTCCTATCCCAGTTCTCTGGAGTGCCAGTCCAAAATATCCAAATGCCTGTCTAAAATCCCCCAGCAGATATTCCAAATACACCTCGAACTCAATCTACCAAAGAGGAGACCATCATCTCCCGACCCAACCCTCAACCAGCTGCCCTCTTGACCTATCTTGGCGAATGGCATCTCGATAACCTGGTGACACAAGCCAGAGCCCGGGAGCCGTCCTGGACTCCTCCCCATCACGTGCCTGTCACATCCCATCAGTTACTTACTCATAGCCATTCTAACTCCTGTCATACGGCTGGTAACTCACCCCTGACCTCCCACTCCCAACCCAGCAGCTGTGCCACTAGCTTCCCAACTAGTCTCTCACCTCCAGAGTGACTGTTCTAAAACACAATTTAATCATGTCATGGTTACAGTAAAACTGAAATCCCTTCACGTGGTCCCTGCTTCCTTTCCCAGCCTTAAGTTTTGCCACTTTCCACATCCTGTGCTCCGTCAGTACGTTACCTATACACAGTCCTTTGGGTGCTTTACCCTCTTGGCAGTGAGCCCTTCCGTGTCTCTTCCATTCTGTCCGCCATACTCCTCCCTGCGTTTCCTGACCTGGCTAAACCCTCCCAAACAGCTCAGGCATCTCACTCTAAAGAAAGTTAATAGGGACTTTCTTAACCACTGCGCCACCAGGGAAGAGTCCGCCTGCCAATGCACGGGACCCGGGTTCGAGCCCTGGTCCGAGAAGATCCCACACGTCGAGGAGCAACTAAGCCGGTGCGCCACAACTACTGAACCCGCGCGCCACAACTACTGAAGCCCGCGCACCCAGAGCCCAGGCTCCGCAACAAGAGAAGCCACCGCAGTGAGAAGCCCGCGCACCGCAACCAAGAGTAGCCCCTGCTCGCCACAACAAAGACCCAACACAGCCAAAAATAAATAAAATAAATAAAAAGAGTTTAAAAAAAAAAAGAAAAAAAAAAGAGTGATAGCTGGGATTTCCCGACTGGATTAAATTCCTCTTTTCAGTGACCCTACAACGTGGCATATGTACCATTATCGCAGCTCTTAACATAATTCTTAGTCACTCCTCCCGTCTCTACTCTCCCAGCAGAGATTAGTTGTTACTAACCTGTACTCAAGGAGACTGTGTACTCTAAAAGAGGGAAAACTGTGTCTTTCATCCAGTCCCACTTAAAATTCCATTTAACAGTCCCAAGTGCACCTCAAACCATCCACATGGATCAAGGAGGAGAACCTCGACAAACATTTTCCAAAAGAAAAAACATACAAAATTCCCCAGCATAATACATTTAGTTCCTTCCCATTTCAAACTTAGATATTTTATATTTAAGTTTCCAAACTTCCTTAAGTGCCAGATGCGAACAGAACTCAAATACTTAAACAAGGAGAGGGCTACACAGCAATCTGCCAAACCTTGACGAAGGAATGGTCGAGGAGCTGGCTGGCCGTCCACCTCATCCTGGGCTCACTTTCTAGGCAGTGAGAAAGGAAGTCCTTTCCTTCTGGGCTTAGCCTCTCAGGGATCGGTGGCTTATGCCCCATTCCCACTTTGTACATAATCTGAAAGTTGTGTTCATATTCATGCCAAGGTCTCTAAAAACAGAAAAAAAAAAAAAAATCAGGTTTCAATACTACATGGCCGTACAGAAATGCAACCGCCCAATCTCTTTTTAGGCATCTCAATGTTGATACATATGGAGGCTGGCAAACTTTTACTTAAAGGGCAAACAGTAACTATTTCAGGCTTGCAGGCCATATGGTCTCTGTCACACCTATTCAATTCTCCCACTGTAGCGTGGAAGCAGCCTTAGGCTATAACATAATAAAGGAATGGGTATGACCACGTGTGCCAATAAAACTTTATTTACAAAACCGGGTGGTGAACATAGTCTGCCTACCCCACTTAGGTGTCCAATTAGTCCAGTATTATCTAGATGCCATCATCATGTGAATAAAAAATGTAACATATAAAGTAATATAAAAATGTCAATCAAACAAAACTCAACAGTTATCACACAGGGATGTTTAATATGCTACCTTGTCGAATAATCGGCATCAAATTATCGACAATTTGCAAAGCTTAGATTATTTTATTATGATTACAGGGAAATGAGATTCATGGGGGAAAGAACTGAGTTTGTATGGCATTCTCATCTGTGTACCTTCGTTTAGTTATTGAGATATATGTTCTTCAATGTGAGAACTTGTTCTTTTTCTGATGCATGGCTTGACTGAAGTAACAGATACCATGGACATCTTTCTATGTTAATGCTAATAGAAATAATATTAGCTAATAGTCACTAAGCACTTATTTTCAGCAGCTGCGAGGTACAGTGGTATAATAATTTCCTACTAGTAACACTTAAGAGGTTTCTAACTTTTTTGCTTTATAAGTAATGGCTAACCCCCCCACACACACTGTGCCTCTGTGTATTTGTGCGTTAGTGGTATCTTCATCAGAAGATCAATTTTCAGACACTATGTCATACACAACAGTTTCAGTGCCCTGCAAATGCCTGTGCTCTACCTATCTGTCCTTCCCTCCCTCCCCCAGAGCCCCCGTCAACCACTGATCTCTTACTGCCTTTCTTGTTCTGCCTCTCCTGGAATGTCATATAGTTGGAATCATACAGTGCGTGCTGTTTCCAGATTGGCTTGTTTCTTTGTTTGGCCTCGAGTCTTGCAGGATCTTCGCTCCCCGACCAGGTATCGAACCTGCGCTCTCAGCAGTGAGAGTGCCGAGCCCTAACCACTGGACCACCAGGGAACTCCCCAGACTGGTTTCTTTCACTTAGCAATACGCTTTTAAGGTTTCTCCACGTCGCTTCATGGCCCAGTTTCTTTCTGTTGCTGTGCAATATCCCATCACATAGATTACCACAGTTTATCCCTTTGAAAGGTATCTCGGTTGCTTCCACGTTTTGGCAAATCATGGAGAAAGTTGATTGGGCGTTCTCGTGCCAGTCTTCGTGGGGACGTGAGTTTTCAACTTCCTGTTTCTTTTCACAGCTGCTTAGTTCTGTGTTTTAATTTGAGAATTATGCTTTTCTTGTTCCTCTGAGGAATTCTCTAAGTCCCGCATCTTATAAATATTTGGTTCCTAGTTTGCCACTTGTCTTAACTTACGTACCTTTTGACAGGTCACGTTCTCTATTTTGCAGGAAGTGTGTCCACAGCATTCATAACGGGGGTAAAGCCACCATTACCGCGCCGCTGATGTAAAGTGCCCTCCTCCAGCCCCCCGGCCCCGCGGAGGCTCTGCTCACCTTGCCAGTCACCATCTCTATGACGACACACCCTAGACTCCAGATGTCGGCCGCACGCCCGTGGCCCTCTCCTTTTGCGCGAGTGATGACTTCTGGAGCCATGTACGCTTTAAAAGTCACAGATACGGAGATAAGAATGGGTTATAGACATAGCACCGCGTAGTCCAGAGCCAAGCAATATGCTAATATCGCCCAATATTCCACAGAGAAGAAACAACTCATTTGTTCGGGGGTCGGGGGGGACCTTTCTCTGAATTACACACTAAAAAACGTCAAAACTTGAAAATTAATATTTTAAATCAATTTCTCGGATGGACATTTTAGGAGCCAAATTATCTTCTAAAAGACAATTCTGAATATGCAAATATTCAGATAAATTGTATTTGCAATGAGAATATGAAATTTAACCTGCAAAGGAGAATGTAAAATTTTATGTGTTTCTAAACAATCAAAACAAATAATCACTACTTAAACATGTTGTTTTGACTAGAAAAGGTTTTTTTTTTTTTTTTTTTTTTTTTGCGGTACGCGGGCCTCTCACTGCTGTGGCCTCTCCCGCTGCGGAGCACAGGCTCCGGACGCGCAGGCGCAGCGGCCACGGCTCACGGGCCCAGCCGCTCCGCGGCACGTGGGATCTTCCCGGACCGGGGCACGAACCCGCGTCCCCTGCATCGGCAGGCGGATTCTCAACCACTGCGCCACCGGGGAAGCCCTAGAATAGTTTTAATAAACCCAATGTGAATGACAAGGTTTTTCTGGGAAGAAAAGAGGCCTTTCTTCCCTCCTTTAAGTCTAAGGGAGAAATCAAGCGCTTTCAAGGGTGGCTCCTCCCCCGCCTGCTTAGAAGCCCTCACCTGCTGTCCACGCGTGCGGACCAGGAGGCAGAGGGAAAGGCGGGGTCCCAGCACGTGGAGTGAGCCCCGTGCCAAGACAAGCCCAGCCGCACCCACCTGCTGTCCCCAGCGTGCTGTTGACTTCGCCGGGCATGGTGTGGGCGTTGTTCTTAAGCTTCACGGAGCACCCGAAATCTCCCAGCTTGATCAGCCCAGAGGAGGTGAGGAAGATGTTGGCACCTAACAAGAAATAAGCAGTCGTGAGCCTCCAAAACACAACGCAGGCATCTTAAAGTTCACACGGTAACCTAAACTATCAGGAACTTGATCTACAAAAGTTATAAAGTCTTACGAAACTTCACTTGCAAAGTGTAATCACAGAAAGATTTTAAGCCTTATTCACAAATGTTAATACACGGCAAAGAAGTTTTAGTATCAGTGCAGATAGCTCTGACCAATGAATTCTGAACTGAAATACACGCATAAATTCTAACGTTAAAAACCCAGGGAGATACGTAAAGAGAAAGTGCACATAAAACACAAATGCTCGTGGCGGCAGAGTCCCTGAAAACTAAGAGTTTGTACACGATCAGCAGCGCCTGCCGCAGAAAGCAACGTGCAGACGAGGCCTGGCACACACGCTGCTGGTCTGCAGAGTTGCGTCCGCGAGGCCACCGTTACGCTGACTTCAGACTGCCTGAAAAGAATGTTCCGTGACCGTCCCACACCTCCGCAAGCAGTGCACGGGCCCGGCCTGTGCTCCAGTTGGAACCCGGGGTTACCGCTCGTCTCCCAGGGCGGCTCTGCCTCCTCCAGAGGCTACCGGCCGTGGCCACTCCGACGGAGCCGCACAGCTCAGCGCTACGCGTCGACGGCACCTCCTCCCAAAAGTGACACAGGGCCCCTCACTTTACACAACCAGGCACACGATGAGCTGCACTCTGTCGGCCCTCACAGCCTGAGTGCTCCCAGGGCAGGCGGCCCCCCCGGGGAGCACACGGCGCTAACGGCACGAGTCTGGAGCTCGCCCACAGGCCCACACTCTCAGACACGATGAGCTATAGAGAACATCCCAAGGACGCACGTGGACGGACTTGACTCAAGGTCTCTGAGGGGTTCTCTTTACGGCCGTGGCCAGCGACACGAAGGTACCATTTCGTGAGTGTGGAATCTGTGTCAGAGCAACTGGAAACGGGCAATGCCATGGCCTGACCCAGAGCCATTTAAGCCAGGATGATGCCAGACAGCAAAGCAAGGCGGTGGATGGGCGGGCGGGCAGCCAGACCGGGGCATGCTGGGGATTCAGGAGGAGCCGCCTTAGAGAGTGCGGACAACTCTTCCACCCGGCAAAGCAGGCGGTGGGTAACCCAGCCCCCTCTGAGGCGAATGCCTGGTCTGAAGTCCGGCCATTCTAGAGTCAACCTGTTTAGGCCTCAGATTATGGGACAGGATGGAATCCTTCAGTCTAGGGCCATTAGAGACAAAGCTAATTTGTCACTCTAATTGTCCCCGAGACTCCCAAATACAGAGGTCGGGGGCACGGTGTGGTTAAGGTAAACGCAAGAGGGACAGTTCTGGGACAGAAGCACGGCTACTCACCACACAGGAGAAGGGAAGAGCGCTTTAATCAGTCAGCGTGACCCAAGCGACCTTTAGCGGAACTCTACCCTGGAGGAGGGGGGTGTAAATAAACCCCGTCCACATCTCCCCAAGCCCAGCTGCGCGTCTGAACTTACACCGGCGTTCCTGACTCACCGCCACTTTACACGGTCATGACGTTCATATAGAAACACACGAGGTTCTTGACACAAGGAAAAGAAAGCACGCTCTGACCAGGGCAGCTGAAATCAGCCTATAAAATAGCAAGTCTCGTTCTGGGGGTAACAGATCTGGCTAAAAGCAGCGCCGAACAGAACAGCGGACTTAACACACTCCTAGACGGAGACGTGTGTCCTGCACAGTTTCTTGATGCTGGGTTCTTTACAGAAGACCACCTCAAGTAAAGGTATTTCTTTGCAGAGAAGTGGTGTGCGGGCGCGGGAAGAAGCGGCGTGGGGGCAGCTACCGTGTGCCGGGCACGGCTGGCTCTGGCGGGGAGCTGAGGGCGGGCATTACCTTTAACGTCACGGTGAACTATGCCATGCTCGTGGAGGACATTGATTGCAACGGTGATCTGCTTAGAGTACAGCCTGATGACGTGCTCCTGGAGCCCCAGCCTCGACACCTCCTCTAAGGTGCCCTCGTCACAGTACTCCATGAAGATGTACATTTCTTCCTGCGGGAGGAATCAAATGCAGCCTTGTGTTTACCCGGACACTCGGTGAAGAACCTGGAACGCTTCACTGGCCACGCCCCAGAGGACTCTTCTCTCTAAGGGTAGGCTACACTCGCCGTCCTGAATACTGAATTCGTCTTCAAACGGTCATTTCTAACTCCCCTACAGCCGTGTCTCTGCCTGCCTCCTCTGTCTGGAATTATACAGCTAGTTGGGATAAGAACATCTCCAACTCACAGGTGATACATGTCTATGATCCCCTGAAACTCAGTCCGCTATATAATCTCAGACAGGGACCAACAGGGCTGTCCCTATAAATTATATTATTAAGTACTGAAACACATCCTTTTCAGATATGAATTTATCTGTGAAAAGCGTAAAAAATCACCGATATCCAAATTCCCCAGAAGCTCATGTTCCACCAAGACGCTCCACGTTATCCTCTTTCCCTCGAAGTGTTTATCTCTAAACACAAGGGGGAAAATAATCTGAGGTCTTAATTTTCTCTCATTTCACAACAGTTCCTTAAATACGTATGAAAGGAGAAACGTTACCGAACAAGGCACTCAACAGTGGTTCAGCAAAAAATGGAAGAAAAAAAAGCGACACACAGCTGTGTAAGGGGCATTAGAGAAATCTTCTGGTTGGCAGGATGGGTTTCAGTGCTTTATAATGTCGGGTTAATGACTACAGTCTACAACTTACATTTTAGGAAGAACTCCTCTAGTTTCAGAGAGAAGGCAGAAATGATGTAACTCATGGAGATTTCCTGATAATTAGGCAAAGTTACTGTGCTCTGAAATGAGAAGACCTGTGATGTAGGACAGGACTCCATCTGTGCCCTCACTGGCCGCTCACACCAAACAGTGTGACCAAAGTTGGCTTACCCTATGCAGCTCCACACCAAAATACCGAACCAGATTGGGGTGCTTGATGCCTTCGAAGATTTTCAGTTCGTCTGCCGTTTCCTTGATAGTTTTGTGGTCATTAGGCTGAAAGCGAATCTGGAAAAGGAAAACTCTTGATTACTGTTGGCAATGTCACAGCTAGAAAGACGCCGACCTTGAACGCAAGGTGGGGACGCTGACACGTCCACTGTCCAGCCCCCCGGCACCACGGTCAGTGTGCCTGTGACCTCACTGCTGGGCCTCCTTCTCCTCGTTGGATTAAACACGCCTGCTTTAGAATACGTGGCCAGATAACAGCGAATGGGATCATTTTCCTAACTACAGACTGAAGGAACCAAAACATGAAACATTCAGGAAGCAATCACAGGTGTTTCGGTTCCGGGCAAGATAACAGAAGGAGGTGAGATTTTGCCCTCACGAAGTTTACAGCCACGCGGCAATGAGGTCATAAAGCGGCGCGGGTAAGCGCCACACAGGAAGATGGAGAGATGCCGCAGGGGCTGAGGAGGGCCCACGTGTGCCCGCTGCCCCCGCACAGCCACTCGGGGAGCACGGTGGCGCGGCTCGAGCCGCACCCGCCGCGGCCCTCGCTGCCTCCCGCCGGGGCCTCCCTGTTCAGGAGCTCCCTGCTCCCGCTCTTCTACGTCCAGCAGATAAAAAGCTGTTCATTTCTGAACCTCACCACAAATGCCCCCCACCCCAAGTCCCCTCTGGTCCCGATGGTGTAAATGCTGGGAAGCAGCCCTCAGGCCTAGACGACCCACTAGAAGCACTCAGGCCAGCTCTAACCTCATAAACACAAGTTTCATTTCCACGTCTCTAGCACACAGAGGCCTCAGACAGAAAGGCCCCCAGAGGGCTGGAGCACCCACCTCCTTCATAGCCATCAGTTCACCGGTGTCCACGTTGATACAGGTATAGACCTTCCCATACTGTCCTTCCCCTGTGAACAGGAACAAATGAGCTGCTCTCAGCCACCAAAGCCAGGCCATTGTAACTCATTGAAACGTACAATAATCTCTTGCAATTCCAAATCTGTGTTCATATATCTATAACCATGCTTACTATAGTCGACTACTGTAAGATCTAAGCTATTTCTGAATGTTCCCTAATAACCATAATAACTGAAGTCTTAGGCGATCTTTTCACTATGTCTTACCTGTAAATGCCTGTGTATAGAGGAGACCTGACCGGCAAATCCCAGAAGAGGCATGAAGGTGAGGACTAAGCCCCCTAGTGCCCACCTCTGAGCCCCTACGGCCCTCAAGGAGGGCTGGGCGAGGTGGGCGGGCAAGGCTAGTGGCCAGAAGCCTGACTGTCATCTCAATGCACCTCACTGCTGTACAGCCAGGCGTGTGGGACACTAGTGGGATATTCTACTAACACACCTTTTGGGACATTAAACTAAGGGGATATATGGCTGTATAAGACTGATAACAAGAATTAATAAATGTCCTGAGGCTCCCAGAGTCCTGTATTACAACTTTGTTTGCTTCTTCAGACCTAAATGCTCAACAGATAAATGCATTTGTTTATTTTTAAATGAGAGTTGTTGTTGTTTTTTTCTAAATTTATGTTTGGCTGAGTTGGGTCTTCGTGGCTGCACGCGGACTTTCTCTAGTTATGGTGAGCGGGAACTACTCTTCATTGCAGTGTGCGGGCTTAGGCAAGCAGGCTTCAGGAGTTGTGGCACGCAGGCTCAGTAGTTGTGGCGCATGGGCTTAGCTGCTCCGCGGCATGTGGGATCTTCCCACACCTGGGCTCAAACCCGTGTCCCCTGCATCGGCAGGCGGATCCTTAACCACTGCACCACCAGGGAAGTCCAGATAAATGCATTTAAATGGGGGAAAGATCCGAAACATAATCAGCTCCTTCTCTCACACAACCTTATTGCTAGTTATTTTGGAGAAACTGTTTCACTTGGGAATTAACTGATGTTTTAGAAAAGACTGCCCTGTCTTAATTTGTATCCAGTCTCGCTTCAATAATGATCTTGTGGGAGTAAGATAAAAAGAATACAGACCAGAACAAATGGGAAAAAGTTGAGTAGTTCTCCACTAGCAACTTCTGGAGTTATCAGGGAAAACCATTCCATTGAATGAACCACTGAAAATTCTCTTTCTAAAGTCTCTGTTGTATTGTTCTTAGAAAACACTTTAGAAATGAAACAAAAACCAAACCCCTCTGCAAAAGATACAATGTGTATCTGCCACCTCCCTAAGAGAAAAGGACCAACCATGTAAGACTTAACCTGAAGAAGTGTAACTATTGCTATTTCTAACAGAAACAATCTTTGTGTCGTGTTCTTTAGTTTCCTTACCAATTTTGTTTCCTCTTTGCCACTTAAAGGTCACCTTCCTCAAGCCAACGTGCATAACATTGTCATAAGACTTAGGGGTATCACAAACTTGACCAATGATATTCTTTCTCCTCATTTCTCGATATCTCTTTTCTTCAAACAGTCGTACTGACTTCTGAATAGCTTCTATGGGTCCTTGCCTAGAAGCGGTATCTGCAGGGAGAAGTGCAAACTCAGTGTCCCAACGACTACAATCAGGTCAATTTCCAGCAAATAATAATGAAAACAGAGCAACAGACATTAGCCCTCCAGCACAGCATTACCTATTCAGATACACAGCAGGTGAATTAAAGTCCGTCAAAATCTAGCAACTTCAGAGTATACCACCCACTACAGAAATATGCACATAAAACAGAAGCTACTCAGACAGAATCAATGATTTCCCGTAGCAAGAGTGTTGGTTAGACTCTGCAGGAACCACCCGCCTGTCTCCTCTCTCCAATCCGCTCTCAGTGACCAGAATTCTCTTACTAAAACGTAAAATCCGATTGTGCTCTTTTCCCGCATAATTTATTTCGCGGTTCATCATGACCTGCTGACCGGAAGTCCGAGGCCATTGAACGTGCAGGCTCCTTCCCGGGTCACTTCACTTCCCGGTTCGCTTCTCCTACAACAGGCTCTGGAGCAGCCCAGCTGAAAAGCCTCCGTGGGTCACCCCAGACCGCTTCTCACCCCATCCCCTCGCTCACACTCTCCTGTCTTCTCGCTGTCAGAGCTCTGCAGAAGTACTGCACCTCTTCCACGGAGCGTCTCTGTTGGGAAGGACATTAAGTTTTCCTTTCTCTAGAGTAAGGGCTCTGGAATCAGAATGCCGGGAATAAAACCCTGGCTTCACCATTTTCTAGGTGTTTGACAATCAGCAAGTTAACTTCTTTATACATCAAATTCCTAATCCGTGAAATGAAGGTAATAATACCTCATTCAGAGATACGGTGAGAATTTAATGAAACCACGCACATAAAGCATTTAGCCCAGTGCCGGAATATTAAAATACTTAGTCATTTTTAGCTATTGTTATTATTATTCCTTATTTTCCCATCAAGCTATCTCTATTTCTCCAACGTATTTTATCATGATTTACAGTTAAGAAATATCTTTTACACATATAGATATCTAAAACTACAGTTTCGTGAAACGCTATTACTCTTTCTACATGTGACTAGGATTCCATCCAGTTTTTTTTTTTTTAGTGCTGATTTTACAACCCACTAAAGGGTCAAAACCCACAATGTGAAAAGCACTGCTTTCTTTATATACATCTCTACTACCGTTTCTCATACTGTGCCCCAACTCGCCATCTAAGAACCTGGATTTTCTGTCTCAGAGATCGTTGACGACCGGGGTGACCGAAAGGTCACTTTGAGAAGAGAAATTCCCAAAGATTTATAACGGGCCGATCACAGTGTCTGACTACCACCGTTTCTTAAAAACATGGATCCTTGTTTCCCGACCTCAATACATGACACAGCAAGTCTACTCAGCATTGAATAAGATTGCATAGCTGTGCGGCCATGGACTCCACTGTCAAATCTTTCTGGGAAAGGCCTATTTTTTTTTTTTTTAAACAGTAAACATCTCTCAGGATTTCCCAGTCTTTAATGTGTCAGTGTCAACTGTAACTCTCCCAAGAGTTCCCAAGTTTACTTGACAACAAAGTATTTGTTTTGAGAATTATCACAAAGCTGGTATCCGTGGGAACTACTGGTTATGTGAGAGCCCCCGGAGAGAACCTCCTCCTTGTCACCAGGCTCTCCGCCGAACTCCCAACCCGCTGCCACTAACCTGCCCAGGCCTGTCCAATGTGGCACCACAGCTGTTTCCGCTTCCATGGCTTTTTAAAAATCCCACCTCAGTCCAGTGCCTTACTTGACCCTGTGTCGCGGCAACGGCGCTCTAGCCCTCCTCCCTATGCTCCTCCCCAGTTCAGGCCGGCAGCTTGAGATTCCTCGGTGTCCTCCTTACCCCCACCCTCGCACTCCCTGAACATGAGAGGCCTTCCAGCCCGAGAGGCTTCAGGAGCTGCCCACCGTCTCTGGGGAAAGCCTTCATCACCTAGCCCATCGCTGAAGAGTGGCCGTGATCAGGTCTCCTCTACCCTTTCAGTTCCACCTCCATTTACATCTATGCCGTCCCGGCCGGGCCGCGCGGGCGGGTCTATTCTCCAGTCACTGGGCCTCCAGATGTGTTTCTCATTGGGTACTTTTGCTCCGTCAGGGGCCAGCCCGAGCCTCATCCCTCCCTGGAGTCCCTCCTGACTGCCCCAGGCCGGGGGCGGCTCTTCTGCAGGCCGGTCTCACACTTCCTTTGGAGGGGGAGCGGTGGGCCACGAGCGCGGCCTGGAGGCAGAGGGGTGCAGTCTGGCCCCAGCTCTCATTTGCGACGACCTCGGCCAAATTATCTAGCCCCTCAGAAACTTTCATCACTTACAGGAGGAGAACAGGTCCTATTCTGCCCGTGACTCAAGCCTGTTGTGACGAAGAATATGTGAAAGCACTCTGTGCTATAGACCCACCGATTTTTCCGCTGTTTATTCTTCGGGTTCATATTGATCACTTCTGGTTCATACTGACTGACTGGCTGCTTTATAAGATGAATGCTTTCTCTCAGCTTCTTAGCATAAGAGATACATGGCTACTCATTTCGCAAATGTTTATTATATTCCTACCATGTGTAAAGAATTATGCTAAGGGCCCCCCCAGGTGACATATAAAATGAACCAGCACAGTGCTTAAAGAATACAAAACTGAGTAAGACATGTTCCTGCCCCAAAGGAGTTTATAAGAAACAGGAAACGCACACAAACACAGCACAGACAGAAAGTGATACCAGAGGTACGAAAAAGATCACCAAACATTAACGTGGAAGGTCTCACAATCCGGAGGCTAAAGCATACACTTTAGCTGAAACTGCCCACCTCCTGTGCTTAAACGTGTCAAGTTCAACATTCTTTCTCTTACCCTTAGTCTGGCTGATAAGCGTCCGAAGTTCCCAACTTCTTCGGGCTGACCCGCTTGAATCACCTCTTGGATATGCCGGTTCTGCAGAAAGTATTGTTTCATACAAATGGAGACATAGAACAAAGAAGCTTACTTAGCTCAGAGCAAGACTGAGATGGTGAGTAGCGACGATTAGTTAGTTACCACCGACCTGTCTTTCCTGGTGGTGAATTTCTGTTTGAGGGGAGTGTGAAAAGCTGTCTCTACAACAATCATCGATAGCAAATTTCACCAGGCTAAAAAGCTGTTAGTGGAGTTACAGGACTTTAACCACAAAAACTTCCCACAAGTAACGGACCCTCGAATACTGAGCAGAAGCTGCATTCTTTGGGGGCCCCCCTCCCGAGGCCCTGCCCAGGAGCCCCGCAGAGCTACAGCAGGAGCAACCGTGTGCTTTCTGAGCAAAGACTCCGAGTTCTGCGTTATAATCAAACTGCAGCATGTCATCGACAAGCACAGCGCCACTTTCTATTTTCAAAGAGAACGCGCGTGCTCAACAATTAAAATATCAGGAATAACAACTTTTTAAAATTATTCAGCGACAAAAAGAAAGAACGCAAATACAGCTGAAAAGGCATTAAAAAGCCCATGTGTTCAGCACTAACCCTTCTCACAGGGCTCTGTCACTCCTTTTCTCCTTTTCTTGTAAAAGGCCTTAACAGCAGAAACTGGTGGACCGAGACACACGGTTGGGCTGACTGGAGATGCAGGTGACACCTTAGACACTCACCATCTCGCTCCTCGGTGGGGCTCGAGTGACGACTCAGGGACCTAAACTGCAATTCGGCCGCTATGGAAGCCAATCGATCATTCTCAGGGACGCTGGAACCCCTGTTTTAATATTTTTAAAAATTAAGCTATCAATTCAATGGAACTCAAAATGAAAGATCTGTGAGATTCTTCCAGAGCAGTGATTCTCAACTGGGGGTAACTTCCCCCCCCCCCCCCAAGAACACCTGGCATCTAGTGGGTAAAGGACAACACAAAGGACAGAGTCCCAAACAGGATCAGTCTCCCAAAGTAGCAGTGCTCCTACTGACACACCTGTCCCTGGAGTCTGGAAGGAGAACGCATGGGAACCTGACTGCATCATATATCGTTTTATGTTAAAAACAGCAACAAAAATAAAAATAAAACAGTATTGACTCGAGTGTCATGGACATGTGCTGAAAGCTCCATAACTTAAGCCCAGGATGGATAAAAATTATGAGCCAAATCTGGCTAATATTTAAAATCATCACATTATATTTATGTACTTAATTCTATTTGAAGTGCTAAAATCATTACATGATTCAAAGAGCTCAAATCTCTTAATGAGCAAATGTAAGGGAATACCTAGCAATTTCTCAAGCAGGAGCCAAGCATAAGTGCAGAAGAGCAGGAAGCTTAACATATAAAGGGCAAAGTTAATTTGCTGCTTTTCCAGAATAAAGTGTTCAGGAATCCAGAATGAATCCATGAAGATTAAGTAAAGCTCAGAATTAAATAAGGGAAAGTGTTAAAAGTATAATTCAAATCATCCAAAATAAATACAGTGTTAGTCTATTAACAAGTTTAGTGCGTATCTTTTTAAATGAATGATATAATGAAGTATGGTAGCATTTATGCTCTTTTTTTTATTACAGACTGAGTAGGTTTAAAGCAACATGTTCTACTGGACAGACATTCACAAATTATGGAGTATGCACTGCTTTTTTATTTCCCTAAACACTCAAATCTGGTATAGTACTTGTTAAGTCTGAAGTGAGGGGGTTAGTTCCTCAAGGGGTCTTGGCACTGTTTCCTGGAAAAATCACTGATGCTGACGTGAAGAAACACACCCCAGTCCTAAGCTGTGCCAAAGCCTGGGACCACGGAGAAGCCACTCAACATTTCTAGCTTCCTGATTTCCCAGCGAGAAGATTAGCCAATTCGACATCCTCACAGTTTTGCCCATGTAACAGGCAAGAAAACACACTTAGATGAAGTGATGCACGGGGGAACGTTTAGCAACCAGTGGCAGGGGGAGCAGCAGGGTACAGACTTCAACGATTCCCGTGGCATTAACAACTGGCTTGCAGGGTTCCTGAAAAATGAACCGTCAGCTCTTGCAGACCAGCAAGAGGCAGCTCCAGTGAGCAGAACACTACGGTAAAATAACTGAAGCCCAGACTATGTCCTAAGTCAAACTGTATCAAGTCAAAATATTTATCAGAAGCTGTGGGGCAGAGTAAAATTTCACCGTGGCTGACGTATCTCTAAGACGGGCAAGGGCTGCACACACGCCTGCCGACGTCAGAAAGCGCAGGGACCACCCTGCCTCCTCACAGCCCGTTCGCGGCCCAGGGCTGCTCGGAGACCCCGGCTGAGGGGCGCGTGTGGCCCCTGCACAGGCGCGGGAGGCTGGGCCACGGGGTTAAGGCTGGAGGCGGCCGGGAGGCCGACGACCCGCGGCTCTGCACGCCCTCACGGCTCTGCTGTTCTGTACCTACGGCCACACACACCGCCGGGAAGGACAGAGCCCTTTATTCCGCCGTGAACAAAGGCCTTCAAGATGGCATGGTACAATGGAAGTAAAATTTCTAAATCTCAAGCATCGTCCTAAAGCATAAATGAAGAACACTTCTGCAATGCTGTTCAAAACATGCTGAGAAACTACTTAATGCAAAGCCTGGGGGACAAAACGCAGGGAGAGGCCGACTGCAGGCATTTTAACTTCTATACTCAAGTACGTTCAACGCACACACCACCAACTTATAAAAGCCTCAACCAGAATTCACGAAAGCTCCGGTTCTGGAGAAACTGCGTGTGAACCACAGTTCCGGCTGAGTGTTCTCCTCAACTACGACTGCGTTTTAGGGCACATCGCTTCCCTTACTGCATTAATAAAAAAGACGGTTTCAACCCCCCGCAGGGACATGAAGCACATGTGGAAATGTCTGCCATGAAATGTTCTAAACATGAGAAAAAGATGGTAAATGGGAATTTGTTCAATGTTAATTGTTAATTTTTTTAGTTGACTGCTTAAGCTGTAAAGTACTTTGGCATTTTTTTTAGGTTATAGACAGTTGTCGCTAAAAATTAGGAATATTAATTATTTTAGTAAATGAGAAAAATGGAAATATCTGTAGAAATTTTAGACTGTTATAAACTAAGTCTAAAAATATTTTAGTCTATTTTAAATTCTAAAAGCACGTGTCATGTTTCTGCCAACATACTAATATTTTTCCTTAGGAGCAGGACACAGAGCGCTGAGTTCTCTCAAAATTTCATCTTTTTTGGTCAATTTTGTTCGACGCCATCATCATCCTTATGGGAAGATGAGAATAGTGACGGTGTCCATTCTACCAGGCACGGGGGGGACTTAAGAGCCACCAAATGCCCTTTCTCCATTAAGCATATGAGACCTTGATGAAATCCTCTACCCTCCCTGCCCCCCACCCCCCCCAAATCCCCGGCCAGAATGGGAAAAACTGCCACAGCCTCAGTACTTCTACAAAAGACTTCAGGCAAGAGACTGAAGTTTTTCTGGGGCCTGCCAAGCACTGACGGCTCTCTCCAGTAATGATCTAGTCTCCACACGAGAGACAAACCCCATGAACTCATTTTTCCACTACTACAAAGTACTTCTAATCAACAACTGTATAAATTAGGAAACCAAGTGAGAGAAATAATCCTCTTAGAAAAACAAATCACCACCTAAAGGTATTGCCTAGAAGTCATCTTTGAGTGACTCCTCAGAAACTCCTCAGGAAAGGCAGTATTTATTTGCCAAAACTCTCCTATCAGTGGACCGGGTCCTTTCCTCTGACACTCTCTTCATAGTTATTATGAGCAGAGACTCTGGCCATTTGGGTTAACGTTTTGTGCCAAAGAAATGTAAACATCAGGCAGATTACCGACTTGTGCTGGAGCCTTGGGACCACGACCCTCCCCCACCCCCGAGGGCCCGAGCGTCACACACCGCGGGGAAGCAGGCCCCATGTGTCCCGGGACACATCCCCAAAGCTGAGGTCACGGCGGCCGCGCACCCGGGGGCGGGGGGAGGAGACGTGACGCTGGTCGGGAGACTACCTGGTCTCATGGGCACTGCTGATGGGTTTGGGTGGCGCAGAGTCGCTGCCGGAGGGGCCGGGGCGACCGCTGGCGGTGGTGGCAGTGACAGTGGCGGCGGCGGGGCTGCTGAGGCTCCGCGTGTCCGCAGGCACGCTCCGGGTGCTGGGAGGAGAAGAAGAGCTTCAGGAACACAGGTGAGGCAGGGGATGGGCTCTCACGTGGTTTCCATTAAAAATAAAGTCGGGTGAGGAAGCCAAAAATAATTTTCAAAGAGAAAATGCAAACTGTTCTTTGGAGATTCAGGTGTAGGTATGAAAAAGACAAATAACTAATTTCGAACTAATAATTTTTAACAATAATTGTGGTCCTTTCCTAGCAAGTAATGTAAAAAAAAGTAAACTTTTAAAAACTGATTATACAGGGGAGAAAAGACTACTTCAAGATGCAGAAATGCCACCACATTCAAAGTAAGTATTTTGAATGTACTAGAGTTTCCGAACTCACTTTAGAATTTAAGTTGCTTCGTAGTTACACACACACATAAAAGTCAAGACTGGAAGGATCAGTCCAGTTTTTTCTCCACTTTTAAAATGACACTTAGCTCCTTTTTGCAAATGTTTACCATGCTATGCACACTCAAATTTGTTTTCCTGAAGTTATTTTTCAAAGGAAGGAAAAGAAAGAATTATTCCAAAGCTGGAAAGCATTTAGTAGCTTGAGGTTATAAATAAGCTGAGAAACTAAGTTATCTTGAAAGGTACAAGTCTGTTTTAAGCTTGCAAGTCTTCTTTTGTAAGGAAGGCACTGTGGTATGTCTTCAAGATATCGAAAATAAGAGCTTTTTAAAATGTATAAACAAGAACACAGAAAAGAGTATTTGGTATCAGAGCAAAGCCATTAGCAGCTCCTGGAGCGCCAGCACGCCCGTCAGAGAAGAATCCCTGAAGCCAACGACTAGACAAGCACCAAATACCTGAATCCCTCTGGAGTTGGGATTATCAGATGTGGGTTGGGAGGGTCGCTATGGCATCGCGGTACCTTCACAGGACGGGGGCTGTTCCGATGAATGGCTGCCAGTGAAAAGAGCGACAAACGCAACTGTTAAGGGGTCAGCAGAAACCTGTCAAAGCAGGCGATTCAGTGCAAATGAGAGGTGGCTTACTTTTGCTGGTGATCAAAATAAAACCATTTCTATAAGTAAGAAAATCGTACTACCTACACAAATGCTGCGAAAATGCCACTTTTTGAAAGTTAATGAAATTACATTACACATTTTAGAGACAAGATGAAAATGTGGTTTATGTGGCACTTCTCCGCTAATAAGTTCTTTATGTTGTCTGAACTTTTAAAAAGATTCTGGGGGCTTCCCTGGTGGCGCAGTGGTTGGGAGTCCGCCTGCCGATGCGGGGGACGCGGGTTCGTGCCCCGGTCCGGGAGGATCCCACGTGCCGCGGAGCGGCTGGGCCCGTGAGCCGTGGCCGCTGAGCCCGCGCGTCCGGAGCCTGTGCTCCGCGACGGGAGAGGCCACGACAGTGAGAGGCCCGTGAACCACAAAAAAAGAAAAAAAAAAGATTCTGGTCAGGGGTGATACTTCAATAGGTCCTGAGTTGGGGAAACGTCACTGTCATTTTCCTGAGTACTGGGAGTTTTATTTAATTCCTTTAAACCAAATCAGGACGATGGACACTGGTTTAAACTGATTATTCTTTTCAGAACATGTTTTCTTCTCTTCTTCTTTTAAATATTCTGGTAGAAGGTAGATATGGATAAGATCTAAAACAAAATTTTAAAACTAGATAAAAATTTTAACCAAAATTTAAAAAGAGACCTTACCTAGCAATTACAAAAATGCTGACAATTCTACTTCCCCAATGACTAAATGTAACTAGTCATGAATATATTTTGTCTATTTCTCCCTAACATGTTTTCCTCTGATTTCTAACTTTGTTTTAACCCTCCCTAGTTTTTAAAAAAATGTCGTATTTTCTCTTCACATGTTAATAATTTTAGTCAACATATATTACCCTAAATGAAATACTTCTTCATGGTTTTTGTTTACTTTTAATAACACTACACAGGAGAGAGAGGAGCACCGAAAATGGAGAGATCTGAAGGGAAAACTTGCAAAAGAAAAATCAAGTGATTGTTAGGAAGAAACCCAGGCAATTTGTATCTCTGGCTCATTATATCTCAACTATCAACCTTAAATGGAAGTAATTCAATAGGCAAATTCAAAGGCAAAAAGAAAAAAACAAAAATGATTTGGTGAGAATGCTGATGCCTTTAATTCAGCAAACGTACTGAGAACTACTAAGTCAAAAATTACTACAAAATTTTCCCATGAAGGTATAAAAATGAGGACATTCTGTTAAAACACACACACACACACAAGTTTAACATTCTTCATTCATGAAACAAAACATTTCTTTCAAGAGTCTGTGTATCTAACCGTTACAAAACTGTGCTACTTCATTGAAAAGAAAATCCAAGTGGCCAATAAACATAAAATAGATGCTCAAATTTCACTAGTGGTGAACATTTATCATAGAGATGTTTTTCATGGCAAAACTAACCAAACAAATAAGGACATGGTGGAAAGAATTGTAGAATATCCACAATGGACACAATGTAGCCACTAAAGAGAATGAATTGGATCTACACTTGTTGACATGGAGGGATTTCTACAATGGTCAGAGATTAATATCCAATGTGATCCAATTTTTATACAGTAGACGGCAGGAAAAAAAACAATGGCATCTGTGCTTGCGTGATTATATGGGCACAAAGAAAGGTGTGGTGGAATGCATCCGTGTAATTATAGGAGTACACACAGAAGATATAGAAGGTTCTATACCAGACGGTCACCATCTGCTGACAGGACAGAGTGTCTATCTACCCATCCTTCTGGGGGTAGCAGAGGGAGAGAAAACAGTAAGCAGCAGCAGCGACAAAAACGTGCTCTCACGTTCACTAATTGCTCTCGTAAGGAAAGAGTGCAAAACCAGATGATGACTCCTGCCAGGTGTAGAACGCCACAACGTACCAAATGTCATTACATTACTGAACCCTCATTAGCATCTGACTTTAAGCATTGGTAGGGGAGGCTCAAAGATGTTCAATGAGCGGCCCCAGGTCACTCAGCTGCCAGGCGCTCTGGCTCTCCATCCAGTGCCGTTTCCACCATCCCAGTGGCTGAGAGGACGAAGGCCAACTCGTGCCCACAGAGCGCTGCGAACTGACTGTCCCACCCGCAGTGCGGGGCGAGGCAGAGTCAGCGGCTCACGTGCCAGCAGTGACTACCTGTGGACTATGTGGGTATGAGGTTTTATTCCCTTTGTAATATTTTTCTGCGTGCATGTTTACTACATACATTTTCTACGTTGTTAATTTTTTTCTACAATGAAAATGATTCCTCATGTAATAAAATACTTCAAAGAAGTCATTTTTACTGAATTATTTATCATGTGTTCTTAGAGAAATATTTTGGGAAATCAGAAACTCAAAGTATTTATGATACGCTTAATCAAAAGATTGATGAGAATATAGCATGTTTTATATAAAATGTTCAAATAGTTTTATAAATGATACCCTTCATTTCATAGCAGCCTTGGGAGAAAAAGAGGTATAAAGTGGGTGAATTTTAAAGATAAAGAAATCAAGCATTAAGACCTGGTCTACTAAACTTTGAGTGGCTAGCAAGTGCCCTTTAAGATACAGCTGCTGCTCAATAAATTTACCATTGATGAATTATTTTCTTTTGTGTAAATGAAATGTTTAAAATTTCTAAGTTTTCATTTTTGGTTGTTTATTACATATCAATATAGTTTCGCTTTGGCTTCCTATCTCAAGAAGAGGGTAAGACAGCCGTTTTCTGATACATATTTTGTTTTAAAGTTTCAACATGCACTGTAAAGCTACATATCAACTGGAACTGAAAACTGTAATTGAAGTATATTATAGCAGAACTTAACTTTTTTCTTTTTTTAAGTAACACCAAATAGGAATGGGGGGGGGGAGAGCAACTAGGAAATTTCTACATTAGTGAGGAATGGGTACTTTGGAAAGCTGTGAAGAAAACAAACTCATTCTCCTTCAAAAGGTGAGGAAGGAAGGACAGAACGATTATACTCAGCCACATGCAGCCAGAAAGGCCCTGTTCCTTACCAGCAACTATTCCTCCAAGTCTCTCCTCCCCAGAGGGGAAGAATTTGAGGGCGAAAACAGAAGGAGAGTGTTGGTGTAAACAGAAAACACCTGCAGTTTAATACTGTGGGCGAAGCACAGGCCACCCCGTGCTCGCGTTTTAATCTTCCTGTGAAATTCAGAAAGACTACTGTGGAGTTCTCTGTGTACACACCTCATTCCTGTGACTCTCATCGTCATTTTCCTGAATATTCTTAAAGAACCTCTATAGCATTTTAAATAACTGCAATGATGAGACCATGTGCTCACCCAAACCAGAACCCAAACCAGTAGGTTCTAGGAGAGACGCTCTAACAGTTTTCTTACCAAGGTACAAACCTGTAATAGGACTGTGTGGCTTTCCTATTACATGGCCAATGCATTCATTCATCAGGGCTTGTAAACTCTAGAAACCAAAGGAAATGGAAAAGGAAAAGAGAAAAAGACGTACACTCAATTATATAAGTCGCACAAATTAGGCTTTCGGTATATTTAAAAGAAACAGGCTATCCTTAAGTAAAGATTTTCAAAGTTAGTCTAAAAGAAAATAGGTATAAACATAAATTGTACATAATTTAAGATAATATAAATTCCATTTTTTATCAGCTCCCCATAATGCAGTGATGTACACAAGCAAAGGACTTCTGTAATCACCTCTCCTACTTGGAGGCTAAAATGAATGAATTCACATTTGAACAACATCTTTCTGATCTGATGGAATTTACCTGGATACTGGTGATAATATTTAACATTTGCCATTATGCTCTATAATGACGCACACTGGACTTCCCTGGCGGTCCAGTGGTTACAACTCTGTGCTTCCACTGCAGCGGGCATGGGTTCAACTCCTGGTTGGGGAACTAAGATCCCGCATGCCGCATGGCGACTGACACTGAAGTGAAACAGCTATTCCTTGTTCTTCGCTGAGCTGCTACAAAGCAGCAGCGCTTTATAATATACAAAACTGACAGGTATTTTGTAAGTGCCAGGCTGCACAAACAAGTGTACACTGGCTTGGTCAGCTGAACAATACTGTTATAAAGAGAGCACTGAATGTGCTCGTCTGCTATCAGTGCTTTAACCACTCAGCATGACCATTACAATTATGTGAAAATATTTAAGAACCGCTTTTACATTAATAAAAAGATACACAATCAGAAATAGAGAGTGACCAACTTATCTGGGTTTTTTAAGGAAAAACACTTTAGAATATCCCATACCAGGAAGTCATCTTCTGGTAAAGCTGAAATGAAAGCAGGTTCAATGGCTTGCAGGAAGTCAAAACCTTGAGTTGCCCACCTGTCACGAGGAAAAGTTCAAGAGTCACAAAACAATCAAGCAAATGCCATAGGCATTTTAGTCTAGACAATACTGGAAAGTAATCTGATTGGAAAATTACCATCTAGGACAAAACACATTTGTGTCTCTATCATCTGCCTGGGGTTGAGTAAGTTTACAGCATGTTTTGAGAAAGACAAATAACTTTTTAGTAAAGGAACAGGCTACCAATTTCTTTTCCATTTACACTAAGTAACATGCGTAAATTTCATGAAGGAGAAAAGAAGGTTAGCAATCAGGAAGGCCTGTCCGGGCAGAATGGGAACTGCTTAAAGATAACTCATTTGGGAACAATTACAAAAGAAACAGTTTTCCAAGAGTCATGGCGGTTTCTATGTAAATAGGTTCGTTTTTTTAAAAAAGGAAGAAAAACACTGATCACCAAAGAGTTCAAAATGCTTTTTGTGTCACCTGCTCAGAAATGCCACATAAAATATAAGAATGAAGTACCAGCAACCCCACAGGGCTCACGAAGGAGCCTCCCGCGCGGTCATTACCTGGGCCTTGTCCCTCTACCGCTCTCACATTTAGTCAGGACGTAATTCATCCACTTCCGGGCAAAGCTTATATACTTGTCTCCTATCTTCTGTCTAAACTCGCCAGACATCAAACGAACGACTTCTTTATGATACTGTAAGAAGATTTCACGTATGTCAAGATGAAGAAGAAAACGATTCCACAAACACCTAAACACTGTAACGCTGTTTAAATGTCATTTTTCTAAAAACGAAAAGCAAAAGCCAATGAACTTCACATATTCTAAAAATGAGTGTGAAGAGTTATAGAGAAAAGAATGTCTTAAAATGCAATTTCACAAATGTCTTCCTCATAAGTTGAAATTAAGAATATGCTTTTATGATATTAAACATCTCTTTTTAAATGTAAGTGGATAGCTGTTAACACAAAAGAAAAACTGCATAAATATCTGACAGTTTGAAAGTAACCCATCATTTCTGATATTCAACAGGGATGTGAGATGACATTCTTGACTACGCTGTGATTATAATAATGAGATCATGAGATCTGCTGTACAAGATTCCTAATGCTTTCTGTAAGTTACAAAGCAACTGCAAAATTGTACTGTGTTTTTCCTCTTATTTTGTACCTACCTCGAACCCAAAATTGTACCCTTGAATCATGGCTTCTCGATAATACTGCTGCAACGTAGCAGACTCAGACTCATCAACTTCGGCGTCAAATTCTGAAGTGAACATGTGGTCCACTCGGTTGATGGCATCACTTATTCTGTTGCAAAGCTCTAGCGCATCATTCTGAAGAATCCCAAACCATAATTAACCCAAAGTGAAACAAATCACACAACACTTATTGTATTCTAGAGGAAGACTTCTTTCATCATCACACAGACATTGACCACTGTAATGTATTCCAGTCATATTTATTTTGGTTATTCAAAACAAAGGACCAAAAATAGAAAAAAATTTAGTATTTTCATTTTTACTCGTATTAGGTATTCTTAAAAACTTACGAAATACAAGAGGAAAACGGTCCATTTGAAATATAATGCCTGATTACAAGGTGGTCTTTGAATAGACGTTTACTGCTTCGCTATTTCTGCCTATATCAACCACCAGTTGTTTTCTCCCCTCGGTGGCTGTTCAAGTGTAAGCATGGTGTCAATTCCACAGAGTGAACCATGATTTCTAAATGACCCCCACAGTGTTATGAGCCGTACTGTCCTTCTTATCCCCCCTGTTCAGGGGTTCTCAATCGGGGCCAGTGTGACCGCCCCAGGGGGACACTGGCAACGTCTGGAGATGTTTCTGGTTGTCCAAACATGGGGTGGGGGGGTGTTGTGAAATCTACCGGCCTCTACTGTGCAGAGGCCAGGGATGCTGCCAGACAACTTACAACACACAGGGCAGCTCCCCCAAACTAAGAATTATTGACTGACCTAAAATGTTTAGATCCTTAAGGCTACAAATGCCTGAAGCTCAAGAATAGTCAATAGCTTATATAATTTTGTCCTCTCCAGAATTCATTAACTCAAACTAAAAGAAAAAACAGAAGTCCCCTGCCCTGGTATCTGAGCGGGGTGACGATCTGTAAGAAAGAATGTTTGTAGATAAATAAGGCAAATCAGACTGACACAAGGAAAACAAACTTTTATCAAAACTACTTGTAATTTCAAGAAGTCCTTCTTCTTCAAGAAGTCAAGCTTTAACGTGACGGAGAAGACTGACGGGCTGCAGGAAAGTGCGCACGAGACCAAGACTGATACATGGAGTGCAAACTAGGAAGCAGGTGAAAACGGGAAATAATGGCGGAGAAGGCAAGGCTCTGCCTCGTCGTGAGCTTAAAGGCCTTTCTGCCTGTCTGCAACCAGCTTTCTCAATTAATTTGACTGAATCATCTGTTAAATGAAAGAATAAAGAACTCTTCTTTTAAATTATACATTTTTGACTTAAGGTGCCTCTAGTAAATCCTGGTAATCGCTAAAGGAGAAATACACTGGGATTAGCAATGAGGAGACCTAGAAGTCCAATACTAACCAACCACGTGACCATTAAGAAGTCATGTAACGATTCCAATCTTCATCCTCTCCGATTCTAACGTTACACAGCTCCGAGAAAGACCCAGGAAATTTTTAATGTAGACACATGGGAACCATGGGAAGAGAGGGAGAATGGGGGGGACGATTTAAGAGTTCAAGTCCCTGGAGTGACTTAAATTGGAACTGACTGATTCTTCCCTCGCCTCACACCAAACGTAAAGAAATTAGCTACGGTAGAGTTGTTGCTGAAATACCTTCAGCTGCTGCAGAGCTTTGGCGATGACGGGCTGACTGGATGTCTGCTCCTGGCGTAGAGTCATGAGTCCTTCAGTGGACTGCTGGAAAGCTTTTCTATGAATTATGAGATGGGCGGACTCCATGACAACTAGTAAAAGATTATCCACCTGGGAGGAAAAGCAAGCACAGGGCTGAAACACAGACCCACTTGGTTTTCCACTCTAGTTCAACCCCCAGTCCCCAAACGACACCAACCTCAGGGCCACCAGGCCGGCAAACCGTCTGATCGGAAAGCAGTTGTCAAGCGCCGCTGCCCGCGTGGAGCAGCGCACTGCCGTGGGCGCTGACGGCTCCGATCTCCAGCGCAAAGCGGAGGAGTGCCACCGAATTATGGGGGCGTGAAGTCCTGAAGTACGCTAGAACTCCAGGAAATTCACTACTCCTGGAGCAGAGTGGGTGCGTGTGCGTGCGTGTGCGTGTGTGTGCGTGCGTGTGTGCGTGCGTGCGCGTGCGTGCGCGCTGAAGCAGCATGTGGAGATAGAAAATGCAGGAGTAAGAGTGGGATGAGACGAGGGGCCTTGCATGATACAGAAATCAAGACTTTACTATTTGTATTCTTTAAGTGATGGTCACTGCAGTATTTTGAGCAGACCTGTGATGAGCTGTGTGAATTGTAAGGATCGTTCTGGAAGCACCGAAACAAGCAAATACAGAATTGGAGGGAGGGAAGGCGAGGGTTGAAGCAAGGAGGGCCCTGCAACAGTCCAGGAAAGGGAGGATAAGGTCTGACCACGGCAGCTGCTCTGGGGATGCAGAGAAAGGCTCATTTACTAGCAAGGCTTCGGTGCCGGGGCTAGTGACTAAGCGGAAGTGGGGGGAGGCTGAAATTGTATGAACTGTCACATCCCGGTTTAAACAGCTGAGTGGACAGGGCACCAGTCACTGAGACAGGGAATATACAAGAGAAAAGGCAGATTCGCTGAGCTGAGGGGACAGTTGGCCGGGGTGCCCAGCTCCGGTCAGGCCGAGTTCGAGGTGCACACGTGCCCTCACCACCGCTGTTCCAGAGCTGAACGCAGAGGCCTGAGGAGGCTTCTTACAGTTTTAGTTACTGAGTTACACAGACTGTCACGGGATCCCTGTTAGGTAGGCAGGCGACAACCTTGACTACAAAAATGAAAACTGAAGTAGCCAGCAAATCAGAGCACCTGGAGAACTGGGATTTCCGGAACTACAAATTAAAGGAGTAGATAACTCCTTTAATAACCAGATCAGGGGTGGTTGGATCTAACTACATACATGGCTGGAGTAAGGAGAGATATAAATAAAACATTTCAAATATTTTGGTATAACTGAACATACTTAAAGAAGTTGCCCGAATATTTTAGTACAATAATGCTACAAAACTATCTATCAAAACATTAAGGTCTATTTTGGAGAAGTGGATACCTGAGACTGCTTAAACCAATCATTCGTGAGCTGCTAATAATTCCTTTCTCCTAAAAGTATTTTAAGTAAGCAACGCTGCTTCCAGGCAGGGTGGGGAATGGTGGCGCAGGGGACCGGGAGTGAGACAGACCTGCATGCTTCTCAAGGTATCAACAGTCTCCACCTGAGGCACAATTTTGACAGGCTGTGCCTCCCACGTGGCCCAGCTGCCATCTGAGTCCTGAGCGCGGTCACTGTGTTTGGTTAGAAGCAGATAGGCGTCAATTATTAGGTCATATGAGTCTTTCGAGCAGTCCTTTCCTGCGGCTGCATTGAGTAACTGCAAAATAATACTCTTCTCCTCAGCAAGGGTGTCTGGAACAAACACCTGCAAGTTTTCTAAGCCAGGAATTTGTACCTGGAAGAGAAACAATCCAAAATCTTGAATTAAAGAACATAGTATATTATAGAAATGTTATTTAAAAAAACAAACAAACAGGGCTTCCCTAGTGGCGCAGTGGTTGAGAGTCCGCCTGCCGATGCGGGGGACGCGGGTTCGTGCCCCGGTCCAGGAGGATCCCATGTGCCGCGGAGCGGCTGGGCCCGTGAGCCGTGGCCGCTGAGCCTGCACGTCCGGAGCCTGTGCTCCGCAACGGGAGAGGCCACAGCAGTGAGAGGCCCGCGTACCGCAAAAACAAAAAAACAAACAAACAAACAAAACCTAGAACAAGACAAGTGGGTTTGGGCAAGGAGATGTGGGAAAGGCATTAATTAGAGCTCTGAGGGGAACGGCAAGTCCCGTCATCCCTGGGCGTCCACAGAGGCCTGGTTCCGAGACCCTCTAGGATACCAAAATCTGTGGATGCTCAAGTCCCTTATATAAAGTGGCATAGTATTTGCGTGTAACCTATACACAACCTCCCGTATACTTCAAATCACATCTAGATTACTTATAACACCAAACACAACGTGAATGCTATGTAAAAGGTTGTAAATACGATGTAAATGCTATGTAGATAGTTGCCAGCATGTTGCAAATTCAAGTTTTGCTTTTTGAAACTTTCAGGAATGTTTTTTTCCTAACTATTTTCAGCTTGCAGTTAGTTGAATCAGCGACTGCAGAGCCCGCAGGTACGGAGAGGCGACTGTAACTCGGTTCAGAGTGACTGGGGGAGGGAGAGCCTGGCTCTATTGGGGGAGAGGATCGGTAGAGCTTCTCCACGTACAGGGAATCCTCCAATTTCTTTACTTTCGACAACAAAGAGAACACTCATCAGGGGAAGCACGGCAGCCGGAAACAACCTCAGTGAATGAATGTCACTCTGCGGTGCAGTTTTTCTGCACAGCTGCTCCCACAGGGCGATGCGCTGCTGTGGGCACTGGTGGCTGTAGGGTGTTCAGCAGCGGGGGCAGAGCCCCAGGGGAGTATGCTGACACGAAGTCTTTGAGACAGAAAGTCAGCCGACTCGGTGAAAAGGCAAAAAATGTCAATACAGACCTGCTAGTTATTCTTGACAGGGGCACCGTAAAAAGCCTCTTAAAGATCACTTTAACAAGGGGTACATATGTGATTGCATTGTGCAAGTCACACATAAACACACGTGGGATAAAACTTCCAGTGACATCGTACACAGATTCTACGAGTACTAAGCTCAAACAGCTTAAATGGGAGCAAAAATGGTGGCTCAAAAAGTGGGTCTAGTGATGGGCAGGACACTGCCATCAAAGATTCATGTAGGGGCTTCCCTGGTGGCGCAGTGGTTGAGAGTCCGCCTGCCGATGCAGGGGACATGGGTTCGTGCCCTGGTCCGGGAAGATCCCACATGCCGCGGAGCAACTAAGCACGTGAGCCATGGCCGCTGAGCCTGCGCGTCCGGAGCCTGTGCTCCGCAACGGGAGAGGCCACAACGGTGAGAGGCCCGCGTACCGCAAAAAATTAAAAAAAAAAAAAAAAAAAAAAAGATTCATGTAGAAAGCTTGAATGGTTTCAGGAAACGTGAGGATGAAAAAACAATTACTTAAAAGCAACACATTACTTTAAAGACATTATTGTAAATATATATGTGTAACTAATTTGATAAATTATATTGTATGAGTAAATGTTTGGGGTTTTTCTTCTGCATTCTTAAAACAAGTTAGTAAGTCAAGTGTGAAAAACTTTTTCTAATTGCTGCATTGGGAAATTATGGGACAGTCTTAAAACTGGGGTCCACACATGGCCTGCAAAGCCTAAAACATTTACTATCTAGACCTTTAAGAAAAAGTCCGTCTGTTTTAGAGTAAAGTAAGAAAGGTGAAATAATCATGCCACCTTAAATACATACCTTAACGTACTGTTTTGATTTCAGGACATCCAGGAGGTCTCTAACTGGGGCTGAAAGTATGAACTCTGCAGCTATTTCCAGGTCCTAGGATCACAGTTACAAAGAAACTTCTTTAGGGTTAGCTTTTTAAAAAATAAGATAAAAGAAAAATAAGAAAATTATAATAATTAATCAGGATTGTTAACTCACCTTTCTCAGCATTTTAGCAAATCCAAGTGCTTTGGAGGCTCTTTCTCTAGCCTCGTGAAAGAGCTCCTTCAATGCTCGACTGATCTCTATAACAGATCTCCTGCCAAGTTGATTGAAATCCAGTTAGAATACATTACGCTATGCCAAGAAATACACAACAATACAGATGAAGCAAATTCCAAATCACGTTAATAAAGACCGAAGATTTTAGAAGCAAGCAATGATTGGGAATGGATTCATAATATTCAGAACCTTGCTCCCTACAGCTTTCTAGAAAGTGCTTGTATTTTTTAAATGAGTAAGGCACACTTAATAACCTCCAAGTAACAGCATGCTCAATCTTCTAAAGGCTTCATTAGGATAATTCTTGGAGTTTGAAATAAGTCCTTGACTCCCAGCTCATAATCTAACTAAAAAGGAATGTACACATAATAGTCGTGAACCAGTAAACGTTTAACAACCCGCTTCCCCCAAAATACTGTCTTCTGTGGTGTTTGCCAATTTTCATGGTGCGAATACTCCCATCCCAGCCGTATTCAATCCACCAACAGGACGTCACGGAGCTATGACTTGGGAAGGGACGTGCACAAGGCGTGTGGCCTCTCCGGAGCCAGGACCAGTCAGACCCACCAATCACTGCACAGGAGCCCACGTCTAGACCCATCCCTAGCAAACAACCAGAGCATATCAGACCCATTCTCTACTTCACCATCCTAATTCTTGAATTCTCGCATTTTGGGTCTTCCACGTTTGCGTTCAAAACTGCGAGACCTTCGACAAACTAATTCACCCCATTTCTCAGCTATTAGGTATTTTCCCAGGTGAGAGCCTATGTGGTCGCTTCTTTCTCTAATCCCGACATAAAGACATCCCAGTGTGCTGAAACCCAAAAATGCGTTTTTTATTAAATTTTGGAAAGTGAGAGAAGACATCTCTAGAGAAGTTAGTTCCGCCTGAGCACCTCCTAATGTTGACTCATAGGGTATTGCTGATAATTGGCCACTAAATAGCTATATGAGTATATTACATATGCCACAAAAACAGCACTTTAACATGGTTCATCCTCAATGCCATCTGCACAGAATTGGAGGAAATGCAGTCGATGTGCAAGGCATGGTTTCAGGCACTCAAGCTTAAAGTTCAACAGAAGGGATAAGCTTAGTATAAACACAATAAAAATGTACCGAATATCAATTAAATGTATTCATGGACTGCTACAGAGTCTTTAAAGGACAGAAACAATTATTTAGTTAAAGACATTCCAGAACATGTGAACGAATTCTACCCTACTCATTTTAGTCAACTTAACATTTTCTCTAAGGACACTGTTTTTATTAGGGTAAATAAAAATCACCTTCAAAGACAATTTTACATAAAACCATAACTAAGAGATCATACAAAAAGACAATACAGTAGTAAGAAATAAATCCCTTTATGTCTACTACCCAAATTCTTCAAGTCTAACATGATTTGGTTTCAACAAGGCTCATTTCAGGCTCATTACCAAGAATAAAACTACATGAAATAAAAAATGGGAGAGGAAAGAAAATGCAACTTCAACCTTATTTCATCTGAAGCACTACTATCATCAGCACTGGTCCAGAATTCTGCACAGCTCTCCTGTAAGCCAAATTCTAGAAAACTTCCTGTAGATTTCAGCAGCATTCCTGCAATGTCACTAAGGGAACAAAAACAACAAAAGTAAACCAGAGAAGAAAAACTGTCCTCACTCATTCTAATTCTTGAATGAGAAACTCAAAGATTCAGCTATTATTTTAATAGTTTAAAAAATCAAAGACAGTGAGAATTTAAATATAAAATCATGATTAATGTGAAAAAAGTAGAAATCTCTATTATGGAATGTATGTACCTTTGTTCTACAACCAGTTTTTCATTATAAACCTTAAAATCTTAAATTACATTCACAGTAGCTATGTAATTATCACACAAATGTTATTTTCATCTTAAAGAAATACTCAAAATGGTATAAAATGGCCTCAAACATATATCTACAACAAAATATTTTTTAAAAGCTTAATGAACTAAACGATGGCGTAAGAAATAAAGTGAATTCCTTAAATGCAACTGTTTTTAATAACTTCCCTCACAGTTAGCTTTCATAGTCAATACACATGAACTACTCTAATCAGCTGATGCTTCTCATAAAGTATACAATCTAAATACTAGGGTTAAAACGCAAACCCAAGCGTATAAAATAAATCTAAATGAGTTTAGTAAAAACTCAACAGCAGCTTACCGGCTTCTATGATGAAAAGGAGCGTATAACCTAGTAAAACAGAGCAGGTAAGTCTACAACCAACATTGGATGGGGCAGAAGGTAACTGCTAGGGGAGCTGTCTGAGGAGCGAGATCAAACCCAGCTGAAGGTATGAGTTCACTGGGCCTTGCAGGCAATGCAGAACAGTAGCAACTACAGCAGTGGGAAGAGTGGCCCTGACAGGAAGAGAATGGAGGAGGGGGAAGGAAAGTCCAGGAAGAACAATAAATATGACCAAAGGGCATGATGATGTGTTAAGCAAGAGGCATGTTTGTGAAAAGAAACTGTCAACCTGGAAAGAGCAGAGGAGAGGAAACAAGACCAGGAAGGTAACCGGGCCGTGCTGTGGAAGGCCCTGGATGTCATGTAACTGTGGGATCTTCCTTTGGTAGGCAAAGAGGGTGGGCTTTAAAAATAACCGAGTGGGGGGCTTCCCTGGTGGCGCAGTGGTTGGGAGTCCGCCTGCTGGTGCAGGGGACACGGGTTCGTGCCCCGGTCCGGGAGGATCCCACATGCCACGGAGCTGCTGGGCCCGTGAGCCGTGGCCGCTGAGCCTGCGCGTCCGGAGCCTGTGCTCCGCGACGGGAGAGGCCGCAGCAGTGAGAGGCCCGCGTACCACAAAAAAAATAAATAAATAAAAAAATAAAATAAAAAAATAACCGAGTGGGAAAATGTCCTGATTGGAAACATGCTTTTAAGAGCAGTAGTATACAAGGATATTCAGGATCTATTTATTCAACAAATATTCAGTATCTGTTATGGAGTAAGCAGTACTGAACAAAACGGATAAAATCCCTCCAGTGAATGGAGAACAATAAATAAATATAATTTTAAAATATATATATAGTATTTCAGATACTGATAAGTTCTATGGAGAGAAATAAAATAGGGAAGAAAGCTAAGGTGTACTTGCAGGTAGGAATTTCAACTTTTAAGAAGTAGAAAGTAACAGAAGGTAACACTTGGCCAAAGACCTACAGGAAGTGGGGAAATGAGTCATGGAAATAACTGGTGAAGAGCAGTCCAAGTAGAGGGACCAGCAAGTGCAAAGAGCCTGAGGCCAGAGCAGGCCCCGCCTATGAGAAACAGGAAGGAATCTCCTGTGGCTGCAGAGTAAGCATAGGAGAACCTAGAAGATGAGGACAAAGATTTAATGAAAAGTCAGACTGTACTAGGCCTTATGGGCCATTGTTTAGGCATTCTCACTTCTATTTGAGTAAGGAGGAGAGCCACTGGCATATTTGGAGCAGAGGTAAAAATGGTCTGACGTACATTTTAACAAGATCACTAAGAACAAACCATAGAAGAGGAAGGGCAGAAGCAGAGAGACTACTTAAGAGAGCTACTACCGCAATACAAGTAAGAAATAACCGGCTGGGAAGAGGGGAAATAGGCAGTGGTGAGCAGAGGTCAGATTCTGGATGTATTCTGAAGGGACAGCCACGTGGAATTAGAGGCGGTGTGTGAGAGAAAGAAAGGAGTCAGGGTTAATGCCAAGACTGACCGAACCTGGGAGAAATAGAGTATGAAAGCAGAATGTTGCACTAACGCAACAAACACCCAGAACTAGAACAGTGCAGGTGGACAGTCCCACAGCAGAGGCTCTGGAGCTTCTCAGGAAGTTGAAGGCCAGAGACTGCACTGAACGGAACCTGAAGGACAAGCAAAAGATAAAAACAAAAAGACTGACAGGGTACAAAGTGAGGGTACAACGAAATTATATAAGAAGAATTGGTAGTGAAATGAAACAGTAACCTTTTAAAAGATTTCCTTAACAAAGCTTGACAGCCTGAGAACAGAAGATGCAAACAGAAGAAATTACAGGCAAAGCAGAACAATGGAAAATTAGGAGGGGGAGAGATGCTGGAAATGGTAGTGAATGCATTTTTTCATAAGGCTGACTATGAGAACCAATCTGAATAGGAAAACAGGACAGACTGGGAACCTCGGCCTGAAGGACTGGATAAGTCCGGAGACAAGAGCAAGTTCACTGTTCACTCAAAATAAAGATAGAGGAAAACATAAAAAGCACTGGTGGTCAGGGCAGAAAAGTGAATACAACATCCTGAGATACTGAGCATGGAACAAAGACCATCAGAGTGAGGATAGTGAGTTTCTGAAGTGAGAAGAGAACTCTGTAAAAGCTGAAGTCCTAAAGAGTGCACATAAAGGGAGGGGAAGGAAACATGAGCTGGGTATAAAAGAACTCATAAAAAGGAAATGAAGAAGTAAAATGGCTGATGGGGCAAGTGAGAGAAGGCAGCACCAAAGAACTGCAGCAGAGTCTAGAGCCAAGGAGAGGCCTGGTCCTCAGTCAGTCAGCAGGGGAGTGGCCCCCAGCAAACACCATGCACCCCACATTCAACATTCAGGTGCCTGTACTCGAGAAGATACATTCATTTCCTAGAACAGACCGACCAGTGAGCACTCCCCCCTCCCTAATGCTTTTCCTTGGTTTACGTTTCAATTCTTTCACCATATATAAATACCCAGTTTACAAAGAGATTCTGTGATTACTATTACATTCCCAAAACAGTATCAGTGAAAATACATACTTGTTAGGCTTTGGAAGTGCCCACCAAGACTGATACAAAAGGTCTACAGGTCTACTCCACGTGTCAGGGGCCTTGAATTCTCCTCCTTTTGTATAACCAAGAGGGTGTATTCTAAGGCAGGATTTCTCAACTTCAAAATTGACATTTTGGGGGGATAATTTTTGTTTGGGGGGGCTGGCCTGTGTCCTGTGCATTGCCGGATGTTTAGCAGCATCCCTGGCCTGTTCCCACTAGCTGCCAGCAGTCCCTCCCAGTCAGTACAATCAGAACTGTTTCCAGACACTGCCACATGTCCCCGGGGGGCAAATCACCTCTGGCTGAGAACCACTGCTCTAAGGCTAACAAAACTTGGGAGAGTTGCACACAAAAGATATGAATGCTTGTCATTTTCATGTGTGTAGAATAGAAGTGGTGAGCAAACCAGGAGTACAAGTGAGAAAGGAAGACAGGCGAATTCCTATACAGGCGAATCCTATAAGGATTCCTACCAGAAAAGTTTTCCAGCCTGTGCTTCTCCTCCCCGGATGTAATGGATTATTTCTTTGGTGAAATTCCATTCTTCTTCTAACAGATTCTTTAAACTATGAGATGCTTGAGGTAACTGCTGTAGCATTTGGATCCAGCTTCTCATGTAATCAAAATATACCTTAAAATACAAAAATGTAAAAGGAGATATTTGAGAATAGAATTCAACAACCCACAACTTTCATCTCTGTTAACAGGAAAGCTATAAATCAGAAGGGCGAGTGGAAGAGGGGCCACTGAGGCATGAAGCTGAGAGAAGCGAGATTCTGCATCACTGTCAACTGATGTCTAAACAGCATTCTTCTTTAATTGTATATATAACTCAACTCCTCAGCAATTTAACACATTATTCACAATTGCTGCAAGTTACTAAGAAAATAACTACAATATTCGCACTGTATAGAAAATTACGATCAAGTTAAAAAAATCAAAATAGCATACAGAAATTTTCATGATTAATATATTGTGAATAACATTCCTTTAAGAGCTTGGGACCTTTATTTCTTTAGTTATTTATTTTAACTTTAGATGGTATCTTACGTGTTAAGAGGAGGAAATGAGCACACTTCGTCCCACTATACCTTCCCAACATCCAGATTTTCGTGATATAATTTTTCAAGGTTTATGACATATAGATTATGATCTATAACCAAAATACCCAATCTTTCTAAGGTGGGGTTTATGCCCACCACAAGTCCTCTACAACAGCTTTCCCAGTCCTAAATTCTTATCCTGATTTATCTGTTGCTTAGCAGGGTTTTACTATCAAGTAGATTTTCTCAAGACAGGTTAACAACTGTTATATTATGAAACATCACTGTTTGTGGATTCTTCTACTGAAAGGATAACTTGACTGGGTATAAAATATTTAAGTTACACATTCTCCCCCTCAGAACCTTGAAGACATTACTCCACTACCTTCTAACGCAGTGTGTCCTGTCAGTGTAAAGAAAACTGATGCCAGACTAATCACCTCTCTCCCCACTCCTGAAGGAGGCTTCCTTTCCCTGCTTAGATGTTTACAGGACCCTTTCTCTAGTCTTGGATTTCAATTATTTCACCAGGCTACATCTCAGGGTTCACTGAAATGAATATTTTCTGAGATCCAACAATAACTTCCAGTAGGCAAAAATCTGGGGTCTTTATTTCAAGAAAACTGCCAATTATCTTTGGATAATTCTGGGTCCTCCTCCATCCAGGCCGTGCAGCATGAATCTCCAGTCCTGGGTCCACTGTGAATACAGCTGTGTGTGTGGAACCTGCAACTTATGGGTCTACGACCATCTCATCCAAATGAAACAAGTCTTTTGTACAGCGGGCCCAGGACCTCCCTCCCTTTCCATTCCTGGAATGCTCCTTCACCTCCTTGGCTTCCCTGAAACCTGGCTGTCCTGAGAGCTGCACTTCTCCCTGACAACCCCCTCAAGGGGCAGCTATCTTACAGTGTATCTCAAGGGCTGCAAACAGTCGGCACCCTCGTGCAGCCCATGCGACTTTCAAACCATCATTCTTAACACAGTCTTACTTAAAAACAGGACCAAGGAAATACCCTGCCCCTTTAAGACTGATGTCATCAGACATACCATCGACGCGCCCTCTGCACACCATCATCTACTGATTTCCAACTACCCGTCAGTCGTCAGACTCCAGCCTGTGACTCAGTCTTCTCTCCGTCCCAGGCTCAGCCACCAGCTGTGTGACTTAACATCAGGTGCACGACGCCCCGACACCATTCCAGTTCCGTTCCCCCACGGCCTCCAGTTCCAACCGCCTTTTCTCCTCTCTGACGAGGTTTCGTTTCCCATCCCGCCAACACCAGAACCGCTCAAAGCCCAACGCAAACACGCTGATGTTAAAACCTCCTCTCCTCGCTCCATTCTGTGCGCGCAACTCGCCCCTCTACACTGTTCTCTTCACTGTATCTGGAACTGCAGTCCGCTGGTTCCTCTTCTTCCTCCAACTCACTCCTCTCTTCCTTGGGTCCCTGTCCTCCTTATTCAGCACTGCCGTCCGTACGCTCGTGTCCCTGCCGCCGTCCTGCCCCCCGGCCATGCCTGGAATGCTCCCGCCGCCTTTTCCCACCTGCCCGTCAAGACAAGCCCAGCTCCCTTCCCCATCTGCACAGTCCAGAAGCTGAGGGCCCCCGAGTCGCACGGCAGGGGCGAGTCACCCTTGCACACGGTCCCGTTCACCAACCAGCCGGCACACGTTTCTGCTCATACTTGTACCTCCGCTCGGCTCACTTTCCTTCTCTCTACGACCACAAGTGTGAAACGTCCCCATTTTCCGCAGACTGCCCAAACCCATCCTAACCCGCTCTCAGCAGATGATCTCGGCTCTCTTCACAAAAAAACTTTAGGTCTTTAGATATAAAAGCTCTCACCGTCGTGAAACAAATCACAGAAACCTACACGCTGGGACCTACCATCCTTCCCTTTTTCACAGCAGAGGAGCTGTGCTTCCTGCTAAGCCCAGCGCTTGTGTTTTGAGACCCGTTTCCTCGTCACACCCGAGGAACCTGACACCACCAGTCTTCTCCTTTCTCTTATATATATATATACACACACACACATATGAGACTTTCTTTCATCTCTTTCCCTTGACAAAATCAGTGCCAAAGGCTTTCCAATGGTCTCAGGTATCTCTGATTTAAAAAACTCTCAGCGGACCTACATCTTCACTATTCGTCTTGCGGCACAAGCTGGGCAGCCGGCATCACTCACGATCCCGCCCCCCCCCCCCCCCCCCCCCCCCCGTGTCCAGCCCATCCCCGAGTACTGACAACTTCACTTCCTTCGTTTCTTTCCGATCCTTACGCTTTTTCCTAAATTCATGCTACTCCGCCGTAATCCAGGGGCAGCGTGTGCACCACTAGACTAGGCTCTGCCTGGCCGCCTCCCGTTGACTCTGGATCCTCCCAGGCTGTTCCTCTAACGCAGCCACAGCGGTCCCTTCCCAAGGCCTTCCCGGGAACCTTCGTTCCAAAGCTGCTTCCCTTATCCTGCATCATCACAGAGACTCTGCATCTGCTCCTTTCTCTGTCAGCAAAGTCAGCAATCTCTCTCTCTCTCTCTCCCTTTTTTAACTAAAAAGTAAAGTGGCTTTTAAATATTTTTACAAATAATATCCAGAATGAACAAATGTTAATATTTGGTCATACTGGCTTTGGATATTTTTTCGATGAGAAATAATACATCACAAAGTTAATTTCTCCTTGGGTTCTTTCTTCACTTCTCTCTTTCCTCCCTCCTCAGAGGTGACAATTACGCATTTAGTATGTCCCCTTCGGGTTTACATGGTTTTCTTAAATAATCTGCTACTACACGAATTACAAGATACAGTATTGTTTTGTGTAAGCTTTCAAATTATTATTACATAAACTGGATCATAGGGCTTCCCTGGTGGCGCAGTGGTTGAGAGTCCGCCTGCCGATGCAGGGGACGCGGGTTCGTGCCCCGGTCCGGGAGGATCCCACGTGCCGCGGAGCGGCTGGGCCCGTGAGCCGTGGCCGCTGAGCCTGCGCGTCCAGAGCCTGTGCTCCGCAACGGGAGAGGCCACGGCAGTGAGAGGCCCACGTACCGCAAAAAAAAAAAAAAAAAAAAAACTGGATCATAATACACACAGCAACTTTCAGATAAATTCCAACTGTCCCTTCCTGAGAGACTTGCCTCACTGCCACATGAACTGATCAGATCTTACTGTGAGAGCCCATAAAAGACCCGTGTCTCTCCTTTGCCGTTTTTCACCATTGTAATGTTACGTCTGTATAATTATTTAACAGTCATTTTCCCCATCGTTCTTAAACGCCAAGAGGGAGTTTACGCTCCTTACCGAGCCTTCAGTACCAGGCACGACGCCTGCCTGGCACACGGCAGACATCCAATAATATCTCTAGAATGGAAAATTGAGTCTTTTCCGCTCCTTTGTCCTTATTCTTCTCTAGGAACACTAACTGTGCAAGTCTGAGCTCTCCCTTGTGTGTCTCCTACAAGTACCACATCTTGTTCATCATTTTCATATTTTCACTCCTTTTAAGTTCTTTTTATGGGATTGCCTTCAGTCTGTCTATCACATGTTCCTGCATCCCATACGTTTATTGTTTTAGTTATTTCTAAAGGCCAGGGCCAGGGAAATGAGCTAAGAAAGCTCACAGCTTCAATCTGGTTTTGCGGGCTCAAACCGACCCCCACCGGTCACTTCCCCGGAAGTAACTGCGCGCGTAAGCCCCTCCGTTTTTCGAGTCAGAAGGACGGCGCAGCGCACAGTAAAGGCCCCTCGGTCGCAGACACCCCGCATCACAGTCTGCTGGCCACTGCTTACCCTCGCCCTTTTAAGCCACCTCTCGCTCGGGGGTCTTCCCCGGCTTACAGGGTACCATACCGTCTGGCAGCATGTCCTCTATGGGGGCACGTGCCCTGCTGCCTCCTGACCATCACGGCCCAAGAGCCCACAGCTCCCACCCGCCGCGGACGGGCCCTCCACACCTAAAGGAGGGCAAGTGGGCCAGTGAGCGACGTGCCGGCCTCTCCGAAGGCCACGCTCTCCTTCCTTCCTGACAAAAACACTGACTTCGTTTGGGCTCCACCAGTTCGCAAAATGTGCCCCTGCATTAATCCATCTGGCAGACTTTGGGGCACATTTTAAAACTACTGATAATTTCTAGTTCTTCGTCTGTGAAATTATGGAGATGAACTAAGGCAGACGACGCCCCACACAGAAAATCGGCAGCAGAGTCGAAACTAAATCCGAAGCATTTCTAGCTCTAACTAGCCGAGAGTTTGGGTACCTCCCTTAACGGAGCCTTCTGACATCTCACAGGCACACCGAGGGCACTGGAGGTGGATGACCTGGAAGGCACAGCCCAATTCTCACCCTTCCCGCCTCGGCGATCACATGGTGAAAGGCGTGGCGTGCGCCTCCGTAAAGCCATCTGAGACAGTTTGGAAAGCGGAGCACGTTTTGTCTTTTTAAACTTCTGGTTTAATCACCCACAGAGAGGAAGATTAATCTCCTTGCTGTTGTTTTACCATAACTCTACAATGATCAAGACTTTTCTGCCATAAGCAATATATACAGTGTTTCAAAATGTAGCCACATGTTACACATTCTGGCCTTGTGTGTATTCTCCCAAACGAATAGGAAATCATTTCAGACTCAAAATTATTTCTCGCAAAGATGCCAGATGTAAGTGCCTCCGCAGACACACTCTTCTTCTCCCCTTCTACTACAGAGGCTGAAAAGCTAAATCTCTGCATTCCCAGCCTGCGTTACAGTGAAGAGGCCACACAAAGGTCTGGTCGGTAGGATGTAGGGGACATCTGTTGGGTGGGGCTTCCAGGAGAGCTTTCGCTGTTCTGGACTTAGCTGGCAAGGAGACTTTCCCCCTCTGCCTTTCTCTGTAGAAAGGGAGGGTGGTGTCTGGAGGTGCCGCAGCCATGCTGAGGCAGGACACAATGAGTTGTCAAGCAAGGGTGAAAGCATTCCAAAAACAATATGCCTACAAGCTCTGCTGTTTTCTATGGCATTTCATCAATGTACCACATTAAGTAATCATCGGTGCATACACCCTAATGACTCTAACATGGATTTACTACATACCAACACTCTACCAAACCTTACAGAAGACAAAAGCACTTCAGGCACAGCCCCTGGCTTGTGCAGCTTTCAACTTAATTGGGGAAACCTGAGGACAGAGAGGTGGTACATCGCTAAGTGTTAAATATAGTGTGGTTATAATTAGAACCCTGTAATAGTTCAGAGAAGGTGTAGATAGATGCACACGGAAGGTGAAAACTGTCAGACAACACGTGAACGTAAATCTTCAGTGGGCAGATAAGGAGGAGAGAAGACGTTGTGAGCAGGAAGGAGTAACGGGGGCAGGAGCACGGAGGGTGGAAGAGCACAGGGAAGCCCGGCGCACGTGAGAAGACACACAAGTCAGACGTCTCTCCCTCAGTCAGGACTGACCATCAGCATTTTGTGCAGGTCCTCCTCGAAGGCGTCGATGTTGCAATCGGTCTCCTCCAGATGGTCCAGGACCTCGTGCAGCATGAACTGGTAGTACTGCTTCATCAGAAGGCCGCCCTTCAGCACCTCCTTACACTCTCTCACCAGCTGCAAGGCAACAGGCACAAGTTCTACCATTTCACACATTCTGACCACATTATTTGTCGGTTTTCACACATTTTCCACGTAAAGCCTCAAAAAGCTCAGGAAAAGAGAACCTTGCCTCTGAAAACCCTAAAATATTTTCCAGATTCTTTGTCAGTTCACTTCACATAAATATCTCAGCAATCTCAACTGAATAATTAAAACAAATCAGTGAAAACAAAACTATTTAACAGTATAGCATGAATACACAAAGAAAAATATACAGGCAGAAAACTGATTTGCTAAAATACATTGTCTACAAACAAATTTTTATGGAAAATAAATTCTACAGAAAAAGATCTATTTTTCTACTAGTTTACATTACAAGACAAGGGATACAAGAGAAAAATTTCCTCATGAGACTGGTCATTTTTAACCAAAAACATAATAAAGATTCAAATATACTTACATACCACAGAGCCTGGTGGCCTTTGTAATAATTTAGCCAAGTTTACCTACCGTGATTTGTGGGTTTTACCATCAAACAACTCAATCACAAAAACAAACAAACCTAAGATTAATCTGATAAAATTAAATGGGGGGGGGGGAATGAAAGAAAAGAAAAGGATGAGGGAAACCGCCATGTGTAGGCCCAGGAGGTACTGTGAGAAGGGAGGGAAGGTGCAATGAGAGGACCTTTACTGTCCTCCTATCAATAACTCACTGGTCACACGCCCTCAAGTTCTAACCAGCAGGGGCTGTGAGACAAGATCACAGCAGCACTAGTTTTAAGATACATTATCAAGACACAAAAGGAGCCACGGTGCTGCTACAGGGAAAGTAAACTGGTACAAACTTTCTAGAATCTAAAAATGTATGACTCACTAGTTAATTTGTACGTTTTATACTCAAGCAATAATCACAGATGCAGACTAAAACTTACCTACAAATATATGTTTCACAATATTATTCAAAAGCCAATGGGGATTAAATAAGTTATGATGCACTTAGATGGAAGAACACGAATGCAGCCATTTAAAATCTTATTTCTGACAAAAATTTAAGGATGAAAACTCATATTCTTTTCTTTTTTATTTTAAATTATATGTGCAGAAAGTATGTACATACAGAAAAATAAATGGATAGAAATACACTAACATGTTACAGCGGTTATATCTCTGAACGGCAGAATAACAGGGTATCTTTCATTTTTGTCTGTCATTTTCCGTACTTTTCAAGTTTTCTAAAATAAACATGGACTGCTTTTGCAACAAGATCCCCTTCAAAATGTTTTTAAAATAATTATCCACAGTAAGAGAGCAACGGCTAGAGTTAAATCCATTAAAAAGTGTTAACAGAAATTTCTGTTAAAGATGTCACTTAGGTGCTTACAACTCAATCTGAATGCATTAAAGCCCAAATTTCGGGCTTCCCTGGTGGCGCAGTGGTTGGGAATCCGCCTGCCGATGCAGGGGTCACGGGTTCGTGCCCTGGTCCGGGAAGATCCCACATGCAGCGGAGCAACTAAGCCCGTGAGCCATGGCCGCTAGGCCTGCGCGTCCGGAGCCTGTGCTCCGCAACGGGAGAGGCCACAGCAGTGAGAGGCCCGCATACCAAAAAGCCCAAATTTCTATTTTATTTTTACTCTAGTAATGCTATCCTAATCTAAGTATTGGTTTTTTACTTTTCAAAATGTTTTAACATAAGTTACTGTTTAATCCTCACAACAGCCCCATTAGTAAAAGGTAAACTCCCCCTTGTTTCAGCAGCTGCTATTCCTGAAGTATGTATTTGTTTTGTGGGGAGGCGAGGTAAGTATTTTACCAAAACTTCCTAAATAACCGCTACAACGTGGAGGACAAGTGAAAAGTGTGGCCCACGTGGGCAGTTAGGACGCACAGTCACAGAACCAAGACGGTGAGAAGGAAGCAGCGCGAAGGCGGACGCAGAGCTCGGGCTGCGCCGGGTGGGAACTGAAGCCACGACGGGGAGGCACAGGGCTCCACCTCCGGTGCCATTAGCCTCCCGGCTCCACACCGAACTAAACAAACAACGGGGCTTCCCTGGTGGCGCAGTGGTTGAGAATCCGCCTGCCGATGCAGGAGACACGGGTTCGTGCCCCGGTCCGGGAAGATCCCACATGCCGCGGAGCGGCTGGGCCCGTGAGCCTGCGCGTCCGGAGCCTGTGCTCCGCAACGGGAGAGACCACAACAGTGAGAGGCCCGCGTATCGCAAAAAAAAAAAAAAAAAAAAAAAAAACAAACAACGTCCGGTCCTACCTCGTACCTCGCGCACCGCCTGCCCTTCAACTTGCCCTCATCCCCTCTGCGCATCCCGTCATGAAGAGCCAAGGAGCTCCCGGCCCTTCAAACTCCATGCGGGCGGACAAGCACGGTCCACAAAAACCACGGTAACTGGTTTTCACCAAAATTTGAAATGGTTATTTTATATAGTGAATGTCAATAGGGCACTATCATAAGGCATAAATATAAATGCTCTTCAGCACACACTCTGGTAGATACAGCTGCTTCCAGCCATGCCTCTGGTACCCCTGGAGTAGCAAACTCACTAGAAAATCCCTCCCCAAATTAATAATAATTAAGAAAGCAGAAGTTGTCATTGTTGCTTAAACGATACAAGTGCCTAAGCAAGCAAAATGTCCAAACACACCCCACCCCTGCCTACTGCAGGCATTTACCTGCTTACATAACAACAACAACAACAAATTTAAGAATTTAAATGATCTCTTATGAATGAATGTTAAGTTTCCAGTCTTCAAAGACGGATGGTACTAGGATACAGAGGGTCCTATCAGCACCACACTTTTATAACCTTTTAGAATGAGGAAGTGGAAGATAGAGAGGTGGAATCATCATCTCATCTTTGAAGAATGCACGGAGAAAAGACCATTTTAAATTACCCTAAACAGAGCAGCTTAAAAACACTAACATACACACTCATTTCCACTATTTGCAACAATCGGGGGGAAAATCCTAAAAACAGAAATGCTGAGCCGGTAGAAGAATATAATAAATGCTCAATATTTTTAAACAGTCTTTGAAACAAACCTGCTTAATACTCAAGAGAGACGGTTCTCCAGCAGGTCTCTGTTCCAACCTTAACTTGAGGCATTCATGTATGACGTTCAGAAGGACACGACAGAGGACCAAGAAGGCAGGTTCGAATGAGGGTAAATCCATGGACCTCAGCTCATCCCAAGAGACAGTGCTGCCCTTCTGCTCCGAGGAAGGCGGTGTCCTGGACAACTGCACATAATCAGAACCCCACATGGGATCCGGGAATTCAGAAAACTGTAACACAAATTCAACAAAGCTGAAAAGAGCATCCAGGAGAACTTCCTACAGTTGTAGTTATAAACTATTATTCTCTACAGTTTGCTGACAAACCTCTAAAAATCATAATTTTATAGGATAAATCATCTTTAGAATAAGCCACCATTTTCAACTGAGACCTAAAGAGCTCTAAAAGTGTTAGAAAACCATAACAAGAACTAAAATGAAATTGTAATATTTTTATCAAAAATGTATAGTAGGAAAAGAACCAAGTTCACCTTTAAGAACCAAGTTCACCTTTTTCATCATACATTTTGTTTATCATACTTAAAATAATTGGAGCGTTTAGTTTTAAGGCTATACACAGTATTATCCACAACTATCTCTCGACTGACAAAACCAGAGAATTATTAAATTTGAGAAAAGATTACAAAACCAGGTAGCCATTTGTGTAAACATGAAAACGAGTGGGTTTAACCAAGTCTTTTGTCCATTTGTTCTCCTGAGCTATACCAAAGGAGGCTGAAAGAGAAAAATGCATAAAACGAACCTGGCTGGTCCCACTCAAGTATACGTTATTGAATGTTTTCTAGGCACCCTACTGTTGCTCACCCATTCATACAGTCACCCCCAGCAAACTCCGGATGCTTTGCCCCGTAAAACAGCAGATCTGGAGACTTCTCAGTGGTCTTAAACCTCTGGCAACAGCATCCTGACCAATCATTCAAAGGTCTTGCCTTCTCCTCCTACTGAGAAAACTGAAGCCATCACATTTTGAAAATCTCCACTTTTCTTCAATTTAAAACATCACCAATTTAGTTATTGTGCCTCCAAATGGCACTCGTATCTGTGCTCCCTGTCATTTAGTGAACACTTAACTGGTCTCCCCCACTCACATTCTTTTATGTTCAACACATACTTTTGCATTTAAATTAATACATACTTTAGTTTCCCATAACAGGCAAGAATTTCTAAAATAGCTGTATAATTTTAAAAATGATTACTTGTGATAAATGTGGTCAGGGTTAAGACATGTCTGTTTAAAAGCTTTAGGCAGTATAAATGTTTGTTTCTTCTGGTGTGGAGAGTGACATCAGATAAAATATTTATTTAGAGCTCTACAAAATTCAGCAAGCTTTCTAGGATAAAATTCTGAAGAATTCTTTCGGCATTCTCTGTAGTTCCAGCCTGTTGACCCATCTGCTTCAGGCTCCTTCTCAACAACTGCAAGACAAACTGCCTGGAGAACCAGCAGCCAGGCAGGCCTACACAGCTGCTGAGGAGACACATTCCTGCTGGTGTTGCCTGGGGCGTCAATCCCCATCCAGACAAACAGGAACAGACATTAAAAAACTCCTGAGCATGGAAGAGGGGACAGCAGTTTTAACTAGGGACACCAACGTGAAGAATCAGACAAGCTGACAGTGACAATGTAGGACGCAGGAGAGAACGACAAAAATAATGCAAGATCTCATTAAAGTCCTCTGGAAAAAAAAAAAAAAAGACCAAGATTTCTGAAATAAATTCCATAAAGGGAGTGAAAATAGACTGAATGCTGTCAAAGTCTGAATGAATAATTTGGAAATTAATTGCAGAAATGAGCACTGTAACCCAGAGAAAAGAAGAAGGAATAAAAAATTTGAGTGAAAAATAAGAGAAATGGAGGGCAGATCTAGGAGCTGTAACATAAGAATAATAGGAGTTCCAGAAAGAACAAAAGGAGGAGGCGGAGGAGAGCTTTTTGCGCAGTCAAGATATCACTAATATATAAAGAAGAAGGGAAAGAAACCTCTTTGAATAGGGAAGAACCCAAAGTACAATTCATTTACCTTCTCTAAAATACTACCTGAGGAAGAACAGGAGAGTCTGGTCAAATGAAAATTGGATCAGAATAAAGATCTCAAGATAGAAAAAGAAAAATGCCCAAGGAAATGAGAAGCCATGAATCTCGAAGAACGTATCCAGGCAGATATAACTCCAGGATGATAGCGTGGTTAAGGACTGTAATTCAAGTTTCAGCAAACTGAGAAAAGTAAAACAGCACACTGTGAGGAAAAAACCCGGATCTTAAACTCCCAATCACTGTAATAAAACACAGGGAGAGAGGAAAGGGGTAAGAAGGTCCAAGAATGGCCTATTTGTTATTCTTTCATTCCAGTGAGAAATATAGTATTAAATGTAGTATAAAATCCCTGAATAATCCAATCAAACTGAAAAGACTCAATAATGTAGGGACATTAATAAAAACTCAATGTAATTACAATCATAATCGCAATGGCATTTTGTGGGGGTTAATAAATTCATTAAATAAAGTTCAGGTGTAAGAAAGTAATGTACAAAAACAGCCCAGAAACTTCTGAAAAGAAAGAATGTATGGGAAGAACTGCCCTACACAATGCCACACCTTACTAATAAACCTACTGTATTTAAAACAGAAAAGTTCTGGCACAGTAATAAACAGAGCAACAGAACATAGAAACACATCCAATTACCTACAATAATTCAGAATATAAAAAAGGCAGTTCGAGAAGTTGAAAAATACCTGATAATCCAATGAGTATTTTAGGGAATTAAATAAAGAATAGCTACATCCTTCCCTTATCCTACACACTTATGCCTCACATTATTTTTTTAAATTAATTAATTAATTTATTTTTGGCCGTGTTGGGTCTTCGTTGCCGCGTGTGGGCTTCCTCTAGTTGCGGCGAGCGCGGAGCTACTCTTCGTTGTGGTGTGCAGGCTTCTCATTGCGGTGGCTTCTCGTTGCAGAGCACGGGCTCTAGGTGTGCGGGCTTCAGTAGTTGTGGCACGTGGGCTCAGCAGTTGTAGCTTGCGGGCTCTAGAGCGCAGGCTCAGTAGTTGTGGCACACGGGCTTAGTTACTCCGCGGCATGTGGGATCTTCCCGGACCAGGACTCGAACCCGTGTCTCCTGCATTGGCAGGCGGACTCTTAACCACTGTGCCACCAGGGAATCCCAACCTCACATTATTACAATTAATCATTTTTTAAATTATATGGCTATTTTAGAAATTTTTGCCTGTTATGAGCAACTAAAGTACAGTCATCCCTCAACGTCCGTGGGGGATTAGTTTCAGGACCCCCTACTGACACCAAAACCCCTTATATAAAATGGCACAGTATAGTCGGCCGTCAGTATCCGAGGGGTCGCATCCATGGATTTCAATTTGATCTGTGGTTGACTGAATCCACAAATGAGGAGCCAGTGGATATAGAGGGCCGACTCTAAGTATTAATGTAAATACAAAAATATATGTTGAACCTATATATTTTGAAAAAGAGATTCCAAATGTTTTAGAACCTAAACACAGAGCTATACCTTAGGTTAAACCATATAAAATTACCATTTTAGCCAATCAAAAATGATCAAGTAGTGGCAATTTGACAGGTCAACATGATAAAAAGATTTCTGAAAAGACAGTGATGACAGTAGGATTTCAATTTCCCTTAGTTCCCCCACAAGGACAGAATAACTAAGACAACAAAATCAAAACTCCATGAGACACATTTACAAGAAAACTAGGTGAAAGGTAACTTCATGAACCCCAAAATAGAAAGGGGGAGGGAAACAGATAGTCCCTGGACCCATGTGATACCTCATACCCATACCCCACACCCAACCAGTACCCCAGATCCCTATCAGCATTTGTGCTGGGGAAACAGAGGGGATTAACGGAGTATCTGATGGGGCTAAAGGGACAAATTCCAAAATTACCACTGAATACTCAATAGAAAGCTCACTGCTTCTATTTGAGGGCTTCCTGACATTGGGAATGATTTTGGCACCAATTCCTGAGTGAAGTCAATGGGTGGGCAATAAGGTCGGAAGGGGCTAAAGTGGTTTCCACCCCCAAAACTCCTGAAACTCTCAGCCACAATTTCCTTCCAGGACAAAGCTCCACACCCAGAAGGAACTGCTGGGGTGAAATCCAACTGACCAGTAAAGGACAACAGAGGTAAAGGAAAGAGAAGGGCCAGAAAAAGGGGGAGAGGAACACAGCCAGGAGACCTCAGAAAATAAGAGATGTATTACTTATCAATTCAGAAGAGAGAGCTTAAAGCATAAACCTAAACGCTTTCCTAACTCTCTCTTTTCTTCATGTTCATAAAAACAAATATCATGTTTAAAAATGAACAACAGAAAAGGATTGTGTTAGAATCCAATACATGGCCATTTTAAGGAACTAACCATGAGAGAGAATGAGAGAGAGAACTGAGAGAGAATAAGGAACAGATTAACGCTACAGACAATGAACGCATGCCGGAAAGACATGCCCACTAAGCAGATGAGACAGTGACCTGATACTCAAAATATGCTACAAGAAATGTTTAAGATCTTAGAAAATATAAAAGAACGACACAAATTTGAATTAGAAACACTCACAAACCAAGTGAAAGAACTCAGAAAATAATTCTTCAAAAATTGTAAATCATTTCAAAACTAAAAAACTAGATGGAACACAAGAGCAAACAAACAAAAGAGATAATGCCTTCACAGAAACATGAGGAAGAAAATTTTATTTAAAAAAAAAGAAAAGATTTGAAATGAAGTGAAAGAGAAGATAGGCAAAGTAGATCCAGAACACATACAGTAGTGGTTCCCAGAGAAGAAAACCAATGAAACAGAAAAAATTAAAACATAAAGAAATTCACTTGAATCAAAAAAAAAAAAAAAGATAAAAACAAACCAAAACCCTGAAACTATATATTGAAAGGACATCATATATTCAAAAATATCAATGTGGAAAAACCAGCACCAAGTAAAACTAGTGGAATTTAAAGAAAGACAATCTTTTCGGTATCCAGGTTATAAGTAAATTAATTAAATAAATAAACCAAGGTTCTTTTAAGTGGAAACAAAAAAAATCATATTGTCATCAGACTTTGCAATCTCAATTCCTCATGGCAAAAGACAATGAATAACATATACTAAATTTATTCGGGGAAAAAAATATAAGCCAAATATTTCATGGCCAGCCAAACAGACTTTCAGGTATACATGTTGCAACTGTTAGGAAAAGCCAAGAACTCGTGAAACATAGTTTCCATGAGCCCTGACTGAGGAATCTGCTAGGCAACTAGTGTCACCCAACCACAATGACTCAAGGGACTCTGATATGAGATCTAAAAAGGAGCCTTAAAACAAAAGACTAAAACTATGTATCTAAATCTAAATCTCTATCTATCCATCCACCCACCCATCCACCATCCACCCACCCATCCACCATCCACCCACCCACACACTACGTAGAACTAAGGCTAGGTTAGGTGATAACTGTAAGGGAGAAAGTACTGTCAATAATATACATTTTAAAGCGAGTTCCCAAGTGATGCCGATGCTACAGGGGGTCCCGTTTTTAAGAACTTCCGAGTTACATTGTTTCCCACACTGGCCTGTTCTTTTTTAAAAAAAATAAATTTATTTATTTTATTTTTTTTAAAAAAAAAATAATAATGGTTACATGACCTCACAAGGTAGATATACCACAATTATCAAAATCTGGGGAGGAGGGGGAGGGCATATGAAATGTCTTAGCATTTCATTGGAAATAAAAGAAAATTACTTCAAATGAGACCCTGGGTTAAAAAAAAGAAAAGGATAATTATAATATACCTCACAGCTGGGAACCAACAAATAACAACCAAAAAATGGGGGTGGGTGGGAGAGACACTAAGTGCATTACATAAAGACAATGAAACAATGAGAACCTTAAGGGGTAAAAATAAGCCTGTCATATATTAAACATAAATAAGGAAAGAAAATTGCATACCCAAGCTTTATATTAAAAACATGTTAGAATAAAACAATTTTTTTAAAGCTTAACTATCCCCATAAGAGAAACCAGGCTTCTTTAAAAATATATTATTCCACAGATTTTTCTCTTAAAACCAAGTATTCTACATAATTTTTGCAAAAATTAAATTTAAAAAGCAACACCTAAAAATAAAAAATTAAATTTAAAAAATCTGAGTGGATAAATGAAATATATGGTATTTCTATACAATGTAATATTATTCAGCCATAAAAAAGAATGAAGCACTAATACATATGATAATAAAGATGAACCTTGACTACATTATGCTAAACGAAAGAAGCCAGTCACAAAAGACCACACGTATGATTCCATTTATACGAAATGTCCAGAACAGCCAAATACAAAGAAACAGAAAGTAGATAAGCAGTTGCTTAGGGCTGAAGGTGATAGAGGGATTGCGGAGGTGACAGCTAAAGGGTACAGGGCTTATTTTAGGGGTTATGAAAATGTTCTAAAATTAGACACCAGTAACGGCTGCACAACTCTGAATATAGTGTAAAAACTTCTGAACCGAACACTTTAAAAATCATGAATTTCATGGTATGTGAATTGTCTCATAAAGCTGTTATTTCAAATATACAACAACAAAAAAGAAGAGGATCTGTGTGTCTAATTAGTGGCATAACCATGAGAAGAATCATTCGAGTGTCTTTAAAACACTGTGATTTTATGTTATATCCCTAAAGGGTTGCACCACTTTCAAGGATGGGGAAAAAAATCTTCAACTGCTTTTCAGTAACCACATTGTTGATGGTGTTATTCTGATATTACTGTGAGTGTACTTTGGAATGTGTATGACACTCGAATGCTATCACTCCTGGTAATTTTCAGTGTAAAAGAAAAGTCAGAAGAGATTAAGTAAAAATCTGAAATCCTGAATTGGAATTGTTACTATCAGTATGCACTTATTGTATATATTGTGTGCGTGTTCTTCTCACTACTGAAGAGAACTAAAACAAGGACCACTGCAGTTCCAATGAGCAGTGCTGGGGCCCAGATTGTGGTCCTGAAATATTATTTCCCAATAAAAGGAATGAGGGTTCCTTGAAGATACGCCCGATTCCCAACCTGGAGTAAATGTACCATATAAGCCTAAAACAGCTTGTTATATCAGCTATCAAAGACGACTCACACTAGGGTCGTGAAATAAGGACTTAAGCCAACTTGAATATGTTCCCATTGCCCAAAGATGAGACAATGTGAATATCACTTACCATAATTACTTCAATGGATTTTACAATAATGAAGTCAGTGAACTGAAACATATAAAATATGTTTCAATTCATGTGTTCAAATATTAATAAAAAAACATTAGTTGGTCACCAATAAATCAACTCATTACTTTGAAAACTGATAAATAAAAGGGAAAGAATCAAGCATATTTATCCTGCCATTTCTGTTCAGTTATTTCACTGGGCTACCAAATAATGGAGGAGGACAGTTTCTCTTTAAAGCAATATCTAATTAATAAAGCTACTAGTAAAGAAGAAGAAATGAGAGAATTACAATATCATCACTTTTCAATCTTTAATGAATTAAGAGATCTAGGCAATGATCATCAACCACTACTGTCTCAAATAGACAGTCAGACATTACATGTATCCTAATGAAGTAGTGTTAACCAATTAACAAATCAATCAAGATCCTGACTCTGATTAGGCCACTAGATCATAGTTAATTCACAGAGAACACAGAGAAAAAAGAAACATTGTAAAAGATCAATTGGAGGTACAATCATCAAAATTCAGACTGGAGGAGACTCTACAGAAGAAAGGACCCAATTTCTTCAATAAATATCAATATATGGCAAAAAAAGGGAGGGGGACCTACAGATTTAAAAAGACTTAAAAAATATAATGAACAATTAGCATGTGTAGACATTACTTGCAAACGGATTCAAGCTGTAAAATAATTTTTAAAAATACCATGACAGTTATGTACAACAGAAGTATGAACATGAGCTTGAAATCTGATGATATCAAGAAGTTTTTGCTATTTCTTTAGGTGTGATAATGGTATTGTGGTACATTTATACAACATGCCCTCATCTTTCAGAGAAATATACTGAAATAGTTAAGGATAAAATATGATGATATCTGAGATTTTCTTCAAAGTGATAGAGGAAGGTGTCAAATGGTAGTAGGTACTGGCCATGAGTGAATAAACATGATGCTGGAATACAGATTTGAGGAGGTTCATAGTATTATTGTTTGTTTGGCATATGTTTAATATTTTCCGTAACAAAATTGTTTTAACTATGTAAAAAGAATAAGCAAAATATATAGGAGAAATTTTTTATAATCTTGGAGTACACATACAATAAGGTGACCATAAAACGGTATGACTACGTAAAAAGTTTTTAAATTCTTTCCATTAAGTTAAGTTCTTTCATTAAGTTAAAAGACAGTTTGGAAGAAAATACTTACAGCCATAATAGAAAAATGAATAATATACATAAAACATAAATAGTTCCAACAGATCAATAACTTAAAATAACAGAAAATGAACAAAACAAATGAAAGAAAATTCAAAGAAACGTCAGCAGGCAATAAACATGACAACAAACTCAATGTCACTAAAAATGAGGGAAGTTAAAGATAAAAATGAAATTATAGATTTCCCTGATTATGGCTGCAAAAATGAGGGAAAATGGGATTTCTCCTACACTGTGGGGGAAAGCACACATTAGTACTACAACCTTTTTGGGGAGCAATCTGGCACTATCTAGGAAAGATTTAAATGTGCATACCCTATAACCTAACAATTCCATTTTAACTAACCATTCTTACAAGAAGAACAGACTATGTTCATGAAGGGGTATGTACAAGAATATTTGTGGTTTTATTTTTTATAACCATATAAGTGTCCATTCAGAGCGAAATGGCTATATAATCGTGGGGGACATGCAAATCAAAACCACAATGACATAGCACCTCACACCTGTTAAAATGCTTATGATCAAAAAGACAAGAAATAACAAGTGTTGAAGAGGATACAGAGAAAAAGGAACCCTTGTGCACTGTTGGTAGGAAAGTAAACTGGTGCAGCCACTACGGAAAACAGCACGGCACTTCCTTAAAAAATTAAAAATAGAATTACCACATGATCTAGCAATCCCACTCCTGGTTATTTATCTGAAGGAAATGGTTATTTATCTGAAGGAAATGAAAACACTAACTCGAAAGGTTATGTGCACCCCCATGTGCACCGCAGCACTATTTACAACAGCCAAAACATGGAAGCAACCTAAGTGTCCAGTGAGGAATGAATGGATAAAGAAGATGTGGTATGTAAACACACAGACACACACACACACACACGAATATTATTCAGCCATAAAAAAGAAGGAAATCTGGCCATTTGTGACAACATGGATGGACCTGAAGGGCGTCATGCTACGTGAAATAAGTCAGAAAGAGAAAGAGAAATACTGTATGATCTCACTTATACATGAAATAAAAAATAAACAAAAAATGAACTCATAGATACAGAAAACAGATTGATGGTTGCCAGAGGCAGAGGGCAGAATTTTGAAAAAGAGTGAAATGGTGAAATAAGTGATGTTAACACTCACGTAGTGGAATAGCATGCAGTTCTCAAACGGAACTGAGGTAGAGCCACACACACCAACAGAGACAGATCCAAAGCAGAGCGTATATGGGGGGAGGGGGTTACCCACCAGTCAGGGAATAAATATAGCGTTACCACATGGGGGTTTTTTGGGGAAAAAAAAATACCTGCATTATATACCAAAGATATATATTTATATAAGCACAAAAAGGTTTAGAAGATATAAACCAAATGATTACTCTGAGCAGAGGTACAGGATAAACAGCAACTTTGTTTCCTTATATACTTCAAGAAATGAGTAAAACAAAAGAAAGCAAACCGTTTTATAAAATGAAGGATGAGATCAAAACAGTCTTTATGTTACCCTTCAAAAGTTAGTTTCTACACTTCTATACTGGGGGTCCTGTCACCTACAGGGCCTGGTGGGGCTGTAAATGAGTGCACGAGGGCGGGTGACGGGAAGAGAGTGAGCCCCACGGGCACTGTGCCGAGCTGGAGCGCGCACACCAGGCGCCACCACGTGGGGATGGGGCCCGCTGTGAACAGACCTCCCAGTACCTCAAGGAAAACAAAAATCAGGATTTTCAGGCGAAATCTTCTATTTATTTATTTATTTATTTATTTTTTAATTTATTTTTTTTGCGGTACGCAGGCCTCTCACTGCCGTGGCCTCTCCCGCTGCGGAGCACAGGCTCCGGACGTGCAGGCGCAGCGGCCACGGCTCACGGGCCCAGCCGCTCCGCGGCACGTGGGATCTTCCCGGACCGGGGCACGAACCCGTGTCCCCTGCATCGGCAGGCGGACTCTCAACCACTGCGCCACCAGGGAAGCCCAAATCTTCTATTTTTTTAAATGCTAGCTTCTAAGTCAAAAAAATATTTAAAGCACTGTGTGGGACAAAAATATAACCTGGGGAGGCAGTTTACTGTAATGATGAAGAGCAGGCTATACAGCGAGTTCTGGTTTCACATCCTGGCCCTGCCGCTTACTGGATGTGCGACCTTGACCAAGTTAGCGGACCAGCCCCACTCCATATACGAGAATTCAAGTCCAGCTACTGGTCTTGTTGTTGCTGTCGTCATGGGATCCGGTTCCCCACTGCAAGCTGCAGGTTCTGCTCTACCTTTCATCTTTTTCGTCTTACGTCAAGTTTGATTCAGCGGGCTCACTGCAGTCAAAAACCATACAGTACAACTTCCTATTTGGCCTTGCAAGCTGCAGGTTCTGCTCTACCTTTCATCTTTTTCGTCTTACGTCAAGTTTGATTCAGCGGGCTCACTGCAGTCAAAAACCATACAGTACAACTTCCTATTTGGCCTTGCGTAAGTATGCTTAAGAAAACAAAAAACCTATAGGCAAATGAGGAAGCATGTGCTTGTTATCTTGCCACTTATTCAATTAAAAAGTTCATGTATGTTAGCGGGAACGTAAACTGGTACAGCTACCATGGAGAACAGTATGGAGGTTTCTCAAAAAACTAAAAATAGAACCACCATATGACCCAGCAATATATATTGTATATAAATACAATACATCTGAAACAAAACCAAAAACACTAATTCGAAAGATACATGCACCCCAATGTTCACAGCAGCACTATTTACAATTGCTGAGATATGGAAGCAACCTAAGCGTCCATCAACAGGTTAATGGATAAAAAAGATGTGGTATATATATATATATACAACAGAATACTATCCAGCCACCAAAAAAGTGAAATTTTGCCATTTGCAGCAACATGGATGGACTTGGAAGGTATTATGCTAAGTGAAATAAGTCAGACAGAGAAAGACAAATACTGCATGATATCACTTATATAAGAATCTAAAAAATACAACAAACTAGTGAATATAACAAAAAAGCAGACTCACAGATACAGAGAACAAACTATGCAGTGGCTAGCGGTGGAGAGAATGGAGGGGGGAAGGAGAACACGGGAGCAGGGGATTAAGAGATACAAACTACTACGTATAAAATAAATAAGCTACAAGGACATACTGTACAACACGGGGAATAGAGCCAATATTTTATAATAACTATAAATGGAGCATAACCTTTAAAAATTGTGAATCACTATACTGTACATGTGTAACAAATAATATTATATATCAGCTATACTTCAATAAAAAATTATTCCCTCTACATACTGTAAATAATAAATAAAAACGAGTTAGGGCAGCTTTTAAAAAAAAGTTTATGTAACTGTACTAATGAAATCAGACAGGTGATGACTGAAGCAATAACTATGCCAACTGTATTAATGAACACTGACCTTGAAGAGGGGGTAGGGGAGGACTGTAGCCTACTTAAGGTGTTTCCAATGGGCTGACTCTCAACTGCACCGGTGCTGGTCTGGATTCATATAAAGCACGCTGGAGGTTAAAAATGTCAGTACTTATGTCCTACCTTGAGAGATTCTGACCTGCCCTATATCCAAGAAGGGCAAAGGTATGTGTATTTTTAAAGGCTCCCTGAGTAATTCTGATGTGCAGCCAGGTTTGGAAACCATTCGCATTAAGTCTGGTATCCCCAAATACTGGGTTTGAACCCCTCCAACAATCTACAGCTTCTGTAATTTGGGGCAAGTTATCTCCTCTCCTTATCTGTAAAATATCGAAATAACAACAATGCCACTTCATTTGGTTGTTGTATCTAGCACAAGGTAAGACAATAAATGATAGCTGTTATAGCTATATATCTATATATAGATATCTGTATAGAGATATATCTCCTGGTTTCTACATGCTTTACCAATTCTGAACATAAAAGACAACCTCTTCAAGGTTTCTTGTGCTTATGGGAAAAAAGAGCATAATTATTGTTAGATGCAAAGACAATATTTCATTGGCCGTGAAACTTATAATAATTACATGATCATTCTTAATTCAAAAAAGTACTTAATAAAGTAAGCAAAAATCTTCCTAGAATTTGGAGTAATATGCATGGTAATATGTAGCCAAAGTCAGACAGTTAATTTTTTTTGTATATTACATTAAAATATAATTTTTCATTTTATCTTTCTCTTCCTCTAAAGATATATAAACTTCATGAGGTAAAGCAAAAAGGGAGGAGCATAAAATAACCATATCACAATCTATGGCTCAGATATTTGATGGATATTTAACATTTTAAATGCACAAAACCCAAAGAACTAACAACACAAAAAGTGACCTTTATAGTATATAAATTTTAAAATATCAACTAGGACACCAGGAGACCCCAGGACAGAATGTCCAGAATGTAGAATGAGATAAATGAACCTAACTATATTACAAATGCATGTTATAACCTCACCGAAAAGGGTGAAGGAAAAGGTGCTGGCCTAACTTAACTGTGGAAACCTGTGTTCTGTCTACATACTCTAAGGCTAAAGACAAAAAGAACTGTACTTAACAATTCAACACTGTACTCTAGTTGGTAAATCTAGTCCTCACAGGGGTACTGGTTAGCAATTCTGAAACTACTTTACATGTCAATTAGGGTTGCACAAATATATAAATACACTGTGGGAACAGGAGCCAGGTTTCTCACTGCAAGAGAAATAAGTTACAATCAAAGCTAGGATGAAACCGGTGGTGCTGGATTAGTGCCAGAGACCTCAGTATGAACTCAAGTTTATTTTTAACAGATAGGTAGAAAGACAGATATAGAAGTAACTACAGGTCTGTGTGTATACATGGGTTACAAGACATACCTGTATTTTCTAACTCTATCACTGAGAAGGCCTAGAAGCAATTGACAGCCCAATGGTAATGAACACATTCCGTGCCCACATCTCCATTCCCCAAAACGATTCTCCAATAAAAGGAACCAGAACTCCTTAGAGAAATGGCTGATTTCAGGATTGGAACAGGGAAAATACAAGATGATGCCAAAAAGTAAGAAATTGCTCAAAAAGCAAAACCACACACACACACACACACACACAGGATGGGAGCGTATCACAAGGATACAGAAGTCACCTGAAAGAGCTCCAATGGCTAAAGCAGGAACAATGTGAGCAAAAACAAAAAATAACAATAGCATTGGACTATAACCCAAAATAAAAAATAAACATTTATGAGTCCACAGTGAGATAGATAAATGACTGAATTAAAAAATGGGAAAGAAGAGGCAAATCTTCTTTACAGAAGAATTCCAAGTAATATATGCAGATACTCCCCACTCCTGGAGGTGGAGATTAATTCCTGTCTCCTTGAATGTGACTCACTTCTGAAGAACAGAGCGTGGACAGGGAAAACTAGTCACTTGTGGAAGAACCTGGCAGACACCACGTTTACCAAGTGATCAAGGTTAACATCAGCAGTGATAATATAAAGCCATGAGGGCGCTTTAACTCTGTGATTCTCATAACCAAGGCCAGTATTCCAGTCTGATCGTGAGAAAACATCAGACAAATCCAAATTCAGGAACATTCTACAAGCCATCCAGGTCATGAAAAATAAGGAAAAACAGAAACTATCACAGATCAGAGGAGACTAGGAAGACACGTCGATCCTGGAACAGAAAAGGGACATTAGTAGAAAAACGGAAACCCAAATAACATCTATAGTTTAGTTAACAGTATTTTGTACCAATGTTAGTATATTAATTTTGACAAATGTATCAGAGTCGAGTAAGATGTCAATATTAGAGGAAGCTGGATGAAGAGCATATGAAAACGCTGTACTATCTTTGCAAGTTCCCTAAAAAATCTAAAATCATTCATGATTACAAGTGTACTAAAAAAAAAAGAATGCAATTGCATGGAGGTAGTTTTGACACGAAGGATAAATCTTTTACATATGTTTACGTGGTTTCTTGTTTTAATCTTTAACCTAAAATTGAACTGTAAATAACATAACTAAACCCACAGCTACAGTAACTGTTGAGAAGGACACCTAGAAACTACTGGACTGAGATGATTCTTACTAATTTTTAAGGAAGGTTGGGAAAGGTACTCTACAAGTAGCATCTGATGGAGAAGGAGTAGAAATCGGAGGCTAGAAAATCTCTATCATAGAGGGACACCAGCATATACTATTATGAAATGGCTATCAGACACATTCATTCCTAAGACCTGAGATCAGTGATGCTCAGATTAGAGGAATCTATATTATAGCCAAGTGGGACAAATAAGTAGGAACAAGATCCTGGGATGCCCTAAATATCAAGGAAATAAGAAAACCAGGAAATAAATGAGTAAGCATGAGAAAGAACCAGGATCTTCTCTGGGTCCAAAAACAAAGAGGGGAAAAAAGAAAAAAAAACAAACAAAAAAAACGCTTTCTCTCATTTTTGACTCTTACGTTATGTTGTCCTTGCTGCCACGAATAAAATTTTGGCTGGCCTTGTTAGTTCAGTTGCTTAGATTTTCCTAAGTTTTATTTGATGGCCTGAGACTAATTTACAGCAGCTTCTCTAGATAATTATTTTTGAGATCAAAACAACTGTCTTAAAAAGTGAACTTCAGAAACCAACCCATTTGTTATTCAGAGACTGTGTATGTAATTAGAAACATGTCCTGGGACTTCCCTGGTGGTGCACTAGATAAGAATCTCAAGAAAAATCTCAAATAATCCAACCTTACACCTAAAGGAACTAGAGAAAGAGGAACAAACAAAACCCAAAGTTAGTAGAAGGAAAGAAATCATAAAGATCAGAGCAGAAATAAATGAAATAGAAACAAAGAAAACAATAGCAAAGATCAATAAAACTAAAAGCTGGTTCTTTGAGAAGATAAACAAAATTGATAAATCTTTAGCCAGACTCATCAAGAAAAAAGAGGGGGAGGACTCAAATCAATAAAATTAGAAATGAAAAAGGAGAAGTTACAATGGACACGACAGAAATACAAAGCACCCTAAGAGACTACTACAAGCAACTCTATGCCAAAAAAATGGACAACCTGGAAGAAATGGACAAATTCTTAGAAAGGTATAAGCTTCCAAGACTGAAGCAGGAAGAAATAGAAAATATGGACAGAACAATCAAAAGTAATGAAATTGAAACTGTGATTAAAAATCTTCCAACAGGGGCTTCCCTTGTGGCACAGTGGTTGAAAGTCCGCCTGCCGATGCAGGGGACACGGGTTCGCGCCCTGGTCCGGGAGGATCCCACGTGCCGCGGAGCAGCTGGGCCTGTGAGCCATGGCCACTGAGCCTGCGCGTCCGGAGCCTGTGTACCACAATGGGAGAGGCCACAACGGTGAGAGGCCCGCGTACCGCAAAAAAAAAAAAAAAAAAAAAAAAAATTCCAACAAACAAAAGCCCAGGACCAGATGGCTTCACGGGTGAATTCTATCAAACATTTAGAGAAGAGCTAACACCCATCCTTCTCAAACTCTTCCAAAAAACTGCAGAGGAAGGAACACGCCCAAACTCATTCTACGAGGCCACCATCACCCTGATACCCAAACCAGACAAAGATACTACAAAAAAAGAAAATTACAGACGAATATCACTCATGAATATAGATGCAAAAATCCTCAACAAAATACTAGCAAACAGAATCCAACAACACATTAAAAGGATCATACGCCACAATCAAGTGGGCTTCATCGCAGGGATGCAAGGATTCTTCAATATATGTGAATCATCAATATGATACACCATATTAACAAGTTGAAGAATAAAAACCATATGATCATCTCAACAGATGCAGAAAAAGCTTCTGACAAAATTCAACACCCAGTTATGATAAAAACTCCCCAGAAAGTGGGCATAGAGGGAAGATACCTCAACAAAACAAAGGCCATATATGACAAACCCACAGCAAACATCATTCTCTCAATGGTGAAAAACTGAAAGCTTTTCCTCTAAGATCAGGAACAATTATGCCCACTCTTGCCACTATTATTCAACATAGTTTTGGAAGTCCTAGCCATGGCTATCAGAGAAGAGAAAGAAATAAAAGGAATACAAATTGGAAAAGAAGTAAAACTGTCACTCTTTGCAGATGACATGATACTATACCTAGAGAATCCTAAAGGTGCCGCCGGAAAACTACTAGAGCTAATCAATGAATCTGGTAAAGTTTCAGGATACAAAATTAACACACAGAAATCTCTTGTATTCCTACACACTGACAACAAAAGATCAGAAAGAGAAATTAAGGAAACAATCCCATTCACCACTGCAACAAAAAGAATAAAATACCTAGGATTAAACCTACCTAAGGAGGTAAAAGACCTGTACTCAGAAAACTAAAAGACACTGATGAAAGAAATCAAAGATGACACAAACAAACAGAGAGATATACCATGTTCTTGGACTGGAAGAATCAATATTGTGAAAATGACTGTACTACCCAAAGCAATCTACAGATTCAGTGCAATCCCTATCATTACCAATGGCATTTTTTACAGAACTAGAACAAAAATTCTTAAAATTTATATGGAGACACAAAAGATCCTGAATAGCCAAAGCAATCTTGAGAGAAAAAAGCAGAGCTGGAGGAATCATGCTCCCTGACTTCACACTATATTACAAAGCTACAGTAATCAACACAGTATGGTACTGGCACAAAAACAGATATACAGATCAATGGAACAGGGTAGAAAGCCCCGAGATAAACCCACCTATGGTCAACTAATCTATAACAAAGGAGGCAAGGATATACAATGGAGAAAAGACAGTCTCTTCAATAAGTGGTGCTGGGAAAACTGGACAGCTACATGTAAAAGAATGAAGTTAGAATACTCCCTAACACCATATACAAAAATAAACTCAAAATGGATTAAAGACCTAAATGTAAAACCAGACACTATAGAACTCTTAGAGGAAAACACAGGAAGAACACTCTTTGACATAAATCACAGCAAGATCTTTTGTGACCCACCTCCTAGAGTAATGGAAATAAAAACAAAAATAAACAAATGGGACCTAATGAAACTTAAAAGCTTCTGCACAGCAAAGGAAACTATAAACAAGATGAAAAGACAACCCTCAGAATGGGAGAAAATATTTGCAAACAAGTTAATGGACAAAGGATTAATCTCCAAAATCTATAAACAGCTCATGCAGCTCAATATTAAAGAGACAAAAAACCCACTTGAAAAATGGGCAGAAGACCTAAATAGACATTTCTCCAAAGAAGACATACAGATGGCCCACAGGCACATGAAAAGCTGCTCGACATCACTAATTATTAGAGAAATGCAAATCAAAACTACAGTGAGGTATCACCTCACACCAGTTAGAATGGGTATCATCAGAAAATCTACAAACAACAAATGCTGGAGAGGGTGTGGAGAAAAGGGAACCCTCTTGCACTGCTGGTGGGAATGTACATTGATACAGCCACTATGGAGAACAGCATGGAGGTTCCTTAAAAAATTAAAAATAGAATCACCCTATGACCCAGCAATCCCACTACTGGGCATATACTCAGAGAAAACCATAATTCAAAAAGACACACGCACCCCAATGTTCACTGCAGCACTATATACAATAGCCAGGTCATGGAAGCAACCTAAATGCCCAGCGACAGACGAATGAATAAAGAAAATATGGTACATATATACAATGGAATATTACTCAGCCATAAAAAGGAACGAAACTGGGTCATTTGCAGAGACGTGGATGGACCTAGAGACAGTCATACAGAGTGAAATAAGCCAGAAAGAGAAAAACAAACATCGTATATTAACGCATATATGTGGAATCTAGAAGAATGGTACAGATGAACTGGTTTGCAAGGCAGAAATAGAGACACAGATGTAGAGAACAAACATATGGCACTAGTGGGGAAAGCAGTGGGTGGGGGGGTATGAACTGGGAGATTGGGATTGACATTATACACTAGTATGTATAAAATAAGATACCTAATAAACCTGCTGTATAAAAAAAAATAAATGAGAAAAGAATCCACCTGCCAATGCAGGGGACACAGGTTCAATCCCTGGTCCAGGAAGATCCCACATGCTGCGGAGCAACTAAGCCCGCACGACACAACTACTGAGCCCATGTGCTGTAACTACTGAAGACAGTGTGCTCTGGTGCCTGCATGCCAGAACTACTGAGCCTGCACTCTCCAACTACTGAAGCCTGCGCACCTAGAGCCCGTGCTCTGCAACAAGAGGAGCCACCGCAATGAGAAGCCCGTGCACCGCAACGAAGAGTAGCTCCCGCTCGCTGCAACTAGAGAAAGCCTGCGTGCAGCAACGAAGACCCAATGCAGCCAAAAAAAAAAAAAAAAAAAGAAACATGTCCTGAGAAAATGTATTTACAGAAGCTAGGGAGCTATAACGTTATCTAATTTTTAACAAACTATTAAGGCTGTTTATGATATTCATATTATTAAAACAATTTACAAACAGATTTTGTTTAGTATCACTAGTTGCATTGTTTAATTTAAAGATATTGAGATATAATAATAATTTTTAGAGGAAAACTGTTTTATAAAGCATGTTTACAAGCCAAGGAGAATTAAATATTAGATATGTTATTTATAAACACAAGTTGTAAGTAACTTAATCATAAGAAATAAAAATATAGTCATAGATAAGAACAATCAAATACCATGAGTATAATTCTTCTTTTCTACAAAATCCTTCAACTATATTCATGAGTATTATCACATAAGCCATAAAAACTGCAAAACAGAAGATATGTATCGGGCACAATGTACAGTACCAGCTGGTCAAGATGTTTCTAACAATTAAGAATGAAAATTGTCCTCCAACCTAAAAGGTTATCCACTGCTTAAAATGTATGCCCTTAAAAATGTACGATTATTTGGCAGAGATTAAAAAGTAAAATACATTTAAAAAATAAAAATATAGACTTGTCTAGCCCCTACTGACTTACAGTTAGCTTCAGGGGGAAAAAAAAGTGTAACAACACTTCTTAAAAACAATAGTTTATATTTGACTTCTACAGCATTTTACTATTTATACAAGTATCTTTTCAAGCCTCACAACAACCCTGTGAGGTAGGTAGGGAAGTATTATTATACCCATTTTACAGATGTGAAGGCTTACGGTCAGAAAGATTAAGTCACTGACATTAAGATATGTGGTGAGAAAGAGCAGCATCAAGGAATGGAATCCAGTTATTGGACTTCAAAACTGTGGCTCTTTCCCAGACATACTTAGTAAAAAAGACTGAAACAAAACAAACCCAGAAGGGGAGTGTACATATATTCATTTACATTTGTATACATACACTTTGCCTTATAGAAATTATGTCCCTGAAATAGGAATAGAAATAAAGTCTTACTTTCCCATTGAGTTAATTATAATTTTGGAGGCTTATCTTTTATTAGTTTGGATTAATCTCCAATACAGAAGAATTTTAGCTCTTGGTTGCTCTTTCATTATTTTACAAACACAACATTTTATAAACCAAAATTTAAAACAAGAGGGGCTACTATACTACATTTTTTTTGAAAAGTAAACAATCTCAAATAATTCTAATAAACATGTTTAATTCACACACTTTGAATGTGAATGTATTTCTTTTTTCCTATAACAAGGATAACTTTCTCATTCAGTGAAGTCTCATCTGGTCAAACCAAAGGCATATACAACTTTGATAGGAATTCAAAGCTACGGGCCACCACATCCTCCTTCTTCAGCAAGGGTTCTAACAGAAAATGCAATGCACTCATTCTCAATCTCTTTCTTGTTCCAACACATCTAATGGATGCAAAGCTCAGCAGCAGTGATTCACTGCCACAGAGGGTCCTCAAGGGAGAGGAAGACAGTCTGGGAGAGGGAGCGTAACACAGTTTTAAGAAGCCCTGACACGTCTCCCTGAGCCCTCACCATGAGCCCCTCTCTCCTGGGAGAACCAGTGAATCAAAGATGAGGTAATAATGCCAGGACTTTTTCACTGCTATTACTTCAAAAACAGTCCTTCATAATAACAATTAATCAACCCCCTCCTGTCCATAGGTGTCCTTGTTAGAACCTAACCACTCTCCAGCCAAAAACCTAAACTAAAGTAAGCTATGTACCATCTGAAGCATAGGCCAAATCTTTACTACATATCTAATTCTGCTCTACTGACTTTGAAACCTGCACTATAATAAATTCTTATTATAAAATAGTTATTCATGGACTAAGAAGGAAAAACATCATTTGCCCCAATAAAAAGATATACATAAAAAATCATTCACAGAGTCAAAATACTGCTCAAAGGAAATTCATTTTTGAGATTTCTAATCAAAATAATACTCAAAGTAAACTAACCTCTGAAGAGCTATAAAGTATTGATTCATTCTGCAAACATCCTGCTATATTATGTGAACACCTGAACCCTTCTCTCCTAAGGGTTCATAATCTGGCCATCAGATTAAAACTTCAAATCCTGCAAATTCAGATTCTCTTCCGATGTCTCCCATCTTAAGGAATGCCTTCAGTTTTACCATCTGACTCTAAAGCAAGCCAGACTGATTAATAAACCAAAGTTTAAAACAAGTAAAAGTATATACACATGTATGTGTTTAGCTATTAAAATTTAGAATCACAGCTCTACTCAGGTAATTAGGGATCTCAAAGATCTGGTGCTTTTGCTTTTAGCCAGATGAACAAGCAAACTCACCACAACAGAAAAATTGCTTACACTCTTTCACTCTCAAGAACAATATCCAACAATACGTCCCTTTCTAGTTCTACCACCCTTAATGGTAAAGAATTTCTGAGATATAAAGCTATTAGAACCAAGTCTGTACTATTTTCAAATCAACTCCTCTACTAGACATACTCCTCACAAAAATCTTCTCGTATCAGAACATGTCTTTGATAATAATACTTCCCTGAAACTTCCAGCAGCTACACTAAACACTGTAACCTTACCGAATAGTGTATACTTTTCCCTTTTGATCATTCTTGGCCTTCTTTATAATTCTTCTCTCTTTAAAATACAGTAACCAAAACTGGACATGCAATTCAAAAGGAAGTAAGCTATTGCAAAGAATAGAGAAAGGGGGCCTTCCCTGGTGGCGCAGTGGTTGAGAGTCCGCCTGCCGATGCAGGGGACGCGGGTTCGTGCCCCGGTCCGGGAAGATCCCACATGCCGCGGACCGGCTGAGCCCGTGAGCCATGGCCGCTGAGCCTGCGCGTCCGGAGCCTGTGCTCCACAACGGGAGAGGCCACAACAGTGAAAAAAAAAAAAAGAATAGAGAAAGAACTATACCCATGACCTTGGATGCCGTACTCATTTAAAAATATTTTAGCATCATGTTGACTTTTTACTGACTCATATTCAGCTTGTGGTCACCCATGATTATGGCTTTCTTCCCTCTTTATTTATACCTAGCCTGTCCTCCTCCATCCTATATTTAATCATTGGATTTTTCTTCCCTCCACACGCTTAATTCACTCAGTTTCATACAGTTTTCACACATCCACTTTCCCTTTTATCACAATGCTTTATGGAAACGTTTAAATCTGCAATTTATAATAACTACCATTTATGCCTTAAAAAGATCAAGATTATGAACACAACTTAGTAAATCCACTTCAATTAAAAAAAAAAATCAAGACCATGAAAGTACATATTATAGATAACACAACATACGTTGTAATTTACAAGTAACAGTGGAACTAAGGACAAGATCATACTATTGCCTACCGGAAACCTACCTCCACTGGACGGTCACTCTTTACCAGTGCTATACGTGCCCTTTGCAAGGAACCATCCATCAGCTTGTGAAGTCTTAAAATTAACTTCCTTAACCCCATCTGCTTCAGTGCTTTGTCTACGAATGGTCTGTAAATAGAAGTCAGACAATGTCTACCAAAGCCTGCTTCTGTGCTGCAGTCTGGCGTTCCCCAGCCAACAGAATCGTCCTCAGATTCAAGCCTCTCGAGCTTCTTAGTTACACAGTCCGGTGACTGGATGTTGAGACTGTTGTCAATGGGCTGCCTGGTTTCTGGTACCCTTGGGTCGGAGATTTGTTCTTCTTCACTCTCATCGGCACTGCTTTCCAACTCTTTCACTTCTCCTTCTGTGCCGTCGCCCTCATCTTCGAGCTCGTGGCCTTTGGACGACCGTGGGGAGGGGATTTCAAACACTGGCCAGCCAATGTCTGATAAATTCTTGATGCCCAAAACAGTGCCCATAATCCTTAATTTCTGATTTAAGTCCTTTGTGATGTTTAACCACAAACAGAGTGCCTGCACCCTGTCCTGGAAGTCTTTTGCAGCGTATTTTTCATAGTCCTTTTGAAGAGCCTGCAACGATGGATAAAGTGCCTCTATGTACTCCAGCAGCTCCATTATCCGTTTGACCTGCTCAAATGACACCCTCTGGCGCTGGAGATGCTCATGATACGTTGAGTAACCCACAACCTTTGTCCCATGAGGGGCTCTGCACTGCCCTTCTACCAGAGTACCATTAAAACTAGCTCCATTTCTAACAAAGGCAAAGCTCCCATAATTAACTTTGAAAGTAAGGATTTCATTGATAATATCTGGGATGGCTTGACGGGCTGTATATAAAAAGAGGTCCTGGTCGTTAATGGTCCTTCCTGCGTGCCAGGCTTGTAGCTCTAACCAGATCAGTTCATTAGATCGGTTAAACCAGAAAGCAGACGTATTTTCCTGTCCTCTTTGCTCCCTGTCCTTCTTCTTTGAGACTGAGGTAAGCTTGAGTAGAAGTCGTAGGGTTTCAAAAAATTTTAAGCGATCTGCTGGACAGTCAGTCCTAGAAGTCTGGCGTGCAGTTCTGGCTATCGGCATGGGCACAGACACCGGAAGCTTAGCATTGCTGCAGCCGAGACTGAGGTAAGGCTTATTGAGATCCACATCTGGAATTGATTTTTTGGGCAAAGACCCACCCACTGGGTCCAACATGAAGGAGCACTGCACGTTCTTCTTGTGATCCGGCTCCGTCGTTCTAAGAGCTGCTCGGACCTTCTTCTCCTGCTTATAGCTGTATTCTTCCACGTTCTCCACAGTTTTTCCAGTGTCTTTATGTGGAGGCTGGTTTGGTGCATTCATTTTTTCTATTAAAAAAATAAGCAGAACATTACGTTACTCTAAAATATAAAGTTATTCTCAATATTTCAATGACTGATATTCACATGTACTTATATTTTCAGACTGTTATTGAAGAAAATAATCATACCATATGCTGAAAATTAAGAGAATACACACACACAAAAAACATTTCTCTCTCAATCTTTAAAAAGGTTTTACCCATTTTCCCTGTTACATAAGACTTGCTGTGTATTCTCTAATAGTCTCCATTACTAACCTAAAACCATCTGCTTACCTCTCTACTACAAAGTGCGGTCACCAGCTGGTCAAATCTTCACAAGTCATCACCTTAAACTTAAGAAGGGAGAAACAGTATGGCAGATAAGACAGAAACCTGATTTAGAGAACACGTCCAATTCCTGCCTTGGCCATGAACTGAAGTAGCAAGTTAGAGCAAATCAGTTAAGTTTTCTGGGTTACTTTTCTCATTCGTAAAATCCAGTAGATTGAGGAAAGACCACTTAGGGCACCTTAAGATCATCCTCATAAAACACTGAAAGACACATAAGCAAAAATGTGTACCTTAATTTATTCTATTCCTTGATTTCTTTTTTGCCACAAACAGGTGAACAATAACATTTTAAATTTAACATTAAGAAAACTGAAGACATATAGCCTAATTTAGTATAATTTGCCTAGTTTATTAATGCTGGCACATAAAGTCATTCAAAATTAACGCAAAGGAAGTAAACATCACACTTTCCCTTCACGTAACTGTACAAGGTTCTATTAACTTAAGTCCCAAGCTTTGAGATGAACACACATCTTCCTTCCTGTCTGGCATTTCTGACACTAGGAACCCCCCTACCTCACTGAAACCCCTTCAGTCTCTTGCTCTCCACACGCAGCGCTCTCAGGGTTCTCTTCTACCTTCCGAGTCCCTCCTCTTCAAATTCTCTCCTGGGAACTTGGCTCTCACTCCATTAAAAAGCCAATGCTTCTCAAAGCCCTTGTCTTAGGTCTCTTCCGTCTCACCTTCCCTCTCCCTGCGAGACCTCCTTCACAACCACGCCACACGCCGGGGATGCCCAAGCCTACAGCCCTGTCCCCGTGTCCCCTCTACACTCAAGGCGCGCTGTCTCACTGAACCTAGGACACACATTTTGTATTTTAACTTCTCTGAAATTAGAATATGTTTTATAATTATGGTGATACAAACAACTTTTAGGAATATATTCACTAATAATATATTTCATTTACATTTTCCTTTATATATATGCACAATAGTAATAAATGGTTTTTAAAAATCTATTCTCTAAATATCAAGAAGTATAAGAGTTCTTTAAATAAAAATTAAAAATTCTAAGTATAAGAACACACTGTGTCATCAATTGTAAGCATTTTTTTCTTAGTATATAATATTACAGTATGCCTTTAGATTTGATGAAATAGAGTATATTTATGTGGTTACAGACTAACATACCCAAAATCAATTCACCAAAGAAAATTTGTTTAAAACCAATGTATTTCCAAATCAATTGAAATTAAATTAGTTTTAAAATAAGGATTTTAAAACAAGTATTTCCAAGAGCACTTCCAACCTGATTTACATTATATTCAATTTCTTTTATGATCCATCAAAAAGGATTTTACTGTCTGTAAGGATTTGTGTTATATTTTAATATAAAACTATTACTACTATGATCTTTTAAATTAGCAGTACTTATTAAACAATAGAACTTTTATCTGTAGTTTTAATCTACTTTACTTCTAAATGTCTTAAAACGTTTCATACAGTCCATTCAAGAAATTTCTCCACTCAGAATGGCTATCATCAGAAACAAGACAAATAACAAGTGTTGGCAAGGAGGTGGAGAAAAAGGAATCCTCCCGCATACACTGCTGGTGGGAATGTAAACTGGTACAGCCACTATAGAAGGTTTCTCCAAAAGCTAAAAATAGAACTACCATTTGACCCAATAATTCCACTCCTAGATATACATACCCCCAAAAAAACCCAAAACACTAATTCAAAATGATACATGCACCCCAATAGTCACAGCAGTATTATTTACAATTGCCGAGATACAGAATCAATCTCACTGTCCATCAACAGATAAATGGATAAAGAAGATGTAGAGAGCATGTGTGTGTGTATACATACATATCAATACATACAATGGAATACTACTCAGCCATTAAAAAAATGAAATTTCACCATTTGCAGTAACATGGATAGAGCCGGAGGGTATTATGCTAAGTGAAATAAGTCAGACAGAGAAAGACAAATACTGTGTGATATCACTTACATGTGGAATCTAAAAAATACAACAAACTAGTGAATATAACAAAAAAGAAGCAGACTCACAGATATAGAGAACTAATGGTTACCAGTGGGGAGAAGGAAGCAGGGAGGGACAAGATAGGGTTAGGGGATGAGATACAAATTACTAGGTATAAAATAAATAAGCTACAGCAATATACTATACAACACAGGAAATATAGCCAATATTTTACAATAACTATAAATGAAATGTAACCTTTAAAAATTGTGAATCACTATGTCATACATCTGAAACTTAAATAATATTGTACATAAATTATACCTCAATAAAAATTTTTAATTTTTTAAAAAGTCAAATTTTTTAAAAAGAAATTTCTTCACAGTTTTATTGTTTCTAGCTACAAATACTTATCAATCCTCATTTATAAAAAATGTGTCCAGGCCAGCCCTTTGCCTCCTCTTTGCTGTTTTGTTTAACTGTGTTCTTTACACTTTTGTTAATATAGCACATATACATCACTCATTTCTACTTAGTAAAGCAATGGTTATTTGAAAGCAAAGCTAACAAGTACTTCCAAATTTAACTCCATTATATTTTATGTTTCAAGATATCAAATCATACTATACTTTCTTACTATGAAACGTAAAATGATATATACATGGTACCAGGGAGTAAGACTGGAGATAAAGATCATGAGTTTGTTTCGTAATATATTGAATTGGAGGTGCCTATGGGACATTCATGTAGAGATGTCTGTGGGTAACTAATATATGAGTCTTGAGCTCAGAAGAGAAATCCAGAGATATCAATTTGGAAATTATCAGTATATACAGATGTTGTTTAATACCAGGAGCGTACACAAGAATATCCAAGAAAAGTGTGCAGAGGAGAGGCAATGCAGGCCCAGGAAAGAATGCTATATTAACTAGTACGTGCATCCACATGGTTCTGAGTCAGAGAAATCAAAAACTTACGTAACAAAAAAAGATTTTGTTAGCTTAGGGTTTAGGATTCTAAGAAGACTTCACAAAACGAATGTAGGGTAGCATTAGTGACCAAGGCCAAAGAACGTCTGCCTATAATTTATAACTTAAAAGTAAGTGAACAGTGAAAAAGTATTACTTTCCTTATATAAATTATAAATGTTCTTCTAACCCATGATTGAAAGGTCCTAAGGGAAACAAAGGGAGAACTCAGAGTAGCTGGGATGTCGTGAACAACACAGAAGACTGAGCTATGAACTTTAAGCCCAAATCTATGCTAAATTTACCACACAGCTAATAGTCAAAGCATGAAAATATCAAGAGATGAAGCTTCTGAGCCTTGATCTTTATTCCAACAATTAAAAGGACTTAAGGGGGGAAATGCCACAATCCCATTTTTCTGTATAAACAGAATCAAATTTTTGCAAGCTTAGAAACCTAATTTTTGTAGATTATACACAAATATTGTGAAGCCTATCTTACAGCACAAAAAATGGTATATTACACAATTTTTTGAAATTCTGTATTCAGAATTTTGGTTCAGTCTTTGGACCTACAATGTGTATAAATGAAAGCAAATGGGGAAGGAGGAAGATGGGACAAAGAAGCTATATTTTTTTTTTCCAAAACAAAAAACCAAGTTGGTTTTTTAAAAAAAAACACACAAATGGAAATAGGTACATCATTAAAATGACACAATTTAAATTTAAAATAGACTTAAGCCCCAGTCTAGCTACTGTGCAAAAAGAAAATACCAATCTTTGTTTGTTTAGTTTTCTGTTAATACTAAATCCCTCTGCAATGAACAGAAAGTCAAATACAGAGTTTCTGTAAAGGAGAATGGATCAAAAGCATATAGAATGTTTTATACAAGTTCTAATTACAGTACTACAAACCTAGTTCATAATGACTTAAGACTAATGAACATCTGAGCTCCCAAGTGGCTATAAATTAAGTGGTACAACTTTGTAGTACTGTTAAAACAAACCTTCCAAGAAGTTACTGTTTCCTTTGGCCAATCACCAATAACTCCTGCCAAACCAGAGAAACATGAAAGGAAAAGAACAAAAAAAATGTATAATGAAACTGAACGAACGCAAACAAATGACAAGCAACACGGTTCACTTGTTTAAACAGATGTAAGACAGTCAACTGAATTCCCCACAATTCACACCTAGAAACAGCTCTTTAGAATATGTATGAAATGTACTTTTTATCAAGTCTTCGCAATTCTTACATGCTTCCATACATGTATGTCAAATTCAAAACACGGGCCCTCCTCGACCTCTCCAATCAGAAAGCAGAAACAGGTATCTGCGCTTTGCTTTAAATGTGAGATGGTCTTTAGAGCAGTGATGTGCCAGGCTATCAATGTCAACAATCTGAAGGGACTTGGAGATCTTGTAATCCAAGGTTCTCAAACTTTAGTAAACACTGAGAATCACTCAGATTCTTGCTACAATGCAGATTCCTGGGCCCACTCCCAGTGTCTCGGATTCACCTTGGCTGGAATGACGCCACGTGTGGGAAAGCACCGCGCTGTTCAAACACCGCTTCACCCGTTTATGAGGTGGGGGCTTACAGAGACTGCCACCGTCTTCACAACGACCCTGTGGTGGAGATTCCCGCAGAACACGGACGGCCAGACAGATGAGACATGTCGGGACAGGGACCCCAACCCACGTCTGGGCCATCAGCCACCTCTACGCCTGTCAAGCTGCTCACAGGGCGGGGCTGTCTGACTAAGGAAAGGTTAAGATGCTGAGTGCCATAAAAGACAGATTACAGTGGGCTAACTGATACGTAGAAGCTTTAAATAAGACCAGGTACTTGACTGAATGCCTTGAGGAATGCATTCATCTTAAATAAGGGTAGCAAGGAAGGCAAGAGACTATTTTAAGCCATAGAATAAACATACAAAAAGACACAAAAGCAGAAAGGAGGAGAGCCCGGCTGGAATAGTGGGTCTACATGTCGATGGGTAGACTGGAAATATAAATTAGAGCCTTGAAAGTCAGGCTGAGTTTGGATTAAAGAGCCGAAATATAGATTTAAGTCCACTCTAGGTCACAAAGAACATTTCTCTTACTATACAGATTGAATCTGATTTATAACCATTTTACCAGATCAATTTTATGGCAGTATTATATTTAAAAAAAAATAAAACTTGCTAATCTCACTATGTTAGCAAAAAATCACACCCATTTACATACACACACACACCTTGAGATATCTGCTAATGATAGGGAGATGAAGGTGTGTACATGTATATGCATACGTGCGTGTATACGCATACATGTATATGCCAGATTACAGATTACTATCTCTGTAATCTGGCTCTTACAGTACTACATTACTCCTGCAAAATGGGGCTGATAATGATTACGAGGCAGATTCACCCTGAAAAGGGCTTTGGCCTGGGTGTCTTCATTCTTATTTAACCTACTTAACACTATGAGATGAACTGGATTTACTTCCTTCTGCTAATTAAAAAGAACAAAAATTTAAGGATGAGATAGTTTGTCTCTTCTTAAACAAGCCTTAAGGAGAAACAGCTACACATGGGTAGCTAGCTACACATTATGGTCCAAAATTTATCAAAATCTTAATTGCTGTAGTTTGGTAGTTATTTACCATTATCCAAAAAATATGATCTGAAGTAATACCACAGTTAAATTCTGTTACTCATCAAAGTATGAAATCAAGCCTAGTCAGTGAGTTAATTCAAGAGCTGAACGGGTAGGTTACATCTGTCAGGATGTCACATAGCTGGTATTTTTCAGGTAATAAAGAGCTAACCATCTTTACCTAGATATCCTAACACTGTAATACATTTAATATTTAGCACAGCTTCTAAAAGCAGAAGTTAATATTTTGAAAACAAAAATATCTTTAACATTCCCAGGGAAACAAAATCAGGAAAATGCAAAAGTCAAATAAAATAATTTTAAACACATCTGAAGTCCATCAGTACAAAGAAATAAAACATCGTGGGCAGTGGTGACCCCACCTTTGTCCCGCATCCCTAGGCCCCCTCCTCAGGCCTCCTCTACCTCAGACAACCACTACGATACATATTGTTTTGAACTTCCCCGTCTGTGGTTACCCACTTGCACATTATGAAAGGAAATCACGATGAGTGACATGAGTCTTTCTGCAGAACTTCTCGTGTTTATTTGCAGGAACTTCTCTACAGTCTACTCCCAAAAGTGCGTTTGCTTGGGTCAAGGATATAACCAACCTCAGTCTGACTGTATCAACAAATTACTTCCACACAGGGATTGAGACAATTTACACTCACACCAGCCTTGTAAGAAAGCTGCCATCTCCTCCTATCTTTGCTAGTATTGGATAACGCTCATCAGGGTGTAGTAAGTATTAGAAAGAAAACCACAGGCCCCAAATGGTGTCAGCTGCATGCTAAAAGCCCACGACGGCAAACCTATATTGTATACGTTACTTCACTGCAGTTCCAACCTCTCCCAGAAATGTAGTTTTAATTGAACAGTCTAGAATTTTCTGGTCAATACCAACAAAGTAACCCATCAAGTAGGCCCTCTACGATCCCCCAGAGGAAGAGGTAATCTGCATGATAAAACCCGTCATCCCTCCCCAACCCCATAAAAAAAGATGTCTAGTCAAAGAACATATGTGTATGTATAACTGATTGGGTTGTAAAGGAGAAACTGACACACTATTGTAAAACAGTTATACTCCAATAAAGATGTTAAAAAAAAATAATAATCCTTTCTTTTTTTTTTTGCTAATATCTCCCTTACTCCACCCTTTTTCCTATAAAATCCCTTCCATTTTTGCACAACCACTCAGAGCACGCTTCTAGTTGCTAGATGTAATGCTGCCTGATTCATGAATAAAGCCAATCAAATCTTCAAATTTACTTGGCTGAATTTTGCTTTTTAACATAAGAAATATATTTGGGTTTTGTCCAGGTTCCTGACACAGAGCTCCTAAAACGCTTGGAATTTTCTGATAGAAGTGTCTTTTTTATTCATAAGGAGCCCCTATCAATCACACCTCAATTTACACTAGTAAGGCAACTTAAGTGATTAACATAAGTAAAGTGTGTTCCTGAGTTCTGTGAGCAGTTCTCTCTTGGGAACCCTGAATTTATTACCAGTTGGTCAGAAGGTTGCCTGGTACTAAATTTCCAATTATAAAAAATAAGCCGATAACAACAGTAGTTGGTTATTTTGAGCCTAGGATAATAAGAATATTTAAAGACTCATATCCATATAATAGCTCATGACAATGGCTACCATCACTAAAGACAACAGAACCGTGAGCACAATAAAATGGATGCTTTCATGACACTAAGCTCTGGGGTGGTTGTCGCACAGCAACAGGGAAGCAGAAACACGAAAATATTATTGGTGATGTTAATTAAAAAGATGAGTTCAACTTTCACTGCAGTTCTACAGCGAATCGTGATTCAGGCAGCCTTTGCTCGTTGCAGAGAGAAAGAAAGAATGCGTCAGTTCATATTTCCTTGGAAAGCTTTTAAAATAAATCTGGCCAATCTAATTAATTTTAAAAATCTCTTGAAAATACTGAGAGACCAATACACTATTATGACTGACAAATGAGTTTGAAATATCGGTCTCCCTGACTCAGCCTTCAGGTCACAGCACAAATGTCACTTGTTCCAGAAGTCTTCGCAAGCCCGGGTCTGCTCGATCCCCTCCTGTGGGCACCCACAGAAGCCGCCCCTCTCTCCCCTCCGCCCCAGCTCTACCACACAAGATGGGACTGCCTGCCCATCTCTGTGATTCCTACTGGAGATGAGCAAGCGCTTACCGAGCGTCTAACGCAACACCCGCCTATGGAGTCACTGAAGTTCCGAGTCAATGGAAAGAATGAAGGAGAAATAAGGGAGGAATGGAAGGGAGGAAGGAAAAGGGGGATGCGAAGAGGAGGTAGAAGCGAGGAAAGAGAGGTAAAGGCAAAAAGAAAGGGAGGGAGGTGAGGAAAGAAAGACCCAGAGAAAAAGTAACTATGATGGCAACATATAGAGTGAGAAGAAGAAAGGGGCTAGAAAAGAGCTACAAGAAAGGGATAAGCCAGACAGGACCGACCCAGGCTGCACTCCCAACCCCATACCTTGGTAACTAGGGGACTCAAGACTCAGTGTCCTGAAAGTAGGGGCACCAATTAATAAGGGTACAATCAATGATGTAATTATTTAATTCTACTTTGAAATGTAAGGCAAGTAGTGAGAAAGAAACCTTTAGCTCACAATAATCATGACGACAGCTAGGGGTTACTGAACATAAGACCCTCCCAACCCCGTAAGGCAGAGTACCTCACAGGTGAAGGCAATGAGACACGGAGGTGGCACATACAGGAGGTGGCAGAGCCAGGATCGGAATCCAGGCAACCTGGCGGCCAAGGCTGGGCTCCGGTCCACCGTGCCCGGCCGCTGCAGCCAGCAGGTTCTCAAGCGCTCGCTGTTTGTTCCACCGGCTCAACACAAACACGCCGTCACCAAAGCAGTAACATGGCCCACCTGCCCAGCACGGTTGCTCCGTTTCCGTCTTTTTTTCCGTGGTTCTTGCTTTTGTCAAGAATGTAGACAAAAAACAGTTCACCAGGCAGCAAACATACTGCTTTCTAGTATATGCAGGGCTGGGACAGTTAAAAGTACACGCCCTAGAAACTCTCTGTGTCACGTCCTCAACCATAAATTGAATAATTAATATATAGAACCTCCATCTCATTGGGTTATTACAATATTTAAAAGATAACTCTTGGGCTTCCCTGGTGGCACAGTGGTTGAGAGTCCGCCTGCCGATGCAGGGGACGCGGGTTCGTGCCCCGGTCCGGGAGGATCCCACGTGCCGCGGAGCGGCTGGGCCCGTGAGCCGTGGCCGCTGAGCCTGCGCGTCCAGAGCCTGTGCTCCGCAACGGGAGAGGCCACAGCAGCGAGAGGCCCGTGTACCGCAAAAAAAAGAAAATAACTCTTCAGAGGGGCTAAGCGCAGTGCTTAGGTAAGCACTCAAGAACTGTGAGTGATAACCCGGCAAATGTTGCTACAAATGATTCGGCAGCCATTAAAATGAACAGCACAGGTAATTCTATGGCACAGAAAGTTCATGAATCATTAAATGAGAAAGGAAGCCAGCTATAAAATAGTAAATATAGTATGATATCATATCACAACACAAATATATGCAAGTAAAGAGACTACAAGGCAAAGATGGTAAAAGCTGTTATTTCTGCATATTGGGTTTATGGGTATTTTTCTTTCAGTATTTTCTAAACTCCCTATGACAAACATGTAATATTTTGCAATAAGAAAAAACATAAGTTATTAAGAACTTTGGTGCCCTAGGTCTGCTATTAGATAGCTACAAATCAAAAGGTTTATCAGCATTCTTTCTTCACCTGCAAAACGGCAGGAATTAACGTGGTCTCTGAGACCCCTTCCGTGTCTAAAATTCTGTAATGTTATGAAATAAACAACTGAAAGAAGTTGAGGAGGAAAAGAAACAACCTTCCCTCTTCCTTCTATCTCTGACACAGCCCAGAAGGACAGCAGAGCTCAACAAGTATCCAGTGATGGGTTTTCTGACTGATTACTAAAGACGTACGGTCATGTCGAGTACCGAATTCAGAGAAGCTTAACCCCTGCTGCTTGTGCTGGGAAAAAAGTCCAAACTGAGGACCAGGAGAACTAGTTCTAAAATTAGTCCTGGGAGTTCCCCGGTGGTCCAGTGGTTAGGACTCTGTGTCCTCACTACCTAGGGCCCAGGTTCAATCCCTGGTCAGGGAACTAAGATCCCACAAGCTGTGTGGCGCGGCCAAAAAATAAAAATAGTACCTAAACTTAGTCCTGCCACTATCTCAAGCCTCTGGCCTTAAGAAGTTGCTTTAAAAGCCTTTCTCAATCTATAAAATGGGGGGACTGTGTTCTCAACTCCGGTTCTAAAACAGTATGAACAAGTGAAGACAAAGTAGATGTCCTATTGGCGTCACCGCATTTCACCACCACGAAGCAAATATGTATTAACTAATATTGGGTCAGTAGATGCTGCTTCAAAAGGAACTTCTGTAGGCATTTGAGAAATTTCTTTGAGAAAATGGAAAAGGATTGATTTTAAAGATTATATATTGCAATGGAAAGCTATTACTCTCCAAAGGGGGTAAATACAGACCATAGGTTAACATCCTACTACAAATATAGCTTTAAAAGAAAGTAAAAGAAAATCATCTTTCCTGTGGGAAAGAAAGACTATTACTCGGGAATTCCTCCTCGGATAAGACTTCACTCAAGCAAATAAGTACAATAAAGTCCATTTCTCTTATCCTTCTTCTTTCTTGAGGAAGGGCTACGACAGGGACACAGAATGAACTTGCCGACATTAACCGTGAGAGATCAACGTGTGGAAGCAATGTGTGGGAAAGGGAAAGAGAGGAAGAAAATGAGTTAAAGAGAGGGAGAAATGGAAATGAGCCTCTTTTCAGTAGGGAGAACATGTGATAAGGGGAAATTTCTCAGAGGAGATAGAGAATGATATCCCTATCTCACACAGTAATAGGTAGATGAATTCTAGGAAACTATGAGATCAGTTTTAGGACAAGTGGTTTGCTGAAATTAACAGAGAAATTCTAAAACCGTAAGGCTTCAGTGACCTGAGGTTCCGTGCCAGAAAGCAGGTACAAGGCAGCAGGTCAGCCTGATTCAATTCCTCTGCCTCAGAAGAGAACAGCTGTGACGTGCTCAGAGGAAGGAAGAAATGAAAACAGAGAACGGTCTCAGGAGCAGGAACAGTTTCTAGAAGCAGAACACTCTCTGGGCTTTGGGATTCCAAGCAGAAAGAAAAGTAAAACACAGGTCCTGTGCGTGATTATGAGGTGGGATTCCACCCAGGCCCTGCGCTTAGTGGGGACGAGGGTCCTGCACATGAGGGCAGCATCACGGTCACGGGCGGAGCGCGGGTCTCAGGCCGCCTAGGGAATCCTGGGGAAGAAGGCCTGGCCCTACCTCTCCCAGACCGCCCAATACATCCTGTCAGGAAGACAGAATCTAGGAGTTTCAGCCTAAGAGATTCAAAGAATAAAAGAAGGCCATCTATCCCGCAGAGGTCCAGCGGCCACCCCGGACAGGCACGCTGATTCGGCCATGTCTGTCCTCTTCCACATCCTAGAAGGAATGCAAATGCCTCACACACTGACTTTAACAATTACTCAGGGCAAAGCTTTCTATCTCTGGAGAATTATTTTCTCTTTTATTAACAATATTGCTCATGGTGATAACTTTAAGGCAGCATAAAACCAAATTTAAAATAAGAGGAATAACTAACATTATTGTAGAAAAAGCATCTATCAATAAATAGACAGGTTACGTAAAGATTACACACCAACCATGCCACGCCCTCTCAAATGTATCTTTTTAAGTACAAGACTTACCTCTCAAATTGGCTCGACTGGTGGGCCTCCCTACATTATTCCTCCGGTGTGTGGCTGACAGGTGCTTCATCTGCCGAGGTGTGCTGGGCGGAGAGGTACCATACAGGTTCTCTGTATTTGTTTCATCTGAAAAGTCCTCAGGATCAGACTCAGAATTCTTACAAGCTGACTCTCCCAATGTGTACTCTTGTCTATGGCGGACAACAAGCAGAGAAAATATTCAGTAATGTATGAAGGGAATTCAAATTTCAATTACTTAAAATTTCTTTTAAAAACTCTCCATCACACGTTTCTGTGGATATGTCTCTTCCTCAGCCTTGTACTCCTTCTCCTCTATCTGTACTTGTAGAAACTCACGAAGAGAACATAACGACCGTGTTCCTGCTCTCACCACGAATAAAGAGAACTGATGTGCCCTTTCTGTTGTTCAGAGAATTCTTTCTAACATAAATGAAGTTTAAAACCAAAAACTTAAGGATCAGGGAAAAAAGAGCAAAGGACTAGAAGATACAAGTCAACAGAACTAAGCATCACTTACATGATAGTTGGTGACAAGCTTAAGTGCTGAGTGGGCAACTCTTGCCCTGACTTCAGAGTCCCGCTGCTTTCGCCGTGTGAAGCACACAAAACATAAAGCGTGACCTGAGCAGCAAAGCAGAGAGCAGTGATGGCATGTGGTAGGTCAGGGTTTCTGTGTTCTCTGATAAACACTACAGCGCAGCACTCAGGTTAGGGAAGCTGAAAACTTCCCTAATATGGGAAAGGAAATAGTCAATCAAGTCCAGGAAGCACAGAGAGTCCCATACAGGATAAATCCAAGGAGAAGCACGCCAAGACACATATTAATCAAACTACCAAAAATCAAATTCAAAGAAAAAACGTTAAAAGCAGCAAGGGAAAAGTAACAAATAACATGCAAGGGAATCCCCATAAGGTTAACAGCTGATCTTTCAGCAAAAACTCTGCAAGCCAGAAGCGAGTGGCAGGACATATTTAAAGTGACAAAAGGGAAAAACCTACAACCAAGATTACCCCACCCAGCAAGAATCTCATTAAGATTCAATGGAGAAATTAAAACATTTACAGACAAGCAAAAGCGAAGAGAATTCAGCACCACCAAACCAGCTTTACAACAAATGCTAAGGGAACTTCTCTAGGCAGGAAACACAAAGGAAGGAAAAGACATACAATAACAAACACAAAACAATTAAGAAAGTGGTAATGGGAACATACATACTGATAACTACCTTAAATGTAAATAGATTAAATGCTCCAACCTAAAGACATAGACTGGCTAAATGGATACAAAAACAAGACCCATATATATGCTGTCTACAAGAGACCCACTTCAGACCTAGGGACACATATAGACAGAAAGTGAGGGGATGGAAAAAGATATTCCATGCAAATGGAAATCAAAAGAAAGCTAGAGTAGCAATTCTCATATCAGACAAAATACACTTTAAAATAAAGACTGTTACAAGAGACAAAGAAGGACGCTACATAATGATCAATCCAAGAAGAAGATATAACAATTGTAAATATTTATGCACCCAACATAGGAGCACCTCAATACACAGGGCAAATGCTAACAGCCATTAAAGGGGAAATCGACACAATCATAGCAAGGGACTTTAACACCCCACTTTCACCAATGGACAGATCATCCAAAATGAAAATAAATATGGAAACACAGGCTTTAAATGATACATTAAACAAGATGGACTTAACTGATATTTATAGGACTTTCCACCCAAAAACAACAGAATATACTTTCTTCTCAAGTGCTCATGGAAGATTCTCCAGGACAGATCATATCTTGGGTCACAAATCAAGCTTTGGTAAATTTAAGAAAACTGAAATCGTATCAGGTATCTTTTTGGACCACAACACTATGAGACTAGATATCAATTATAGGAAAAAAATCTGTAAAAAATACAAACACATGGAGGCTAAACAATACACTACTAAATAACCAAGAGGTCACTGAAGAAATCAAAGAGGAAATGAAAAAATACCTAGAAAGAAATGACAATGAAAACACAATGACCCAAAACCTATGGGATGCAGCAAAAGCAGTTCTAAGGGGGAAGTTCACAGCAATACAATCCTACCTCAAGAAACAGGAAACATCTCAAATAAACAACCTAACCTTACACCTAAAGCAATTAGAGAAAGAAGAACAAAAAACCCCCAAAGTCAGCAGAAGGAAAGAAATCATAAAGATCAGATCAGAAATAAATGAAAAAGAAATGAAGGAAACAATAGCAAACATCAATAAAACTAAAAGCTGGTTCTTTGAGAAGATAAACAAAATTGATAAACCTTTAGCCAGGGCTTCCCTGGTGGCGCAGTGGTTGAGAATCCGCCTGCCGATGCAGGGGACACGGGTTCGTGCCCTGGTCCGGGAAGATCCCACATGCCACGGAGCGGCTGGGCCTGTGAGCCATGGCCACTGAGCCTGCGCGTCCGGAGCCTGCGCTCCGCAACGGGAGAGGCCACAACAGTGAGAGGCCCGCGTACAGAAAAAAAAAAAAAAAAAACCTTTAGCCAGACTCATCAAGAGGGAGAAGACTCAAATCAATAGCATTAGAAATGAAAAAGGAGAAGTAACAACGGACACTGAAGAAATACAAACGCTCATGAGAGATCACTACAAGCAGCTATATACCAATAAAATGGACAACCTGGAAGAAATGGACAAATTCTTAGAAAAACACAACCTTCCAAGACTGAACCGGGAAGAAATAGAAACTATAAACAGACCTATCACAAGCAATGAAACTGAAACTCTGATTAAAAATCTTCCGACAAACAAAAGCCCAGGACCAGAGGGCTTCACAGGTGAATTCTATCAAACATTTAAAGAAGAGCTAACACCCATCCTCTCAAACTCTTCCAAAATATAGCAGAGGGAGGAACACTCCCAAACTCATTCTAGGAGGCCACCATCACCCTGATACCGAAACCAGACAAAGATGTCACAAGAAAAGAAAACTACAGGCCAATATCACTGACGAACATAGATGCAAAAATCCTCAACAAAACACTAGCAAACAGAATCCAACAGCACATTAAAAGGATCATACACCATGATCAAGTAGGGTTTATCCCAGGAATGCAAGAATTCTTCAATATACAAAAATAAATCAATGTGATAAACCATATTAACAAACTGAAGAATAAAAACCATATGATCAACTCAACAGATACAGAAAAAGCTTTTAACAAAATTCAACACCCATTTATGATTAAAAACCCTCCAGAAAGTAGGCATAGAGGGAACTTACCTCAACATAATAAAGGTCATATATGACAAACCCACAGCCAACATCATTCTCAATGGTGAAAAACTGAAACCATTTCCACTAACATCAGGAAAAAGACAAGGTTGCCCGCTCTCACCACTATTATACAACATAGTTTTGGAAGTTTTAGCCACAGCAATCAGAGAAGAAAAAGAAATAAAAGGAATCCTCGGAAAGGAAGAAGTAAAACTGTCACTGTTTGCAGATGACATGATACTATAGCTAGAGAATCCTAAAGAGGCTACCAGAAAACTACTAGAGCTAATCAATGAATTTGGTAAAGTAGCAGGATACAAAATTAAGGCACAGAAATCTCTTGCATTCCTATACACTAATGATGAAAAATCTGAAAGAGAAATTAAGAAAACACTCCCATTTACCATTGCAACAAAAAGAATAAAATACCTAGGAATACACCTACCTACGCAGACAAAAGACCTGTATGCAGAAAACTAAAAGACACTGATGAAAGAAATTAAAGATGATACAAACAGATGGAGAGATACACCATGTTCTTGGATTGGAAGAATCAACATCGTGAAAATGACTGCACTACCCAAAGCAATCTACAGGTTCAATGCAATCACTATCAAACTACCAATGGCATTTTTCACAAAACTAGAACAAAAAATTTCACTATTTGTATGGAAACACAAAAGACCCCGAATAGCCAAAGCAATGTGGAGAAAGAAAAATGGAGCTGGAGGAATCAGGCTCCCTGACTACAGACTACACTCCAAAGCTACAGTAATCAAGACAGTATGGTACTGGCACAAAAACAGAAATACAGATCAATGGAACAGCATAGAAAGCCCAGAGGTAAACCCACACACATATGGTCACCTTATCTTTGACAAAAGGCAGCAAGAATATACAATGGAGAAAAGACAGCCTCTTCAATAAGTGATGCTGGGAAAACGAGACAGCTACATGTAAAAGAATGAAATTAGAACGCTCCTTAACACCACACACAAAAATAAACTCAAAATGGGTTAAAGACCGAAATGTAAGGCCAGACACTATAAAACTCTTAGAGCAAAACATAGGAAGGACACTCCATGACATAAATCACAGCAATATCCTTTTTGACTCACCTCCTAGAGAAATGGAAATAAAAACAAAAATAAAGAAATGGGACCAAATGAAACTTAAAAGCTTTTGCACAGCAAAGGAAACCATAAACAAGACAAAACGACAACCCTCAGAATGGGAGAAAATATTTGCAAACAAAGCAACGGACAAAGGATTAATCTCCAAAATATATAAGCAGCTCATGCAGCTCAATATCAAAAAACCAAACAACCCAATCCAAAAATGGGTGGAAGACCTAAATAGACATTTCTCCAAAGAAGATATACAGATTGCCAACAAACACATGAAAGGATACTTAATATCACTAATCAGGAGAGAAATGTAAATCAAAACTACAATGAGGTATCACCTCACACTGGTCAGAATGGCCATCACCAAAAAATCTACAAACAATAAATGCTGGAGAGGTTGTAGAGAAAAGGGAACCCCCTTGCACTGTTGGTGGAAATGTAAATTGATACACCCACTGTGGAGAACAGTATGGAGGTTCCTTAAAAAACTAAAAATAGACCTACCATACGACCCAGCAATCCCACTACTGGGCATATACCCTGAGAAAACCATAATTCAAAAAGAGTCACGTACCACAATGTTCACTGAAGCTCTATTTACAACAGCCAGGCCATGGAAGCAACCTAAGTGTCCATCGACAGATGAATGGATAAAGAAGATGTGGCACATATATACAATGGAATATTACTCAGCCATAAAAAGAAACAAAATTGAGTTATCTGTAGTGAGGTGGATGGACCTAGAGACTGTCATACAGAGTGAAGTAAGTCAGAAAGAGAAAAACAAATACCATATGCTAGCACATATATATGGAATCTAAAAAAAAAAGAGAGAAAAAAAAAGATTCTGAAGAACCTAGGGGCAGGACAGGAATAAAGACTCAGACGTGGAGAATGGACTTGAGGACATGGGTGGGAGAAGGGTAAGTTGGGATGAAGTGAGAGAGTGGCATGGACACATATACACTACCAAATGTAAAATAGCTAGCTAGTGGGAAGTTTCTGCATAGCACAGGGAGATCAGCTCGGTGCTTAGTGACCACCTAGAGGGGTGGGATAGGGAGGGTGGGAGGGAGACGCGAGAGGGAGGGGATATGGGGATATATGTATACATATAGCTGATTCACTTTGTTATACGGCAGAAACTAACACAACACTGTAAAGCAAATGTACTCCAATAAAGTTGTTTAAAAAAAAAAAAAAGCAGCCTGAGAAAAACAACTTGGTTTGGAAGCTTTAGCTAAGAAACAATACATAATGGGGGGGAGGGGTAGGAAGAGAAATCAAGCTAAAGTTTATTCCTTTTTTTCCTTTTAAAAAAAACATTTAGACACAAAATCTAGGAAAATAAATACTAGTGGTAAGCTCAAGAGAACTTGCATCATTTCAATTAACTAACCAAAAGCATCCAAAACCTCATTCTGTATCAGCTCATGTGAGATGAGCTAATGTGGTCAGTTGACTGGTTCAGAATGTTCCCATGGATACCAATTATTTTGGATGGGGAAAGTAGTACAAGGTCTACATCAGCTGCCCTGAAACATTTTTCTTACTTGTGTTTGAAAACATACAAATGTGAAATGTCTTTCTGGTACTAAACTTCTGACAGTCACAGAAAACAATGTTGCATTCTTTTAACATAAAACTTTGCTCAAGTACCCTTCACTTGACATAGAATCCGGTCTAAGAAAAAGTATGTCTTAAACTCAACCCAAGGGGGTTTAGTGTAGTTTTTAAATGAAACATGTGAAAGACAAAAATTCAAATAACTTGGGGTTAAATAGTTCTGCTCTGACATAGTAGGTAAAACCACATGGTGCCTGAAATAGCTCATCTATAAAATGATGAAGTTGGTTTAGATGAGCTTGAGAACATCGGTGGTTTTGCAAAAGCCCTAAAAACCAAACAAACAAAATATTTCATTAAAAGTTCTTTAGCAAAGTCCTTAAACATAAAATATTTTATTCCATATGAGTACAGTTCTCACCTGTGTGAGGTTGTCTCCTCCACCCCCACTTCCCCATTAACCTATTCTCTATTAAGTAATAATTAAAGGGAGGTTTTTGCTACTGTGGGAAAGGGAGGAGGGGTAGGCAGAGGGGTTGGATTTTCTAAGTTTCTTTTTTAAAGAATTTATACACAACAGTTTGCTTGGCCTGCAATATAAATTAAAAGGAGCTAAGCTAAGTTTGAGGTGGCACACGGTTGGTGTGTACTGTAAGAGCCAATTAATACTTAGCTGATCTTTACTACCGGCCGGTAGTTGAACATTTATCAGCCTACCTCCAGGTAAGCTGTTATCAAATCTCAAGTTTATCCAACATTTACTACGTAACTGTTGCATTGATTCAGAGTGTAGGGTCTTTACAAACCTAGCACGTCTTCATTATTTTTCAGTATAGACACTCAAACTTTTTATTTTAACTAAAATTCTTTTTGTTCAACGAAAGTAGATATTTAAAAACAAGATTTTCTACGGAAATGAACAAGAAACTATCCCCCCAACTAGACCTGAAGCTCCATGAAGGCAGGGACCTCATCTGTCTTCTTTACCACTGTTTCTCCAGTGTCTAGAACAGTGCCTGGTGCAGATGACATGCCCAATAACTGTCTGCTGAATAAATGGATTTGTAAGGTTAACAATTTTATCTTTGATACTTCAGACATAATTATTATCTAAATTCTATTTTAATAAAATCACATTTAATAATTTGAAGAATGTGAATTTTTAACGGCTACAAGAATTAAAGATAGACTTCTGACAATAATGTTAAGTGATACTGTAACCCTAGGTGCTAACATGCCTATTTACTGACCAAAACAATAGCAATGGAGTATGGTATAAGGAATAATGGTTTTGGAATCAGAATACCACGGGCTGAAATCCCTTCGTTCCCACACTTAACAGTAAGAATACAAGTTTTAATCAAATTATTGTTTGCTTACAAACACTTTCACTTATTGAAATACATATTTAAAGTATTAAAAATGAAACATACAAATAAAAAATCTGAAACATCTGTGTTGGCTGTTACTTTGCTGGCCTCCCAGCATTCACATCCTTGTATAATCACCTCCTCTTGAAGGTGGGTTGGCCCTGTGACCTGCTTTAACCAATGCAATGTAGCAAAAGTGACTCTCGGTCAGTCCTGGGCCTAAGCCTTCAGAGGGCCGCATTTGTACTCCAGGGCATGGTGGCCACCGTGTAAGAAAGTCAACTACCCTGAGACGGCCATGGTCTTCAAAGCCTAACTAGCCAGGTGGAGAGGCTGCATGAAGGAGAAACCAGATAGGTCAAAGTCTTGCTAAGCTCCCATCCCAGCTGACAGCCAGTGCCAACTTGCTAGTGTGTGAGCGAGGCTATTTTGGACCTTCCAGCTGTCCCTGGGTCCAAGCCAACACCACGAAAAGCAGAAGAACCGCTCAATACCATAACAGATAATATAAATGGTTTTTACTTTAAGCCATTAAGCTTTGGTATGGTTTGTTAAATTACAATAGATAACTGACACACATACAAAACTTAAACATTTTATTTTTACTTTAAGCCCATGAATGGGTTTAACTCTGCCACGGCTTTGATGAGGCCACAGCCTGGTCTTTTGGTATGAGTCCCTGAGAAAAGTCACGAGTCAACTTTGTCACATATACCACAACCAAAGCCCTGCCTCTGCCATCCCCACCCTCGAGTTCTTCAAAATGGAACAAGAATTTAAAGATTTTCAGAGGGTGATTTTTCTGGATTACCTAAACTTCGACAGTTCTCTCCTATCCCTAATTTGATAGTAAGTTTCTTTTCACGACCTATCTTGAGACTTTCCAAAGCATTCCAAATTAGTTTATACAGAAACTACAATTCTCTTTTGCATTCACATCTCATATATTTGCATAATACTTTACTAAATTCTGCAATTACAATTAAAGCATACAATAGACCTAAAAAGATTTAGGAACAAACCAGGAGCTCTTGATAAGCATATAGTTCAATTGATGGGAACAGAAAATCACAGGCATTCTCGAGAGAGCCTATTAGTCATAAGCGTTCATGATGCTGTGAGAGTCAATGTCTTATAGAAGAAATGGATAGGGTTAGGTCTTGGAATGGGTTACAGATGAGTATATAAGGCCTGCCTGGCTTAGATCTTCTAGAAGTCTTTTATTTCACACAAAGATTTATATAAGGTATACTTCAGCAGTCCTGATGTAGGTCGAACAAAACAGAACACAAAGATAGAAAACATATATATATATACGAAGAAAAATTATCCCATATGGATAAACTTTACTCATCATTAGAAATAAAATTATAAGCTATTTAAAAAATATTTTCAGATGAAGGCTTTCAGAAAATAAAATCATAAAATCATATAAACAAATATTACAAAATGCTTTAAAGGCTTCATATTATTATTCTTCACTTCTGGTTAACCAGAAGATATCCAAAAAGAACTAGAACAAAAAAAAGAACAGCAAAGTTTTAGGAATTTAAAAACATATGAGTCATGTTATAGATAAAAGACAAAGGTGTTATTTCTATTATTTCTGCAATTTTACTGCCAACAGTTGAGTACTTAAAAACAAGGGGACAGGGGCTTCCCTGGTGGCGCAGTGGTTGAGAGTCCGCCTGCCGATGCAGGGGTCACGGGTTCGTGCCCTGGTCCGGGAAGATCCCACATGCCGCGGAGCAACTAAGCCCGTGAGCCATGGCCGCTGCGCCTGCGCGTCCGGAGCCTGTGCTCCGCAACGGGAGGGGCCACAGCAGTGAGAGGCCCGCATACCACAAAAAAAAAAAAAAAAAAAAAAAAAAAAAAACAAGGGGACAGGGCTTCCCTGGTGGCACAGTGGTTAAGAATCCACCTGCCAATGCAGGGGACAAGGGTTCGAGCCCTGGTCCGGGAAGATCCCACATGCGCGGAGCAACTAAGCTCGTGCGCCACAACTACTGAGCCTGCGCTCTAGAGCCCGCAAGCCACAACTACTGAGCCCGTGTGCCTAGAGCCCGTTCTCCTCAACAAGAGAAGCCACCACAATGAGAAGCCCACGTACCACAACGAAGAGTAGCCCCCGCTCGCCGCAACTAGAGGAAGCGCGCGCGAAGCAACAAAGACCCAACACAGCCAAAACTTAAAAAAATAAATAAAAAATAAATAAAAAATAAAAAAAAACAAGAGGACAAAGAAAATGACATTTTCAAGTGTGCTTTCTTATTTTTGCCAGTTCTAATGCCTCCAAAAAATGTGAGTGTATCTATTGATATATCTTTATCCAAAGCTTTGCAAATCAATACTAGATTGCATGCATACAGATTAGCAAGGAGACAATCAAAAGGGAATAAAAACTCTTCTTAGGTGTACTGGTTGTACAGGGGTGGATGCAGGGAGCACTTCTTTCAATACAGGAAGTGAAAATAAGCACCACTTCAGTCTCCCTGTGGATGCAATTTACAATGAAATGCCAACGAAAAAAAACATTTAAAGAAAAGCAGCATAAAATGATGATTCATTCTAAGGTTTTTTTAGGCTTAAGTAAAGAGAACTCTGGGACTAAGGCAGGGACATCTGAAAGGTGAAAACCTGCATCCAAGCTGGGAGGAAAAACAAAGAGGCTCATCCCTATGCCAAGTGCACCCAAAACACTTAAGAGTTTAAAGAGACACAAGATGAATGTTTAAAACTTTAAAGATACCAAAAAAGAATTATGATCTCCCTCTACTTTCTTTCTTACAAGTGAGAACATTTTAAAAATCCCCTTACTCTAATTTGAATTTATATCTGGAAAAAGTATTTTATGTCATTACTTCCCATGTAATTCTCAGAAATCAAGTAACTGAAGAGCCACTTTCTGTAGGAAACAGATGAATTGTCTGCATCACCTTATCTTTTTTCTAATTTAAATTTTTAAAAGTTACTATAAATATGCTCTATGACACACATATACTTTCAAAAGATGAACTCCCAACTGTTGAGGGTATAAATCGAGGAAAACATACAAGCATATGAGATACTCTCCCAGGGTTTTCAGTGAAGAAAAGTGGAAAGAAAAGTGGGAAAAGCAATGAGGACAATTTGGACATTAAATCTCTCACCTCTGCTTTGACACTAGCACAGAAAGAGCTCATTTATCTGGAGACCAGATCTTGGTTTCCAATACCACGCATCAACAAAAGAACGAGGGCTTCTTGGAGAAATGGCTGATTCCAGGACTGGGGAAAGGAAGATGTAATATGAGCTTGAAGTATCTTGTAAGTGCAGCAAGTGAGGAAGTGTTCAAAAAAGAAAAAACCAATGGGATCATGTTAAAAGAACACAGGAGCAACCGAAAGAGCTCCCACTGGCCAAAGCTGGAACAAACCGAGCAAGAAAATAAATGACAAAGCACTGGATTCTAATCATGAATCCATGAGTCCATATGGATATAAATAATTACTATATAAATAACCAGGAGAAGAGACAAATCTGTACAGAAAAACCCCAAACAATTTATGTAGCCAAGTGATCAAAGTTAACACCATCAGTGACAAGTCATGTTGAGAGCATGAGCTCCTGATGTGATGAGAAGGGCACTTCACCTCTTCCGTCATCTTCCCAAAACCCGTAACTCCAGCCAAACCGTGATAAAAACACCAGACAAACCCAAACTGAGGAACAGTGTATAAAATACCCGACTGGCACTCCTTAAAACTGTTCAAGTCATCAAAAACAAACAGAGTCTGAGAAACTGTAACAGCCAAGACACAGATAAGGAGACATGATGACTAAATATAATGTGGTATCCTGGATGGGATCTGGGAAGAAGAAGAGGACATTAGGAAAAATGAATGAAATTGGAATAAAGTACAGAGCTTAAGTAAATAGTAATGTGTCAATATTGGATCATTAGTTGTAACAAATATACAATGCAATGTAAGATTTAACAATAGAAGAAACTGTACACAGGATAGAGGGAAATTCTCTGTACTATCTCCAACTGTCGCTAAATCTGAACTATTCTAAAATTTAAAATTTATTTAAAAATTAATGAATATAATGACATTACATGGAACAGTTCCATGACAATGCTGAAGAAATTTGGGTTACTATACAGGTACAAAAGACTAAGAGCCAGGACTAAATGAAAAATGTAATGCTCATTATAAAATTAAGCCATTCTTTATCAGTATAACCAAGACTGTGGTTGTAAAACAATTTTTAAATGGTAGGTGAGGAAATGCCATTGAAAACAGTGACTTCCTCCACTGGGATACGCATCAGATTTCTATTTATGTTTTTCATCAGCTGTATAATTTGTCACACGGTAACGAACAATTTTCATTGCAACAGTGTAACTACTGCCTTACATACGGAATACCAACCATCTGCCAGACACTATGCTAAATATCCTACATAATCTCATTTACTTCTTATGGATGAAGGACTACGGCACCATTTTAGGAAAGGATACTTTGCCCAGAAGGCCCTTCCTCGTTGATTATGAGAATTAGCATAGTCTCATTATCAAATACCTGTCTCTCAATTAGGCAAAATCTACAAATGCTATGACACTCGGTCTTTCCAACTCCGCTGCAAGTACTATCACAATCCCTATGTCGCAGAATAGGAAAAGGAGTTGCAAAGGTAACTCGTCTGCTCCCTGCGAAGTGTCTGCGCAGAACTGGAGCCCTGGTCTGACCCCAAGGCCCGGGACCCTCCCAACTTCAGCCCACCCCTCACTCCTAGGTCACTGGGATGTCTGCCTTCTCCCAAAGGCAGGCACAGAGGAGTACCTCCCCTGTGGAAGGAGGTCCCTACTGGCTGGAGAAAAAGCCTGAGGACAGTGCAGGGACCGAGTTCTCTGGCCAGCTCTGGGGCCCCCTTCTTGGGTGAAGTCTTTTAGCCACTCTAGGCCTATACTTCCTCACCTGTCAGCCTAGAAAGCCGTTGAGTCTAAACTCCAGCCTGGGGAGACATAGCGTGCTTACGATACAAATGAAAGGGGGAAAAGTGAGAGTTGTGTTTGGCCTGCTTATGTCTGCGTGTATCAAATAAAAGGTGTAAGTCAACTCCACTCTCCCTCAGGTAGCTTCTACTGCCCCTAACAAGAATAGAACCACACCCCGTCCTCCCTGGAACACCAAAGTACTATTCCTCTAAGAGGACTCATCAGACCAGGCTGGTGTTTCTGTTTCATGTAAATCCGTGTGTGTTTAAGACTAAAAAGGTGTAAAACTACCCACGAGAGGGAAAGAAAAACAGGCCTTTTAAATTAGAGGCCAGTTATTTGGAATTAACAACAATTAACTTTGTTTGAGAATGGATTTTGTGTAAGAGATAGAAAACAATATAAAATTTTAAAACGTATGTTATTTTTTTCATTCCCTTTCAGTTTTTTGTTTCTTGGGTCTCTATTCCAATGACTTATTTATTTACAGCTGAAAACACATATTAACTGTTTCACACTGCACTATGTGTGCATGTGTGTCAACTACACCATTAGACCTTCACTTCTTTCACCATCGGCCCTGCTGGACAAGCGCTGTGCTCCGAGGTGAGGAAACATACAGCAGTGAACAAGAGAATCACCATTCCTTCCCTCTTGAAGTTTCTGACCTATAGAAAGAACTAGGTATTTAGCATAAAAGGACACACACACACAAGTCTTCAAAGCGCAGTTCTTCATTATGCTGTGAAGGAAGATTGCAAAGCATACCAGCAGACAGGATCTAGCCTGAAGAACCCATAGGGTGATAACAAGGAATACATCTCCAAAGAAGGAACACTGAAACGGAAACTCAGAAGCTCTGAAGGCACTGACCAGAAGACGGGGGCGGCGGGGGCGGCGGTGGAGGTGGAGAGTGGCTGAGACAGAAGAGCCCACAGTTCACTTGAGAAACAAAAAGGCCATGATGGCCTAGAGGAGAGGGCAGAGCAAACAAGAGCACGCAGAGGGGCAGGCAGGCATCAGATGACGCTAAATCAGATTCATCCTAAAAGAAAGGTGCAGCCACAAAGAGCATCAAGGAGGGGAAGGGCATGAGTGAACTGACCTTTCTCGTCCAAGTACTTCCCATATCACCTTACACTGGCGGACTGGCATAGAGATATAACACACAAGGCTTCCCAACGATTCAACCTTGAAGTCAATCTAAACAACCATTCTGTCTACACCAGTCCAACAAGCAAGACCAATTCACCTGCCAGGAGCCAACAGAGGAGGAAAAAAAAAAAAAAGAATTGTTCACTTGAGAGGAGTTATGAGATCCTTAAAAATGGCAAGTTAACATCTAAGAAATAACACACTATTCAACATCAAAGATGTAATTAAAGACACAGACAAAAAGTTTGACTCTTGAAAAATATAACTTTCTTCTAACTAAAAACTATATAAACTGGGGGAAATAATTTTAATGGACCTCAAAAAATTTTAGAAAGAAGCTCCTATCTTTAATTTTATAGTTTTCTTCGCTAAGAAGAACATAATTGGTAACTGCGGTTGAAAACGTAAGGCTAATGTGAAATTAGCTGGAAATCAGGCCCACGAGTATATAAACACCACTCACAGTTCCCGAAAAGAAGGATCTCACAGTATATAATTAAACGCGACATGTACAAAATACAGGGAATGTAAAAAATAAAGTATCAAAACTATATTACTTTATATCTCCATCATAGAGACTATGAGTCCTTTGAAACTGAATGTAAATTTTAATCACATCCATTTTGGGAGTCAAGAGTCCATAGCTTTATCAGATTCTCAAATGTAGTCTATGACCCAAAAAAGGTTAAGAAGCATGGACCTAGACAATATTTACCACACATTTAGTAGGGTTCTCCTTTCAAAATATCTCAGACTGACATATACTAAACAGACATTCAAAGGATAAAGGTATCAGATGCATAAGTAATTCAAATCAATACTCAAGCTACAAGGTTGCTTCCACCCGCACTAGGCAAGAATAACAACCCCCCTCCAGACCACATACACCGGCTGTGCCCAAAGCTGACTTCTAAATCACATCAATGTCAAGTTAACCAAATAAGACAGCAATTTTCAATCTTTTGTGACACTCTGTTGTTTTACGTTTGGAATGACACTGTCCTCCACGCTTCTTGTAAAAGTGGTTAATTAAAATAAATTAACATTTAATTTAACAGCCCAATTAATTTAGGAATAATTAGGGAAACCCTTAAATGGTTCATAATCAAGGCTACAACTAAATACAATAAAGGAAAAGCCTCTTGGAAAAAAAATTTAAGCAAACATGGAACACAATGGTTTGGTGAATGAGGTAAAAGGAAGAATGTTTCATATAACACATTACTAGAGACATGAATGCAGAAGAAAAAAATTACAAGAATAAAGTTATTGGGACTTCCTTGGTGACACAGCAGTTAAGAATCCACCTGCCAAGGCAGGGGACACGGGTTCGAGCCCTGGTCCAGGAAGATCCCACATGCCACAGAGCAACTAAGCCCGTGCACCACAACTACTGAGCCTGCACTCTAGAGCCCGTGAGCCACAACTACTGGAGCCTGCGATCCACAACTACTGAAGCCCATGCACCTAGAGCCCGTGCTCCACGAGAAGCCACGGCAATGAGAAGCCCGCGCACCACAACGAAGTGTAGCCCCCGCTCACCGCAACTAGAGAGAGCCCGCGCACAGCAACAGAGACCCAACACAGCCAAAAATAAAGAAATAAAATTAATTTATTTAAACAAGAAAAGAATAAAGTTATTTATACAACTGACATACAAGAGTAGAAACCATGGAAGAACAAGAGATTTAAGCAGTGATTTTCCAGTGATAATTTTGGGTTTCTCTTTCTTGAGTCTCATGGAACTGTTTGAATCTATGGGTTTATAGTGTTTGTTCATCAAATGTGAAACATTTACAGCCATCTTTCTTAAAATATTTTTCTCAGTTTCCCCCCCCTTGCTCTCCTCTTTCAGGAACTCCAATTACAGATATGCTGAGGGCCGGACCTTACCCCACATGTCGCTGATGCTCTATACATGTTTTTCTGGTCAGTGTGCTCTCTGGACTACATTTTGCATAGTTCTGTTGCTATGTCCCCACGAGTTCAAACTGTTTCCTACAGCGTCTACTCTGCTGATAATCCCAACCAGTGTATTTGTCATTTCAGATACTGTACTTTTCATCTTCAGACATTCCATTTGGGGTTTTCAAACTATCTTTTATTTTTCTCCAATGTTCATGTTCTCCTTTAAATATACCTGAACATAATTCAATAATAAAGAGACAAATAAACCGATTAAAAATGGGGAAAGGATCTGAATACACACTTCTCCAAAGAAGATATACAAATGGCCAACAAGCACCTGAAAAGATGCTCACCACCACTAGGAAAATGCAAATCAAAACCATGAGCTAGTACTTCACATCCATTAGGGTGGTTATAATCAAAAAGTCAGAAAGGGACTTCCCTGGCAGTCCAGTGGTTAAGACTCCGCACTTCCGGCGTAGGGGGCACGGGCTCGACCCCTGGCCAGGGAACTAAGATTTCACGTGCCCTGCAGTGTGGCCAAAAGTAAATAAGTAAATTTTGTTTAAGTCAGATAATAACGATCATGGGCAAGGATGTGAAGAAATCAGAACCCTCGTACGCTGCTGGTGGGAACAGCAAGTGGTGCAACCAGTTTGAAAAACCTGTGACCCAGCAGCTAGACTCCTAGGTATATATACGCAAGAAAAATGAAAACCTATGGCCACACAAACAACTGTATAAGCACTTGAATGTTTATAGCAGCGTCACTCATACTAGCCAAAAGGTGGAAACAACCCAATGTCTACCGAGTGAAGAATGGATAAGCAAAATGTAGCATGTGCATTTAGTGAAACGTTATTCAGCCAAATAAAGGAACGAAGGATTCATACATGGTACAACACGGATGAAACTTAGAAACATTACGCTAAATAAAAGCAGTCATAAAAGACCATATATTACATGATTCAATTTATATAACACATTCAGAACAGGCAAATATACAGGCACAGAAAGTAGACTAATGGTTGCTGAGGACTGGGAGGGATGGGGGTTAGGAGGCAGCACTAGCTAAAGGGCACCAGGTTTCTCTCTGAGGTAATTAAAACTCTCTAAAATTGACCAGGTGACGTTTGCACATACCTTCAAGCACACTAAAACAACCGATCAGGACACTTTAAATGGGCGAACTGTATGCCATATGAATTACATCTCAATAAATTTATTTTATTTCTTTTTTTTTTCCCTTCCCTTTTTTTTTCCCCCCGTGGGGACACCTCAGATATGAACCAGGGACCTCTTGATTGGCAGAAAGCTATTTTTAAAAAAATAAATATGTAAAGGCAAGATACCTACTCCTATAGTTCTCTTACTCTCCATGTAAAACCCAGTTTCAGTTAAGTACTTTCTGATAGCCTAGAAATGGAATGCTTAAGAATTCAAATATATATACTTTAAGGTCAGTACAAGCTTTTAGCAACAAAAAAAGGGGCTATCTCACTTGTTCATGTTTTGAAGAAATTTTGAACAGCAAAAAAATTGGGGAAACTGTATGGTACAGATCTCTACATAACCAAATTACCTTACTTTAATCACCTATTATTCAAATTCTAACAAAATAATTTGAACAAGCACTAGCAAATGAGCAGGATTTGAACAGAAGGCAATCCTATTTCTACTAAAACAAGGAGAATTAGGGATCTTATGACAGGTTCTACATCAACTCTCATTCAGAAAGCAATTCTAAGAGGAGAGCTCTTACCAGGTATGTAAGATGTAGCATCCAGCGATGCAAAAAGGAATAGATATCTTGCATATGGAGCCTTAAAAAAAGACACTCCTTTGTCTTTTATTAGTTCACAAATTCTCAGAAAATGAGAACAGAAAGAGAATACAAAGGAAGAGGTACCAAGAACCAGTAAAATTATTAAAGTCTTGTCAGTGATAATTCACTGAATTAACTCATTCATTCCATCAACAGATACTTATGCAGTATCTACCATGTGCATAGCTATTAGAACAAGATATATACAGTGATATAAAAATACATAAAACCTACATTGTAAGCTCTTTTATGGCTTACAGTTTATGTAAAAAATATAAAATATTTCCATAAAATATAGAAAATGGTACTTATGGTATTTTTCCAGAAAAAAAATGGGTCTGAAATGATTTTCCCTTAATTACATGTGTTGGACTTCCTAGCTTTAAAGAAATGGAAGAAAATTTAAAAGAAAATATTTAACTATGTGAACATTTAAAACTTCAATATATAAACAAATAATAACTAAACATATTAAAAGTTAACCTGGAAAAAAAATTGTCCTTAATTTATAAAAGAGTCATTATTGTAAAGCAATTATACTCCAATAAAGATGTTAAAGAAAAAAAAGACTCATTAAAACTGGCAAGAAAAACCCTAAGATACCAACAGGAAAATAAGCAAATACAAAAAGAAAGAATACAAAAAGAAAATTCACAAAATAAATTTAAGTAGTAATAAAACATGAAAATAGTTCCACCTATTTAGTAACCAGACACTCAAATTAAAACAAGGTAACCCTTTCCGGGCTATTAAATTAGCAAAGACTTTTTATAATAATACTCAAAGCTAGAAATCTAGTAAGGTAAGCACTATTTGTGGCCTATACATTCATATAATCTTTTCAGAAGAAAATGTTTAACAGTAGATATTAAAACTCTTAAATGTGTTAAACTCCTTTCAAATTCTACATTCAGGAAATGATTTTACAAGAGCAGCCAGAAGAGCAGAAAGAGTTGTGGGTCAGCAGGTTCACTGCAGTGCTATCTAGGACAGCAAGAAACTGGTAATAACTTAAATGGTTTATAGCGTAACCATGAACTGGAATTACAGAGCCATTTTTAAATGATGCTTTAATATTTTTACTAACATGGCAAATGCTCACAATACGTTCAGATAATATATCATGCCCACCTCAGTCTAGAGGGACCTCTTCTCACCCCTGTAGAGGACCAAAGGCTCTGAAGCATAACAAGGATGAATGTGTCCTGACTCCAGGTATTCTAAACTAATTCTCTCTCTCTCCCCCCCCCCCTTTCCCCCTCTCTCCCTCTCTCTCTCTCTCTCTCTCTCTCTCTCCCCCCACCTCTCTCCCTCTCTCTCTCCCTCTCTCTCCCCCCCCCCCTATTTATTTTTTTGGCTGCCCTGCACAACACGCAGGATCCTAGCTCCCAGCCAGACCAGGGATTGAAACCGCGCCCCCTGCAGGGGAAGCGAGGAGTCCCAAACACTGGACCGCCAGGGAAGTCCCCTGAACTAATACATCTCTTAAAGACTCACTTTCTCCATCTGAAAAATGCACATCTATTTTACAAGTTCATTGTAATCATTATATAAAACATGCTACACTATTTGAATGATGGTACACGGGTAGATGAGAGCTGTCAATTTATCACCATTCCTGCACCAGACCATGAATTATAAAGCTTCCATTTACCTTATCTCTTCTCCTTAACTAAATTATAAATTCCTTGAAGACAGGGCATGTTTTATGTTACACTTACACATAATACAAGTATTATCTATCTGCCTAGGAGAGTGTGAGAATATTCAGAAGACAAGTGCCATTTGAAATGACTGCAGTAGAAAAGAGAGGAAAGGGCAGCTGATACACAGGAACCAATCTACTCAAAGGCAAGAGGTTGAGAAAAAAGATGCCATGTTCAGGAACGGGAGAGATGTTCAGTGTGGATGAGGTCTATTTGGCCTGGACCTTAAGCTTAAAGGAGTTTCAAATTTAGCTACCGCTGAGTGGCAAATCTGTGCACGGATGTATTGAAAGGTCTGCTCACGAACAGACTTTAAGTGAAATTCACAGCCTCCCCATTTCTAGCTAAATCTGAGGGCAGGGAGATCTCCAACCCAGAAAGCTCCCTGGACCAGGGGGTGGGGCAGAGGAGAGGGGAGTTGTTATTTACTGGACACAGAGTCTCGGTTTTGCAAGATGAAGAGTTCTGGAGATCTGCCACAGTGTGAATGAATATACTTAAACACTACTAAGCTGAACACTTAAAAATGATTACAATGGTAAAAAACAACCCCCCCCCAAAACCGTGAGTGAATAAAAACACCCTGTGGTACATTTACACAGTGAAGTACTTTATAGTAACAAAAATAAAAGAACCACTAGCACCCAAAACAACACAGGTGAATCTCATGAACATCACGTTGCATGAAAGATGTGAAATATCACTAAGTGTCAGGGCAATGAGGAGAGGAGGGTAGTGGCCGTGCCGGGGGCAGAAGGGGTCTCCAGGATGCTGCTTTCTTCACACAGGTCATCTTCACAAGAGCAAGTTCACTTCTGGATAATTTATCATGCTACGCAGTTCATATATATATTATACAAATATCTGTGTTACATTATACAACAGCAAATATTAGACAAAAATTTAAAATAAAAAAAACCTGATGGGGCTTCCCTGGTGGCGCAGTGGTTGAGAGTCCGCCTGCCGATGCAGGGGACACGGGTTCGTGCCCCGGTCCGGGAGGATCCCACGTGCCGCGGAGCGGCTGGGCCCGTGAGCCGTGGCCGCTGAGCCTGCGCGTCCGGAGCCTGTGCTCCGCAACGGGAGAGGCCACAGCAGTGAGAGGCCCGCGCACCACAAAAAAAATAAACAAACAAAAAAAAACCCTGAGGGAACCTACCGGGTCCCACCTAATTGGTCAACTGGCCTCTCTTTCTCTTTCATCTCTGTATTTTCAAATTCTGTGAATTGCCTATATCGTTGCCTCTATTATATATAATTCAATATGTAAGATTCTGTACTTACAGAGGAACAGATTATACCTAAAATATATATATAGGTATACTCTTTAATACTGCAATTCCATTTCCAGGATTTTATTCTAATAAAATATCTTGGATATACATAAAGACTGAGCCAAAAAGAATGTTCATAACATTGTTGTTTATAATAGCTAAAGAAATGGAAACACCCTAAAAGTCCAACAAAGGACTAGTTAAATTAATTAAGATCACAAGCAGCTTCCTGGAACAGAAACATCAGAAAACACTCAATGGGAGTCAGGAGGCAGTTGCTACACAACAGAGGCTCCCACTGGCAGACAGAGATTACCCCCAATACTATGTAATAAGAATCACTACCTCCCACTTTAAGTTTTCCATCACCTACAGATAGGTGCCTGCTTTACCCGGCTGCTTCCCTGAAAGCACCTAGCATCAGCTACACTCCACGGTGCCTGTCTTCAACAAAGAAGGGCCATCTCAGCACCTGTGGAAAAGGACTCTCCTATGTATTACACTGTCAGGTACAGGCTTCTGATGGCCTCTTTAAACAACTCTGAGATCACACCAGTGGAATGAGTCAGATTTACAGAACTCTAGTCAAAGTAATTCAAAAACAGTTAAATTACAGTACTCCAATAAAGAGGAATATTGTTTGTCATTACATATGTTTAAAACATGGGGAAGTGCTCATGATATGGTAGCTTCTAAAGATAAAATGTATGGAGGGGAAATTTATATATATATGTATAGAAACCTACATATAATATATGTAATTTATATATTGGATTGGCCAAAAAGTTCCTTCAGTTTTTAAGTAAAAATAAAAGACGCATTTTTCACTTTCACCAAGAACTTTACAAAACTACACATTCACCCTTTTGTTCCACTCCCTTCTGCCATTTTTCAGGCATCTTCATAATTCCATCTTCCCAAAACTTTTTACCTTTTTAAGCAAAGAACTGTTCCAGGTGCCTCTTACAGTCTTCCAGGGAATTGAAATTTTTTCCATTAAGAGAATTTTGTAAAGACAGAAATAAATGGAAATCTGAAGGTGCAGTGCCTGGTGAAAATGGCAGATGAATCAGAACTTCCCAGCCGAGCTGTAACAGTTTTTGCCTGGTCATCAAAGAAACACACTGTCTTGCATTATCCTGATGGAAGATTATGCGTTTTCTGTTGAGTAATTCTGGACGCTTTTTGACGAGTGCTGCTTTGAGTTGGTCTAATTAGGAGCAGTACTTGTTGGAATTAATCATTTGGTTTTCCGGAAGGAGCTCACAATAGAGGACTCCCTTCCAGTCCCACCATGTACACAACATCACCTTCTTTGGATGAAGACCAGCCTTTGCTGTGGTTGGTGGTGGTTCATTTCGCTTGCCCCACGATCTCTTCTGTTCCACATTGTTGTACAGTATCCACTTTTCATCACCCGTCACAATTGGTTTTATAAAGGGAACGTTTTCCTTACCTTTCAGTAGAGAATCGCAGGCGGAAATACACTTAACTTATGTGGAACCCGAACATCAAAGCCATAAATGTAACCAAGCTGGTGCAAATGGTTTTCAATGCTTGACTTGGGTATTCTGAGAATTCGGTTCTCTCCCTCGTGGTATAACACTGATTGTTCTCAATTAATAAGAACAATCAACTTCGACTGGTCTACCTGACCATGAAGCACCGTCCAGCGAGAAATCTCCAACACGAAACTTCGCAAACCACTTTTGACACATTCAATCAGTTACAGCACCTTCTCCACACACCGTACAAATCTTTTTTTGTGTTTCAGTTGCGTTTCTACCTTTCTTGAAATAATAAAGCATAACATGCTGAAAATGTTGCTTTTTTCCTTCCACCTGCAATATTAAAATGTCTACACAAAAATCCACCAATTTTGATAAGTTTTTTCTTTAAATGCACGCCGATACGTTAGGGTATATGTCACAATACAACCCAAAAAATTGTCTGGAATGAAATTAAAGACAACTAAGCACTGCCAGAACCATCTTAACAGGAAAAAAACCGAAGGAACTTTTTGGCCAAACCAATATATAAATCTCTCTCTCTCTCTCTCTCTCTCTCTCACACACACACACACACACACACACACACACACACACACACACACACACACACACACAAACACAGAGGTAAAGAGGTAAAGCCCGGGAAAGAAATATGCCAAAATGTTAATGGTGACTATTTTTAGATGGTAGGATAATGACTGGCTATTTTCTTCTTTATACTTTTCAGATTTTTCTACAATTGACACATGTTACTTTTATAATCAGAGAGATTTCTAACTGATTTAGAAAAGTAATTTCATTCACTTTTCTAAGGCAACAGCTAGACCAATTTGGAAAATATTACTCTTAAACATAATGCACAACATTTTAAAAAAATGAAACATGTCAAGTTAAACAACTAAAAAGAAGTTCCAGAGAAAAGACTGAGCTGTGCCTAATGACCTAAAGGAGTCATTCAACCTGTAGTGTTAACACTTCCGATTTTAGTGGCATGATTTATGACCCTTGCACCAAAATTCCAGACACCTTTAGGAACAATATGCAAAATAATCACAGTTGAAGCAAAAGAGGGAATTTGGAAAAGCCAGGTCCCCAAATCCTCTTTCTCCTATGACTTCAACAGACATAGAAAAAACAAATGTTTCTTGAATAAAGATTACTGCAGGGCTTCCCTGGTGGCTCAGTGGTTGAGAGTCCGCCTGCCGATGCAGGAGACGTGGGTTCAAGCCCTGGTCCGGGAGGATCCCACATGCCGTGGAGCGGCTGGGCCCGTGAGCCATGGCCGCTAAGCCTGCGCATCCGGAGCCTGTGCTCCGCAATGGGAGAGGCCACAGAAGTGAGAGGCCCGCGTACCGCAAAAAAAAAAAACCAAAAGATTACTGCAGCTATTTTAAAATGTACCTAGCCTCAAAACATACTTGATGGCTTTTTATGAAAATTAATTACGATGGAATTCCTCCCTTTTCACATTAAATGAAAAAATAAAAAGAAAAGAAATTAATAAAGAGAGCTAACAATTACTGAGCACTTTATATAAAAGGCCATTATCTCATTTAATTTAGTAACAACCTACAAAGGAGGTGCTATGATTATTTGATTTTCAAATGAGCAAACTGACTCTGAGAGAAGTTAAGTAACTTTCCCCAAATCAGAGGCTACTAATTAAAAGGTAAGATTCAAAGCCTGTCTGTCTAGTACCAACACCTCTGTGCCCTCCAGTATATCCACTGCCTCCTCCATCCAACTAGTACCTGTGGAGAGCCTACCAATCATTAGACACTGTGACAGGAACTGAGACCTAAAAGTCAGCCAAACCACCATGTCCCTGCCCTCCTGGAGTCTGATGGCTATCGAGGCCAAGAGACAATAAACAAACGCTCACACAGGTAGATAATTACAAATGGTGAGCTGCTAGAACACGGTGGTGGAAAGCCGCCGGGACTAGGATGACTCAGAACAGAAGGACTTAATCTAACTTACAGTGAAGGGGTGAGAGGTCAAGGGAAGGCTGGCCCTGAAGTAAGCGTGGCTTAAAAGAGGACCAGGACGAGGAGGAAGAATTCACAAGGCAAAGAAGGAGAGCAAAACAGAACACCCAGGTCATCCTTTTCTTAAAAATATACCTGGGGGCTTCCCTGGTGGCACAGTGGTTAAGAATCCACCTACCAATGCAGGGGACATGGGTTCCAGCCCTGGTCCGTGAAGATCCCACATGCTGCGGAGCAACTAAGCCCGTGCACCACAACTCAACTACTGAGCCTGTGCTCTAGAGCCTGCGAGCCACAACTACTGAGCCCGTGGGCCACAACTACTGAGCCTTGAGCCACAACTACTGAAGCCCGTGCGCCTACAGCCCGTGCTCCACGACAAGAGAAGCCACCACAATGAGAAGCCCGCGCACTGCAACGAAGAGTAGACCCCGCTCGCCTCAACTAGACAAAGCCCGCGTGCAGCAATGAAGAGCCAATGCAGACAAAAAATAAATTAATTAATTTTTAAAAAAATAAAAATATACTTCACTGCAGTGAAAACTGCTGTACCCTAACACACACACACACACACACACACACACACACACACACACACACACACAGAGAGCAGGAAAGAATGAGTTCCTTTTTTATCTTTTCTTGAGGACTGCTCTACTGGAAAAAAAATTAAAATACATAATAGTGTTTCAGAGAAAAATGAACAAATTATCTAATGTACTCATATATTCAACCCAAATTTTACTGTAAAATTAATACCAAATTTTAAACTCATCTTTACAACCCTTGTGTTTAAGGATAAGCAACCAAGAGAACAAGCTTGAGGCACAAGGGTAAGATGCATTCTGATTCCTGCCTGTGGGGAATAATGCTATTTTCAAAGAAGAAACAGTCAGATCCAAATCGTGCCTAGCTTCTTCAAAATGCCTTTCGATCATTTAGTGGATAAGCACAATGCTTGTTCTCCTGATTCAATCTCAAGGGACAAAGGACAAAGTATGTGCAATAGCATCTTTTTAAAATTTTGGTAGAGCCGTGTTTTTCAAAATGAGGGTCACAACCCGTTTGTGGATAATAAAATCAATTTAATGAGTCATGATGAACAATTTTTTTAGTAGAAGAGAACAAAACAAGAATTATCAGCATATATCATATGTTACAAGGTCAAACGTTGTTTCATAAATTTTTGTTTCAGTTATACGGCACCCACATACTGTTGTAAAACATACTTCCTACCATAGGTCACAATCACAGCCAGAGTTTCAACATCACCACCCCAGGACAGAAATTACAATCTTACTGCCTGACTGACCTAAAGACTGAGCACAGAAAAAAATAACGAGATCTCTAAGGTGCACTGGTACCTCTTTATTCTGTGAACTTGAAATAAAGTTTCAAGAGAAAAAAGTTGTGTACAATGAGTTTGGGGGAGATTTCAGGGTTGGGTGGGTTTTTTGCATTTTTTTTTCTTTTTCTGAAAACGAAATCTTTCATCACTTCTCCACGCTGTGAAGGCTAATTAATCCAGAAAACACAGTATTCCATCCATGGTTGGTGTGTGGGCCTGAGCTGAAGAGCACCCTTAGCTCTGGACACTAACAGGAGCACAGGGTGACAGAAGGAACGGGAGGCGAGAGCCTGGAGACCCGGGTTCTAGGCTCTGACCCTGGGGAAGCTGCAGCCTCTGTAGGCTGGTTTTCTCACCTCTGAAATGAAGGGCATGGCTCAGATGCCCTGGTCCGGGAAGATCCCACATGCTGCGGAGCAACTAAGCTCGTGCACAACTACTGAGCCTGCGCTCTGGAGCCCACGAGCCACAACTACTGAGCCCTCGCGCCTAGAGCCCGCGCTCCGCAACGAGAGAAGCCACCGCGACAAGAAGCCTGCGCACCACAATGAAAAGTAGCCCCTGCTCGCCGCAACTGGAGAAAGCCCATGCACAGCAACAAAGACCCAACACAGCCCAAAATAAATAAATAAATTTATCCTACACAAAAAGACTTCAGAATTTTAATGGTACAATAAAATTAATACATGTGTTAAATTTTCTTCCAAACTATTTCCACTGAAAGACTAAAAAGGTTGACAATTTCTATTAATTTTACATGTCCAAACTAGTTGTCCTCTAATAAGCCCTGTTGAGAACATTCTACACTTCAGCAGTATCCTCAAATAGCCTGCTCACATGCAAAAAAAAAAACCTCCACTGAAAACATCAAATCTGATCAGCTTTAAAGCTTAGCATCTACTTTTTTCCACAGAAGGCTTACTTCTTCTGAAATTATGCTGAAATGAAATCCTCTTACGAAACGCTTTTGAAAGAATGCCTAATATATTCTTAATATCTTTCTCTGCTACTTTATAAACATCTGGCATCCATATGATCCATAAGACTAATACTTCTACTGATGTCTGCAAAATACAACAAATGAGTGTTCTTACAGGTCAAAAACAGATTTTCATTTTGCCTATGCCATTAGTGAATAAATATCTAAAGGCATCTTGCACTCCATACGTGAGTGTGAGGTCTGTGGGAAATATAAGACTGTACCTACCACACCTACTTTCCAGAGAAATAACGTTCCTTTTAAAATACAGTGGTTTCAACCATGCCTCTTAAAAAGGGTAAAGTATTTTAACATAACACACATGTTGAGAATATAGTTATAGATCGAAGTAGTAATTCTACGACTATAAAGGCCACCATAGAGCAAGCCCGTCGTTTGTTACCGCTGACGTTGCTTGTATCTCAACTACAAACTCTGTTATCCAGGATGAACTAAATAATTAAAGAAAACCAAATGGATATCGTCAGCTCAGTAGTGCATATATACTAAAATTTTATAAAGGAAAATTTAAATTAATTTAAAATTTGGCAACAATTGTCTCTTTATATAACATATAGAATCTTATCAATTTCAATTTAGGAACAATGCAAAGTAAAGAGACTTAGAATACTCCTTAAAAACATGGTTTTTAATAGCTGCACAGAATTCTCATGTAGGTCTAAATTTTTTTAATTTAATTTTATGGACTTCCCTGGTGGCACAGTGGTTAAGAATCCACCTGCCGATGCAGGCGACACGGGTTCGATCCCTGGTCCGGGAAGATCCCACATGCCGCAGAGCAACTAAGCCCGTGCACCACAACTACTGAGCCTGCATTCTAGAGCCCGCGAGCCACAACTACTGAGCCCACATGCCACAACTACTGAAGCCTGCGCACCTAGAGCCCATGCTCCACAAAGAGAAGCCACCACAATGAGAAGCCTGCGCACCGCAAGGAAGAGTAGCCCCCGCTCGCCGCAACTAGAGAAAGCCCGCACGCAGCAACGAAGACCCAACGCAGCCAAAAATAAATAAATGTATTTAAAAAATAAAAATAAATTTAATTTTATGACAAATCCAGAAAAACCACATACCATCATGATCTTTTCTGAACACAATACTCACAAGAGTCAAAAAGCATTTTATGAAAGCACCAACCACTGACATCTTTGCCACACCTTTTTCAGAAATTACGCCAAAGGATTTTGTCGGGGGCAGGGTCAGAGGAGTGGATTATGAGGAGGGTGAAGACAGTTAGGTGATCCTCTGAGACTTACCATTAGTAAAAATCTACCACTGAGGGTTTCTTAAACAGATGTCTTTAAGGGACAAGGATACAATATACCTGAAAGTAAAGCAGGAAAAGCAAGGTTTGTCATAATCTAATTAAAGTAAGACTGAAGATTAAAAACAAACACACCATAACCTAACAAACTGAGGGAAGTTAGTGACCAGGGGAAAAAAAAAACAACAGCCCGTGTGAAGTCTAGGGAAACGAAAACCTAAGAGTAACACTCTTGTTACCTGCCTCTCATCCTAGAAGCAGGGGGTACACCTGTTAGGAATGCAAGTCAACCTAGGCTGTTAACAGTAGTCACTAAGATCATTCAACTAATTTCCCCAGCTGATGTCATGCTTACCAATCAATCTCTTAATTATACTTTGGCTTTCTACAGGCAAGAGAATACACTGACCCACCAGGTACAGACAAAGCCAAGTAGGAGCTGAAGCACGGTACCCGGACCTTGCTTACCTCATGCTGCCCAGGGAATGCCAGCTTATAAAGACCCACAGCAGTCACTGGCCAAACTTTTTCTCTAACATTTCGCCCATTTTCTCTTTAAAGAAATTACTTCCAATGGCCTAATGACTGGAGGCATCAAAGCGTCTTTATAAATAATACCACCTGGTCAAATGAGAAGGCTAAAACAACAGCATGCTATGAGTAAAAATGATAATCACTGAAGAATGAGGAATTATTAAGTAACAGGAAGTTATTAAGGCAGTGTATCCAGTAAACAATCAAAACTTTATATCCCCTTATTTCAGTAGGGCTCAGAACAAGACTTACAAGACATTAAGAGAATGCAAGTGAAAGAAGTAGAAACAACTTCTAACAATATGACAATTAGAGGGAACCACAAAGTCCTTCTTGAAAGACGAGCTGTCCCCATTTCAGAACACGAAGGAGCTTCTGCTATCACTGGAGCCCTTTGTTACGGCTGTGTGGTCACTGCTTCTCTGCCTAAAGCCACCCCTGCCAACGGCATCTCCCCTAGTAAGGGTCTCAAGCCACGCCCATCACTGATGCTACCGGGAGAGCCTGCAGCTGCACCATAAGGTGGGTTTCGCTAAGGAGAATAAACAAGTGACATCCAATGGCAAGACTGAAACAAGCAGGCTCCAAGGGGACATTCAAGGAGAGGGAGAGATCAAATCATCTAGGAGGGACAGAATACTGAAGTACTTTTTTAGTAATGAAACCCATTTTTTCAAATGAACTTATAAGGACCATATTATAAAAAGTAAATAAAGTCACTGGTTAAAAAAGGTTATTTCATGTAACAAGTACTTTACACGGATCAATAAATGAGAACAAGGAGGCTATTTTTTAAAAATAAATTTATTTATTTATTTATTTTTGGCTGCACTGGGTTTTCGTTGCTGCACCACGCGGGCTCTCTCTAGTTGCGGGGAGCGGGGGCTACTCCTGGTTGCGGTGCGCGGGCTTCTCATTGCGGTGGCTTCTCTTGTGGCGGAGCACGGGCTCTAGGCACGCAGACTTCAGTAGTTGCAGCACGCAGGCTCAGCAGCCGTGGTTCACAGGCTCTAGAGCGCAGGCTCAGTAGTTGTGGCGCACGGGTTTAGTTGCTCCGTGGCATGTGGGATCTTCCCAGACCAGGGCTTGAACCCGTGTCCCCTGCATTTGGCAGGCGGATTCTTAACCACTGCGCCACCAGGAAAGCCCAAGGAGGCTATTTTTAACATAAACATTTTTACAAAAGCTTACAGGAGATAGGAGCAGTCTCGTATCAGCCTTAATAGCCAAGATCTGTGGTTTTTTTTAAGTGCAGACTCAAGAAATCACAAAAGTAAATTGTTCCAAATTAGTTTTAAAAGCTCTCCTTATAATCTCAGGATCCTCCTACAACTGACCCAGAAGCTTAAAAAAGAAATTATACAGAATGCCTATTTCTAAGTTTAATCACTAACAATAACAACTGCTATCCTTATCATGAATTATTTATCAAAAACAAGGACAAGAAGTATCCACCACTGACAACAGGCAGTAAAACCATAAGAGCACTATCGCTTCTCAACCTGTTTTGTGTTCCCCGGTCATTGCATAACTCTCACGTCAGCATGCGCTGGGCAGATGTACTGGGCTGGCACCCGCCGCCCTGCTGCTCTGGCCAACGTGTGCGGGCCTGCTTTCCACAAAAGACCTGTGCATCAGATCAGCCTTCCTAATCAACGACACATCGACGTGAAGTGCATGAACAAAGATGGCAGATGGAGCTTTATTCTGGTCTGTCACAAACCAGTTAACCTAGCAGCACAAGTCACATTACTGGTCTCCTATGCGTTCAATGTGGCATCTAGCATTATTTGAAAATGCACGCTGAGCTTCTTTAAAATGGTTAAAAACATAAGTAAAAGAAATTCAAATAAACAACTGCAGAACCCCTGGAGCATCTTTTACTAATGATCTACAGTAAGTTGGTCAGAGGTCAGCTCTGTGTATTAAAAAGGTGGTGGTGACAATGAGGGCATATAAAAGAAAAAATAACACCTTTGTCAAGTAATGTTTTACAAATTTGCTATTGTAAAATTAACCGCAATGTTGCTAAGAAAGATATTTCTAAGATCTTCTCCTTCCCTACACTGCTGTTCACTTAAAGTTGGATGAAGCCAATTATCCTGACCTATTTCTACTATAACAAAGACAGAAACCTGGCTGAAAACTCAAGGTTTCTTTTTATCATTAGAGAAACAGTCATTTTTTTACCGCACATTTGCAATTCTCTCTGTTCCTCTTACCTAAGAATGTTCACATCCATTTTTTCCCAGAGTATAGTTACACAGAATTATAACTTCTGATCTGCCCGTTTGTATAATGAAATCAACTCTCTTCCTCATGGCGGTTAAGAACAGGGAATGTGCAGCCAGACCTGAGTTCAGCACTAACTGTGAAACCTTGGACAAAACACTTAACTTTGTGCCTCAGTTTCCTCATCTTAAAAAGAGACAGTAACAGTACTTTCCTCATTAGGCTGTTGGTCAAGATTAAATGGGCTAATAGAAGCAAAGGAAATGGCACATTTTAAACGATTAGTAAGTGTTCGCTATTATTATTTTTAAAGAAAAACTTAAAGGAGTCAAAATACTCAAAGTATGAATCTCCTAACAAATTTATATAATAAACTTTCTGACAAAAGTTCTAAAAATGTTAGATGTATTCCAAAGGACCAAAATGAATTCTCATTACACCATGTACCATTATTTAGAGAAGCTGTTCCCTAAAAGTTCACCAGAGTATCTCAGAAGTCCCTCAGAGTTAAGGAAAATGAAGAACGACTTTCTTCACAGCTTATAAAAACAAAAGAAATCTGTTTGGGCCGACTGGGTCACAACAAGCACGAATTGGTTCCTGTATTCAGTTCTAACCACAGCTGCAGACTTTGTTTAAAATTTCTTTAAGGAGGAAAAAGAAAGAGGACACTTAACTCCCTTATTCCTGCAACTACAGAGCAAGACAGCAAGATGCAAGAGGAGACGTGGAAGTATTTTCATTACAGGGGACAGGGGGCAGCAGTTTGCAAGGTTACACTGGGATGCAAAAGACAGGGTAAGAGGGCATTTGAACATACAAACGGAGGCATATAAGAGGCAAATTCTTAGTTATGGTGAGTTTCATCTCCCGATCAGAAAAATGACATAAGAATTCATTAATAGAGCCCCTAGGGAACAGAATGCAACGAACGCTTTGGGCACCAAAGTTCCATATTAGAGCTTCCTGTGGGAGCAAAGTTTTGGACAAATCAATCCTTCACTTGATGTGCACGTGTGAGCAACAATCTGCACAACGCTACTACTCACGGCCGGTAAAGGGCCCTCAGAAAGAGAAACCAACCTGTTTGCACAGCCTAAATGCAGTTTCTCACAGGAGAGACAGCAGGTACACTCGGGGGGAGACAAACGGAGGGCAGGAGGAGAACGAAGGGGAAACAGCCCGTGTGCATCTGCTTCACGAGCGTCTACCTCTTTACTTGAGCGGGGGCGAAGGGGAGGTAGCATTTTCGCTTAGTAACGAGGGGCGTAGTTTCAGCGCGGCGCCGGTTCGGAAGCCTTGGAGGGGGAGGGGGAGCGGAGGGGGAGGGGGAGCGGAGGGGGAGGGGGAGCGGAGGGGGAGGGGGAGAGGAGGTGGGGTACCAGTCCCGGCAGGACCAGGGGCGCCCCGCTACGCTCCCGCCCCGCCGCATTCCCGGCGCGCGGCGAAGCTGCAGGGAGGGCCGGCGGGCTGAGCTCTCGGCCGGACCCGCGGCGCCCCGGCAGGGGTCCCTGGGCCGACCCGGCCGCCGTGCCCTCCGTCCAGGGCTGCACCCCGCCCCTCCGGCCCGGCAGCCTGGATGCTCCCGCACCACCTGGCGGGAAGCAGAGGCCCCCACGCCCCCTCGGGCCCCCGACCGAGCTCGGGCCAGGACGAGACCCGCTTTCTGCGCCGGGCCCGCCGCGGCAGCCCCACTCACCTCGCCGCCCTGCAGCGCTCCGGCTCGGGTTCGGGTTCCGCCGGCGGCGGCGGAGGCTCCTCCATGGCGGCGGCGGGAGTGACGGCGAAGGCGGGCGGCGGCGGCGGCTTCTCTCATCCGTGCACGGAGCCCCGCATGGCCGCGGCGGGCAGTAAGCTGCAGCCTGGCGCGGGGGACCGGAGCCCCGGAGTGCAGGAGTGACTCGGCTCCGCCTCCGCCTCTAGCCCGCCGCAGGAGCCGCTCGCACCGCGGCCATCTTGGAGACGGCGACCGGCCAGCGCCGGGCTACGGCGGGTGGCGAGGGACAAGCTTCCCAGGGAGGCGGCGGCGGGCGCGGGGATGGACCGGCGGGGAAGGCCGGGGAGGGCAGGGGAGGGGAGGGGAGGAGGCGTGGGAGACTGGGCGGAAGACAGCTAGCAGGTTGGGGTAGCGGCGCTCTGCTCCGGGGGCCGGGTCTCGCCGCCGCCGTCTGGCTCCGCTCGCGGGGAGTGTGCGGTGGGCTGTGCGCGCCGGTGCTCCCAGGTGGTCAGCGGGGGGCGTGCACCGAGGGCCCCGGGAAGGGCATCGCGGCCTGGGTTAGGCGGCGACTCCTGACTTTTAAGTGCTTTGTGAACTGTAGCAAGAGGATCGTCGCCAAACGTAGATGCCATCCTCAGAAACAGGGATGGATGTAACGCTCACAGCTCACACGCGGGCGTGGAAGCTTTGGGAGAACCTGTGAGTCCTGGGGGGCCGGGGGTGCACTCCGATGAAAGAGCAATCTTCAACACACACACACACACACACACACACACACACACACACACACACACACACAAGACTCAGGGTTCTGAGACTGTGTAAACAGAGACTCTGGAAACGCAGAACATTAAAGTTACCCTGCTATCAACAGGGCGGGAAAGAACACTGATCTAACCTTCTAACCTCTGGATCACAAGAGGGGGGATTGATCTTCCAGAAACTCGGGCTGGAGTGCTCCTACACTAAAGGAAAAAAAAAGAAAACAGTTCTAAAGATTATTTCAGATTTATAAAAATACTGTTGAAATATCACCGCCTCATTTACTCAGAGAGCATCTGAGGCTTCACAGTTTTAATTTGCAAATATTTACAAAATTTCCCTTAAGGTGAAGTCCAGAGTTAATTCAAAAACAGTATCGCTTAAAATTAAGTACATTTCTATTGATTCAAATGCACTGGTTTTCAAAAGCTCATTTGGTGGAGCTTGAATATGTAAAATACACGTTTTGATTAAACGTTGGTAAGAAAAGTGGCCAAGATGGAAAAGTTTAAATATGATTATATTTAAAGCCCAGTTAGCTATGTCGCACTCATAAGTACATTATACTGTATATACATATTCGTGTATTTCACATATGTGTGTGAAATTAGCTATAGTGCAAAGTACGTTACAGAAATTTCTCTGTAGTTTAAGAACTTTTTCAGTCTATTTTCTTTATTAAGATAGTCTATTATTATATGACCTGATAGTGCTGAATTTCCAAATTGACATTCATTTTATTTACTCAAAAACAGTTATTCAACAAATACTTACTAAATGCATATATGTGTCAGGAACTAAGCTAGGCGCTGGGGATATAGTAGTAAGCAAAACAAAGTCTTTTCCTGGTAGAGGTAACATCCCAGATGAGTAAGGCGAAGAGAGAGGACAGAAGAAAAACAAACAAGTAAATACTTAGCATATCAGCAGGTGATAACTGCTATGGAGAAAAGTAAACTGGGAAGAGGCTGGGGGGGGGGACAATGCTATTTTACACAGATTGGTCAGAATAAAGTTAAGTGATTTGGTCATAGCACTATTTCAAAAGAAAATTGTGATAACTTCTTACTTATTGAATTTCACATTTTCTTTTGAAACAGTGGCATGACCAAATCACTTAACTTTGTCCTCACTAGCGCATCTTGAAGTATTGTAAGGGCTTGAATCAGTTCTAGCTCACAAATAACTCATGAAGACAGTCAACCTGCGGCCTGTCCTCAGGTCTCCCCGCTTGTAAATCTATAATATTTGATGTGTAGACCAGCATTTGGGAGATATGTGGTTTGCTGTTGTTTTCATTGCCACTTGAGGGTACTGTTTTAGCAGAAATCAAACAAATTTACACTTAACTCATCATGTAAGGCATGTAGAGACCCAAGTTAACTAGTACTAAGTGTTCAATTTAAGTGCTGTGAATTTTTTCTTCACTCAAGTTAATTTTGTGTCCCGTATCAGCCTCTTCTGTTTTTGTTCTCCTCCTATTCTATGCCACTTCATTTCTGCAATTCGGTACTCCAGATTTCAAGACTTGAATTTATTTCCTTCTTATGCACACCAACCTCACTCCCGCTCCTTGCCTGTGTTCTGTGACTTGATGAACTACAGCACCTTCACCCAGTCAGAACTCTGAACAACCACCCACTCGGCCCCCGGACTGATGGGTCCAAGTCCCACCAAACTCTCCCTCCCTCTGGAATGCCTTCACTCCTCTCCATCCTTGCTAGCTAGCTCAGACCACTGTCGCATCTCCCTGGATGACCGCGACAGTCTCCAGCTCTCCCTGCGTGGTGGAGTGCTACTAACCAACCAATCTCTTCGCATGCTGCAGGCCACAGTAGCCTTTCTGAATCTGATCTAAACATGTCACTCTTATCTAATTCATTTTACTGACATCTCATTGCTGTCACAATAAAGTTCTTACTGGACCTTTTTGAGTTCTTCACACGCTCCATATCTGATCCTGCTACTCGGATTGTGCAAAAGGAGGTTCTATTCCATCGCACTACCTTTCCACTTGGCCCGCCCTTTCCAGTCTAAGCCGTGCCTGCTTCGGAGGCCCCCTCTCACCTGGTGACGCGCTCTCCCTAGGGCAGGCACAAGATGCCGGCACTCCTGAAGGCTAAGAATTGGCATCCGTTCAAATGGTGATTTTTAAATAGTTGTCCAAAAGGGAAAAACTGATTTCATCTTAATAAAAACTATCCTTTACGCACTAATTCAAGGCCACTGTGTGAAGAAAACTCCGCAAAGTATTTCCCAGCTTTCTGTAATTCTAGTTTTCCTAATGTTCCTTTACAATCCTCCGAGCCAGAATCCTTCTTGGAAGACATATTAGAAGCTTTACATGTTACAGAATTAAACGGATCCCTCTCCTCTAAATAACACTATACCGTGTATTCTTCGATGTTGGTATTCAACCAGCTTTGACCACTGACTTTGAGGGAACAGAGAGGGACACACATGCACCTGCCACAGAAACACTCAGCACCGCAGACCGGCGTCAGGGAGACTTGTTTTCATTTCCACCTGAGGGTACTGTCTATTTCAGCAGGAACCGAACAAATTTACATCTAGCTGATCAGGTAAGGCTTCATGTGTAGGAACCCTACTTAACTGGTACTAAATGTTCAATTAAAGTGCATGACGTTTTGCCCCCGCCCAGGCCCTCACAGCCCTCGCTCCCTCCAGCCCCCAGATTCCTTCTCTGCTGGGGTGTCCACTCCTTCAGGACAGATACATTCTGTCATCCACCACTGACCTCCGACCACCACGGGAACAGTCCTGGAGGGAGGGCACCAAGGCTTCACCGGGTGCCCCGAACATCGGAGGAACTCAGTAAATATTATTGCTTTCAGAAAGTAGGATTTTTTTAACGTTAATGAACTACTATTATAATTAGATTTTTGTCTCTAAATTTATCACCTTTTAGCATGTGGCTGATCTCATTGCCTTTAAGCATGTTCTTAAAAACAATGGCAATAAGATCTTCGCAGGATTTCCTCTCACTCTGTCCTCGAGACTGAATTCACATAGCCCTTATTAACTTCGTTTACTTTAAAATGAGTTACAAAAGCCAGATTAGGGCTTCCCTGGTGGCGCAGTGGTTGAGGGTCCGCCTGCCGATGCGGGGGACGCGGGTTCGTGCCCCGGTCCGGGAGGATCCCACGTGCCGCGGAGCGGCTGGGCCCGTGAGCCGTGGCCGCTGAGTCTGCGCGTCCGGAGCCTGTGCTCCGCAGCGGGAGAGGCCACGGCGGTGAGAGGCCCGCGTACCGCAAAAAAACAAACAAACAAAAAAAAGGCCAGATTAAACTTCTACCAAAGGTCCAATTTAGGTTAAGCTACAGAACATTCTTAACTTTGCTTACCACTAGTTTCAGGCCCAATTTTGACACATTCTACCACTACGATAAAGCCTTAAACCAACATAGGTATAGATATCCATCTGTCTGTGTATCTATATCTATATATGTATCAGTGTTAAGGGCATCATTATAATGCCTTAGCATCTTATCAAGGCTAGTGTATTAGCAGAAAGTTAATTTTATGGTTCTGTGAAAAGATAATTCAAAAAGAATGTCTGTGCTCAAGCTAGGCTGTAAATAGGGTTATGTCTTTGTTTTAAAAAACAAAACAACAAAACCTCTAAAGCTGTAGGTTTTTGAGCATGGGGCTGCACTTTACCTAGAATACGTTTCTCCCTTCCCTATGGTATTCGTGAACTTTCCACCTAGATTCTTCACCAGCCCTGCCCTCTCCTCTCTGGTGGCACCTTAGCAGCTCTGCAGAGGCGGAAAGACAAGAGTACAAACCTTCCAATCTGCTCATGGCCAGAGGGAATTGATTCCTGTTCGCTCCAGCACGTCCGGAGAAAGGCCAACTCACTGACAGAGCAATAAAAACCTCACTCCAAGCGAGGAAAAACGAAACTGGGCGTTTCATACATGGATTTTTTTTTTTTTTCCAAAATGATACTATGGCATCTCTTTCTACCTACCAATAAAGCACACAAAAAATTGGATACATACAAAGGTTAATTAGTTGCCACACTTTTAAGTAGTCCTTGTAACATTTAAGTTTAGTCTTTCTCTTTTGAATAGTGGCAAGTTAGATAAAATCTCCCTTGGTTTTTTTCTGAGAGGTGATTGACCGTTTTTCTTATTTCTCCACCAGGACCCAAATCATCCCGTATTTCAGAGGTGCATCTCTGTGCAAACAAAGGATCTAAAGAGAGTGCATCACCCCCACCCCCACCCCCGCCTGCTCTGAATCATTAAACAAAGGACAAAACATTACTCTTGCTATTTTTTCAATGGTTAGAATAGTGTGAATGAAACTAATTAAGAGAAAGGAAGTGGCCTCCGACAAAGAACAAGTCGGACTCTAAAGGGTGAGAGATGCATTAGCTGAAATCCACACGGTGAAGAGCCCTCCTTCTGGAAGCTTCCAGAAGGAAGCGCAGGCAGCGGACCTCAGGAGAGCCCACGTCTCATCTCTGCTCTGACTTCTCATTCCACCTCGCCAGGATACTGCCAATGTGAGGAACGGGTGGCTTTAAAAAAATGAAATCTCTGAGAGGGCCCGCTCTTCTTGCCGGCCAAACGTTTCAGTTACTTCCCCACCAAAACGGCCACAGAACTTGCCTGGTTCTCATCCTTTCGCTTCTCCTTCGGACATCCAGGTGTGACTTTTAGAGAATTGTGAAGCTGCAGTTCCTAAATTATTGTCAGATCCCTTCAGATCAAGAGGCGTAGGCTTTGCACACAGCCCGGAACCAGCGCTCGGAGCTTGTGTGGAACAAGCGCCCAAAGCCCCCGCACCCTCTGCCAGGGGTTTCTGCCCCTTTGCCCTGTGGCGATGCCACCTCTGCTTCCAAATGAAGTTCAGGGGCCTCCCACCCGCTCTGGGAAGACTTCTCTGAGCTCCACCACTAGCCTGCCCTACCCTGACAGTGAGGTGCTCCCCTGAAGGCCCCGAACATCTCCCGCAAACCCTTAGTTTAGCACTATCTACATCTCCCATTTGGTTGATGACATGTGTATTTCCTACCCTGGGACCTTCTCCAGAGCAGGCAATATTTCTTTCTATCACTGTATCTTCAGCACCTAGAACAACATCCTACACATAGTACATGTTCAGTAAAATGTCTGTTGAAAAAATAAACTGGATGGATGGATGGATCTAATTGGGGAAATAAGCCTCAGGTAACAATTACTGTGGTATAAATAGACTCTGAGAAGCATCAAAAGGCAGATTTTTTAAAGGGTGACAGATGTTGTGAAGAGACACAACCAAAGTAGACACAAGTAAGGAAGAAAAACTATATAAAATAGACATTCAGTATGAGGCATAAAAGCAATGTTAACTCATATCATGTGAGGTTTTAAGTGACAAAAGTATTAGAGAGAAAAGAAATAACCTGTATTCTTATATTGACAGTGGACCATCTTAATGGCTCTTTGGGCTACTTGCGTCTATACACTTACACGCCAACAAATAAAGGGCTCTTAACATTATTCTGGTTGAAGTAAGATAGTAGTCAGGATAAATACTGAAATGGAGCTTAAAACACAGATTTTTATTGAGCTATGACTCTGATGCACATTAGAAATATTTCAAGGCAACGGACTCATAACCAAAGGCCAGAAATAAGTTCCGAAAAGAAAAGAGCCATCCTTCTGAAGTTTACAGTTTCAGAGTAGTTTTGCAACAACATGAAATCTTCAGTTGGAAACATCCTTGGAAGCTACCCAACCTGCCTTTTCAGAGCAAGATTTTTCTCTTCATCAATCACAAGTGTCCCAGTTTCATAAAGCAGTCTATCCTGTATTTTAACAACTCATTCTTAGGAAATCACTGTTTATAATACTACCCAAAGTGCCTCCTTAATACATCTATCCAGTGTTCTAGGTAGGGCTACATAAAATAAACGTTTGACATGTGAGAACAGCTATTTTGTGGTTCTCCTCCAAAACGGTAACAAAATTTTTTTTTAAATTTCCAGAGTAATCATCCTCTTCCCTCACTCCATCCAGGCTTGGGTGATATAGGCTGGAGATAATTCCATTGGAAGATTTTTCTTACAATGATTCACTTGATAATTCAGATTTGGGTACTTTGATTAAACTAATCAGAGAACTTGAAATCATAACTTCAGAGCATTTTTACTTCAAATACATTTCAAAATATAATTAGAAGGTATTTAAGAAAAGAATGTTTAATGGTTCATTCCTATTTAATCAAAGGACATTATGTGCTCATAGCAACCAGAATCATTCAACAGTATAAAAGGAAGGTGAGTCTTTGGTTTTTAGAGCACTGCTTTTCAAAATGTGACGTGTATATGCATCACCTGGAGATCTTGTTAAGCTGCAGATTCCCAAATCAGTGAGTTTAAGGTGGGACCTGAGAATCTGCACTTCAAACAAACTCCCAAGTGCTGTGGATGCTGCCTGAAGGTGGACCACACTTTGAACTGCAAGGATAGAGCACTCTGCTTGGATAGCCAGTAGACCTGTGCTTAAAGAAAATGACCAAGAGAAAAGATGGAGGTGTTAATTTCAAGCAAAGGTAACTAAGCCTCACTGGCCAGGTGCAGTCAGCACACGTGTGGTAATCCTGGTGTTGTGGGTTAATTGTGTCCTTCAAAAAGATTACGGTGAAGTTCTAACCCTGGTACTTGTGAATGTGACCTTATTTTGGAATGGGATCTTTGCAGATGCATTTAAGATGTAAATTACGATGAGGTCCTACCAGAGTAGGATTGGCCTTAATTCAATGCAAGTGGCATCCTTATAAGAAGAGTAGAATCGACACAAAGAGAGACACACACAGGGGTAAGGCTACGTGGAGAGACAGGGGGAAGGCCATGTGACAATAGAAGTAAAGATTGGAGTGATGTATCTACAAGCCAACGATGGCAGGCAAATACCAGAAGCCAGGAAGAGGCAGGGAAGGGTCCTCCCCTAGAGCCTTCAGAGAGAGCATGGCCCTGCAGACACCTTGATTTTGGACTTCTGGCCTTCAGAACTGTGAGAGCATAAATGTCTACTGCTTGAAGCCACTCGGTCTTGGTGCTTCGTCACGCAGCCCTGGGAAACTAATACACCAGATTTCACATAGTAGCCAGGAGGACCTACAGCCACTCCAGGAAATCACTGCCGGAGCATCAGGAAGCTGTGTTTCCTCTGAGGAAAAGTGCCCAGAGTGGGCTGGGAGCACACCTACACAACAACAGCCATGAAACAAAACATCCACCTGCTTGGGCGAATTCGAGGATGAATGCACTTACATTACGGTACAGGAGTAACTTACAAGATGCCTACACGAAGAAGCATCTGTTTACATTAGGTTTTAGGAGCGTTGTTCAAAACAGTTTGAGAAGTAAGATACAGATCAGTGGGTCTCCCCTTCGGCTGCATGACAGAATTTCCTGGGGAGGTTTTAAAAAACCTTAATGCTAGGGTCCTGCCCCTCTCCTACACCTGAGTTGAACGGGTCTGGGATGGGGCCCCAGCATCGATACACTGAGAAGATTCCTCAGGTAATTCTAAATTCCAGCCAGGGTTAGCACCACTGTTACAGATCCAAACTTTCAACTGCAGGGTGACCTTGGGAAACATGGTCCAGGGGGATGCCTCACTTATTTACCGAGGGCTCAATCGGAACAACACTGCATGGGCTACAGGTGGGAAGACAGAAGTCTCGATAACCAGCTGCCGACGCCACGGGAGGTGCCATCCAGTAGGGATCCAGGCACCCAAACACGGAACCTTCCAGCTTAGCCTTGACGGCACCGGCTGTCCACATGGGTGCCGCCCTACTCAATTTATGTATCTTTCCCCATGGAGAGTAGGCCTGTGCTGTCAGTTGTCCAATATCTGCAAACAATTGTTTGATATGTTTTGTCCAATTTTCTAGTCGTTTATAGTGGGTGGGTGTATTCGTCTCCTAGGGCCGCTATAACAAAGTACCACCGACTGGGTGACTTAAGACAACCGAAATTTATTCTTTCCCAGGTCTGACGGCCAGGAGTCCAAAGTCAAGGTGTCAGCAGGGTTGGCTCCTTCTGGGGGACTCAGAGGAAGGATCTGTTCCACGGCTCCCGCCTGGGCTGTGGTGGCAGCCAGCAGTCCTTGGCCTTCCTTGGCTTCCAGCAGCATCCCTCCAATCTCTGCCTCAGTCATCACGTGACCGTCTCCCCTCTGTCTGTCTCTGTGTCTCTTCTTATAAGGACGCCAGTTACATTGGATAAAGGGCCCACCCCACTCCACGATGACCTCCTCTTAACTAATTACACCGGCAACCATCCTATCCCCAAATATCGTCCCATCCTGAGGTTCCCAGGAAGGACGTGGAGTTTAGGGGGACACACTGACCCACTGTGTCCCCTGTCACTCCCCAAATATTCCAGAATCGAAGTCCTCACTTGCATTGCAAACTGCCTGCCAGAAGGATTGGTTCGTATGTCCTTTCGTACCATGCACCACGCTCTCCACTCGTGCAACTCACATTTTGAAATGACTTAGAGTCCTATATGCTAAAAAATAACCAAGTATTCTGTAAGTGCAGATTTCAGGGCCCTCCCAGCCCCTGCTGGGTCAGTGTCTCTAGGGATGCAGACTGGGAACCTGCATTTTCTAAGGCTCCTGAGTGGTTCCGATGGGACTGGGCCTTGTTCTCTACAACGAGAGACTCTGACGTGGGGTTCGACGGCATATGCTCTGCAGTAAAAAGGAGGTGAGTTCAGATTCTCACAGGGTGTATCGGTCAGGGCTCGAGAGAAACAGAGCCAATAGGATACATATATATTTATGTATAAATATATATATTATAAGAGATTCATTTTAAGGAATTGGCTCACAAGATTACAGAGGCTGTGGGCTCGCAAGCTGGAGACAAGGGGAGAGCCACCGTGCAGACGAAATCCAAAGGCCATCTGCTGGCAGGGTTCTCTCTTGCTCAGGGGAGGGCAGGCTTTTGTTCTATGCAGGGTGTCAGCTGATTGGACGAGGCCCCCTACGTTATGGAGGGCAAATCTGCTTTACTCAACATCCACCACTTTTAATGTTCATCTCGTACCAAAAAACCTCACAGGAACATCCAGAATAATGTTTGACCACGTATGTGGACAGTGCAGCCCAGCCAAGTTGACACAGAATTAACCATCACACAGGGACTCACCAAGTCCAGCACTGAGAGCTAAATAAGAGAGGAGCAGGAGGAAGGAGGAGGGTAGCAGCAGGTTGACACATCCTAGATTTGTGTTTCTCCAGTCAGGATCCTTAGGCCACTGGCATTGCAAGCTCTACACGGAAATGCAAATCACTACTTCCCACCCAGGAATCAGGGAATCAGACCGCTGGGTTAGGACTCAGGCATCTTTTCAACAAACTCCTGGGTTATATTTGTTAATAAATATAAGTAATATGTGTATATTATAAATATAAAATATACTGTATATTTATTATACATATATAATATTGCTAGACTATAATAAAATTAATATTTACATATAAATGCGATATAAATCTATTGTATAACTATATTATAATGTATTTATATTAGAAATCTTACAAATCAGTGTGAGAACAAGAGTTAGTTGTCACATTAGATCTTTGGTCTTCGTTGCATCTTTCTTCTAATTTTGCACCTGGCGCAGCAGAGCAAGTTTAAGACATTGTAGTGACCAGCTGACTGCAGAGCTAGAGTCGTCTGTGTCTAAAGCATGACCTTCATAAAGCAGCATATGTGGGCCCTTCTGGAAGGAGGTGATGAGACACAACTTCGGACGGGAGGTGGCATTTGAGCAGGGCCTCAGGAGACCAGTGGGCTGTCACGGGTAGGAGGCTGGGAGGGCACTGAGAGAGCGGGAAGGACAGAGAGCAAAGGCACACGCAGTTCAAGATGATGCGGCGATAAGGGTGGGACGAGTGGGGCTTAGGAAGTGAAGCCTTCCAGGTGTCATTCTCTCCTTTGTGTGCAACCCGCAGTGGCTCCCAGAGGGCCCCCAATTCTTCTCAGTTTAGAGTGGGTTTTTTTTTTTCATATTGTGATTTTGATTGATTTTGGAATGTTTCTTTTTTTTTTTTTTTTTTTTTTTTTTGCGGTATGCGGGCCTCTCACTGTTGTGGCCTCTCCCATTGCGGAGCACAGGCTCCGGACGCGCAGGCCCAGCGGCCATGGCTCACGGGCTCAGTCGCTCCGCGGCATGTGGGATCTTCCCGGACCAGGGCACGAACCCGTGTCCCCTGCATCGGCAGGCGGATTCTCAACCACTGTGCCACCAGGGAAGCCCTCTTTTTTTTTTTAATGTATGACATTTTATATTTTATATGTGCTTATTCTTAGCATATTTTAGATTTTACTTCATGTACAATTGGAGGGTTTGGGGAGGGGTTATGATTTTTAACTTTTTATTTTTATACAATTTTTAAAGATCGCTTTCCGTTTGGTTATGACAAAATATTGGCGATATCGCCCGTGCTGTACTACAGCCTTGAGCCTGCCTTACACCCAGCAGTTTCAGCCTCCTGCCCCCCAACCCTATGTTGCCCCTCTCCCCCACCACTGGTAACTAGTTTTTTCTCTATATACCAGTTTAGAGCCTTAATTTTAGATTCTTAGTGCAATAAAAACTGCCACAACGAGAGGGCCGGGTAAAATGCATGTGGGAGTGGCCATGGTTCCGCAGCAGCAGCCCAGGGGCCTGAGCCTGAGGTGCCTGGGCCACTTCAGCAGAGACTGTCAGCCCCCATCCACGTCTAAAACTGCAGAGGACGGAGGCGGAGGGACCGCGAATCTCTCTCTCCGCTGGCAGCCCGGTGTGATCCATTCACCCCAGAGCCTCAGTGCGTCAGAGCATCCCCAGGTCCCGTTTCGCTGGGCGCTGGGGGCTGTGGGAAAGCAGAAGCCGAGCAGGTGGCTTGGCCATGTCAGAGCACTGCTGGCCCAACTTCTCCCGTCCCCACTGCCCGCCAGGCCTGACGCTTCTGTTAGGGTTAGGCCTTCACTGTGCGTGTTTGCAAAGTGGCCAGACACCTTGGCCACACGAGGGCGGATGTGTGGGAGAGCATTCTGGTTACTTTATCTGGGTTTGCTCCCATTTCTTCTTTGAAAGTGAAAAGGAAGGAGTAACGCCTGAGTGTGGGGACAGCCCTTGTCCTCCAGGTGCAGGCTTGGTCCCCTTCCTTGTCTCTCCTCTATTCCCTGAGTCCAACAGAGTAGGTGGGACAGCGAGTCTGTCCCCTGCATACCCCCTGCTTGAATGGACACCACGTACCCGTTGTAACCCCACCCAGGGGCGATCTTACATCTGTGGTCCAGGGTCCACGGCCACAGCTCTCAGGCTTCCAAATTCAACGGTCTCATCTCCTGATTATTAACATTAAAAACATTAAAAAATCATGGGACTTCCCTGGTGGTGGTGCTGTGGTTAGGAGTCCACCTGCCAGTGCAGGGGACACAGGTTCGAGCCCCGGTCCAGGAAGATCCCACATGCCGCGGAGCAACTAAGCCCGTGCGCCACAACTACTGAGCCCGTGAGCCACAACTACTGAAGCCCACGTGCCTAGAGCCCGTGCTCCGCAACAAGAGAAGCCACTGCAATGAGAAGCCCTCGCGCTGCAACGAAGAGTAGCCCCCGCTCGCCGCAACTAGAGAAAGCCCGCGCACAGCAAAGAAGACCCAACGCAGCCAAAAACAAAAAAAAAAAAACAAAAAACAACTTCCTCTAGGATGTGGCTTGCAAATCAGCCTCCCTTTCCTAGAAGTGGCTCTTAGACACTTTAGATTGAGATGAAAGTTGGTTTTTAAAAGATACTCGTGTTGAGTTTAAGAAAGAACACTGTCAACATCAGAGCATAAAACAAAAGATAAGCCTTAGAGACCCCTGGCTTTATCGCGATCCTAGGCATTAAAATGTTTAGAGGAGAAAAACGAGAGATCTTAAAAGATGCTTCATTATCAACAATTTCAATAAGTGCAACTTAATGGCCCCCCCTTTATTTCTGAGCACTTCCAGGACACCCTCATTTCAGGCGAGATTATTATTCACCTACTGTATGCAGGCTCTGTGCTAGTCACTGGAGGAAAAGGTCAAGCTCACCTGGGAGTGTGGGATCTGGCTGGGAGATAAGGTAACATTTAAGTAACAATGTCAGGCAGTTAGGTGTCTGCCCTGCTCTCTGTCCATCCTTCTGGATCTAGACTGTTACCTCCTCTGTGACAGTCTTCAGCCTCGCCAGGTCTCTCCCTACCAGGGTCCAGCTTTCTCAGCCCGCCTGGCCGCTTCCGGGAACACAGCCTTCACTTGTGAATTGCTTGTCTTGTGTGAGCTGCATTTGTCCCTGAGCTGGATGGCAATCTTTTGGGAGACAAAGATCTACATTTTTTCTGCATTCTTCTCGGCAACTAGCAAGTGGACAAGGCTCAATAAGCAGTCACGTGATAAAGCACAGGGCTCAGACTTCATGGCCCCACTCCCTGGCATCTCAGAGAGAATGACCAGGAAGTAATCAATGTCAATAATTGTGATCAGTTATGAGCTGGAGGCTGCAAAGGCCGAGGTCAGTAGGTTATCTATTTTCACATCAAAACCAATCATAACCAGCTTTGTGTGTTCTGAACTAATTTCTGACAAATAAACAAAAAGCACCCAATTACTAATCCCAGGGCGCCCAGGCTATCCAGTGGGACAAGGCAGGAAGGGGACGTGAGGGATCTTTGAAATCTTTGTTATTCTCCAGGAAACATTTCAGTGAATATAATCATGACAAGGCCAGGTCTCTAATGCTTATCTTTTTTTTTTTTTTTTTTTTTGCGGTATGCGGGCCTCTCACTGCTGTGGCCTCTCCCTTTGTGGAGCACAGGCTCCGGACGCACAGGCTCAGCGGCCATGGCTCACGGGCCCAGCCGCTCCGTGGCATGTGGGATCCTCCCGGACCGGGGCACGAACCCGTGTCCCCTGCGTCGGCAGGCGGATTCTCAACCACTGCGCCACCAGGGAAGCCCATCTAATGCTTATCTTTAATTGTTACTTGTTCTATGCTCTGATGTTGACAATGTTCTCTCCTTAATTCAACGTGTGTGTTTTAAAAATCAACTTTTACCTCAATTGAAAAGTACCTAAGAGTCATTTCTACTTTCATGAATCAAAGTTGAGTCATGGGTATGAGGTGTTAGTAGCAGTTCATTATGTCTGCTGGAAATGGGTTTCTAAATTCTACCAATCTTCCACATAAGCAGCTATTAAAACCCACCAACGTCTGAGTGGTAAATGCCTCAATTCCTCATAGTTTTACACTTTTGAGCAGTAGTGGCTTTACTGAGATACCTGTAGTGGAATAAGAGATTGTAGTTTGTTGAAAGGAATCAACCACGGTGGCTCTTAAGCTACAGAACCCGGCCACTATGATGAGAAGAATTCAGGTTGTCATTTGCATTAGGGTGTGGGTGTCCTCTGGGCTGCAGACCTCGTGACCCAACACAGTGCATTCTTGCACCTCCATCAGCTGCTGAAAAGTGTCCACGTGGACATCTGAAACACCGCCTCATCACTACAGGTGCTTTCATACTAGTTAAGTGAAAGGAGTTTTGAATTAGAATATAAACACCTCAATTCGGAAAGCTGGACACTCATATGTAGCCCTGCAAAGAACCTCATGGTCTCGAGGAAAAGCTTTGGATTTAATGTGAGGGGTTTTCTTTGTAAGCCTGGATCCACTTATGCAACCAAGAACCAGTCTCTGAACTTCTGTATTTCATTTTCTCAATGTATGGGTTCTTCTGAGAATGACGAAGCTATGAATGAAGTGTCTGACTTGAGGAAGCTGTTGTCTAAACATCTGGGGCAGATCACGTTTTCTAAGGTGAACGTAGCAACTAGGTTGATTATTCTGCTCCACAATCAGCAAATCCAGGACACCCCCAGACTATCACAGGTAGCCGAGAGATCAGCCTATTGAAGGACGTCCAGAAAGGTTCTTCACCTCTCCCTGCTGGCTCGACCATTGGTTTACAGCTCCGACCGTGAGGAAATGCTTTTAGCTGTAAACTGAAATCTACACTCGGGCCCGTCAGTGCAGCTGGGACTCTACTGTGTACGAGTGCCTGTATGTATAACGCTGTCCCTGGATTCTCAATCGCCACTAACCTCCTCTCTTTTCCTTGGGAAAAATAACACCAGCTCCTGTATTCTTTGCTCATTAGACCTATTTTCCAAACCTGTCATGACCCCTGAGACTCTTTTTCTACCGATTTCCAAGTTCCCCTTCTCTGTATGTTGTGAAACAGTAAAGACAGTTTTCTCTTGGCCCTGGGCCCTTCGCAGAGCTGGGCACATCTTTCTACTACTTGCAGTTACTTTCTAAAATCCTAAATTCCAGTTTCTTTCTCCTGGTCTCAGCGGGGTACACAGGGTTGGATTTAAGAGATAAGATTCATTTACTCTTTTTCACACTTTTGCCTCTTGTAAAAACCATATATTCTTTGAAATATTTGGTTTTTTAATAGACTCAGATTCCAAAAAAGCTAAATAAATTTCTTCAAAATATACAAGAATTTTGGAAAGTTTAGAGATGATTTGTACCCGCAGGAAACAGCTAATTCTGTAGTTACTGTAATTCGGTTTACGTCCAGGCTCTGACCAGGGCACAGCAGAGCCCGGGGGTCTATCAATGGACTCATGTCACTTCTGTCGCCAAGTTCTTCCTGCAGACTTCAAGCCACAAGACGATTTCGGGTGACAGATTATTCCCCGATTTTATAGACTTTTAAATGTCCTGCTGTTACTGAGATTTAAAAGAACTAGATCTCACAGAGAAGCTGAATGACACAGGGAGAGAAGAGACACCATGTAGGTATTTCTTTATATACACCAATTTATTGAGCACCATTTGCTGCCGAGCTCCTGTCTGCAGCTGTGAATGATGCCAAAGAGGAAGAAAAGAAGAGAAGACGGATGTCTTTGTATCTTATACCAGTTACTAAGGTATAACTTCCTGGCATAAGGCGAGAATGATCATGCTACTTATGAATTTTTAAATGACTGATATCTGAAAAGAAATTAGGCCTGTGCCTAGCACGTACGCAAGCATTCAGGAAACGGTAGCCACCACAATTATCGTTACGTCTCTCCTTCATATAATTATCGTAACATCGCTCCTTTAGGATCTATCAAATTTTCTTTAAAATTGTAGGTGAAGATGTTACCTATATGGATATCAAAAGCTTCTTTTATAAATAGTATAAAGTATATAATAATATATTAATATATAACATATTGTTTTATATTTCTATTGCTTTTATTAATAATTATATCGTACGTAATTATATATTTATAATATATCAATATTACATATTTTATTATATTGTATGTTTATAATATGTTGATGTTATATCATATTTATATTTTTATAATTATATATGATATAATTATAGAATATATAATTATATATCATATGGTGTTATATCATAATTATACCATAATTATCAATGTCATAATTATTATAAATATACTATAGAATTATATTGATGTTTCATAAAAATAAAATATAAGTAATATAAGTTCCATTTAGAATAATGAGAGTTTTAAAGAGTTGTATTGTCCAATAGGGACAAAACGGAAGTCAAAAATGTGAGCCATGTATGGAATTTTTAACTTTCTAGTTGCCACACTAAAAAAATAAAAAGGAATATGTGGAATTAATTTTAATAGTATATCTTATTCAATCCAAATAACCAAAATACCATAATTTCGACATGTAGCAAATACAGAACTTTTTTAATGCGGTATTTTACTTTTTCACACTAAGTCTTCAAACTCCAGTGCATTTTAGTCCCTACAGCACATCTCAGTTCAGATGAGCTACATTTCAAAGACTCAGTAACAGCCACACGTGGCCACTGGTTAGCATATTGGACAGAGCAGCTCTAGTTGACTAATTATAACTGATAATAATAATTATATAAACTGTTGTGATTCTTTTTATTACCCTGGTTGCCAGGAAACCCAAGGCTAAATTTGGTGCTCAATTACAGAGATTTTCTCATCCAGAGTGCCTCTAAAATTTATTTCTCTCCCTTCTAAATGGATTTGAAACTCTTTGTTTTGTGTGTCCTTTCAGGGGAATAATTTAATATTAATACAACCATAAGGATAATTGCCTTCTATTGTTAATAATAATAATAATTTATCAATCACTCACCGTGGACCAGGCAGGGTGCCATATGATTTACATGTGTCACACAGCAAGGCGATGCTACAGCTGAGACCAGGCTGAGGTCTGATTCTAAAGCCCTCATTCTCAACCATTTCACTCTTACAATGCTCACAGCAATGACCGTGGCACTTTGTGCCATGAACCGCGCATATACGCCATCTTCCAAGCCTCAGAAGAAACTTGCGGGGCACTTATGTTGTTCCCATCGTACTGGTGAGAATCGAGGCTCAGCAGTCAGGTTCACTAGTGGAGGTACAGCTAATAAATACCAGAGCCAGCATATAAACTCAGGTTCAAAGTCCATTCACTTTCTAAATGTTCTCTGCTTCAATTATGTAAAGCCACAATTTTTAAGGGATCAAGTCCCTTTTGGAGCTCAACACATCACAAAGCTATGCATGCAATAGCTATATTTTGAGCTCGTTTCACGAGCCCGTCACCGTCTCCCTCCCTGACCCAATGCTGGGGCTTCACAAATGGAAAATCTCTAACCTTACAGGGTTTGTCATGGAAGAGATGCAAAGTGAAGAAAACTGTCACAATTGAAAATTCTCTACTGGATTTTGCATGGCAAGTGCTAAGCAAATATTTGCAAATAAACACATCTAGCTAAGGCTAAATGAGTAAAATAATAAATTAGTAAAAATAGCTCAAAGCACTTAGAGTGGACGCATGAATGTGTCACCACTGACTGCCACCCACCCAGTTCTCCTAAAATGCCCTGGATGTCCTCCAGAGTCTTTATGCGTGCTCCCACAAGCTGTCTAAAAGGCAAAATGCCCAAGAGAGGAGATAGCCCACACCCTGTCTCAGCATAAACTGATACTCAGCGCCATCAGCTAAATTGCCTTGGTGGTTTGTAGGGTTCAAGGGATGAGAACTCATAGCTGCTTTCTTCAACGTCTGGCAGGGGCTTGTAAATGCATTTCATCAAGTTTGACACATACAGGCTGTCAGCAAACACACCAGCAAAAGATACTCTTGTTTTGTTCGGTGCTGTCATTTTCACTTTCGCCCCAACGTCTGGGCTTGACACAGACTTTGCTAGGAAATTAATGTATGAGACTCGCTGCCATTTAAAATCATTCTACTTTCCCCCGGGGCAGCATCTTTTAGCCCAGGTTCTTAACGCTCTCTTCCATGACCACACAAGCAGGAACGTAGAGAAATGATTTACTAAAGATCATTGCTCAGGAACCAGTGGGGTGTTGTTGGTACTTCAATGCCCTATTCCCCTTTCTGAGATTATATCTAATCCTATAAATATCACTGTTATAAGCCTACCCTTTAAATGACATCTTATTTTTCATGCTATTGTGTCAAGTATCCCTCCAAAGCCAATGTATTTGAAGGCAATCCTTCCCATGAGACACTGGCATGAGTGAGTCATGGTTTTCATCAGATCGTTATATGTTTTCTGTTCACCTAAGTAGAAACAGTTGCTATTCAGGCCATTTGGGCTGCAAGGAAGAGAAGCCAGCTCTCATCAACTCAGGAAAAGGGGACTTATCCTAAGGACGCAAGAGACATGGAAATGGAAGCTGAGATGGAAGGCAGGTCTGTGGGCTGACGCAAGGCTTCTCACAGGCTTTGCCGCCTCCTGCACTCCCTTGGCTGGTCCCTCCTGGCCAGCTTCCTCTGAGCTGGGATGTGAAGGTGTGTGTGGGGGGGTTTTCCAGGTTTTGTTTCTTGATATGAGTCCTAGTAGATCAGTTCACTCTGTGAAAATGCATTGAACTGTGCTCTTATGATCTGTGCGGTGTTACGTATGCATGTTTTTTTTCAACAGACAATTTTACATAAAGAACACTGTGTAGCTTCAGTACTGCTAGGAGGGCTGGAGAACCAGGCTGGGAACAAAGTCTGCTGCAGAACGGGTTGGCCCAGCATGGCCGATAGGACTCCACCGCCTGACAGCAGACCCCCCCCAAAGCTTGCAGGACCCTTCCACTAGCCCCTGCGCCTCCCCCAATCACCTCCCAACACACTGCTGTCCCCTGGGGAGACTCCCCGCCACCTCGCCTCCTGACCCTAAGGTTACCATGGGCACGTCTAATGGATGGAGCAGGGGACACAGTCTTGGGGCCATATTGTCTGGAATTTTCAACTCCTGTAGTGAGAAACCACACGGAGACTCAAAAAGCAGGAAAGGGTCAGACACTGGACGGGTAACGAGAAGGCAAATGTCTTCTACCACATGTGTGCGGGATTTCATTCTGGGGCAGACACTGATTCAGATGACTCCGGGAAACTTCAGCCCTGGTGCCAGGTGTGTGGAACGACTTATAAAAGACGTTGTAGGAGATGTTTTGGTGCTAGAGAAGGTCCACAGACAGGTCACTAGGTAGGGGGTCTCTGAGCACAGAAGCAGGGGTGTCCTGGAATCAGGTTGTAGAGAGAACCCTATTGGCCCAGTTGGAGGGTCTGTTAATAGCCTTTTTAAAAATAAACTTTAAAAAAAAAATAAAATAAAATAAACTTTTTGAGATATGGGAACATATGTATATGTATAACTGATTCACTTTGCTGTAAAGCAGAAACTAACACACCATTGTAAAGCAATTATGCTCCAATAAAGATGTTTAAAAAAATAAATAAACTTTGATTTCTTTTAGAATAGTTTTAAGCTTACAGAACAGTTGCAAAGATAGTACAGTGTGTTCCCATAACCGCCACACCCAGGTTCTCCTCTAATGAACATCTTCCCTTGTATGTGACATTTGTCCCAAGTAACGAATCAACATCGATGCATTTCATTAACCGAAGCCCACACTTTATTTGGACTTCTGAATGTCCTTTTTCTGTTCCAGAGTCCCATCCCGGACACCATATTACATTTAGTCATCACATCTTCTTAGGTGCCTCCTCAGACTTAATTGTTTTTGTTCCCTTTGTTTTAAAAAATATTGGTATTGACGTATAGTTGATACACAGTATTTTTTTTTCTTCTTCAATCAGTTGATTACTGTCTTTAACTGAAAAATCTTCATAGAAATTGTGGTTTGGTTTATAAACTCTCAGCAGCCCCCTCCTGAGCTCTAAAGAAGCTTGCCTTCTTCTGAGCTCCCCGATCTTTCTTCTGGGCAAGTGACATTTGGGGACGGTTCCACCTCTTCTTTTTAACTTCTTTCTTAGGCTTCTTCTCATACACTGGATTCTCTCGTATCGCAGCATGAGCTTTCTCATCCATCTCCTCCATCATGTCTGGAGTTACGTTGTTCTTTATGTATTGAGAGAATTGTTTTTTGTAAGCATCTTCAACTTCTTCAATCAGGTAATGCAACTAATCTGCAACGTCCTGCCCCACGACGTGCTTTCGGTGTACCTCAGCGTTGAATTCTTTGCTTTCTGAGTCATAACCAGGGAACCGTTTGGTACTGTGAGGGACAGACAAGCCTCCATCGACAGCTCCCTTCAGGGCCCCCAAAAACTTTATTCCCAGTGGTGGTCCTGGCAAGCCCTGCATCCCAGTAACAGGTGAAGGCACCAGGTTGACCATCCATGCTCTCCATATTGTATTCATCTCCAGCCACCTCGACTGGGCCTTCGTAAATTTTGTCCACACCAAACCTATTAAGAAGCCTGCGTGCCAGCAGCAGGCCACTAGGATAAGCTGCAGCATAATTTGCCAGGCCAACCTGCACGCCATACCTCGGGAGTTCATGAGCATAAGCTGCACAAACTATCGTATCTCCTTCTATACAGGCATAAGCGATCTGACAGATGAGATCTCTGTCAGTTACACGAACTATCATTCTGTATTTGGGTGTGTTGTACTTACTTTTATCTTGAATTACCAATCGTTTCTGAGCATAGTAGTCAGTTTTGCCCTCTCGCCGTCTTCTAAATTTCACTTGGTATCTCTTGAAGTAGGCCTTATCCTTGACCACTTTAACAAACCCCATCCTGTAGAACAGAGGCTGTAGCCGTCACTCGATACACAGGATTTTGCATTTCAGGTGTACAACATAGTGATTCACAATTTTTCAAGGTCATAAGATTTTCCTTGTTCTTGATGACAGTTTTGAGGAGTAGCGATCAGGTATGTTGCAGAAAGTCCAACAACTGGGTTTTGTCTGATGTTTTTCTCAGGGTTAGACGAAGGTTATGGGTCTTGGGGAGGACAAGCAGAGGTGAACAGGACAGCAAGGGCCTTATCACCGTCGACGTTGGCCTTGACCACTGGCTGACTGGGGCTTGTCAGGCTTCTCCACTGGGAAGTTTCGCTTCCCGCCTCCATCCTCTACCCTCTTGAGTTGGGGGCGGGGGGTGTGTATCTAGCTAAGTTATTTGGAAGTCTTGATCAAGGAAAATTGATCATCATTTCTTTATCACCTTCTAGCAGGTAGAAAGTTTTGTATCACAAATAACCAATCAGTTGCAAAGTTTCGAGTTTTAAAAAATTAGTTATGTAGCTAGTATTGATTTTATTTTTCATTTATTTATTTATTTATTTTTTTGCGGTATGCGGGCCTCTCACTGTTGTGGCCTCTCCCGTTGCGGGGCACAGGCTCCAGACGCACAGGCTCAGTGGCCATGGCTCACGGGCCCAGCCGCTCCACGGCATGTGGTATCTTCCCGGACCGGGGCACGAACCCGTGTCCCCTGCATCGGCAGGCAGACTCTCAACCACTGCGCCACCAGGGAAGCCCTCTAGTATTTATTTTAAAAATAGCCCATGAATCCAGAGAAGACCAGAGCTGACTGTTCTCCTGTGGTACTTTGAATCCGGATCTTATAATGCTAAACTCAGACGTAGCTCTACAATCGTTTATTAGATGTCAAGGGAGGGAAAACATGTATTTAGCAAATACTGAAGACAGGTTTCAATTACATCAACATTTTAGATGTTTCACACATTTTGATGGTTGGCTTCTATGGAAATTTTTTAGTTTGTAGACTTTTAATTGTGGGAAGATGGACACAATCCTTACCAGATTTAACACTGCTATAGGGAGAAATGAATGTAAGAGGCAACTTTGCGGGTGGGGGTGGGGCGTGGGGGGATTAGGTTACTTTTTTAAAATTTATAGGTTTGTAGTGCATGTATCTTCCCAGCCTCCAGTCTATTTGATATCTGGGCTTTTTGCTGTGCTACAAAAAACAAACAAACAAACAAAAATGCTATGCAGGGGCCACCGTCCTTACAAAACTCTGTTATTATTTTTACATATTGTGAATTTGCATGCAAAAGTTTACTAACTTATCTATTTCTGAATAAATTTCAGTGTTTTTTTTTTTTACTTGAAACTATGCTCTTCTTGAAATATATTCAAACCAGATTCGATCATGTCATAAACATATCATATCTGGATTTTTCTCTGCAATGTTCCTGAGGGATGAGAACAAGCATTTTATTTATTTATTTATTTATTTATTTTTGCGGTACGTGGGCCTCTCACCGTTGTGGCCTCTCCCTTTGCGGAGCACAGGCTCCGGACGCGCAGGCTCAGCGGCCATGGCTCACGGGCCAGCCGTTCCGCGGCATGTGGGATCTTCCCGGACCGGGGCACGAACCCGTGTCCCCTGCATCGGCAGGCGGACTCTCAACCACTGCGCCACCAGGGAAGCCCAAGAACAAGCATTTTAAACCCAGGGAGCATAGCTCTGCAGACCCCGACTCAGGGACAGGGGCCTAGGCTCTGAGGATAGAAGGTTCAGAGGTGGGAAATGGGGAAGCAAAGCTACAGTTATGAAGATTCTAACCTATAAATCTGAAGGCCAAGGAAATAGGAACTAAAATTGCAGTCAAGGGAATGGACTAAAAACCAAGCTCCAGTAAGGATCAAACAACCAGGGCCGAAGCCTCGAACAGTGGATGTGCACGGAAGCTTCTTTCTTTTCTAGGCTTCACGTGAGCTCCCAGTGGCCCTGAACTTGACTATGATGCCGGGTGAAACAAATACCCTATTCTTGGGTTAAAAACTTGACTTTTTACTCTTTCAATGCCCAACCCCTCACCATTGCAGGTAACTACGGATAACAGAAGGCATCCCCTGGACACAACAGAATAAGCATGAATTCTCGGAGTCTAGTTGGCATCCTAGATGTGAGGGAATTCTTTTTTTTTTTTTTTTTTTGGTGGTACGCGGGCCTCTGACTGTTGTGGCCTCTCCCGTTGCGGAGCACAGGCTCCGGACCCGCAGGCTCAGCGGCCACGGCTCACGGGCCCAGCCGCTCCGCGGCACGTGGGATCCTCCCGGACCGGGGCGCGAACCCGCGTCCCCCGCATCGGCAGGCGGACTCTCAACCACTGCGCCACCAGGGAAGCCCGAGGGGATTCTTAAGAAAGATTGAAAAGAAGGTTAATACAGTCTTCTGGCCATTTTCCAGTCCTGAAACTGTAAAACCAACACAGCTGAATTTGAAAACAAGAGCTCCCATTCTTTTACACGCTACGATCTCTGGACACTAACCTTTGATATTTCAGACTTGGCTGGAAATTAGTTAATTGTGAGCCCTACTCACAGTACTTGGAACAAGAACGTGTTTTGGAAACAATGTTTGAAAATACCTTTAGGGTAGCGCACGGAATTGTCAGGTTATTAAGATGTGCTTATCGTGCATTTAATGAGTGGCAGTTCGACATGAGTCTGACTCTGCTGGTTTCAAAAGAGGCTTTGTAGTATTCTCACTCTGGAAAAAGAGACTCCTAGTATTCAATTATGATAGTGAAGGAAGTTGGGAGATGGTGGGAGCTGAAGTATTTGGAAACTACTAGGTAGGTTAAAGGGCATGTTCAAGCTTCAGCTTTAATATAGCTGAGTGTCCCAGTAAAAGTTTGGATCTGGACCGTTAGAAGAAACAGCATCTCTGGGTCCACACAAGGATTTATTAATAGACATGTATGACTGGCTCTCACACACATGACGCTATCATATGTACAACTGGCTATCACATGATGACCCAGGTCTTTCAGCTTAGCATTTGAAATAGGTTTTGAACACAAACAAGGCCTAGATGATGGGTAAGGCAGAAGTCAACTTTATGTTGCCCAGTAAACCTTCTCATATGTCACCTCGGCTACTCTTCTTGGTAGAAGCATTGTAAGAGGTCTAGCCCTTATAGACCCTTCAGGCCCACTGTCACCATCTGACTCCATGGGGCAATGAAGCACCCTCAGGGGGAGGGGGAGGGTTGCAAAGCCTTTCTGTTCAAGAAGTACAACACCCATCAAGGTAAATTTTCTGACCTGAAAATAATATGAGCAGTTGGAGAATAGGGCTATCAAAAGTCCCTCCCTCTTCCGCATCCTAAGTCCGCAGAGACTTGAAGACTGTCACACTCATTATCAGTTCAGTGACATTGTTTTCCTAGGCTGTCTACTGTCTCAAACTCCAGTGGTTCATCCACACCCAATGGGAAAATGTAGCAGCTGGAAGCACTGAAAAGCTGAAGCAGGGAAACTGGATGTGATTTACGGCTTGAGCAAATTACATCATAAAACAGTTGTATATCTTAATGAACTGACGACGGGTCATGGCTTTAGGGTATGACTTCTTGAACTGGTTACCATCATGATCCTAGGGCAATGGAAACTACAGGTGTACAATCCATCTGGCAAACGGGGTAGCTACGAGCCAAGCCTTATGCCGGTAGGGTAGGAAGGTGTCGCAGGGAACACGGAGCAGAGGAGGATGAGGACTCAGCTTCGAGAATATCAGACCGAACATTAACGAAATGGAAGATAAATCTCTGCTTAAATCACAAGACATTTTGCGTATTAATAACTGATATTAATAAGTGGTGATGCATCCAGGAAAGGGTTTCCAGGATGGCAACGGGATAAGAAACTAAGTTAGATGGGACCTCCCTGGTGGTCCAGTGGTTAAGACTCTGCGCTTCCAACGCAGGGGGCGCGGGTTCGATGCCTGGTCGGGGAACTAAGATCCCTCATGGCTGTGGCACAGCCACAAAAAAAAAAAAAAAGAAAAGAAAGAAACTAAGAGAAAAAATGATCAAAAGAGTGAGGCTTCTTCTGAAAACCAGAAGACTATGAGAGGCACAGGGGGTGCGCATAGGGGAACGTGTATACGGGGCGGGGGAGTGGGATGTGATTGCTGTTTTCAATTATTTGAAGGCATATGTGGAAAAGTCTTCCTCTGCGTTCCTGAGGCCAATGCTAGATAGACTATGTGGCAGGAATCTACGGCAGATGGAAGGGTACTCCCGAAACATTCCATTTGCTTCCCATCTTCTCCAACCCCTGCAGTTAGGTAGGACCATGTGACTAGCTCTGGCCAACGGGGTTTGGAGGGAAGTGACAGGTATCCCTTCTGGACAAGGCAGAGAAGAAATGTGGGCTGTTTATTACAGCAGCACAGCCTATCATGTTCTCACTGATATAGGAATTACATGGCAGCAGGTTCTGAGACCAAATGAAGCTTAAACTATTAGAACTGTTTAACAGATTGTTTACTAATTAGGTCGCCTTATTCTACAAGTGTTCAATGAGAGGCTGAATTTGGAACATAGAGTAGAAATTCTTGACCTGGGTGAGTAGATTTGATTACTTCTGGGGAAAAAAAAAAGTCAGGTTAGGGCCTTACCTTTAACTATACATAAAAATAAATAACTTTAAAACTTAGACATCTTGAAACTATATACATATATATTACTTTCAAAATTGCAAAGAATTTTCTAAATTTAATGTTAAAATTTATAAATCATATAATGTCATTATAAAACCAAAGTGCAAACAGCTGGGAAAAATATTTACCCCAGTTATGGCAAAATATCCATATCCTTACTGCATGAGTGGCTTTACCAAGTAACTAAGAAAAATACATGATTCCAGCAGATACATTGACAAGAGACAGGTACAAAAGATACACGAAGCCATAATGAGCTCATGAGAAAAAAAAAGCAAACATCATTGACAAGCCCTTTTTACTCTATTGTCAAAAAAACTGAAAAGAACTGATACACAATATTGGTGAAGCCCACAGTAAAATAAGCCACTCCTCTTTTACAAAGCTGGTAGAAGCAAACATTGGTACAGTCTTTCTGGATGGACATTTATAATAAATATTCACTTCTGACTGGGTTGTATTGGGTTGGGCTAAAAGTTCGTTTGGGTTTTTCCGTAAGATGTTATGGAACGAACTTTATGGCCACCCCAATAATTCCAGTTCTAGGAGTTTATATAGAAGAATCAAAAGATGTATATATAAGCATTATTTATGATACTGAAAAATTGACACAAACATCCAACAGTCAGAGAATAGTAAATAAATTATAGCGCATCCATGACATGAAATACTATGGGGTCATTAAAAGCCATGCGTGGAAATTATATTTAATGACATAGAAAATGCTTCATGAAGTAATGTCACGTTAAGAAGGCATATACTGTACTACATATATATATATTTTGTACATGTTTTCTACATATCTATCTGTCTATCTATCTATCTACACATTTGACCTAGTAGCACCACCTGACAGAGGGGATCTCACCCCCCACTTTATTCCCTGGCTTCCTGGCCGAACTCTCTCCACTCCCCTCGCTGTGGGTCACACCTTCCCAGCCTCCTTTGCTGGTTCCTTAGCATCCCCTAAGTGGCAAATGTTGCAGTGTTACAGGTCTCTGACCTCGGATGCTTCCTGGTTTACACCCAATTTCCAGATGATTCCATCTACTTGCACGGGTTTAAACAGCGTCTCTGCATTGATGCATCTGCATTCACATCTCCAACCCAGACAGGTTCTGGTCTCCTATCAGACTCATGCCTGTCAACGTGCCTACAGGATATGTTCGCTTGGATGTTTAATAAACCTCACATGCCCCAAACTGAACCCCTGATTTCAACTGCATCCTTAAAAAAAAAATCAGACACAGCTAAACCAACACAAGCTTGCTCTACCTGTAATCTCTCCCTTTTGGGGAAATGGCAACCCCATTCTTCCAGAGGTTTGAGCCAAAAGATTGGAGTTCATTGTTAACGCCTCTATTTCCCTCAAACCCCACTTCCAATCTTTTCGCACCATCTTCCAGGTCTACCTGCAAGATAATATCCATCATCGAACTACTTCTCAGCACCTCCACTGGTACAACTCTGGTCTCAGCGGCCAGCACCTCCCAGCTGGATCGGCTACAACATCCGCTCTCCCTGGCTCCCCCTGTGTCCTTTCAACGCAACACAGCAGCAGAAGAACCTCTCTTCTCCTCAAAACCCTCAAGCCTTCCCCTCTCACTTGGAGTAAACATCAAAGTCCTACAATGGCCTGACCTCTGCCCACTCTCTCTGACCATTGTCTCCCACACTCTCCCACCTGCTCACCGAGCTCCAGCCACTCTGGCCTCCTTGTCATGCTTCGAGTAGCCAAACACGGTCCTGCCTCAGGGCCTTTGCCCTTGCTGTTCCCTCATTGCAACACTCTCCAGGTATCTGCGAGGCCTGCTCCAGTCTCTGTCCAAATGTAACCTTCTCGGTGAGGTTTTACCTGATTTCCTGATACTGAATAGCAGCATCCTATGCCTCTCACCTAGCTTCATGTTCCCGTGTGGCAAAAATCTCTACCTGGCACGTTGCACATTTACTTGTCATTTGTTTACTGTCTTTTTTCCTCCACTGGCATGTGTGCTCCATGAGATTAGAGACACTGCTGTATTCCCAGTGCCTGGAACAGTGCCTGGCATACAAGGCACAGTCCAATAATTGCTGCATAAATTTGAAAAAGGCAACACATGGTAAAAAGAACCCTTACCTGGAGTGCAGGCCAACCTGTAGCCACAAACAAGCCATTTGGGATCTGGTGCTGAGAATGGGCATAGCTGCCCTACCTATTCCATGGGCCCACTGTGAAGTGTCAATAAACATGCCAGGGCTTCCCTGGTGGCGCAGTGGTTGAGAGTCCGCCTGCCGATGCAGGAGACACAGGTTCGTGCCCTGGTCCGGGAAGATCCCACGTGCCGTGGAGCGACTGAGCCCGTGAGCCATGGCCGCTGGGCCTGTGCGTCCGGAGCCTGTGCTCCGCAACGGGAGAGGCCACAACAGTGAGAGGCCCGCATACCGCAAAAAAATAAATAAATAAATAAAAAATAAACATGCCAGACACTAAGACATCAAAGGCACGAGGCTGGAAGCATAAAGTCAACCGGAGGAAGCGTGCGCTTTGTCCTGGGAAAGGGACAAATGGATCCCTTTCTTCATTTTTCATTCGTAAGAGCAGTTATGGTTGCCTAGCTTTCCTGCTGTGCGTTGCTCCGATCTCCAAAGGGGCCCCGACGGGATGCAGTGGGCCACGGGTTTCCAGCAGGAAATCCTCTTGTTTGGTGGCCTTCTTAGAAGTCTTAAGTCATTGGGACAGCGGGGGCAATCTCCAGGATGGTTCCAAATAATGACAGAAAGCTCACGATTATTCCATTTGTGTAGTAAACATCAATGTGGGTCAGGCAGTTTACATACATTATCTCAAATCCTTACAACGAATGCACGCGCGCTCCTGAGGCCAGATCTGAGCACAAAAGCTCAGGCTAAGCCTTAAGTCCTGCTCCCGCCCCGCCTTTAAAAAATTTTTAGTTTATATCGGAGTCTAGTTAACTAACAAGGTTGTGTTAGTTTCAGGTGTAGAGCCAAGTGATTCACTTATACATATACATGGATCTATTCTTTTTCAAATTCTTTTCCCATTTAGGTTATTACAGAATAGTGAGCAGAGTTCCCTGTGCTACACGGTAGGTCCTTGTTGGTTACGTATTTTAAATATAGCAGTGGGTGCCTGTCAATCCCAAACTCCCAACCTATCCCTCCCCCCACACCCTTCCTCCCAGTAACCATAATTTCATTCTCTGAGTCTGTGAGCCCGTTTCTGTTTTGTAAATAAGTTCATCTGTATCATCTTTTTTTAGGTTCCATGGATGAGCAATAGCATATGATATTTGTCTTTGACTTACTTCACTAAGTGTGATCAGCTCCAGGTCCGTCCGTGTCGCTGCAAATGGCATTAGTTCGTTCTTCTGAGCGGCTGAGCAATCTTGCGCTGTGTATACGCACCACATCTTCAGTCCTGCTCCCTTCTGACCACCCTCTGTGCCTCCCTAAGTTTAGCCCTTGTCATCATGATTCCTCACGTTATAAAGAATGTCCCCGTCAGCTAGTAACAAACAAGTTTAAAAATACAGACTTTGGGGCTTCCCCGGTGGCGCAGTGGTTGAGAGTCCGCCTGCCGATGCGGGGGACGCGGGTTCGTGCCCCGGTCTGGGAAGATCCCACGTGCCGTGGAGCGGCTGGGCCCGTGAGCCGTGGCCGCTGAGCCTGCGCGTCCGGAGCCTGTGCTCCGCAACGGGAGAGGCCACAACAGTGAGAGGCCCGCATACCGCAAAAAAATAAATAAATAAATAAAAAATAAACATGCCAGACACTAAGACATCAAAGGCACGAGGCTGGAAGCATAAAGTCAACCGGAGGAAGCGTGCGCTTTGTCCTGGGAAAGGGACAAATGGATCCCTTTCTTCATTTTTCATTCGTAAGAGCAGTTATGGTTGCCTAGCTTTCCTGCTGTGCGTTGCTCCGATCTCCAAAGGGGCCCCGACGGGATGCAGTGGGCCACGGGTTTCCAGCAGGAAATCCTCTTGTTTGGTGGCCTTCTTAGAAGTCTTAAGTCATTGGGACAGCGGGGGCAATCTCCAGGATGGTTCCAAATAATGACAGAAAGCTCACGATTATTCCATTTGTGTAGTAAACATCAATGTGGGTCAGGCAGTTTACATACATTATCTCAAATCCTTACAACGAATGCACGCGCGCTCCTGAGGCCAGATCTGAGCACAAAAGCTCAGGCTAAGCCTTAAGTCCTGCTCCCGCCCCGCCTTTAAAAAATTTTTAGTTTATATCGGAGTCTAGTTAACTAACAAGGTTGTGTTAGTTTCAGGTGTAGAGCCAAGTGATTCACTTATACATATACATGGATCTATTCTTTTTCAAATTCTTTTCCCATTTAGGTTATTACAGAATAGTGAGCAGAGTTCCCTGTGCTACACGGTAGGTCCTTGTTGGTTACGTATTTTAAATATAGCAGTGGGTGCCTGTCAATCCCAAACTCCCAACCTATCCCTCCCCCCACACCCTTCCTCCCAGTAACCATAATTTCATTCTCTGAGTCTGTGAGCCCGTTTCTGTTTTGTAAATAAGTTCATCTGTATCATCTTTTTTTAGGTTCCATGGATGAGCAATAGCATATGATATTTGTCTTTGACTTACTTCACTAAGTGTGATCAGCTCCAGGTCCGTCCGTGTCGCTGCAAATGGCATTAGTTCGTTCTTCTGAGCGGCTGAGCAATCTTGCGCTGTGTATACGCACCACATCTTCAGTCCTGCTCCCTTCTGACCACCCTCTGTGCCTCCCTAAGTTTAGCCCTTGTCATCATGATTCCTCACGTTATAAAGAATGTCCCCGTCAGCTAGTAACAAACAAGTTTAAAAATACAGACTTTGGGGCTTCCCCGGTGGCGCAGTGGTTGAGAGTCCGCCTGCCGATGCGGGGGACGCGGGTTCGTGCCCCGGTCTGGGAAGATCCCACGTGCCGTGGAGCGGCTGGGCCCGTGAGCCGTGGCCGCTGAGCCTGCGCGTCCGGAGCCTGTGCTCCGCAACGGGAGAGGCCACAACAGTGAGAGGCCCGCATACCGCAAAAAAATAAATAAATAAATAAAAAATAAACATGCCAGACACTAAGACATCAAAGGCACGAGGCTGGAAGCATAAAGTCAACCGGAGGAAGCGTGCGCTTTGTCCTGGGAAAGGGACAAATGGATCCCTTTCTTCATTTTTCATTCGTAAGAGCAGTTATGGTTGCCTAGCTTTCCTGCTGTGCGTTGCTCCGATCTCCAAAGGGGCCCCGACGGGATGCAGTGGGCCACGGGTTTCCAGCAGGAAATCCTCTTGTTTGGTGGCCTTCTTAGAAGTCTTAAGTCATTGGGACAGCGGGGGCAATCTCCAGGATGGTTCCAAATAATGACAGAAAGCTCACGATTATTCCATTTGTGTAGTAAACATCAATGTGGGTCAGGCAGTTTACATACATTATCTCAAATCCTTACAACGAATGCACGCGCGCTCCTGAGGCCAGATCTGAGCACAAAAGCTCAGGCTAAGCCTTAAGTCCTGCTCCCGCCCCGCCTTTAAAAAATTTTTAGTTTATATCGGAGTCTAGTTAACTAACAAGGTTGTGTTAGTTTCAGGTGTAGAGCCAAGTGATTCACTTATACATATACATGGATCTATTCTTTTTCAAATTCTTTTCCCATTTAGGTTATTACAGAATAGTGAGCAGAGTTCCCTGTGCTACACGGTAGGTCCTTGTTGGTTACGTATTTTAAATATAGCAGTGGGTGCCTGTCAATCCCAAACTCCCAACCTATCCCTCCCCCCACACCCTTCCTCCCAGTAACCATAATTTCATTCTCTGAGTCTGTGAGCCCGTTTCTGTTTTGTAAATAAGTTCATCTGTATCATCTTTTTTTAGGTTCCATGGATGAGCAATAGCATATGATATTTGTCTTTGACTTACTTCACTAAGTGTGATCAGCTCCAGGTCCGTCCGTGTCGCTGCAAATGGCATTAGTTCGTTCTTCTGAGCGGCTGAGCAATCTTGCGCTGTGTATACGCACCACATCTTCAGTCCTGCTCCCTTCTGACCACCCTCTGTGCCTCCCTAAGTTTAGCCCTTGTCATCATGATTCCTCACGTTATAAAGAATGTCCCCGTCAGCTAGTAACAAACAAGTTTAAAAATACAGACTTTGGGGCTTCCCCGGTGGCGCAGTGGTTGAGAGTCCGCCTGCCGATGCGGGGGACGCGGGTTCGTGCCCCGGTCTGGGAAGATCCCACGTGCCGTGGAGCGGCTGGGCCCGTGAGCCGTGGCCGCTGAGCCTGCGCGTCCGGAGCCTGTGCTCCGCAACGGGAGAGGCCACAGCAGTGAGAGGCCTGCGCACCGCAAAAAAAAAAAAAAAAAAAAAAAAAAAAAAAAATACAGACTTTGATAGACTTTACCCTTACTCTATAGGCTTAAACTATACAGAAAATAAAAATCTGACTTTGTTTAGATTACACCTGAGAAACACCCAATTATTCATTCACTCACTGACTCAACAAGCTTTCAGAGCCCCTACTGTGTGTGGACACCACACCAGGCGCCGGGGATGCAGCAGCCAACAAAACAGAAAACATCTCTGCCTTCACTCAGCGGCCTTCTGCTGATGAAGACAATCGCGTAACAAATAAGCACCTCTAGGCAATGTCAGAAGGCGGTAAGGGCGGACCCAGAGCAGGCGAGGGGGGTGAGACGTGCAGGGTGCGAGTCAAGGCCGATTGAGTGGTGGTGTCCCTCGGCCTCACTGAGGTCCGAGCAGAGGAAGGTCTGGAAGGAGAGGGGGCAGCGGCCACATGGTGTGTCTGGCAGGAGATTCCGTGCGCGGGGGCCGGGCAGCACGGAGTCCCGGGGAGGAGCGTGCTTGGCGCACTCAGAGACGTGAGTGCGACGGCAGTAGGGCCTTGGGGTTCTACGGCGGCAGCTGGTGGGCTGTTCTGCAGGCAGACGTTAAGTTTTAAAACATATTTACATTTTTTTTTTTTTTTGCTGTACGCGGGCCTCTCACTATTGCAGCCTCTCCCGCTGCGGAGCACAGGCTCCGGACGCGCAGGCGCAGCGGCCATGGCTCACGGGCCCAGCCGCTCTGCGGCACGTGGGATCCTCCCGGACCGGGGCACGAACCCGCGTGCCCTGCATCGGCAGGCGGACTCTCAACCACTGCGCCACCAGGGAAGCCCAAAACATATTTACATTTTAAAAGGGCCGCCCTGACTGCTGTGTTGGGAACCAGGGTGGAGCCGAGCGGCCAGTTGGATCGTAACAATAGCCCAGATGGAGAAGGAGCTTGGCTTGGATCAGGGTCCGCGTGGGGAGAAGCAGTTATGCTGATGTAACAACAAGTAGAATTAGCCAATAGGTAAGTTGGGAGACTGCCCTCTACAAAGCAGACTTTTCAATGCAAAAAAGAGCATGGGAAGCTCCTTTAACTCACCATGTAGGTTTCAATTCACAGAAACTTACGCTGTGCACGTCATTCAGCGCACATTTTTATGTAAGCGAGGGAGACCCATCGTTGTCTTGAGGTTATTGCTAAGAGGTGGGTGGGGGTGGGTGGAGGAGGGACGGACTGAGAGTTTGGGGTCAGCAGATGTAAACTATTGTATAGAGAATGGATAAACAAGGTCCTACTGTACAGCACAGGGAACTAGATTCAATATCCTGATAAATTATAATGGAAAAGAATATGAAAAATAATGTATATATATGTATAACTGAAGAACTTTGCTGTACACCTGAAGGCAATGCAACATTGTAAATCAACTACACTTCAATAAAATAAATTTTTGAAAAAAGAAGGTTATTATCCATCAGTGTAAAACAAACGGGTTTCTCATCCTTGCTCAACACCCAGCAAGAGTGACGCCAACTTTCTTTTCTAGCTAAATTTTCAACAGGGAAATGTCCCTAGGAAGTCACAATAAACAGAACTGTGGGAAAACATGTCAAAGGTTCCTGCCAGAGTTAAACACATGCACCCACGAGGAAAGGAGCTACTGTCTATTGAATGTCTCAGAAGTTCAAGGAATTTGCCTTCAAAGTTTTTTCAGACAAAGACGCCTCGGAGCTCACATTCTTTTCTGCGGGGTATAATGATGCTTTACAAGAAGGGGACCCATTTAGAAGCAGAATAAATGCAGGGCTTCTTGGGGACAGAGAGACAGTGGCGACAAAAGAGAGTGTGCAGCACGCAGGGAGCTGCTTTGGGGAAAGGGGGGCCCGCGCTGAGCACACCGCGGACGGGCAGGTCTCATTTAACCTATTCTTCATCCTGATCAACCCTTAGGACCATCAGAACATAGGACAGTGGCGATGCCACATGGAAATAGGCAGCAAATGGCACTCTTGAGCTGATTACTCTTTAATTTAGTAAGTCCATATCATCAACAAAGTTGGAAAACAGTGGACGTTTTAATGGCCAGTAGACTCAGAGTCTGGGCTTTCTGTTTTCCTGAGGCTTTTTTCTGCTCAATAAAGTATTTCATGTATTACTACTATTTTTCTCTTTCTGGTCAGCCGTATAAAATGTCCTCCTTTCTTGTAAAACATCAGGATTGGCAGGACCTCAGCGATCAGACCTGTTCCTATTCCCAGCTATACTCGTGGAGAAGCGATACCCAGGAGGGGGTAAGCCCCTTGCCCAATATCACAGATCTGGCAAAGGGTGGGGCAGGGACTGGAAGCCAGGTTCACTGGTGTGACAGCTCCAGCTCTTCAGCCAATAACTTCAGCAGCGCTGTTGTTCAAAACAAAACAGAACCAAAAACAAAAAAAAAAAAAAAGAGAGAAAAATCCACATAGGAAACTAACTGAAAATGTATGGCTGCCTCTTAATTATGATCTGAAAACTGCATTCACCCCTTTAATACATATTTATTGATGCCTACAATGTGCCAGGCCGCCTGCGAACGTGGGAATGAATAATGAAGAGGCAAACACAATCCCTGTTCCAAGGAGCTTACAGCTGAGTGAGGAAGACAGACAATTAAACATGAAATTAAAATGAAGAGCAGTGGTGTTCCTGTAGGGGAAGCACGGTGCACCACAAGAGCAAGACAGAGACTTTTTTAAAAAAATAAATAAATTTATTTATTTACTTATTTATTTATTTTTGGCTGCGTTGGGTCTTCACTGCTGCGCGCGGGCTTTCTCTAGTTGCGGCGAGCGGGGGCTACTCTCTGTTGCGGTGCGCGGGCTTCTCATTGCGGTGGCTTCTCTTGCTGTGGAGCACGGGCTCTAGGCACGTGGGCTTCAGTAGTTGTGGCTCGCGGGCTCTAGAGCGCAGGCTCAGTAGTTGTGGCACATGGGCTCAGTAGTTGTGGCTCGCGGGCTCTAGAGCACAGGCTCAGTAGTTGTGGCGCACGGGATTAGTTGTTCCGCGGCATGTGGGATCTTCCCGGACCAGGGCTTGAACCCGTGTCCACTGCATTGGCAGGCGGATTCTTAACCACTGTGCCACCAGGGAAGCCCAAGACGGAGAAATTTCAATAGCGTGTGTGAATTAACACAACACTGTAAAACAACTATACTTCAGTAAAAATTTTTAAAAAGTTAAATCTAAATAGTCTGTGTGGGGTGAACTGTAAGGTGATGGATGATAACTAGACTTTGGTGGTGATCACTGTGTAGTGTACAGAGATGTCAAATTATAATGTTGTACACCTGAATCTTCCATAATAAAAATGTGTGTGTGTGTGTGTGAGAGACAGGTGCATTGTGTGTATGTGAGAGAGAGAGAGGTGCAGTGCGTGTGTGTGTGTGAGAGAGAGGTGCATTGTGTGTGTGCGTGTGTGAGAGAGAGGTGCTGTGTCTGTGTGTGTGAGAGAGAGGTGCATTGTGTGTGTGCGTGAGAGAGGGAGGTGCAGTGTGTGTGTGCGTGTGTGAGAGAGAGGTGCATTGTGTGTGTGTGAGAGAGAGGGAGGTGCAGTGTGTGTGTGCGTGTGAGAGAGGTGCAGTGTGTGTGTGAGAGAGAAAGGTGCATTTGTGTGTGTGAGAGAGAGAGGTGCATTGTGTGTGTGTGTGAGAGAGGTGCATTGTGTGTGTGCGTGTGAGAGAGAGAGGTGCATTTGTGTGTGTGAGAGAGAGAGGTGCATTGTGTGTGTGTGTGTGTGTGAGAGAGGTGCATTGTGTGTGTGCATGTGTGAGAGAGAGAGGTGCATTTGTGTGTGTGAGAGAGAGAGGTGCATTGTGTGTGTGTGTGTGTGTGAGAGAGGTGCATTGTGTGTGTGCATGTGTGAGAGGGAGGTGCATTGTGTGTGTGTGAGAGAGAGGTGCATTGTGTGTGTGCGTGTGAGAGAGGTGCTGTGTGTGTGTGCGTGTGTGAGAGGTGCATTTGTGTGTGAGAGAGAGAGAGGTGCATTGTGTGTGTGTGAGAGAGAGAGGTGCATTGTGTGTGTGTGAGAGAGAGAGGTGCATTTGTGTGTGTGAGAGAGAGAGGTGCATTGTGTGTGTGTGAGAGAGAGAGGTGCATTTGTGTGTGTGAGAGAGAGAGGTGCATTTGTGTGTGTGAGAGAGAGAGGTGCATTGTGTGTGTGTGTGTGAGAGGTGCATTGTGTGTGTGTGAGAGAGAGAGGTGCATTTGTGTGTGTGAGAGAGACGTGCATTGTGTGTGTGTGAGAGAGAGAGGTGCATTTGTGTGAGAGAGAGAGGTGCATTGTGTGTGTGTGTGTGAGAGGTGCATTGTGTGTGTGTGAGAGAGAGAGGTGCATTTGTGTGTGTGAGAGAGAGAGACGTGCATTGTGTGTGTGTGAGAGAGAGAGGTGCATTGTGTGTGTGTGTGTGAGAGGTGCATTGTGTGTGTGTGTGTGAGAGGTGCATTGTGTGTGTGTGAGAGAGAGAGGTGCATTGTGTGTGTGTGTGTGAGAGGTGCATTGTGTGTGTGTGTGTGAGAGGTGCATTGTGTGTGTGTGAGAGAGAGAGGTGCATTTGTGTGTGTGAGAGAGAGAGACGTGCATTGTGTGTGTGTGAGAGAGAGGTGCATTGTGTGCGTGTGTGTGTGTGAGAGAGAGAGGTGCATTGTGTGCGTGTGTGTGTGAGAGAGGTGCATTGTGTGTGTGTGAGAGAGAGAGGTGCATTGTGTGTGTGAGAGAGAGACGTGCATTGTGTGTGTGTGAGAGAGAGAGGTGCATTGTGTGTGTGTGTGTGTGAGAGGTGCATTTGTGTGTGAGAGAGAGAGAGGTGCATTGTGTGTGTGTGTGTGAGAGAGAGAGAGGTGCATTGTGTGTGTGTGTGAGAGAGAGAGAGGTGCATTGTGTGCGTGTGCGCGCATGTCTGCACGCACGCGCTGGGGTGGCAGGTGGAGGGAAACCCTCACTCCAAGCCGACCCCGCTTTCCCCTCTACCTTGCAGTCTTGCCATCCGTCCGGTGTCCTGAGCTCGGGTACTGCCCGTCACCCTTGACCTCTCTGTTCCTCACCCCTCAAACCCCGTCAGTCACCACTTTCTGGCCCTCTGATGCTTATAATTCCCGAGGCTGTCTCTCCTCTCCGTCCTTAACACCGTCTCGTTCATCTCAGCCCGCCTACCGGCCGAGTCCCACAACTCTTCCCCTGGAACGCAGTCTTGCTTTCTTCAATTCTCTTCCTCTGCAGATGGATCTGCCTAAAATGCAACTCTGACCACGCGAGTCCTCTGCTTCGGAATCCGCGCTGGCTCCCCACTGGCTAAGCATAGGGTCCGAGTTTATTAACACAGCCCCGAAGCCTCCCTGAGTCCGCCCTCGCCTCCCGCCCTCCCTCACTTCATACGCCAACCGTTCATACTTCCCGCGAGGGCGGCGGGCTCTTCAAGGCGTCTTTGTTGTCATTCACGTGTCTCTGCTGTGACTGCCACCCCCTGCCACACGCCCTCCCCCCCTTGCTGAGGCGCCTCCCCTCTGCCTCCGTTCAGGTATCCTGCCTCAGGAAAGCTTCTCCGGTGCCCCTCCCGTCACCCCGTGAGTTGCCTGATGAAGCATCATCTGCTTCTCTGTGTTCACGTGGTACCCTGGGCACATCCTAAAAGTCACATATTCCACGTTAAATTAGAATCATGTGTCTATGGCTCTGTTTCCCTCCCCAGCATCTGACAAGGATGGCCTCACTCACCTTTGCAAGCTTAGCACCTTGCACTGTCCTGATCTACAGCAAGACGTCAGTGCGTGTTTGCTTAACGAAAGAATGGTGATTGCAGATCTTACATGTGGGTAATTCTCAACCCAGCGATCAAAAGTGGTATTATTATCTGTGGAAGTGAAATGATGGGGCTTTGCTTTTCCCTGAAAAGGAATCACTGATTTAAGCTTCCTGAAGATACTGATTTTGGCAAGACAGATGATAATAATATCTAAACTTGTCTGTAGTTTCAAAATACAATGGTCCACACTGTTTTGTTGCCAAAGAAATATAAAATCATTATATACTCTGGTGAATTATTTTAAGTGTTACAAAATACCACAATGCCAGTCCTGAGTCATAGCCTAAACTTGTTTCTAGAATAGTCTGAGGTAAACAAACTGGGAGGAGACCAGCACCTGGGCAGGGTTCTGTGGATGGCACGGCCTGGTGATGTCACCATTCAAAATAGCAGATTACCAAAATGGCACGTATTTACCTTCAAATACCTATGCTCCTTTCTCCGAAAAGATTGACCTATCTTCAAAATTAGTTAGTATTCTGTAAACACTGATGGGAAATTTAAGGAGATCTATGGAACAAGAGAAGCCTCAGTAAGTGTTGGGAGGGAAAAGAGAGGTTAGCCAGATTTTATAAATGATTACCAAAGAGAGCAAACTACCTATGCATAATCTAGAATGTTTATAAATGAAAATTGACTGTACTTCTCTAACTACATATAATCTGAACTCTGAACTTCAAATTACAAACTACACAATCACTATGACAAAGTTTGTAGCCTTTTTTTTGGGGGGGGGGGACAAGAAAAGCATTTTGTTATGAAAACCACCAGCCCATCCCTACAAATGCAAACATATATCCCCCTTTTCTTAATATAGCACACACGCTTTAGTTTTAGCACAGCGAATGTTTGGAGGATTTTTTTTTCCAGCTGTGTTTATTTATAATATGGGTGTGGAGTAAAATCTCACATCACAACACCTTATATACTTCCATGCAAGCCGTTCTTTTCTGCCCAGAGCTATTTCTACATTCCTTCTTAACCTCAAATTTAAAAAGTGTATCTTGTCAAATTGTGATAAATTGTTACCTGCATGGCAAAGAACTTGCTAACTAGAAGTAACTTCAGTCTTCTCAAAGTACATCCTTTATGTAACAAATTGAATCTACACTTTGTACTTCTGTAACCTTGAAAAAAATAAAAAGGGTGAGGAGGGGGCTCGGCAAAACAGTTGGATTATTCCCAAGAAGGCTTGAACATATTTCAAAAAACATTTGAAAATGAAATTTTGTTCTTAACTTAAAAAAAATGAAACGGTATAGTTTGGTGCAGAACTCATCTAAAATTAGGTCTTTGTTGAAAAATCTTTCTGTCCATAACACTAAGGCTGTGTGCTTATGTGTTTGTGCGCACTTGCCTGTGTGTGGTACTTCATGGTTGGAAAATGGTAACCTGGGCTCAAAAATTTCTTTTTTAATTTAAAAAGAGGCCTTTGGTAAAGTTCTTCAACAAACCCTAAAATATAAATGTTTGTTGGAATGCTTTTAAGAAATTGTACACATAGTAAATAATCATTTTTTCCATAAATGCGAAACTTCAAAAAGTATACAAAATATAATCAAGCAAAATGAATCTGACCTTTCATATCTAGAATAAAAGCATTTAAAAATGTTTTGTGAAACCTTAATATGTGTTCTTTTTCAATTACTGCTTATGTTGTGCTCTTTTGAATCTAACTGATTTCTAGATCTTCCCTTGCTGTTTTGTTTCCACCTACCTAGGGTTTTGCTGTGTGGTCCTTTTGTTTTAAGGAAAGGGGGTAAAAACCCAGGTAAATATATGTGTTGTAGGGGCTTCCCTGGTGGCGCAGTGGTTGAGAATCCGCCTGCCGATGCAGGAGACACGGGTTCGTGCCCTGGTCCGGGAAGATCCCACATGCCGCGGAGCAACTAAGCCCGTGAGCCATGGCCGCTGAGCCTGTGCGTCCGGAGCCTGAGCTCCGCAACGGGAGAGGCCACAACAGTGAGAGGCCCGCGTACCGCAAAAAAAAAAAAAAAAAAAAAAAAAAAAAAAAATGTGTTGTAGCAACAGTACGGTGAGATGAGTGAGTGAAGAGATATTTTCAGTATAATTTTAGCTATAATGAGCTTATTTGTTAGTTACTTGGCCAAGATCATTAAATTACAAAAACAAATATTTTATGTTATTTTGTTAGTATATTTCTTTCAAACAAAATACACAAATAACTAAGGGGCAAAGATGGAGGGCTTATGGACATGCCGCTGTAGGTATAATGACAGCATAATCAGAAACTTTACCTATATTCCTAACGAATAGAATAGACCGTGATTGACCCATAAATGCGCCTTTCCAGTTTACTTAGTCCTATATCTGTGACTCGACATCCTTCCTGAAATTAAGGAAATTAAATTAACTTAATAATAATGTAATTGGCCAGAAGACCATCATTAGAAGCAACTGTAAAAGTATCTCTTAGATTTAACTCATCATTTTCACAATCCGGCAAACAAAAATAAAGCCGTACTTATTTATCCCATAACTATTAGGCAATAACTATCCTACATATTAAGGTAAAAAACTGGGAATAATATGAAATTTTAAGATGTCTAGATTACTTTTTTTTTTTTTTTTTTTTTTTTTGCGGTACGCGGGCCTCTCACCGCTGTGGCCTCTCCCGTTGCGGAGCACAGGCTCCGGACGCGCAGGCTCAGCGGCCATGGCTCACGGGCCCAGCCGCTCCGCGGCACGTGGGATCCTCCCGGACCGGGGCACGAACCCGCGTCCCCTGCATCGGCAGGCGGACTCTCAACCGCTGCGCCACCAGGGAAGCCCTAGATTCCTAAGAAGAACGTAAATGAACCTTTGAGGTAGTTTTAACACGTGACATAGATTCCTCTCTCTTATTGACTAGAAAAAAAAAATTGGTGATGAAAGGGGAAGTGGTTTTGTTAAAGACATGAACAAAAAATTAAAATATCCTGTTATTTGATCTATAATATTCATATATTAGAAATACTGATAAATATTGTCACCTTCCCCCTGCATATTGGTATGTTGACCCAGGTGTAAGAAATCTTTGATCTGTAGGTTTTACAAAGACATGGTTTGAACATTAGACCAGTCAAAATTCTTCCTTTGCTTTGGGAAATTCATTTGTGAGACATCTGATAGATTACATATAGTTTTAATAGTTGCTCAAATGCACACTTAAGGTCACAGAAAATTCTGACATTCCCAGCATATTGATAGTTATATAGACCCAAACAGGCAAAGTGGTCAATAGCAAATAGTTTATGGCAGTAATGCCTCTAATCTCTTTAATCAGGAGTATAAAAGCAGTTCTCCAGTGGTATTTTCTATGTATCTTCAGAGAATTTGCTGCCCTCGATTCTCTTACTGAAATGGGGGGAAGCCAAATCATTGTCAATTGTATTCTAAAGTCTCTTTTATTTATGACCAAAACCCTCCCTTTAATAACACGGCAGGGGTGGGGGGAGACGTGTTAAAATAGAGGTTGTAAAACCAAAATCTACAAAGAAACAGAAGCCTGTATTGAGCACACATAAGAAGAAAATCTTGACAGAACTACTGTTAAAAAGCCACATGGAAAAGTAGTCCAGTGAAGACAAAAGCAGTGTAAATGATATCTCAATGAGCAATCCACATGAGGAACAGCTCCAGCTATGATGACAAAAGAATGATAGAACAAACAAGCAAGGGTGTTAGGGGAGCAGAAAAAAGCAATCGCTCATAAATGGCTTCCAAGAAAGCAAACGGGAGATTTTATAAAGAAACAGGAAAAGGGAAAACAAACTGGTATAATTTGCTGCACCTTCTAATTCTAACGAAAATGTCTTTCAGTTTTGCTGCAGGGAAGAGGCATATCAGAAGGAGAGCTGGAGGCTGAGGAAATAAATCACAACTGGGAAAAAAGGATTTGGTAAGGATGGGGTAGCCTCTGGGTCCACTCCTCAGAAATCCTCTTTTAATTGGCTGGGGACAAAGTGCTGCTTACTGATACAACATGACAAATAAGTAGAGACAGATTAGATCTCAAAACCAAGCAAAGGAGCAAAGGGGAAGAAAAGTCAGGATCGACACCTACCCAGCAAACTGACTGTTTTTAGGATGATGTCCTTTTTCAACTTCAAGAGCTGATTATAAAGCAGTTAGCTCAATGGCTACAAGCTTGGCCCATTTCCATGATATGATTTCACGGCTTTTCTAATAGGATTGCTACCAAAATCCTTGGTGGCAGGTTTCAGACATTCAACCCAGAGTACCCGGACTCTCTCAGTCACGAGACCCACTGCTCAGCCCAGCTTCCCACGTACCCGCAACCCCCAACTCCAGCCATGGCCCTTAAGGAGCTCGGGTTGGGTCCCCATTCCTCTGCCTAGAAGATGACGTCTTCCAACCTCACGCCCTCAATCCACCATCTCTACCGCTCTTCCTTGATCAGATCTCAGCAAGAGAGCTGGAATCTAGAAACGACTCTGCAAGTCTCTTCCGACCACCCTATCCTCCACCAATTCCGGGTTCAATACCTCCTGTAACACTCCACGCTCCCCCATCATGGACTTTATCACAGAGGCGTGCAACGGCCCCTGTCTTCGTCTGTATCCCTCACTTACCTATAAGCTTGGGGTAGGCAATGACCATGCTTGCCTATTTATCATTTTTGTTTCATCCCAAGGCCCAAGACTTTGGTACACAATCCATACACATTTGTTGCGTGATTACATGAAAACATAACCAATATTTTATTGCCTTGCATTAAAAGCTTTACTTTCCTAATGACTTTTGATTTCTAATGTAAAGTATTGGGTTGGTCAAAAAGTTCGTTCAGTTTTAAGTAAAAACAAAGGACACATTTTTTTTGTTTTCACCAAGAACTTCATTGAACAATGAATTCATTACCCGAATGAACTTTTTGGCCAACCCAATATTTATAATGTAAATATAAATATTGCTTTCAAAAGGCAAAATTTCCCAAGATTAATTAATTTTTTTTTTTTTTTTAGTTGGAAGTTGGCATGTTTGCTTATTCCAACGTAATCAATTCTTTCCTTATGTGACTGAACCAAGGAAGAGAGCTGTCCTAACCAGTGAAGTCCCAGAGGGGTCAAGGAAGAGCTTCTATGGATTTCTTGGGTGACGTCCTATGCGAAGACACCAAAGGTACAGAGACGGTCTGGGAGCTGGGAGATAGGCCTTGACATCCCTCAAGTGAGGCGTCTAGATGAGGGTACAGATTTCAGCCTATTGACCAGTGTTCCTTATACAAAACGATTTTTGTATTTTCTTGAAAGGGGAAGAAAGTGTGAAAGGTGAAGAAAAGTATGAAAGAGCCTCATACCTAAGGTGGGGTTTTTTTGTTTTATTTTTTACTATCAGATGACTATGCATAAAAGTAATAGTTGGCTCTCCCTTGCCTCCACGATTTTCATCTGTGTGTGTGTGTGTGTGTGTGTGTGTGTGTGTTGGCTGGGAAGATAATTAAAATCTTTTGTTTACAATTAAAAAACAACAACAACAACCCAGAACCTCTACTATTAAGGATTCTGCCTTCTTTCTTATTGGCGATTATTGCAAATCAAGGGCTGAAGCTGGTGCCTATGGAGATTTCAGGAGAAAGTCTCCCTAAGGGGTGATGGGTAGAAACCATTCACTAATGAATTCTGATTATTCCGTTTATGAATGATGATGGACTTAAGAATTCCTGAGGATTTAGAAGGCAACAGGTTCAGAAAGGCTCAGGAAAGGTCAGGGCAAGCTACTCGCGACGCGCACGGCTCAGCAGCAGAGGGAGAATGGTTTCCGGAATCAGACAAAACTGCGGCCGAAATGAGCTCCTTCGTCTCGCTGGGCTTCATTCTACTCATCTTTAAACGTGGGGTCATAACGTTCCATCTTAGCGGGCGTTGTGACCGCTAGAGATATCACATGAAAATACACGGTGCCTGGCAGCCACACAATAGATGGTGGCCATTATTTCCAGTTTCAGTCTGAGGGTTCAGCAGGTAGACGAGAAGCCTGCTGCAGGTACAACACATATCTGTTTCCCAATAAGTCATTTCACAAAGGTGCTCGGGCTGGCCTTATGCAAAAACAGAAACATGAAGTGAAATTATAGCATGTTAAGTGTCTGTATCTGAAAATTCTGGATGGATAGATCACTTTCCACTCTAAGACTGGTTTCTAGGGGCATGTCACAAGGCCCCGGCACTGGCTCAGCTCTACTCAGTGCTTTTATCAGTGACTCGGAAGTGGAACAACATCGGGAGGTATAGGTAATATTTTTACAAACCAGTCAGAATATAAAAGTTTGCAACAGACTATTAAGAAGAAATCTAGCAGATATAATGTCAAGGGCTTCCCTGGTGGCACAGTGGTTAAGAATCCGCCTGCCAGTGCAGGGGACACGGGTTCGAGCCCTGGTCCGGGAAGATCCCACATGCCGCGGAGCAACTAAGCCCGTGTGCCACAACTACTGAGCCTTCAGGCTGCAACTACTGAAGCCCGTGTGTCTAGCCCGTGCTCCGCAACAAGAGAAGCCACTACAATGAGAAGCCCGCCTGCCGCAACTACAGAAAGCCACCGCTTGGCAACAAAGACCCAACACCGCCAAAAATTTTTAAAAAAAGAAATAATATCAAGTCTTTGCTCATCAGGAAAATCAAATTTAAATAATAATAAGAAAAAGTACATGTGTGTGTATATTAAGAAACAAAACAATCAAATATAACGTGATCATTTATTGGCGCTAAAAATTAGGAACAACTGTAGAAATAATTTTGAGGACAATTATGGACATCAGAATATAGTCAGGATGTTAAGTAATAGGGAATTACTTTTAGTTTTCAAAAGTATGTTGAAAGGGTATTATGGTTATATAAAAGAATATCCTTATTTTCTGGGGTAAAACATCAAAATATGTGTGTGTATATATATATATATATACATAAAATATGACACATATATAAATTGTTCATATATATATATACACATGCATTACAACATTTCAGTGTTATATATTACTAACAATTTAAAAGTAAAATAAGACTCGTATATGTGTGTGTATAACAAAGACAATGAAAAATTCTCAGAACTGAAGGACATGGCTTTGTATGTTGCAATGGCCCCCTCGAAACACAAACCCACGTGAATGGACATCTTAACAAAGTATTCAAATACTGGGGATAAAGAAAATATTCTACAAATTACCAGAGAGAAAACACAGGCTACGTGGGAAGCATAAAGAATGAGAATGATATCAAATATCTCAGCAGCAACACTGGGAACTAGAAAACAATTCTGGGGAAAAATGAACATTTTACCCAGCCAAACTGTCAATTAGGTGTAAAGGTAGAGTTAAGACATTTTCAGACGTGGAACAGATTAAAAGATTTATTTGCGTCAACTGATTTTCAATGAGGGAGCCAAGTCCATTTAATTAGGAAGAACAGTCTCTTCAACAAATGGTGCTGGGGCAGGTGGATATCCACATGCAAAAAGATGAAGTTGGACTCCTACCTCACCCAATACACGAAAATTAACTCGAAATGTACAAACAAGCTAAATAGAAGACCTAAAGCCATAAACCTTTTAGAAGACAGCATAAGGGTAAATCTTCATGACCTTGAATTTGACAAAGAATTATTAGATATGACACTAAAAGCACAAGCAACAAAATAAAAATAGATAAATTGGACTTATTCAACATTAAAAACTGTTGTGCATCAAAGGACATAATCAATGGTAAAAAGCAACCCACAGAATGGGAGAAAATATTTTCAAATCATATATCTGATTAAGATCTAGTATCTAGAATATATGAAGAGCTTTTACATCTCAACAACAGAAAGACAAACAGCCTAATTTTAAAAATGGGCACAGAATTTGAATAGACATTTCTCCAAAGAAGATATACAAATGACTCACAAGTACATGAAATGATGCTCTGAAAGAAATGCAAATCAAAACCACAACGAAATACTACTTCACACCCATTAAGATAGCTATACTTTAATAAAATGGAAAATAACAAGTGTTAGTAAGGATATGGAGAAATTGGAACTATTGTTCATTGCCGGTAGGAATGTAAAATGGCTCAACTGCCACAGAAAACAGTTGTCAGTTCCTCAAAATGTTAAATATAGAATTACCATATGTCTCAGGTTTCCCTGGTGGCACAGTGGTTAAGAATCCGCCTGCCAATACAGGGGACACAGGTTCGAGCCCTGGTCCAGGAAGATCCCACATGCCGCGGAGCAACTAAGCCCATGTGCCACAACTACTGAGCCTGTGCTCTAGAGCCCGTGAGCCACAACTACTGAGCCCGAGTGCCACAACTACTGGAACCCGTGTGCCTAGAGCCTGTGTTACACAATAAGAGTAGCCACCGCAATGAGAAGCCCGCGCACCGCAACGAAGAGCAGCCCCCACTCGCTGCAACTAGAGAAAGCCTGCACGCAGCAACGAAGACCCAACACAGCCAGAAAATAAAAATAAATTAATTAATTTTTTAAAAAAAGAATTACCATATGTCTCAGCAATTCCACTCTTGGATATGTTCCCTAAAGAATTGACAACAGGTACTCAAATACTTGTTCACAAATGTTCATAGCAGCACTGTTAACAATAGTCAAAATATGGAAGCAACCCAAGTGTTCAAAAGTGGATAAATGAATAAACTTTGTGGCCTATACACACAATGGAATATTTTTCAGTCATAAAAAGGAATGAAGTATTGATACAGGCTACTACATGGGTGAACCTGGCAAACTGTGCTGAGTGGTTGCCCCAGGCTGGAGGAGGGGCAAATGGGAAGTAACTGCTAAATAGGTATGGTATGTAATTTGGGAGCGATGAAAATGTCTTGAAACTAGAGGGGGTGGTTATACAACATCAGGAATGTACTAAATGATTACGAATTGTTCACCTTAAGACGATTAATTTTGTTAAGTGAGTTTAATTTTTAAAAAGTTCCGTGTGTCTTTTTTTTTTTTTTTTTTTTTTGCGGTACGCGGGCCTCTCACTGCTGTGGCCTCTCCCGTTGCGGAGCACAGGCTCCGGACGCGCAGGCGCAGCGGCCACGGCTCACGGGCCCAGCCGCTCTGCGGCATGTGGGATCCTCCCGGACCGGGGCACGAACCCGCGTCCCCTGCATCGGCAGGCGGACTCTCAACCACTGTTCCACCAGGGAAGGGAAGGGAAGCCCCCGTGTGTCTTTTCTAAGGATGATACCGGAAGATTTGCTCCAGCAAAATGAGGAAGTAATACATTTTTTAAAAAGAGGAAGATGTGGGACTCAAGAAACGGGATCAAATATCAAAGAGTCAGAGGGAGCTGCTGGCTGACAGTAGATGGAGATCACATGACAGCTGTGCAGCAGGCCTGTCGCACATCCACCCAGCCCAGGCTGCAGCAGGGTAGAAGGTTCCGGAGGAGAGATCGCTAAGAAAATTGCTAGACTGCCTAATGGATTTGGACATACATAAAAGATTTGCAAAACTGGTAGAGAATTTGGAGTGGAATATGTGAAAGTAGATAAAATGCTTTCAAAAATGGCAATTATTAATTTTAGGGGAAAATGTAAAAATGTACTACATGACTCAGTTATAAATAGCATTTCATAGTCATTAAAAAATCAACATTTAATATTTACATAACTAAAGGAAAAGGATGTGTGTGTGTGTGTGTGTGTGTGTGTGTGTGTGTGTGTGTGTGAGTGTGATGTGATGTTGACAGGTGCACTAAAGAGAATTAAATCCTAATATTCCAGAGTGGGAAGTCAATAGATAACGATTAAAACGGAATAAAATCAAGAAGTACCAGGACCAGAATGTTATTTAGAGATTTGAAGGTAAATAAAAATAGAATCAGTTTAAGGAGTTCAAAGTGGTGGCCTCTGGGGAGGGAAATGCAGGCACTTCACAGACTTTTTGACTCTCTAAACTACGTGCAGAAGTTGATTTAAAAAGCTAAATTAAGTCAAAAGAATTTTAGAATGCCAAAATCGACGGGGGGGGGTACTTACTAAGTTATGATAGTGCTGTGCGGGCTTGGGTTATGGGCTGGGGAGAATAGAGAGGATTTCATCTTTTTTTTTTTTTTTTAAGAATAATGTTAAAATGATGAAATGTTCAGTTGTTAATACCAGGTTGTGGGAAAGTTGGTAAATTGCTTCAGTATTTGTTCAATCTGCCTTTTTCCATATAGTTCCATTTCTTAAATGAACACAATATGATGAACTGTATAGTCAGTTACACAGCTGAGGAAGAGGAGAGCCAGCTTCTGGGCAGTTTACACACAGGATAGCTGAGCTCCTAGTTTAAGATGAAGGGTCTTTTAACAAATGACTGTTTGCAGAATTAATAGAAATAAGGAATCCCGATCAAGGGATGCCTAATAATGGACCCACAGGGCTCTGTCTTAGTTCTCTGGACCACACCTGGAGGATACAGTAGGGTCCTTTCTAAAGTGTCACATTTTCTTGGGATGTTGCTGGGGGACACGGGAAGTCCTACAGCACCAGGCGATGCTGGGTCTGGGAACATGGGTGCTGGCTGCAGAAATCTGGAGGGGCCGTCATCCAGAAGAGGGAGGCAGTGATGAAGAGCCCAGCACAAGAGACACTGAAATCATTTGCTGATCACCTTGAAGAGTAGGGTGCTGTGACTGATTAAGCGTCCACTCTCCTAAATCCGGTGTTGTATACTTGTTTTCTACTTTTGTAGGAAAGATGAACTACCAGTAATCTATTCAAAAGAGCCATTTCCGGGGTCCGACCTCCAGGGAATTCAGTTCCGGTCTTCTTTATTCATCAGCGCTTGTCGTCTTTATTCATCAGCACTTTAACTGACTGTGACAATCGCTGACAACAACTTAATGCTGGACCAGCCGCATAAATCGTTACTTTGAGGTCTTTGTTTATGTAGCCACAAAAGCACACGCGTTTCCGTTCTTGTTGCTTATTTCACAGATCTATATAAACCAATTTTTTAAGTTAAAGGAAGTCTCAGTGACGGGCAGTAAAAATGCAAACTCAGTATCATGTCTAATACACGTTTTTCTTACAAAGGTAGCTATCTACTTAGACACACATACACATATATGTCACATGGGTCAAACTACTAAATGGAATAGAATTTTTAGCAACTGGAATTTTTTTTTGATTATTAAGCACATTAGCTAGTTTTAGAGCACGAATTTTACTGTACTCATATTAATTTAGCGAAGCCTAAACTTCAGAAGAGTGGAGGATAAATGTCAAACTGACCTAAACAAAAAGGTTTCTGCTTTATTCCTCATTCTGCAAATAAGGAAAGAGAGAACTGAAGAGAAAAATAGGAAGTCATCCCCACCCACCCATGACGAGGAAGTAAGCAACCCACAATTCTGAAAATCAGTGAAAAGGTCATCTCACCTGTAGTTCTACATAACATGAAGCATACACAGCACATGAATACTCCTAGTTAAGAGCATATAAATCCCCTTTTTACCTAGGATCAATATAGCCTACAATAAGCTACTTCTTGTTTTTAAATGAGTCAAAAAAAAATTAAATTGTTTTTGCATGGCTTTCTAGGAACGCAGCTACGGCATAAAACAAGGTAAATCTGTAGAAGGAAGATGACAAAGCCACACTGGGCATGTTAAGCGCGGAGAACCGATTATGCTGGCTTTTTGGGGCTCCGAATTTCTCTGCTCTGAAATACAGGTATGAGACGCTCTTTGACCATCTTTTCTTAACCTGTCCCAGTCTCTTCACAAGCCCTCAGCAAAAAGATGTTAAAACAGGGAAACGCAGGGGCCTGCCCTCCTCCGAAACATCTCCTACCCCGGCCAGTTTCGAAATTCGAGGTTCAGTGTCTGGAGCACCAGGGTTATGCATCACCACTCGTAGAAAGTGAAAATTCCACTCGTGAAAATTCCATCCCTCCTCTTCCACACAGATTGTCAACCGCGCCACCCCCAAAACCCCAGGACCGGGCGGGCCACGCGCCAGAAAACCCCAGCCCAGCATCGAGGCGGAGGGGTTCCCTACCTTTGCTCCCCGCCTGCGCATCCTTCCCCCGGACGGGTCGTGGCTCCCGCCGCCCGGGCCCTGGCCGCGAGGCCGCCGCCGCCCGGTGACTTGGCCGGAATGCAGGCAGCTGCCGCCTTGGCCGGCATCTCCAGTTTTCCTATCCGAGGCATAAATCATCCACGGGAATTGGCCACGTGCCCTCACCAGCTCCCGTCCCTGCCTTGGAATTCTCTCCCTTGCAGCCCGAGTCTGCAGCCTCGGAAGGGAATGAACCCATCTGCTGCTGGAGTCACTGAGGATAAAAACCTGCGACAGGTTTGGCGACCTGGGGATTCCCTCCTGGGGGCGCAGGCGCTCAACCTCCGCGGCAGAAAAGGCTGGGGTCTGCTGCCCCCTGCCGGCCGCTATCGGTATCCGCTTCTATTTAACTGGCTCCCAAGCCCTCCGCCAAGCCTAGCGCTTCAAAGGCACGGCTGAAAATAAAGGTTGTTTGCGCTTCTGTGGGTTAGTGAAGTCTTAACTGCGTCACAGCTATTGCTTTGAGGCGCTGGGATCGCCCAAGGGGAGGCAGTTTCAGTGTTGCTGGAAACTCCAAGCTCTTGCGTGAAGCCCACTTTGCACATTCAGCATGTAACATAATCTACTTTATCTCCTACAGTTTGCCCATCTCTACAAAGGAGCAAGCCTCTGCAGAATCAGGCTCACAAAGAAGTTTTCTTAGGAGAAGAAAGCGTTGGATGTCCCGATTCTTTTCCTGTTGTTGACTGCACCAAAAGCTGATGCCCTTAAAGGCATTTATGGATGAACAATCAATAAAGAGAGAGACCAAAAAGGGAAGGTTTCACTCAATTTCATCTACTTGAGCACCAGCACACCCTGTGCGGGTTTGGGGACGTACAATGGAAATACAATGTGCAGTGTGTGTCCTGGAGTTTAACCTCTGCTTGGTGATGTTCATCCTAAAAACAGAAAGCAAGCAGAACTCTGCACGGTTAAGCGGCAGGCTCAACAACACACTGAAACGTGCAAACCCAGGCAGATAGCCCCTGGGCAGCGGTCAAGGATAAGCATCCTCTCATGCCCCTCCGGGCGGCACACTTCAGGCTCTGGCCTCTGGTTTGAATTTTGCTCTTTCTACCAGTGCTTGGCTCTGCCTCATTGCTGGGGCTTCCAGGGTGATAACAGCTCTGCGATTGCAGGAGGTGCTCAATAAATGCCGCAGCTGATGTCTACGGCAATGATAGGAAGCTGAAGGGCTTGGCCCTGGCACTGGATGCCGCGTCAATCCCTGCCCCATCCGGCCTCATAGCTGTGTGACGCTCGGCCAGTTACGGAACCTCTCTTTTCTCACATCAGTAAAATGTGAATGATGATAGCAGTAGCTCCCCCTTAGGGTCAGGAGGAGTAAAGGAGAGAATCTATGTAAAGTCCTAAGGACAGGGCTTCGTACGCAGCCATTTGCAATCAAGTGTAGCTAATATTTTTGTTGTTGTCGCTGCTATTCCTTCTCCCCAGAAGAAATTTGCAAGGCAGTAGTTAAAGGCAGTCACTTGGGACTCAGATACTTGGGATCCCTTCCATTGGCATAACTTTGGGCAGGTGAGTTCCAATTTCCTGATATATAAGATGGTAATAATAATAATGGAGACAAGGCTGCTGGCTATATAGCATGATATGGAGTTTTACTGTACTTCATTCATCATCGTGTGTGTGCCCGGCACAGAGTGGGCAAGTCTGCAAAATATGGTAGCTGGAAATAAAAAATTGCCCCTGAGGTAATAATGTCTTTACCTTATTTCACTTTTCCACTCATTTGCTTATCAGCAGGTTCTTAGTGAATCTCCCGCCCACGTCTGAACCCTGTGATTCCTTCCCGACGAAGGCGTGGCAGTCGGCAGCTCTTTGTTTCAGGCACAGTGTTTCTCCTGCAGTGTCTGACAAGAACTTTCTGACTTCCAAAGAAGGGCCCCCCCAGGACTTTCCATGGGATTACTGCTGATTTGGGCCTGGGTAGGTGGAAAGGCGTCTTGAGGAACCAAATGCAGTAACCCTTTGGCTTCCATGGTTATTCAGATGGTGGAACTTGGTTTTGTAAAGTAGGTCAAATAAGACTGAACAATGTTTATATAATAATCCATCACTCCTGGGGCAACGAGGAGGATTCTGGAAGGAACTGAGGTAGAGAACCCGGCAGGAGGCTTGCAGGGAGGTATAGGTTAGCTAACCCTTGCCTATGTAGCCCTTTAGAACTATGTCCATCCAACTAATTGAACTGGAATCTCAACTTAGCAGATATCTTTTTCCCTTTGGCCACTCTCGGGGGATTCAGGAAACCAGGTGGGAATGATTCAGAAAAGGGTTTTGTAAAATCCAGGGGATTACTTGCTGTTGCCATGGAAGTCAAATGACCCTAGAAAAGGAAAACCTCCTCTTCTCCACAAATGGCAACTTTTTCTTTCTCAAGGAGCCCGGAGCTCCCTGAGTCTGTGGTACACTCTGCCTTCAGTGGCACGTCATGCTCTTTAAGTTAAAATCCACAAAATTAATTGCATATTTAATAAGCAATCAACCCTCTCCCCCCAGTCCCCAGTCATCTGGCCCCAATCTGATTTTCCACTTTTTAAAAATAAATTTATTTATTTTTGGCTGAGTCAGGTCTTCGTTGCTGCGCGCGGGCTTTCTCTAGTTGCGGCGAGCAGGGGCTACTCTTCGTTGCGGTGCGCGGGCTTCTCATCACTGTGCCTTCTCTTGTTGCGGAGCACAGGCTCTAGGTGTGTGGGCTTCAGCAGTTGTGGCTCACGGGCTCAGCAGTTGTGGCTCGTCGGCTCTAGAGCTCAGGCTCAGTAGTTGTGGTGCACAAGCTTAGCTGCTCTGCGGCATGTGGCATTTTCCCAGACCAGGGCTCGAACCCATGTCCTCTGCATTGGCAGGTGGATTCTTAACCACTGCACCACCAGGGAAGCCCCTAATTTTCCACTTTTATCTCTCCTCCCCCAAAGCTCCTCACCTGCTTCTTTTGGTCCAGTCAGGGGTTGCAAACTCAGATGCCTCCAAGCGCCAGGCAAGTGAAATGAATTTTTGATGACAGAGCCAAATATGATATGCTTAAAACACAGTCATTAGAAAACGGCATCACTGTCACTCATCATTGTCACTCCTGCCAAGCACACAAAGCCAAGTTCACCGTCCCTCTCTCCTCTGAGCTCCCGCCACTCTCTCCACTCGGGTTTAGCCAGAGCAGCCCGGGCATTCAATACATCGCCAGGTGGGGCCGGTGTCCCTCCAGCCATCAGAGACGGGCAATATTTCCAGCAGGCGTGAAGGTGCTGGAAGCCAAATAATTGGCCTGTCCACTGGGATAGGGCGCCCGTGAGAACTTGATCAAACCAGGTCCCAGCTCAGCCTCCTGAGAGGCTGGAGGGGCCGCCAGGTCCAGGGTCCAGACCGCACCTCTGGGCAGCCAGCCCCTCGTGTCCCGCTCCATCCCTCTGTGAACCTCCTCAGGCGCTGGTTCTAGACTGCCCTGCTTCCTCCATCTCCAGTATCCCAAGCCGCCCCCGGCCACGCTCTGAAGATGAAGATGACCTTCTACTCTGGGGAGGAAACAGACCCTGAAGGAAACTCCCTCAGCTTCCTGCCTGGGGGACAGCAAGCTTCCCACTGCTGGATCAGGGCTCTCACCCCCCCGTGCCCCCTTCCCTGCCCCCCCCCGACCATCTATCAGCGGGTGCTTTGCAGCTGTGGCCCGTCTTCTCCTCCCTCCATGCTGCCGATTCCCTTGCTGCTACGGTCAAGGAACATTTTCAGTCTTTATCTTTGTACAGTGACGTTTTGGTCGAGTAGAAAGGGAGCTCAGACAGCGCTGATGAACAGAGTTCCGGTGTCCCCGAACGGATATTCTGTCTGGGCTGAACGCTGCTACGAAGCTGGGAGAACCGTCCACCTCCCCTCACTGACCTGGGTACAGAGGAGCTGCCTGGGAGAAAAATACTAGGATGCTGATACTCTGATGCCTGTCGACGCACGGGGATATAAAGGGGTGACCGATTTGTGGCAAACCACCCAGACTTCCCGAGAGAAAATGTACAGCGAAGGGAAAAAGGCCCTTATACACAGAGGTCTACCCAACACCATGACGCCAGGTGGGACGGACTACTGGCTTGAGAGAGAATATGGGGCTGATTCGAGAAATCCGTTCCGACCCTGACGCCACTGTGCAAGAGCACACTTCTGTATGTTCTGTGGAAGGACTGCGTGACTATGACACTTAAAGATGGCAACAGTTTGGACCCCCAGGCAACTTTGTGTTGTTATAGCCATGACTGAGCATAATGGGGAGGACACCCTCCCACTTAACAAAAGCTGCCCTTTCTGAGTACAGGACAGATTGGAGCTTATTGGGTGCGGGGGCCGCCAGAAGAAACAAGTCCCTTTACCTAGCAAAGACACCGTGATGCCGGAGTGTTTTGACACCACCAGCAGGGCTGGTGGAGGAAGGACGAATCTCTGGCTTGACCTTCAGTAGAAGCTGACGTGCTAGAAGCTGCTTGGGCAAACTCCAAGGATTTGATCTGTGTTAAGGTAGGAGAAGGAAGAGTTTTTAGGGAAGCACCGTTGAGAAGCTATAGAAAAGGCTGAATGAGGGAACACGAGTGAATAGATCGAGATGTACAGAGAAAGGACTAAAGCTTAAGCTGCAGGGCTCCTCCCTTCCACGGGCCCCGTGGCAGACGGTGTTTTCCACGACGGCAGCAACAGGACCGCCCATCACGCATGATCTTCCCACGGTGGGAGGTCACACCCCTCCCACTGGAAGGCAGGGCCTCTGTGTCCTCCCTGGAGGTCTGGGCAAGCCTGTGATTATGGTGGGGGTGATGCTTGTGACTTTCCAGGCTTGGTCATAAAGGAGATAGGAGCCCAGCTGCTACACTTCCAGAAAGCCCAGGATCCATGGAGAGGCCACAGGTGCGCCAGCCCACCTGCGACCTGAGGTCCCAGCGAGAGGCAGCATCCACCCTGAGACCCGCGAGTGAGGAACCCTTTGAGATGATCCCAGACCCAGCCAGCATCTGAACCCGACCTCCCAGGGACCCCGAGTGAGAGCGCCGCCTGGCTGCGCTCGGTCAACCTCCAGAGTCGTGTGAGATGATGAAAGGATTATTCTCATTTTAAGTCACCGTGTTCTGTGGTGATTCACTCCACAGCAAGAGACACTGCAACAGCCCTTCTGAGGCTCTGGAAGGGTCTTGGCGAAACGGAGCAGGACCCTATGGTCTATGTCCTCAGCCTGTCTTTTGTCGGTGGAAAAACTTTAGCCAAAGAATAAGTTTAATCAGAGAAATGAGAAAATGCAGAAACAAAGGAAAACAGTCAAAGGAGACCAAATAATAATCGTTTAGTCATTAAGCAACGTCGAGGGCCTTTAGTTCCTCCTCAAGGGCTATAGATCATATTCTGAGCCGTATCCTGTGAGCTGTCTACAGACACCGAAACCCCCGCCAGGTGGAAGAAGTTAACTACATGATGACCAGACTGTAGCTGTGACATAAGCTGCCACAATTCCGAAAACTGGCCTCAAGGAAATGGGAACAAACCGACCCTGGAACTGAAGATTAACTGTACTTAAAACAATCAAGACGACGCCCTTCAGAGCACCTCATGATTAATTTCAAGATGACGGTCAGAGCTGACTGTGCTGTTTCTGCAGGTAGCCCCCCTCCTGCCTATAAAAGCTCCTGCCCACCAGCTGTCGGTGGGGGGCTGGAGTGGGGGGGTGGAGTTGGCCTTTGGACAGGCACCTGCCCTTCCGCCTGGTTGCAAGCATCCAAAATAAAGCAAACTTTCCTTTCCACCAAGCGTGCCTCTTTACTGGCTTCTGAGCGGGCCAGCAGCCAGACCCCACTTTCGGCTACACTAGCAATGTATTCATGTGGTCGTATGCTTTTGTAAAATTTGCAAAATAAAATATTTTAGACAAAATTGGCTAAAACCTCTGTTTCTTTCCACACTGACCTTCCCTCCATCTCTTTAGGTTATATGGCACTGCAGTGGGCGTGGGCATTTTTGGGATTCAGCTAAAGGTGAATTGAGTTTGGGTTCGGTGGGATGCATTTATGTGGCATGGATTCATTCCTGTGTGAGTTACTGCTGGCCGTCCCAGTGCAAAATGGCTTCCAGAACATTCCTAATATACACCGTGCTGACTGACCTGACAGGAATGGGCAGGACCGTGGAATGAATCATGATAATGTGATGTGATATGTGGATGTGAAATGTACCAAGCTAGAAGAGAGTCTTGGGAAGTATTCCAAATCTTACAGCTCATACATAATAGTAGTTTGATGGAAGTTTCCCTAAATTTGACAACAGTCCTTAAAAGCTGTCTTTCATCATCAATAATAAGATATGAAGCTGAAAGTTTTTAAATCTACCAACAAGAAAATGGTAGAGAAAGAATGAATGATTTTTCTCTTCTCTCACAGAACATGACGTTACAAAATCATTGTTATATGGAGATTCAATCAAAGAACACGCAGCCAAATATGCTGGGGCAAAAGTATTACAGAGGTGGGTCAGGAATTTGTTGAATAAAATATGCTATTTTCCTGGGTTTCATATATATTTGGTGGTAGTGGTGGGCAGAGCAGACTTTGTGAGGAGCCTGGGCCATTGAGATTTGGCTGAGTAAGGTGTTGTGACCTCATTTGTTCTCACCTGCTGGGACACACAGGTACATCTCAATTGAATTCTCAGAAGCATTTGGGCACTGCTGACCACTCCCCCCTTCAAAAAAGTCTCACTTTCCTTGGCTTCTTTGAACCCCTACTGGCAGTCCCCTCCAGCTAACTGTTCATCACCTCAAAAGACTTCCCTTGAACACTCCTTCACATGCTATGCAAAAATAAACTCAAAATGGCTTAAAGACTTAAATATAAGACATGACACCATAAAACTCCTAGAAGAGAAAATTGACAAAACTTTCTCTGAGTAAATTGTAGCAATGTTTTCTTAGGTCAGTCTTACAAGGCAAAGGAAACAAATGCAAAATAAACAAATGGGGCCTAATTAAACCTAAACCTAATTAAATGTAAAAGCTTTTGCATAGCAAAGGAAACCATAAGCAAAATGAAAAGACAACTTACAGACTGGGAGAAAATATTTGCAAATGATGCAACTGACAAGGGCTTAATTTCCAAAATATACAAGCAGCTCATAAAACTCAATAACAAAAAAACAACCAACCCAATCAAAAATGGGCAGAAGACCTAAATAGACATTTCTCCAAATAAGACACACAGATGGCCAATAGGCACATGAAAAGATGCTCAACGTAGATAATTATTAGAGGAATGCAAATCAAAACTACAATGAGAGGGCAAGACCTTCAAGATGGCAGAGGAGTAAGACGTGGAGATCACCTTCCTCTCCACAAATACATCAGAAATACATCTACATGTGGAACAACTCCTACAGAACACCTACTGAATGCTGGCAGAAAACCTTAGACTTCCCAAAAGCCGTGGGGCTGACAGGCTCTTGGTGCTCCAGCCGGGTGTCAGGCCTGTGCCTCTGAGATGGGAGAGCCGAGTTAGGACATTGGTCCACCAGAGACCTCCTGGCTCCACATAATATCAAATGGTGAAAGCTCTCCCAGAGATCTCCATCTCAACGTTAAGACCCAGCTCCACTCAACGACCAGCAAGCTACAGTGCTGGACACCCTATGCCAAACAACTAGCAAGACAGGAACACAACCGCACCCATTAGCAGAGAGGCTGCTTAAAATAATAAGGTCACAGAAACCCCAAAGCACACCACCGGACATCGTCCTGCCCACCAGAAAGACAAGATCCAGCCTCATACACCAGAACACAGGCACCAGTCTCCTAAACCAGGAAGCCTACACAACCCACTGAACCAACCTTAGCCACTGGGGGCAGACACCAAAATCAGTGGGAACTACGAACCTGCAGCCTGAGAAAAGGAGACCCCAAACACATTAAGTTAAGCAAAATGAGATGACAGAGAAACACACAGCAGATGAAGGAGCAAGGTAAAAACCCACCAAACCAAACAAATGAAGAAGAGATAGGCAGTCTACCTGAAAAAGAATTCAGTGTAATGATAGTAAAAATGACCTAAAATCTTGGAAATAGAATGGAGAAAATACAAGAAACGTTTAACAAGGAAGGACCTAGAAGAACTAAAGAGCAAACAGCCGATGATGAACAACACAATAAATGAAATTTAAAATTCTCTAGAAGGATTCAGTAGCAGAGTAACTGAGAAGAATGGATAAGTGACCTGGAAGATAAAATAGTGGAAATAACTACTGCAGAGCAGAATAAAGAAAAAAGAATGAAAAGAATTGAGGACAGTCTCAGAGACCTCTGGGACATTAAACTCACCAACATTTGAATTATAGGGGTCCCAGAAGAAGAGAAAAAGAAAGGGACTGAGAAAATATTAGAAGAGAAAATGTCTTGAATGTCTTGAAAATGTCCCTAATATGGAAAAGGAAATAGTCAATCAAGTCCAGGAAGCACAGAGAGTCCCATACAGGATAAATCCAAGGAGAAACATGACAAGACACATATTAATCAAACTATCAAAAATTAAGTACAAAGAAAAAATATTAAAATCAGCAAGGGAAAAACAACAAATAACATACAAGAGAATCCCCATAAGGTTAACAGCTGATCTTTCAGCAGAAACTCTGCAAGCCAGGAGGGAATAGTAGGACATATTTAAAGTGATGAAAGGGAAAAACCTAAAACCAAGATTACCCCACCCAGCAAGGATCTGATTCAAATTCAATGGAGAAATTAAAACCTTTATAGACAAGCAAAAGCTAAGAGAATTCAGCACCACCAAACCAGCTTTACAACAAATGCTAAAGGAACTTCTCTAGGCAGGAAACACAAGAGAAGGAAAAGACATACAATAACAAACACAAAACAATTAAGAAAATGGTAATAGGAACATACATACTGAAAACTACCTTAAATGTAAATGGATTAAATGCTCCAACCTAAAGACATAGACTGGCTAAATGGATAAAAAAAACAAGACCCATATATATGCTGTCTACAAGAGACCCACTTCAGACCTAGGGACACATACAGACAGAAAGTGAGGGGATGGAAAAAGATATTCCATGCAAATGGAAATCCAAAGAAAGCTGGAGTAGCAATTCTCATATCAGACAAAATACACTTTAAAATAAAGACTGTTACAAGAGACAAAGAAGGACACTACATAATGATCAATCCAAGAAGAAGATATAGCAATTGTAAATATTTATGCACCCAACATAGGAGCACCTCAATACATAAGGCAAATGCTAACAGCCATAAAAGGGGAATTGACAGTAACAGAATAATAGTAGGGGACTTTAACATCCCACTTTCACCAATGGACAGATCATCCAAAATGAAAATAAATAAGGAAACACAAGCTTTAAATGATACATTAAACAAGATGGACTTAACTGATATTTACAGGACATTCCATCCAAAAACAACAGAATACACTTTCTTCTCAAGAGCTCATGGAACATTCTCCAGGAGAGAGATCATATCTTGGGTCACAAATCAAGCCTTGGTGAATTTAAGAAAACTGACATAGTGTCAAGTATCTTTTCTAAGCACAATGCTATGAGACGAGATATCAATTACAGGAAAAAATCTGTAAAAAATACAAACACATGGAGGCTAAACAATACACTACTAAATAACCAAGAGATCACTGAAGAAATCAAAGAGGAAATCAAAAAATACCTAGAAACAAATGACAATGAAAACACAATGACCCAAAACCTATGGGATGCAGCAAAAGCAGTTCTAATAGGGAAGTTTACAGCAATACAATCCTACCTCAAGAAACAACATCTCAAATAAACAACCTAACCTTACACCTAAAGCAATTAGAGAAAGAAGAACAAAAACCCCCCAAAGTTAGCAGAAGGAAAGAAGTCATAAAGATCAGATCAGAAATAAATGAAAAAGAAATGAAGGGAAGGCTAGCAAAGATCAATAAAACTGAAAGCTGGTTCTTTGAGTAGATAAACAAAATTGATAAACCATTAGCCAGACTCATCAAGAAAAAAAGGGAGAAGACTCAAATCAATAGAATTAGAAATGAAAAAGGAGAAGTAACAACAGGCACTGAAGAAATACAAAGGATCATGAGAGATTACTACAAGCAACTCTATGCCAATAAAACGGACAACCTGGAAGAAATGGACACATTCTTAGAAAAGCACATTGAGTTACTTGTAGTGAGGTGGATGGACCTAGAGATTGTCATACAGAGTGAAGTAAGTCAGAAAGAGAAAAACAAATACCCTATGCTAATACATATACATGGAATCTAAAAAAAAGATTCCAAAGAACCTAGGGGCAGGACAGGAATAAAGACGCAGACGTAGAGAATGGACTTGAGGACACGGGGAGGGGGAAGGGTAAGCTGGGACGAAGTGAGAGAGTGGCATGGAAATATACACACTACCAAATGTAAAATAGACAGCTAGCGGGAAGAAGCCGCATAGCACAGGGAGATCAGCTCGGTGCTTTGTGACCACCCAGAGGGGTGGGATAGGGAGGGTGGGAGGGAGACGCAAGACGGAGGAGATATGGGGATATATGTTTATGTATAGCTGATTCACTTTGTTATAAGGCAGAAACTAACTCACCCTTGTAAAGCAATTATACTCCAATAAAGATGTTAAAAAAAAACTACAATGAGGTGTCACCTCACACCAGTCAGAATGGCCATCATCAAGAATTCTACAAACAATAAATGCTGACGAGGGTGTGAAGAAAAGGGAACCCTCCTACACTGTTGGTGAGAATGTAAACTGGTACAGCCACTATGGAGAACAGTATGGAGTTTCCTTAAAAAACTAAAGACAGATCCAGCAATCCCAGTCCTGGGCATATATCCAGAGAAAACCATACTTCAAAAAGATACATGCGTCCCAGTGTTCATTGCAGCACTATTTACAATAGCCAAGATGTGGAAGCAACCTAAATGTCCATTGACTAAAGCATGGATAAAGAAGATGTAATATATGTATATATATATAATATTATATATATAGGAATATTACTGACCCATTAAAAAGGATGAAATAATGCCATCTGCAGCAACATGGATGGGCCTAGAGATTTATCATACTAAGTGAAGTAAGTCAGAATAAGAAAGATAAATATCATATGATACCACTTGTACGTGGAATGTAAAATATGATACAAATGAACTTATTTACAAAATAGAAACAGACTCACACACATAGAAAACAAACTTATGGTTACCAAAGGGGAAAGGGGGAGAGGAATAAATTAGGAGTTTGGGACTAACAGATAAACACTACTATATATAAAACAGATAAATAACAAGGTCGTACTGTATAGCACAGGGAACTATATTCAATATCTTGTGGGACTTCCCTGGCGGTCCAGTGGTTAAGACTGCGCTTTCAATGCAGGGGGCGTGAGTTCAATCCCTGGTCGGGGAGCTAAGATCTCACATGCTGTGCAGCGAGGCCAAAACAATAAAATAAATTTATAAAAACCTTAAAAAAGAAGTCTTGTAATAAATTATAATGGAAAAGAATATGAAGAATATATATATTATATATATATAATTGAATCACTTTGCTGTACACCAGAAACTAACACAACACTGAGAGAAAAGAAGAAGAAAAAAAGACTTCCCTTGTTCCATCCCAGGTCTTCTTTTCTTCGCTCAGGGTGACCTCATCCACGTCCCTTGTTTCAGTGTTATGTACCTGATTCTACATCTCCAGCCCAAACCTCTTCCCTGGGCCCTAGACCAGGAATCGGCAAGCATTTCCTGCAAAAAGCCATGTAGTAAATATTTTATGGGCTTGCTGGCCAACATACAGCCTCAGTCACATCTACTCAACTACTCATTTTCATGCACATGCAGCCGTAGCCAACAGTAAATGAACAGGCCAGGCTGTGTGCCAATATAACTTTATTTACAAAACCAGGAGGCTGCCTGATGGGCTACAGTTTGCCAACGCCTGCTCTAGACCCAAATATCCAATTGCCTTCTGGGCAACTGGGGACTTTCACAAGTTCCCAAACATAACATGTCTCCAAGCAAACTCATCTTACTCTTTCCTCTGTTCCTTCTCCGTGAAGATACCGCTCTCTACCATATACCCAAGACATAAATGCCGGCCCCAGCCTTGATTTCACTCACCACATTCAGTCACAAAAGCCGGTCAACTCTCCTTTCTAACCATCTCCCGAATCCAGTCCTGTTTTCTGTCCCCATTGCCTCCTGTCAGACCCCTCTCATCTCTCACCTCCTTCCTCCGTGCTTCTTATGATCCCCTCACCACACTTCAGGCAGAAGGATGAGGCCACTCTTCCATTTAAAAACCCTTCCAGGGTCCCTGCCGTTCTCGCCGCAGTGTGGACGGGATTCGGTCTCTTCCCCATCACTTCCGATTTCAGCCTGAACGACTTTCAATGGCCTGGATGGAACCCTTGCCTCTGCGATTTCGCACATTCATTCTTTCTGCTCAGAACACACTTCTGCTTCTCACCCCTCCCGCTTGTCATCTAGGGTCGGTGTCACTTCCCCGGGAAGCGGGGCCTCACTCCTCCAGCCGAGGGCGTGTCCCTCCGCTCCGGGAGGGCGTGTCCCTCCGCTCCGGGATGGCCCGGCCGCGCAGCCTCACAGTCCGACTTGCGGACGCGCACCGCCCCCACCCGGTCACGTGGGAAACTCGCGGAGGGCGGGGAGAGTTTCCTCTTGTCCGCTCGGCGCTCACCGTAGCGCTGGACGCGCTGCAGGCACGGAAGAAGCGTCCACAGAAGGATGGTGCCCCGACCAGTGCTCACCTTCCTTGAAACTCTGCCCGTCCCTCCCCGCGCCAACCCCATGCTTCCCTCGGGGACTTTCGGCCGCCTCCGCTGTCGGAGGCGGGTTTGGCAGCGGATGAGCAGGCGATGAGGGAGGGGTCGTTTCTTGGGGTCCAGGTGTGATGCGGGGGCCTCTGTTGGCTGGTGTCTTACCTGCGTGCAGAGATGGTGGGTCTCCCCCGAGCACCCGGGAGGCCCGGGCAGGCCTGGGCTCCTCCAGCCTCTGGATTTCAGGTCGACGTGTAGGAGCGGCTGTTAAGCCGGTGGCGTCAAGGAGGCCTGAAGAACTGTCCCGGGCTGGGGAGGGGGGCGTGGAGGCGGGGGAGAGGGCCTCTTCCATCCCTCACACTACTCGTGAGCTCATAGAAGTCAGCCAGAGGTTGGCTTAGGCTCCCCGATGTAGAAATTCTGTAACTTTTGACTCTCCCTGGGCAAGTTTGTGTACTCTGGGAGTTCTCTTTAATATTGTGGAAGCGTTTACATCATCATGGGTCATCTTAAATGTATACACACATATCCAAATATGTACACACATATCCAAATATATACACATATATCCAAATATATACACATATATCAAATACAAACACATATATCTAAATATATAGATATATCTAAATATATACATATATATCCAAATACACACACATATCCAAATATATACAGATGTATCCAAATATATACATGCATATCCAAATATATATGCTAATATTTATAAATATAGGCATATATCCAAATATGTACACATATATACAAACACATATACATATGTATATACAAATATTCAAACATATATCCAAATATACACATATATTTAAATATATAAAATATAGACATAAACATTTTTACTTTTTATTTTGAAATAATTATAAACACTCAAGAAGTTACAAAAATAGTACTGAGGGGTCCGGTCTAACCATCACCCAGCTACGCAGTCTCACCCAGAGGTAACATCTTACATAACTACAGTTCATTGCCAATACCAGGAATTGTCTTTGGTACAGTGTAATGAACTAGTCCACGGAACTTGCTCAGATTTCACCGGTTTTTATATGCACTCATTTTTTTTCTTAAAAGATTTTTAACGTTTTTTACTTGTCTCTCCAAATACTGTGCAAAAAGACTTTTGTCATAATTACCTTAGAGAATAATGAGTTTTAGAGATGGAAAAGATGATCTGTTTTCTCTCTGGACCTCAGAGCTGAGAGGATGCTTGCCTGGATTTGGGAGGGCTTCTAGTGCTGACTCAGAGCGGGCTGGTAAATTATCAGGGAGTTACTGTCTTCTCTGCTGATATTTTTCGTAAGCATGTAACAAGTCTAATGAGATGTCCAATGAAGACTACTTCCTTTTCAAAACGAGTAAACATCTGGATTTCTGTAAGCACTATCAATTCAGAAAAAATACCGCCTTGCTGACCCCTGAATTAGTCAGTCAGGTCTTGCTTAGAAGGTGCTCCTGTGCGGGTTACATTTTAACTCCTGTGCTCACTGAGCAGCCCTGCTATCTCTTCACTTATCAGCTGAGGGCTGATAAGGATCTCATTCCATGGTCCCAGAGACTGAGGAACAAAGGCTAACAAACATGAGGAAAAGGTCGAATAAAGAAAGGAAGGCCACCTTCAGATGAATGAGAACACGGTTCCTAGATGATATGCCCTAATAAACTCACACAGTGAAAGCAATCTGCAAATTGGCATTGAGGGCAAAGATAAACTTGTTATGAACTTTTGCAATGATGAAGGCATGCTTTGAGCCCTTAATAGGTGAATTAATTTTGTGCTGTTTTGTTTTGAAATGACATGGTCTTTGCGGGGAAGATTCAGAGACGTTCATGATAAAGAAATGACTTGCTGTATAGTAGAAATTAACAACATTGTAAATTAACTATATTTCAATAAAGTAAATTTTTAAAAAAGAAACAAGCTGCCTTAGAATGACAGTTCCCAGATGGCAGAGCCTGGGCTGAGAAGAGCTAGGGCTGCAGGAAGGTGGGAAGTCAGTGAGGGAAAGGTGACAGGGGCCGACATCAGGCCAGCAATGCGAGGTCCATGCAATCTCACCTGGGAAGATGTCACCTGGCCACAGCTTCCACCTCACCTGCAGGGTGGGTGCAAGTGAGACCAAAGGGGCTTCCACCCCACTCCCCTGGTGAGCTTGGCCTTACCTTGTGTTCAAGGTGCTTGCAAAGAATTCACCCCTTCAGTGCCGGGAGGGGAGGAAGTAGCTAATTCTTCCCTTCCTGTGGGAACCTGAGTCCTGAGTGGATCTTGTTTGCAGGCCCCATGCTGGGAAGAGCATCTCTCTTATTTTGGTGTCCTTATCCCACCCCCACCCCCACCCCCGCAAACGCCCACTACAAGTGCAGCAGCAGACTCCACGCATCTCAGGTGCAAAAGTTTCCTGCAGTTCCTTTAGGTGGAGGCTGGGGGGAGGTAGAGATTGTGATTTGTACCTTTTCTCTAATCCTAGAAGAATCTAACACCTACTATTTGGTCAATAAATATCTAATTAATTGAACTCAAAGAGAATACACATCTCGGAATTTATTCAACCTGCTAATACTATACCGAGATGATCTTTTTCTTTATCTCTTTTCTCAGCATCTGCCATTCTTTCAAATAGAAAATGACTTATATTGAATTAATTGTCTTTACAGCCTTGGGCAAAACCACTGCCCAAAACCCCTCCGGGAGTGCCAGTGTGGGATTCCTACATACAGTCTAGAATAGTCCATCACTCTGTGCCTACCCTGCACCTATGAAGCTGAACCCTATGTAGGGCAGTGCCGTAATGGGAGTCTGTATCCATCCACGCTGTCTACACCTAAGCAACACATTCCTCTTTCCTCTTCTTTTTACACACAACAGAATAGGGGGCACAATAGCCAAACTCTGCTTTGTGTTTACCTGTGTTCTCGTGATGCTGATGTATTGAGAAGGTGGTGAAGAATACACAGTCAGAAAGACATTGGAGGGCAACCTCATTCACAAAATAACATTTGTAGGGGCTTCCCTGGTGGCGCAGTGGTTAAGAATCCGCCTGCCAATGCAGGGGACACGGGTTCGATCTTTCCCTGGTCCGGAAAGATCCTACATGCCACGGAGCAGCTAAGCCCGTGCACCACAACTAGTGAACCTGCGCTGTAGAGCCGCGAGCCACGACTACTGAGCCCGCATGCTGCAACTACTGAAGCCTGCGTGCCTAGAGCCCATACTCTGCAACAAGAGAAGCCACTGCAATGAGAAGCCCTCGCACCACAACGAAGAGTAGCCCCTGCTGGCCACAGCTAGAGAAAGCCCGCGCGCAGCAACGAAGACCCAACGCAGCCAAAAATAAAATAAATTAAATAAAATAACATTTGTAGAACCAAATATATTCTAGAAGCTGCCAAGAGGAAAGGGGGCAAAAGGCATACCACTACCATCCATATCAAAAAAAACAAAACAGGAAAAGGACATTTATGCAGATGTAGAATTTCTGATAGCATTGTTCCTGAAGTGCCTTAACCATGAGGCAGTACTAAAGTATTTTCAGTGGAAGTAAATGTGTAGTGGCACCATCATGTATTACCAGAGTCTGTTTTCTCCCCCAAAGTATTTTCTGAAACACACCAACATAATTCCCCTAGGAGACATTTCAAATATGTTAAGACACAAAGTCTTCCCAAGGCTGATTTCTCAACTTGCTTCCACCTTGTGTCCCCTTGAATAAACTGGGCCACTAGGTGAGAGGGAGGGGAGAAAGCTGGGACACGGTGGAAAACCAGGAAATGTGCCAGGTCCTCCCCGCCCCTCGTGATGGTGCTACCATCTTGCTCTCCAGCACAGTCTGTTCTTGTGAATTCTGCACACACAGTACTTCAACCCCAGGCAATTCTGCAGGAGGCTCCATCCAAGACGATTGGTGCCCACCTCTACGTTTTGCTGGTTAATTTATAGAAAGGAATTTCATGGCATGGAGAGAGGAGTGTTTTGAGTTCTTCTTTCACAATTAAAATAGAGCCAATTCCTGAATAGTATTGAACACTGATGTAAGAGTTTTAAAGCATGCGCTACCTGGTCATTCTAGCCTTAAGCCAGGGCAAAGTACAGAATCAACAATTAAAATCAAGGCATTCTTTAAACTTAATTTTCCCACTCTTGCTTTATGTCATGAGGATGAGACTGTAATGCACTGTGAATTCATTGGGGGAAAAGATCGACATTTTATAACATCATCTATAATCATGGAAACCATATGAGTCCATTGGACATAAAGTTTGGTAATAATGAAATATTGTAACTTACGTAGTGATTTCTACACTGGTACGACGTGGAGACGTTAATTAACAGTGATGCTCCAGCTTAAGTCTGTGGTCTGAGGCCACATAGATTTTGTCCATTGGCTTCATCCATTGTGAGCTAAGTGACCTTGGGAAAGTTAAACCTTCTCAGCCCGAGTCGCCTCATCTGAAGTGGGGATGATGATAATAATATTGCCTGTTTGGAAGGTTGGATGAAACTGTGCAGGAGGTCTGGCATAGGAAAGTCCTCAGCAAATGTTAGCTATTGTTGTGATTTTTTTTTTTTTCACCCGAAAGAAAGAGAGTGAAATAAGAGGGAAGGAAAGAAGAGTAAGTGGGAAAGATGATGGGCTGGGGGCAAGGAGGGAAGCAGGCGGCAGTGCGGGGCAGCCGAGGGGGCGGGCAGCCTCCACCGCTTCCCAGCATCTATTGCAGACTCCGCTCTCAAACATTTTGTAAGATCCTCCCGTCAAGGTAATGTTTGAACACTTCAGAGCACAGTGGCAATGGGCCTCCAAGAGAATAATTAACTCCATGTGATCATCTTGTTTGTGGGTGCATTTCCTCTCATGTAAGTCAATAACATCTTGGGATTGGGACACACTGTTTTCCGGACACTGCTGGCCAGACCCAAAATGGAACATAGGGAGGTGGTCCTTCTACTTCTTTTATTTCTGAAATCAGGTAAGACATAGAGATTGTTTTCACTTTAATCCATGTATTTTTTCCTAACAATGTATTAAAAATAGATCCATGATGGTTTCATGTGCAACTTGTTGAATTTAGCTTTTGATTCGTGAGATGCCCAGGTCACAATCTAAGAATGAGGAAATCTTCAAGAAATGTTTCATTTCCCTCATGGGAATACTGGAGACAAGTGGGCAGAGAAAATAATGAATGACGTCTTCAGTCTAAAAGATGGAGCCCACGTGATGGTTATTTTAGTTAGAAAAAAAATAGCCCAGATACCTAACAAGCCCAAAAGTTGGTAGTCTCTTTGCCTGGTTCTTAGTTTGGTTAATGTAGACCATTTTTGTTAAGGTGTCATATTTTTCGGACTTTCAAATGTAAACAATGAAATATCTCTGACCATATTCTTTGACCAGTCTGTGGTTGTGTTGACCTGTTCTCTGTTTGTTATGACTTAAGGAAGGCTTTCCATACATATAGGTTTGCTTCTTATGCCTGGAGAAATCACAGGCATCGATTTGCAGGATGATGTCCCTACCATAATGCAACAAATCTCCACTGAGTACCCGAGGTAGGCCAGGCACATTTTTATTCATACATGCATATGTGTGTGTCCTTTACTAAGTCCAGCTTATTTAGCTGATACCATAGGTGTTGTAGTAGATTTATACCCATTTTATAGATGAGGAAATCTGTCCTTAGGAAAATCACGTTATCTGCCTATTGACCAAACTCCCAGAAACCAGGACTTTAGCCAGGGCTTTCTGAGAAGGAATCTGATACTTCTTCTCACTTTTTCAACTTTGTTTAAAGCTTTGTTAAAATATTCTAAGCATGTCTTCGTAGTTCTTTTTTTTAATATATATAATTCACAGATATAATTCACATACTATACAATTCATCCACTTAAAGCATAGAATCCAAAGGTTTTCAGTATTCAGTTATGCAACTATCACAATATCTTTTAGAACATTTTTATTACCCCCCCCAAATAAACTCCACACCCCTTAGCTGTCACCTCCAACCCCTCTTCTCCCCTCTCCCCAACCTCCAACCCCACCCAGCCCCTGGAGATCACTAATCTACTTTCTGTCTCCGATTTGCCTGTTTTGGACATTTCTTATAAGCGGAATCATACATTATGTTAGTGGTTCTTCATATAAAAAATGTATAGGTACTTGAAATTCAATTTATAAGTAGCCAGATAAAATTTTACGAGCTGTACTTTAAATTAGAGTCAAATACATTTGAATTTAGTGGAGCCATCTAAAGAAATATCAAAGAAAAAACAGCAGAAGGTTGCATAAAGAGGTTTTCATGGGACATGGTGGTGGGGAGTGGCGCAGGGGTGCACACTCTATTTTATTATTATTTTATTCTTTATTTTTTTGTGCACACTCTATTTTAGTCTATGGGAGGCGGGACCTGGAACTCCGGATACAGTGGGACACATCCAAATGTTAGAACAGACTTCTCTGCAGCAGGATTACCATAGGTCTTCACCAACCTAGGGGGAAAAAGACTTGCATAAGCTCTTTTTGAAAGGAAGGCATTTACTCTGTCTTTCCGTGGAAATGTTCCATCTTTCCAGTGCACTGAAATGACCAGGGAGAGGAAGGAAAATCTCCTTTTACAGCTGTTCTCAGTGAGAGGCGGATAAGCAGTTTGCAGTTCACAAACCACAAAGTCTTTTCTTTCAAACACACAAGCATGGGTGTACATATACACACTACCATGATTTTTTTTTAAAAAAAATCCCACATTATTAATAAAATATACTTCTTTTGGTACCAATATACATCTACATTCAGAATAGAATATAAAAATATTTTTGTTACTAAAAAAATTTGTCTAGTATTCCTTGGTCAATAAATAAAGTGTATTACACCACATTGTCACATGATGCCTAGAATTAAAGAAAGAAATTATTGGGGGAAAACTTTTCAAAGTAAAAAGAAAAAAATTTATTCTCTTTTGGGATATTTCTTTGGTGTATCAGCTCCTAAGGTGGGTCTCAGCAGCTATATGCTATGAAACATACTAACATAACATAATTAAAGGGTGATAAAAATGAAATTTTCTTGTTTTGATATCATTTACACCCCGGCCTGCTCTACTTTCTAAGAACTCTTCAAAAGATCTAATTTCAGTCTTTATAGGATATGCTTTATAGAGTTCTTGTGTTTGTTTTTAAAGTCACATCCTGATCTATAGAATTCACCATAGCACAACTCTTCCTGGAAATGAGAGCGCAACTTGGGAGAAAAATACAGGATGACGGCATGGGTGTGGGTCTAAAATATCTATTTCTCTATAATCTCCTGATACATGTATCAAGTGCTTTTTTGGTGTATTAAACGACATCAGTCAACTTCCTGTTCAAGGATGGGACCATCCATCCTTCCAGTTTGGAGAATCTCAGGTCGAGGAAGGAAGAGCAGAGGCAGGGAGAGGGTGGGCCCTGGAAACAGCTCTGTCTTAATCTAGGAAAGTGCATCACACCCTTGTGGCGTGTGTGTTTTCAGGTGGTAAGGGATGGCCCTTCTGAGAATGAGGGTCTGGCCCTTCGTGACCCTTCCTACTAGATAATTTTCATCAGTACCCAAACATGCTCTAGAATGACTCACCTTCAAAAATTTCTGAGAGGACCTAGAGATGATCACACCAAGTAAGTCAGACAGAGACAAATATGCTCTGATATACCTTATGTGTGGAATCTAAACAAATGATACAAGTGAACTTATTTACAAAACAGAAATAGACTTAAAGACATAGAAAACAAACTTCTGGTTACCAAACAAACTTCTGGGAGGGATAAATTAGGAGGTTGGAAGTAACAAATATGCACCACTATATATAAAATAGATAACCAGCAAAGACCTACTGTAGAGCACAGGGAACTCTATTCAATATCTTGGAATAACCTCTAATGGAAAAGGGTCTAAAAAAGAATATAGATTCTTTGAATATAGATTCTTTGAATATAGATTCAGAGACTAGATTATATATAGATATAGATTCAAAGAATGTAGATTCAAAAATATAGATTCTTTGAATCTATATCTGAATCACTTTGCTCTACACCTGAAAGTAACACAACATTGGAAATCAACTGTATTTCAGTAAAAATTTTTAAAAATTTTTCTGAGCTTTCGCATGGCCCCTAGGGAATGCTCCTTCCGCAGCCAGATTCCTGCAAAGATCTGTCTTCCCTGCTGCCGCCACCGCCTCTCTTGATGGCTCTTCGACTCGCTCACCCTGGCTTTGATCTCCACCCCTCCCCTCAAAGAGGTCAAAGTTGCCAGGTTGCCTAATCCCATTTAGGCAAACTTTAGGAAACTTTGCTGTCTCCATTAAATTAACCTCTTTTAGCCCCTCACCCTATGGAAACGGCTGGAGTTCCATCCCCAAAGGCTAGAGGCTGAGTGTCCAGGCTTGGAATAGAGCTGCCACAGCAGTCTCAGGCGCCCCGTGTCTCAGGAGTACTCTTTGTAGCCTTGCGGTGGGAACATGGCTGGGGCCCCCCTGGCCACCCTCCGCAGTAGCAAGGGGGGCAGAGAGACCTTCAAACAGACCCTTGGCCTCAGATTTTATGTCCGAGGAAAATCAAGGCCATTGTTTGTCCCAGGCTCTGCTGCTGTACAGTTTCCTCAGAAATGCCAGAAATCTGTCATCATCTTGGCAAAAACGATTTCTCTTTAATAAATAGTGAGGTGTCACTCTACTAAGTCCAGTATACAAATGACCATGTATTGTGGTCAAGATTTAGTCCAGCTCTTATTTATTCTCGACATCATCAACTCACCAAAGTTTGTGTGTCTTGTGGTGGAGCCATTCAGAGAATGCTTGTCCCATCGGTTTCGGTGAGAGTGCCACAACTAAAGTTTGTGCTGTAGGAAATCGAATAGTGGCCTCCAGTTTCTATTTATACCCAGGGATGGACAAATCAACATCAAAAGTTGCCCTTGGTGGTCTCTTACTGTTCCATCATGACATGCAATTACTAGCAAACAGATCAAATTTTTTCTTATTTAACGTTTCATACCCATTAACATAGTAACATGGAAGTTGTTAAATAGTTCTAATCTATTAACCTAATAATCCAGTTGATCTTTTAACATAGTGCCATCTATTCATGGAACTGTTTTCCTAATTAAACATTTTTATTCACAGCCACCCATTCTGCTTCCAATGGAGCAGCCAGTTTTACTTCGTTGATGCAAAGCGAATCGTTTACAAATTCATGGTAATTAAACAACGGTGTTGATGCATTTATCAGCTGTCCCACTTTTATCTTCCATTTGTAGGTCTCGGAGACCCCCTGGATGACTACGTAAATACCCGCGGAGCTTCCCTGTTTAGTCTGACTCGGAAGCATCTGGTGACAGGAAGCATAGACGAATGTGCAACACAGTGTGAGGAGGAAAGAGACTTCATTTGCAGGTATTTTCTTGGTCACTGCGCCTGCGCACAAATCCTGCCGCTGGAGACGCTATTACGTTGAACACGAGAAATTTGCTCAGGGATTTATCAACGAAAATCGGGTTTAAGAGGAAAGAGGAATTTCATGGGATTGGACTTTGGAATCTGTATTTGCTCTCTGTATCTGAAACCATACGGTTTCTTGTTCATTAGTGTCCCCTTTAGAAAAATGCCCCCAAAGGAAGTTATTTATTTTTACACATGACATCGGCAGCTATTGTTCTGAGCTCTAGTTTTTAACATTATCGTCGATAAATATTTATTGAGGATCATGTGACTGGAAGTGTCGTAGACCCTAAGGAGCCACAAAGCATTGATACAGTGATTGGTACATAGGGATATCAGTATATATGATAGATTTTTGTGTAGATACAAAAGCCAGTGCTTGCCCTTTTGAATTTATGGTGTAGTCACAGAAACTGGATAAAATATAAAAATTTTTAAAAAACAGCCAATGCGAGACATTGATAAGTGACATAATCAATAGGTGCTCTGTGAAGATTCAGAGGAAAGAACAACCCTAAGAGTTGAGATGACCAGGCAAGGCCTGCGGAGAAGGTGGGAACTGAGCTGGGCTTTAGAGGGTGAGACCTTGGTGAATACTGACCACGCAGGAGGGATTCTAGGCAGAGGGCAGCATGGCTGGGCACCTGTGAGAGGGACGATGAAAGGACCAAGTCATCTGAAGCAAAGGTTCACACGGGAGACAGGGCAGGAAAGGAAGCCATGGACGGCTTTGGTGCCAGGCTCAACATCTATGCAGGACTGAGGTACCGGGCAGGGAGGTGTGAGGAGGAAGGGGGTGGAATGCAGAGACATAGCCAAGGGGAAGTTACAGGAGTCCACGTGGACCCTCTCAGGAATGGGCTTAAAGCACTCAGTTGCTTCTTTCCAGCACAAAGCAAATATTCTGGCACTTCATTAAGAAAAGTCGTGAAGAAAGAATAAAGCAGTTGAAACAGAGGGGGGGAAAAGAAGAAAATTTGGAGGGGGAGAAGGTAAAGGTAGAAGAAAACAAGAGAAGCTACCATGTTGCTGCATCCTTTGATGATACTTCATCGATACAGTGCCAAGTTGAATTGGAAGTAACAAGTTCTGAGCTCCTTGATTCATCAAGAGAGTTATCTTTAGTCTCTTCCTTATTAATGGAACTTTGCTTTCCTTAAATAAAGGAAAAGAGTTGTGTTTTCTGATTCTCTTCTGCAGGGCATTCCAGTATCACAGTAAAGAGCAACAATGTGTGATAATGGCTGAAAACAGCAAGCTTTCCCCAGTCCTTAGGATGAGGGATGTCGTTTTATTTGAGAAGAGAAGTACGTACAATGTTTTCTTCCTTCTCCCCGTTCCCCTCCCCCTTCCCTCCCCCAGCCCGTTTAATACCTGTAATTTATCAGACCAACCAATGGAGGCGCTATGGTGTAGTGAAATGGAATTTGGAGTCAGAAGATTTGGCCACTAACCCACTACGTCAACCTGCATATGTGACTTCACCTGTTAAGTTTCATTTCTCTTGGTTTAAAAACGAAGGGATTGGATTTACAAAATCACTTCCACCTCTATGACCCTGAAAATAAGATACTGAAAATTTTATTTTATTTTTAAGGAGAAGAGGGAGAGTCTACAAGCTTCTTATGACCTTGGTTTTTTTGTTCTGCAGGGACCACGGTCCTTGGTCTGAAGCCTGGAGAAATAGCAAAACTGAGGTGTTTTCAATCTGCAGTAACATTTGAATAGAGAAAATATCCTTCTTTTTACTCTTACCTGTTCCACTTTTTTTCAGTCATGGGCTGTATTTCCCTTAGACTCTGGAATGGTGTCTTTTGAAAATGTGCAGAAGTTGCAGTTCCTTTTCCATAGTTTCCTTGAAAACTCTAGATCTTTCGTTGTTTAGGATCACGGGTGGCCTAGATTCCTACGGAAGTTGCATGTCTCCTAAGATGTGTAAAAGTTCATTAAGTCTGTACGAAGATTTAAGTGAAAAATGATGCTTTCAAAACTATTTCCTAGTTTCTGTTGCTGGCGAGGTATTAAGACTATTTTGATAACAATTTTGCTCTCCAAATATTCTGTATCAGAGATGTTGAACTCAACCAGAAACATCCTATTTCACTGATTCTTGACAATGGCTTACAACATCCTAGTTTCCCCACAAAACTCTAAATAAGATTTTGAGAAGTGTTTTTTAGGTTAGGATTCTATCTACACGTTGGTTCATCTTCTTAGGTTTAATTATCTGTGTGTCTGCTATACACACTTCCAGCCCACTGTTTAGCTCTAATCCTTGGGTCTAAAGTGCAGATTAAATCTGAAGTTTATCTGTTGACGTTACTAGTTCTTACAAATAGTAAAGGAAGAGATATATGGGATTACCCACTGTCCTTTTAGAAAGGCTGGTGGGGGCTTCCCTGGTGGCGCAGTGGTTGAGAATCCGCCTGCCGATGCAGGAGACACGGGTTCGTGCCCTGGTCCGGGAAGATCCCACATGCCGCGGAGCAACTAAGCCCGTGAGCCATGGCCGCTAGGCCTGCGCGTTCGGGGCCTGTGCTCCGCAACGGGAGAGGCCACAGCAGTGAGAGGCCCGCATACCGCAAAAAAATAAAAAATAAAAAATAAAAATAATAAATAAAAAGGCTGGTGGGATACTCTCTGCAAAATGCTAACATTTAAACATGTCCTTTGTAAATTGTTAACCAGAGGATCATGGGGTGACCGCTAGGCTTAGTTTGGATAGTTGAAGAGTTGCCTGTTTTCAAGGTGATGGAAAGGAGCAAAAGGTTATATAAACTCTGGCGGGTACATACAAATAAAAGAGAGGTAAAAAGTCAAAAGTCAGTCATTTTTTGGTGCTTGTTTCTTTACTGTGGAATATTGACCCACTGTTAAATTACCTGCCAGGGTTTTTCTGGGAATGGTCAGTGTCAAATTAGTTACATCTCTACTTTTGCCCCCATGGCCACTGCTGCCACTTGGGTCTAAGCCGCCATCATCACTGGCTGCGCCACCGCAGCGGCTGGTCTGTAACTTCCCTGCTTCAAACCTTTAGTGCCCTAGAAGACAATCGAAATACTCACCAGTTGCTGCAGGGCCCTGTATTATTTAAGCCTACCTCACGTGCTGGGCTTATATCTGCCCTCCTCCAGCAGGGCAAGCGCACACCTCTTCGTCCTGGACCCTCCTCTGTTCTTCTGGCTCCTTCTCATCTCCCAGTTTCAGCTCAAGGATCACCTCCTTTGAAAAGTCTCCCCTGACCCCTGGCCTCCAAAGTACCTTGAGTTTACCTTTTTGATAAGTGCAATATATCTACTATAATAATATATCTCAATGAAGATATATCTGCAATCTTTATATAGAGTGTTGGGTTTAAAGCAGTAGCTGCTATAGGTGTGTTAGAAGTCCTTTCCCCAGATAATTGATTAATTAAGAAACTTGGCTAAAGTGGGGAATCATAAAAGATGACACAAATATACCTTAAATATTTTCTATTTTCTTCGAAAATGGAAGCTTACATTGCCACTTTTTGATGTAAAGCAGAGGCTTTTTTTCTTTGAACCTGGGGCCACCAACAGGAGTTATCTGGTGCATTTCTTGCATAAACCAAGTCACTCTAGTGACTTGTCTACAATAATTAGTATCCTTTCTCTTTGAAGTCGAGCAGGTCTAGAGACATCTACCAATCAATCTGTCAGTAAAATTCTTTTATATTTTTATAATTCCTCTCCCTTCAAACTCATATCAACTACATGAATGGATTGCTCTCAGTGGATATGATGACAATTTTTAAAACTATTCAACTCGAGTCCTGCTACCTGCAGGACAGACCAATAATCAAAAGATGATTTGTTAGGACAAGGAATAGAGACTTTATTCAGAAAGCCAGCCAACCAAGAAGATGGTGGACTAGTGTCCCAAAGAACCATCTTTCCTGATGAGAATTCAGGCTTCTTTTATACTAAAAGGGGAGGAGGTGAGGTTGGTTGCTGCAGACTTCTTGGTGTAGGAATCCTTTGCTCTTGCAGCTGGCCACATAAGTCCCGCCACAATGTTCCTATAAACCTCCAACAAGATAAGCGTTATTCTCTGTTCCGCAACCTTTGGTCTCTATATGAATGGAAAAGTGTTATACCTTTAGAGGTCAGAGCCTTGAGAATGGGCTATTCTATATATTTCAGGCTATAGGCAACATTCTTAACTTGTAGCCAAAGCAACAGAATACAAAAGTTAAAGAAACAGATCCAATATGGAATCAGATTTCTTCTTCCCTATTACACCGTGGCTTCCATTTCTCTTTTTCTGCCTGTTCCACACTACTCTTTCCTACTGAGAGTTTGTAATAGAACAAGAGGCAACAAAGCATGGTGCAGAGATGGGTGTGTTGGCCTTATTCCAGCCTTACAGATTTGTTGCAGGGATTATGATGAATAAATGTCAAGAAGCACCAAGCCCTGCACTTGGCAGGTTCTCAATCAACAATAGCTATTGTTTGGGATTGACATATGTACACTAACATGTATAAAATAGATAACTAATAAGGACCTGCTTATAAAAAAATAAATTAAATTAATTTTTTAAAAAACCTATTCAACTCTTTCAAGTCCTTGAAACCATTCAACTTAAGTTTTAAAAAGGCTCCATTCTCCCCCCCATTTATTTCTCAGTTTAGATCATCTGTAATCAAATAGAGCTGTATAAAAAGTTTTGGAAAGAAAAGCAACTGATTCTTGGTAAGCATATAACCAAACTGGTAGGAACAGAGTGGGTGGACACACCCGAAAGTGGCCTGCCAGCCACAGATACCCACCCTGCCACACGGGGGCCACAGGTGGGCACCTGGCAGCGTGTTTTAAAGGCAGGATGGGGCCCACCGGGCCACCGGCGCCTTGGTTAAGTGGAGGCTGGTTGCGAGCACCTTCTGTGGACGTTGAAAGTAGCCCACAGTCATATCACCCTGTCTGACATTTTTTCGTATTTAAAATACTACTGGGACCTTGCAAAAGTAGAAGTGGCTTGGATCTCCGTCACCCTCTGAAAACCTGCCGCCCACCTTGTGAAGAAGCCCCCATGCCCTTTCCCATCCACTTTCTCATGATGCTGTTTATTTTTCTCTGTTGCATGTGTCACCACAAGATTGGCTATTTCACAGTCTGTGTTCTCGATTACTTTCTGTAACTGGCCCCCCGACTCCACTGGAATGTAAGCTCCGCGAGGGCAGGGCCTGCACAGTTCCCACTCTTGGTGTTTCCAGTATCCCCACCACCTAGCATCTGCCTGGCACATGGAGGGGTGGTAGTTTTGAGTAAAGGAATCAAGGCCCCACGTGGCTTAGTTAACTGTAACTCTTACACAGATGTAAAAGACTGTCTTTTTAGATAGTGGGCAATGGTGTCCTTTCTCTCAATGCGTTCAAGTAGTGCAGGGCTTCTTCGTGACTTTTCTTGTTGTGAAAGGGTTTGACCACTGTTTGGGCTTCCTTGCAGTGTATCTTTCAGAGTGCAAGACTGGAAATGGGAAGAACTACAGGGGGACCATGGCCAAAACAAAGAATGGGGTCACCTGTCAAAAATGGAGCGACAGTTCTCCACACACACCCAAGTAAGACTTTCTCTTTCGTCTCCGTGTTCACCTCTTATACTCAGAATGATTCCATTACTTCTGACTCAAACCAGGACATGTGACTAGCAGGTATGGAGAGAACCTTCTTGATGCTGGGGCATTACCGTTCGATTATCTATGGAATAAAAGCAGACAATGGCTGCTTTCCATTCATTCTTGCGTATATGCTTTTCTGGAAGACTGAGAACAAGAAAAAAGAACTATAAAACCATGAATTCTAGGCTGAATCCTAGAAAAGACCAAAGATGACTATGCTTAGAACTGAATTAGTCTAAATCAAATACACCCTGTGTTCACTTCAACATTGTGAAAAACAGATGATCTTGCAACTTGCCTATTACTTATTTTAGTGTCATACTTTGTGTGCTTTGACCAACGTGGTCTTAGGTGGATTAAGTTCTCATTAACAATGCTTATCAAGTGGGAATTTAGTGTCTATGACCCTTCCCCCTCCCCTATCCAAACAAATTGCCTTTACGCATCCCTACGAGACGGGCAGGTCTCATATTCCCAGCACATTAAGGCTTATTGAGGTTAAAATGATTAAACCAAATGGCCAAATCATGCAATGTCAAGGGCCTTAGAGATAAGATAGGCCATCTCTACCCCAGCAGATGAGGAAACTGAGGTCCTGGGAGGACCAAATCTACCAAAAACAGGTACATAGAAGAACCAGAAACAAGAGCTATCATTTCAGATTCTAAGTCTTAGGTTTTTGTTTTTGTAAATTTATTTTTGGCTGCGTCAGGTCTTAGTCGAGGCACGCGGGATCTTTGTTGAGGCATGTGGGATCTTTCGTTGAGGTGCACGGGCTTCTCTCTGGTTGTAGCATGTGGGTTTTTTCCTCTTCTCTAGTTGTGGCGTGCAGGCTCCAGGGCTCTGTGGTTGTGGCGCACAGGCTTAGTTGCCCCGCAGCATGTGGGATCTTAGTTCCCTGACCAGGGATCGAATCTGTATCCACTGCATTGCAGGGCAGATTCTTTACCACTGGATCACCAGGGAAGTGAAAACCCAAGTTTTAGGTTTTTAATCTAATTTCTTATCGCTATGTAGCAACTCATCTCTGAAAATGAGCTTCACTCCATCCTCCCAGTCTCCCATTAATTCTGGATGCATCTCAGAGAGGATGTGGAATTTAGCATCAGACAGATCTGGCCTTAAACCCTTGAGATACTACTTATTAACTGCTCAAGCTTAGGCAAGATTTGATTGGTTTCACATGGCTGTGCCTCAGTTTTCTCATCTGTAAAATGGGGATAATAACACCTTCCTGATAGGGATTCTTATTAAGACTACATTAGAGAATGTATAGATAAATTTTAGTGTACTACCTCGTGCAGAGTTCACACAGACAAAAGGGTGTTAACTTCTATTACTTTTACAGAGAGAAGGGCAACTGACAAAAGCAGGTGTTAGGAATGCATCGTGAATTTGGCAGACTTTTGAGGGCTTTGTATTTCAACTGTGCATAAAGACACTTTGGCTCTACTTCCAGGACTTGGCTGTCCACATAGTAATAATAGTAATATTAGCTACTCTACTGAAGCAGGCTATCAGCAGAGACACCGAAAATTGGGTGACACAAATGCTATAGCACACAGCCGAAATGCATTTGGATGACGCAACCTTGAATCGCAGAAGGGAAAGAGAGGGTGTCTTATCCTGCCTTGCTGATAACATGCTGATTTTAAAAATGTAGTCAAAGTGGTTCTTTTTCATCCTCCACAGCTATTCACCTGAAAAATGTCCTTTCGCGGGATTGGAGGAGAACTACTGCAGGAACCCAGACAACGATAAGAAGGGACCTTGGTGTTACACCACAGATCCAGGCACGAGATATGACTTCTGCGACATTCCTGAATGTGAAGGTCAGGGGCGGCTCTAGAAAATGCTTTCCTATCTGCCCTTCGTCTGTGGAGTAATTTGCTGTAAATCCATTTTCTACAGGGATATTAATAATCAATCAGTGCTGTGTTTGACAGAATCAAGTAATACATGACCTCTTGGAAAGGACCAATTTTGCACGTTTTCCACTATTGATCTAAATTATTTTTATTAAAATGTACTTCAACAGGGACTAATATAAAGCTAGATATAAACTCTAGATGCAAACTTCTTATGCTTAAAGCTCTGACACAGTATAAAGCCAAAAACATATCTGCAATTAACTCATTAAAATAAAACCACAAAATCAATACAATTCAAATACACAATACCAATTTAACATGGTAGACTCTGTTGTTTCATTGAAACCAAGCAAGGAACCAGTTGTAAAGTCAGGATTCTATTGCGTTAATGGGCCAATCAGTTTAATAGTGCACCTCAGAAGTCAATGCTAAAGATTTAAAACATCCTATTGAAAAATGTTCATTTCCTGCTACATTTATTGGTGCAATGCGGGAATGAACAAGGGTGAGATATGTGTAACCACACGGATAGTGTATGTACCACGTGAAGCCTCACTTCCCCATCACTTTGTCTATTCCAACCGTGGGGATCCTTTACTTGTACACTATGTTATGAGGTCATTTGGCCCTTCACTGACACGAGAGCATCATTCTTGCATCAAGTCCGCTTCTGTTTTCCTTATTACCCCATAAAAATTAAAGTCATATTACTTTGCTGCACCTTGTTCTTTCAAGTATTCCAAAGTTTCCATTTTTAAGTGATATAAGAAAGAAAAAACAGCCAGTCATGCTTCTCAATAATATAAAAACAGAAGCACTGTCCCTTTAGGTGAATATTGTCCCCGCCTGAGGTCATGAACACAAGCAAAAACCCTAGCACTAAAATCCCGAGAGGGTGCTGGCTTATTTGGCAGTTATACATACGATCAGAATAATTTCATAGAAATTTTTGAAGACCGTTATTGGAATGGGGACCCCAAATATTTAAAAACTCTAGAAGAGAACTTACAGACTCCTGAGATTATGTTCAACCTCTCCCCCACCCCCTTCCCACCCACCAAGGACCACACATCCCACTTTGAAGACATGGCATTATGGAGTTTCTGGATTTGGTCAAGACTATAATAGTTGAGAAGGTATTAACCAAAATATACTAATTTTACCATTTGAAAAAGAGAATGACGTTATAGATTGTATTCGAAAATTAAGCCTTTATTGTCCATTTTGTTGCCAAGTGATTGTTGGAAAAGTACATCGAACAAGTGGCAAAGATATCAGACATTTCTAGTGGAATTCTAGTTTTTACTCCGTTTCACTTTGTCCATTTCAGTTTCTTTCTCCCTTTCCTTCTTGTCCGTTCTGCCCAGATGAATGTATGCATTGCAGTGGAGAAAATTATGAGGGCAAAATTTCCAAGACCATGTCTGGACTTGATTGCCAGGCGTGGGACTCTCAGAGCCCACATGCTCATGGATACATTCCTGCCAAGTAAGTCTCACTGGGAGTGGAATTAGATGTTTATGACTCTGCAGTGTTATGGGTAAATTAACGTTATGTAGATATTTTAGCATTCCTCAAAAAGTGAACATACCTGATGTTTTTGAATTTCAAAGTTTGAATCTTCCCACATGACTGCAAATGAAGGATACATTCTTACTACTCAAAATGTGGTCCGTGGAAGAGTGATATCATCTGAGAGTTTGTTAGAAATGCAGAATCTCAGACCCACTGAATCTGAGTTTGCCTTATGACCAGATTCCCGGCTAATTCGTAGGCGCATTAAAATTTAAGAAAAACAGACACATCTCACGTGTGTATTTTCCAAATATTTCCCTCTTCTTTTTCTTCCTTTCCTTTTCCTTCATACTGATGAGATTCAAGGCTTCCTAGCCTATGATCTGGGGATGGGCTTTAGGGCTTTGTGAACCCCTCAACATTTTATGTGTATTTATATCAGTACATTTTTCTGGGGTCGAGGATTCCTAACTTTCACTAGCTTCTCAAAGGGGATCAGGAATCTATAATAGAAATAAGAGTCCCTGGTCTAGAAAGTAATGATTAGTTCTAGAGTACACGTTCTACATCTTCTAATTAATTGTCCTTAATTGTACGCATTAATTGCACTTAAAACACTTCCCTCTCTGTAGCTGCTTCGGTCTTTCTCTTCTTTCTATGACGACTGTAGGATTATAACGCGGCTTATAAAAACGTATAGGCAAAGAGACTGAGTCACATATTTCAATGTAGAAAACAGCTCCACCGAATTTCTGTACCTTCCATTCCAAACAGCTATCTTAAAACACAGCTGCTGCCATTTTCCTTTCCCTATTGTATGCCAAAGAAGAAATACAGGAAAGCCTCAAGGCTCAGAATTGGGTAAATTTACTTTCAGGAAACTGGGTAAATTTACTTTCAGGAAAAGCAATCCTGCAGGAGGATTGCTTAAGCCACTGCTGGTGGCTCTGTCCCTGCTGACTAAGCATTTACAGTCTCAGGAAGGGACGTGAAATGAGCCCAGAGGGGCACGAGGCGTGGCCTGCATCTCCCGGTCTCAGTCACTGGGTCCCTGTTGTTGAGGGGACTCTCGGGCCTGCACACAGGAGCATAGCTTATGCCTCTCAGTTTCTATAAGCTTAAAGGCTAGCAGGACCAGAACCGGGTAGATCAGAAGGACAATTCCTTTAAACCATGAAGACACCAACTTCTAGGCCGTACTGGTTACTAGATGACTATCTCTAGCCAGTAAGTACTTTGTGTTTTAAAAACTGCTATTATTTTCAGCTGAATCACTGGAGTTGGCTTACGACGGTTTTCCAGATGGCCAAAATGATAAAGCTGATCCCATTCTGTGATTTTTGCACATGTAAACTGTTAGAAAAACAATCCTTAGAATCCTCGGCTAATCCTTCTTATGGGATTGTCGCCGCATTGAGGGCAACCTTCACCCAGTCGCCTCCTTGGGTGCCTGGCTGTGCCTAGCACACAGCGGGCGCTCAGTATGTGCTCATTGGAAACGATTCTCATCCCTGGATGTAAATGTTCGGCGCTGTTAAAATCCTTCTCGCACATTCAGATTTCCAAACAAGAATCTGAAGATGAATTACTGTCGTAACCCTGACGGGGAGCCCCGCCCATGGTGTTTCACCACCGACCCCAACAAACGCTGGGAATTCTGTGACATCCCGAGATGTGGTAAGTATGCTCGTACCCGGTCCTCGGGCATCTTCACCTGTTCTTCTCTTGCAATCAAGAGTGCTGTGCCTGAGTGCGACGCCTGAAAATTGCCCTATAAATTCCGTGGGATGTGATTACCCTTTTAAAACAATTTATTGGTTACTGTAGGTAATTGATCAGAGTATCTAGTTACTATGGGTTTTTTTGGTCCCGTATCAGAGACTTCTGTCTTTTTTTTTTTTTTTTTTTTTGCGGTACCCGGACCTCTCACTGTTGTGGCCTCTCCCGTTGCGGAGCACAGGCTCCGGACGCGCAGGCTCAGCGGCCACGGCTCACGGGCCCAGCCGCTCCGCGGCACGTGGGATCCTCCCGGACCGGGGCACGAACCCGCGTCCCCTGCATCGGCAGGCGGACTCCCAACCACTGCGCCTCCAGGGAAGCCCATCTGCCTTTTTTGAGTACAAATGAATGTAGGCTTTTGGGAGCCATCTGTGACCCTTATGGTTCTCTAGTGCTAAAGGCAAATCAGACCCATGCCTTCTGGTACATGGATTTCATTATCAACCAGAGTTCTTTTTAATTGTAAGCGAAGAGGTGCCTCTGGATGTCCAGTTTTTCAGTATGTTCGACTTGGGAGGGAGCACCAGGAGGAGAGAGGTCGGGGGAGAAGATGAGATGGTAGACCTAGCAGGAATGAGTTGGAAAAAACAATTTTATAATATTTTCCTTCTATGAGAATTTGAAGCAAGGCACTGAACAAGGGCATCTGAGACCATTAAAAAGGACTTAGCAGAGGCCGTGAGGGCTGGCTTCGCGTTCTTCTCCCTGATGGTCATCCTTCAGGATGCCGCAGGGCCTCCGGGCTCTCCTTCCTTACGAATATGTTTCTCTTTCTGTCATCTGCTTTTTCTTCTTGAGACTTTCTTTTTTTTAAAATGGAAGTTTAGTTCATTTACAATATTGTGTTCGTTTTGGGTGTACAGCAAAGTGATTTGGTTATAGATATATATATATATACATATATATATATATATTCTTTTCCACCCAATTCTTTTCCATTATAGTTTATTACAAGATATTGAATACAGTTCCATGTGCTATACAGTAAATTTTTGTTTACCTGTTTTATATATGGCAGTGTGTCTTAAGAATTTCTTGACTTCTCGCTGCATACCCTTTTCCTTGGAGACACTATTTTCTTTCTTCCCATGGACTCTCTCTGTTGTTTGGCTTTGCGGAATGTTGGGGGTCAGCCAGTTATGTTTACTGAATGAATAATTTATTCTTCATGAAAGAAGTTGGATTGTTGGTACACGTGCAGGTTTGGGGTGGGGTGTGACACATGTTGATTCTTACCGTGTGTGATGAGCTGAGAATATAGAGAAAACAGAATATAGAAAGAAGCATCTACTCCAAGGGTCTTGTCCCTGCAGGAGTTCCTCATGAGATGGTCTTGGAAACATCGATTCTACCACATCAACTTCTTCTGAAAAACGATTAAAAAATTTTCAAATGCTAATATCTGGGAGGATGAGTGGAAAAGAAGACAGGCTGACGCTCCCTGCATCCATCCATTGCCCCATAATATCCATCTGTGAATCCTTTACTTAAAAAACATTCGCTGTCATGTATTTTTCCCATTTAAGCAGCACCGCCACCACCTTCTGGACCAACATATCAGTGTCTGAAGGGAAGAGGCGAAAACTATCGAGGGACAGTGTCTGTCACCGTATCTGGGCACACGTGTCAACGCTGGAGTGAGCAGACACCCCACAGGCACAACAGGACCCCAGAAAACTTTCCCTGCAGGTAAGTCTGCTCCGGTCTCCTCCCGGTCAGCTGCATGGAAAGTGAAATCCCATTGACTTTGCCTTGCTGTTAGTGACAATAGAAACCTAGGCTTACAGCATTTGGGAATGAAAACTGGCCAAGTCACATGCAAGGGAAGTGAAATTGAGCGCTGATTTTCCTAGAACACTGGTTCTCAAAATGTGGTTTCCCAGGCCAGCGGCAGCAGCATTAACAGGAAATTTGTTAGAAGCGCAAATTCTTGGACGCTATTGTAGATCTCCTAAATCAGTAACCTCAGAGTGGGTTTCGGCAACATTTTGACATTTGTACTAAACGTACAGTAAGGCTTGAGAACATGTAAATTCCAGGGCTATGATACACGCTTTTGGAGGCAAAGCAGCATAGAAAACACCCATTGTGTTTCTGGCATACAGCACAGTGCCCAGAGCTGTGGGAAAAGACCTATTTTGCTTCATTAGACACAGCCAAGGAATACATTTCAATCATTCACCCAAGAGAAGCATCTGTGCCATAATTCTCTGGAATCCTGCTCTGCTTAAGTTCCCACCCATTATTCAGTTCGTATAATTCTAGAGAATCCGCTGGATACACAGCCAATATCACTATTAAGCATGTGTGCGCTGTGTTATTTCTTTAGCCTTTTTGGAAAACCAAACTCACAGTCACTTCTTTTTCAGAAATTTGGAAGAAAACTATTGTCGTAACCCTAATGGAGAAACAGGTCCATGGTGCTATACAACCAACAGTGAAGTGAGATGGGAATACTGCATGATACCGTCCTGTGAGTCCTCTGCTTTATCCGCGGAACATTTGGATTCCCCAGGTAAGCAAGGGCAATGAGAGCTTACTGAGAGCTCCAATGCACTCTGTATTTTTCTGCTCCAGTAGTAGCACAATATACAGTAGCTTTGTTTACAGTTTCATTGGGTTGTGGTCAGAGAACATGCCTTATGCTTTCACTTCTTTTCAATGTGTCGAGGCTTGTTTTGTGGTTCAGAATAAGGTCCTCTTGGTGACTGTTTCACATGCAGAATCTGGCTTCTGCTATTGCTGGGGAGAGTGTTCTACAAAAGCCAATTCGGTCAAGTTGGTTAGTATTGTTTAGCTCTTCTGAATCCTTACTAATTTTCTGTCTCCTGTTCTATCGCTTACTGAGAAATGAATGGTGACGTTTCCGGCTTCGGCTGTTCATTTCAGTTTTGTGTTTGCTTTATGTATTCCGGAGCTCTTTGTCAGGCACAGACACACTTAGGATTCTTGTCTTTTTGAAGAAGTGACCCCTTTACCATTATGTAATATGTCTCCTTATCTCTAGAAATAGTCCTTGTTCTAAAGTCTACTTTTGCTGAAATGAATACAGCCATAAGAGCTCTATTTTTACTAGCGTTTGGATGAAATATCTTTTTTTTTCTCAGTCTTTTAATTGAGATGTTTAGACTGTTTGCATTTAATGTAATTGTTAACATGGTTGGATTTAAATCTACCATCAAATTAGTTATTTCTACTTGTCCTATTTGAATTTTGTTCCTTTTTTCATCTTTCTCTACCTTTGCATTAATTGAGTATTTTGTATTGCTTCATTACCACTGATTTTAGTATTTTTTAATGTTTACAATATACATCATTAACTTATCATATTCCACCTACAAATAATATTATTTTACTTGACGTATAATGTGAGAACCTTACAACATTGCTCTATTTCCTCCCTCCCAAAATATTGTGCTATTGTTCTCAAAGAGTTTACTTCTATTATGTTAGAAATCTCACAATAAATTGATACAATTTTTGCCCTGAACAGTCATGTTTTAAAGCAATTATAAATTTAAAAAATCTTTCATATTTACTTTCATTTATTTATTTCTACCATTTCTGCTGTGCTTCGTTTCTTTTTGTTGGTTCTCCAATTCCCATCCGATGTCATGTTCTTCCTGTAAAAAACTTAACCTTGGGCTTCCCTGGTGGCGCAGTGGTTGAGAATCCGCCTGCCGATGCAGGGGACGCGGGTTCGTGCCCCGGTCCGGGAGGATCCCACGTGCCACGGAGCGGCTGGGCCCGTGAGCCGTGGCCGCTGAGCCTGCGCGTCCGGAGCCTGTGTTCCGCGGCGGTAGAGGCCACAGCAGTGAGAGGCCCGCATACCGCAAAAAAAAAAACAAAACAAACAAACAAAAAACTTAACCTTTACCACTTCTTGTAATATAAGTCTGTTGATGATGAAGTCTTTCAGCATTTGTATGTCAGGAAGGGGCTTTATATTGCCTTCAATTTAAAAAAATAATTTTTGTTGGGTATAGAATTCTGGGTGGACAATTGTTTTCCCCTTTTACCACTTTAAAGATGTTACTCTATTACCTTCTGTTCTGAGTAGTTTCTGATGGAACTCTTATCTGTGTTCCTCTGTATCTAATATTTCCTTTTTCTCTGGTTGTCTTTAAGACTTTCCCTCATCTTCAGTTTTCAGCAGTTGATTATGGTGTATCTAAGTGAGTCTGTTTGTTTGTTTACTTATTTATTTATGGTATTTATCCTGCTTGAAGTTCTCTGAGCTTCTGGTGTTTGCTGATTGTTGGTTTTCATTACTTTTGGAAAATTCTCAGCCATTTCTGCTCAAATATTTCTTTCCCCTGCTCTCTCTCTCTCTGTTTTCCTTTTTGGGACTTCAATCACCCAAATATTAGACCATTTCATATTGCCTCATACCTCTTACATGCTTGTTCTACATTTTCCCCCCACTGTTTTTTTCTCTTTCTCTTTGTATGTCAGTTTAATATTTATCAATCTACTTTCAAGTTCACTGATTCTTTCCTCAGTTGTGTTTAATCTCTTGATCAGCCCATTGAAGGCATTTTTCATCTCTGATAACATGGTTTTTATTTCTAGTGTTTGCATTTTCTTCTTCTTCTTCTTTTTTTTTTTTTTTCCCCGGTATGCGGGCCTCTCACTGTTGTGGCCTCTCCCGTTGCGGAGCGCAGGCTCCGGAAGCACAGGCTCAGTGGCCATGGCTCACGGGCCCAGCTGCTTCGTGGCATGTGGGATCTTCCCGGATCGGGGCACGAACCCGTGTCCCCTGCATTGGCAGGCGGATTCTCAACCACTGTGCCACCAGGGAAGCCCTCTTCTTCTTTTTTTTTTTTTTAAAAAAGAGTTTCCATCTCTGCTGAAATTCTTCACCTATCCATGCATATTGTAGTGTGGTACTACAAGATCCTTCAACATATTAATCACAGTTACCTTATAATCTCAATCAGATGGTCTCCACATGTTTATCACTCAACAGTGGCTTTTTTTTTTGGTGTGTCTTATAATTTTTAATCAAATGCTGGATATATATGTAGAGGAACAATAACTATTGAAGCAAATATTATTTACACTTTGAAATGGGCACCCTTCTTCTTTTCTCAGTGTGTTATGAGGATAATTGAATTGATATAATTAACAGATAAAAGGAATTTGGGTTTTGTTGTTGCTGCTTTTACCTTAAGTGAACCACGGGTTTCAAATCCCTGCAGTGATGGGGTGCAATCACTTTGTGCTTAGAGTAGGGTCTGGGGTGCTCAAGAGTTTTCTAAGTATTCCTGATCCCTTCTCAATTTTTAGCAATCACTGCATGCCTGCACCACAGAGGGGGCGGGGGTCACACCACAGTTCTAACCTGACCCTTGTGATAGACTACTGTTTCCTGTTACTCACTGCTAAGATTTTGGTGGAGGTAGGCATTCTCTATCTTCCTGGTTACCCTCAGCCTGAGATAGACTCTGTGCACCTGGGCTTTGAAGGTAACGTTTCTTGGTATTCTTGCCCCTTCTTCCCATGGAGCTAAACTCTAACTTGTACGTGGGGTGTCTTGGGTGGAAGAGTAGCAGACTTGTGTTTGGTGTTGGTGAAGTATCCGGGCACAAGAGAATTTTCTGCCCCTCCTCCAGGGTAATAAGATTTTCGCCCGACACCTCCCCGAAAAGCAGTGGATCTTCGCCTTAGTCCTGGATGCAGGACCACTTCCTGCCCCACTCCCCAGCAGCTTGAGGTTTTGGCTTTGTATAAGCAAAGAGTGTCGGGAAATGCACACGGTTTTCACGTCTTTCTCACTGTCACCCTGTCATCACCTGCCGCCTACACCAATGAATGTGTCTCTCTCTGGAGACCTGCCCAGCTGTTCTCATGATCTCCCAGTGGAGATGCATAGAAGAGAGCTTGCACACGAGTGCAATGTCCAGTCATAAGCGCGCTGCCCTGCTTATTTTTTTCTGAGTTTTAAATTAAATATTTACCAAAAAGTTAGGTCCTTAAAGTTTTGGAATGTTATGGATCTATTGTTTTCTTTGCATGTCCATCTGCCTGCCAGTATGTAAAAGAGAAGAGTGTTAATTCCCAGAGATGACTATTCTGTTTGTTTAATAAATTATTTCACATATTTCTCTGTTCTAGTCATTATTTACTGATTTCTTCTATTTCAATTTCAGTACCACCTGAACAAACTCCTGTAGCCCAGGACTGCTACCAGGGTAACGGGCAGAGTTATCGAGGGACATCATCCACCACTATCACAGGAAGGAAATGTCAATCTTGGTCATCGATGTTTCCACACCGGCACCAGAAGACCCCAGAAAACTACCCAAATGCGTACGTCTTTGATTTTTAACCATTAGAGGAGCAACAACCAGCTTAAATTCCTGTTAAAAGGGCCATGCTTTAAACAAACGTCTCAGGACCAAATTTCCTTTGGCCCCAGACTATGAGAGAAAATATCTCGGGCAGCTTGCTTTTGGGCAAAATTTCTGAAAGGAGAGAAGCTAGAGGCTGGCTATCTTTCCTGAGTAGTTTTGCAGAAGCAGGGTGGGAGATAGGGGCCGAGGTCATAGTAGTAAAAGGCTCAGAAGAGCAAATGATCGAGAACATCATTTCCACAGCACCTGCTAAAGATCAATGTGGTCTTTCAACTGTGGAATCTTCTCATTTCATCCTCCAACTCCTGAAGGAGTTTTGCGTTTGTCTTTGAGTAATAAATATAAATATTTATCACCACCAGGTGATAAATATAAGTATTTTTCACCTGATCTGTATAGACACATTGGGTCCTGAGCACTAGTGGTCTAAAGTGATACGAGTTACCAGAACATTAGGAGCAAAAGCAAGAAGGCAGATTAGAGTCAGAAAGTATACAGATACTGATCGGCAAAATGGACATACAGATGGACAAAAACTAGGTCTGCTCAGACCAGCTTTTCTGCAACAAATGGCTGTAAAACATCTGGAAAAACTGTTTTCACATGATGGACAACAGGCAGCACAGGACTGAGACTTTTCAGAAAAGAAAATAAATTAGAATAAATTCACAAGTACCCTGGTTTTCTTCCTGGAGATACTTCCTGGGCTGCAGTGCAAGGAGATGGAACCAAAGGAGACCACAACAGTCTTGCTAAACTGAGGAGACAGAGATTGGAGCTGGGGATTAGTGAGGCAGCTTGGCTTTAGTAGGCTGGGTAATAATGAGGAAGGATCTGAGCAGAGAAGGAGCTCCAGAAACATGTATAGAGTTCTCCTTAAGTCTCTGGCTGAGTATAAAGCTGCAAATGCACAGGGAGAGATTCCACAATGTTAGTGGGACAAAGAACAACTACCAGGGAACAGTGAGATAAACGGAGATTATAGATCTCACACAGCACCAGGAGAGCCTGTGTTTGCAGAGTTGGGATTCTTACTAGCCAGAGAGGAGAGACTTCATGGGACACCTTGGGCATTCAGTAAGGAATCCAGAAAAGTCACACTTTAGGAGTAGGAGTAGTGTATTCCTGGAATAAAGGTTACTCTAGAAGAACACCCTAGCAAAGCTTTAAAGCAATCCTAAAATGAACAAAATGATCTCCAAGTAAATGAACTGTCTGCCAGAAGAAAAGTCAACACTCTTGAGAGGAAAATAACAAAATCAAGCCACTCGGTAATGTGGTATCTACAATGTCTGGCAGAAATTTAAAAATTACTAGACATGCAAAGATCATTAAATGTGATCCATAATGAGGAGAAAAATCAGTCAACACAGACTCAGAAATGATAGAAATGATGGAATTGGCAGACAAAAAATTCTGAAAGATATTATAATTGTGTTTAAGGATTTAAAGAAAAATAGGAACATAAAAGAATCAAATGGATAATCTAAAGAGAAAGGAAACTATAAAAGAGGCAAATGGAAAAGACAGAACTAAATATATATATATATATATATATTTAAATATATATCTTAAATGAAAAATTCACTGGATGGCTTTACCATCAGGTAGACAATACAGAAGACATTACTGTTACAATTACATGACATGACATGACATGACATGACATGACATTACAGTAGACATTACTGTTCAAATTTTCTTACATTATCCATGATGCTGTATAATATTAATACACATTTGAATGTGGTAAGTTAGAGAGGGATATTGTAAATCCTAGAGTAACCACTGGAAATGAAAACTCAGAGAAATAGATAATAATAAGGATATTCAATTAATCCAAAAGAAAGAAGAAAAGGAGAGAAAAACAGTAAAGAAGGCATGGTACAAACAGAGCATAAATAGAATGATGTTAGACTTAAACCCAGCCATATCAGTAAGTATATTAAATATAAAAAGGATAAAACAATGCAATTAGAAGGCAGAGATTGTCAAGTTGAACAAAAACCAAAGCCCAGTTATGGTCTCTTTACAATACATGCTCTTTAAATATAAAGACATAAATAAGTTAAAAATCAAAATATGGAAAATTAATACCATAAAAACACTACCATGTGACCCAGCAATCCCACTACTGGGCATATACCCTGAGAAAACCATAATTCAAAAAGAGTCATGTACCAAAGGAAAAAAAAAAAAAAAGGTCATGAAGAACCTAGGGGTAGGACGGGAATAAAGACACAGACCTACTAGAGAATGGACTTGAGGACATGGGGAGGGGGAAAGGTAAGCTGGGACGAAGTGAGAGAGTGGCATGGACATATATACACTACCAAACGTAAAATAGATAGCTAGTGGGAAGCAGCCGCATAGCACAGGGAGATCAGCTCGGTGCTCTGTGACCACCTAGAGGGGTGGGATAGGGAGGGTGGGAGGGAGGGAGACGCAAGAGGGAGGAGATATGGGGATATATGTATATGTATAGCTGATTCACTTTGTTATAAAGCAGAAACTAACACACCATTGTAAAGCAATTATACTCCAATAAAGGTGTTACCAAAAAAACACAACACTAATCAAAAGAAAGCTAGAGGGCTTCCCTGGTGGCGCAGTGGTTGAGAATCCGCCTGCCGATGCAGGAGACACGGGTTCGTGCCCTGGTCCGGGAAGATCCCACATGCCGCGGAGCAACTAAGTCCGTGAGCCATGGCCGCTAGGCCTGCGCGTCCGGAGCCTGTGCTCCGCAAAGGGAGAGGCCACAACAGTGAGAGGCCCGCATACCGCAAAAAAAAAAAAAAAAAAAAAAAAAGAAAGCTAGAATGGTTTTTAACATCAGACAGACAAAATAAATTTAGGATAAGAAATATACCAGAGATAAAGAGGCCATTTTTGAAGTAAAAAGCGTTAACGATGCTAAAGGTGTTGACCCTAATAACAGAGGTTCAGATGTATGACGCAAAATCTGACAGAACTAGAGAGAGAAATCGATGCGTCCACAATTACAGTTGGAGATTTTCTCACTTCTCTTTCGTATAGTTAAAAATTCTCCCCAAACAATACAGTAGGACAAGGAGATGAAAGATTCAGAGACGATACAGAAGTTTTGGAGGAAAATATGAACAAATATAACATATGCCCAACTGCAGAATACACATGCAAGTGCACATGGAACAGTCCCCGAAGTATATCATATGCTTGGCCTTGAAATAAGTCCCAATAAATTTAAAAGGATGAAAATAATACACAGGTGTCTTCTGAGTCAGCAGAATTAAATGAGATATAAATAATGAAAAGTTTAGGAAATTCTCAAATATTTGGAAATTAAAGAACACATTTCTAAATAACCCATGAGCCAAAAAAGAAATCACAAAGGAATTCAGGAATCAGTGGTACTGGCAAAAAGATATACAGATGGAAAAAGGGAGAGTCTGGAAACAGACCCGCAACATGTATGGTCAGTTGATTTTCAATATACCCGGCGAAGCAATTCAGTAGGAAAAGGAAATTTTCCCCCAAATTGTTCTGGAACAACTGAGTGTCCGTAAAGGAAAAAAACCCCAAACCTTGACTCCTACCTGCCATGTCAAATTCACTTGAGAAAACTCTTAGACCTGAAAGTAAGGTTAAAACTAAAGCTGAAATTTATAGCTTCTAGAAAAAAACCATGAGATTATTTTCACAACCTTGTGGAAGGCAAACCGTTTTTGGATAGGATCCAGAAAACATTATTAAAAATATATAATTTGGACTTGAATAAAATGAAAACTTTGGTCTTCAAAGGTCATTGTTAAGAAAATAGACAAGTCAGGAACTGGGAGGAAAATAGTCTCAATCCATATATCTGACAAATGGCTTGTATCTAGAATGTGTAAAGATCCCTTCCACCCGCTAGTGAGAGACAAACAACCAAATAAAAAGAGGCAAAAGACTTTAATAGACATTCCACAGGGAAAGATATACAAAGGGTCAATAAGCACCTGAAAAAATGTTCAACATTTTAGCCATTACAGAAATAAGAATTATAACCACAGTGAGATACTGCTAAATACCCAATGGCAATGGCTGTTATTAAAAGGACAGAAAATAAGAAGTGTGCCCAGGGTGGGGGGCAGCTGCAGCTCTCACGCATGTTGGTAGGAATGTAAAATGGACCAACCACTTTGGACGCCAGTCCAACATTTTCTTATAAAGTTAAACGTGCATCTGCCTACAAACCTGCAGTTCTATTTGTGAATACTCACCCAAGTGAAATGAAACGTAAGCCCCCAAAAAGATCTACCGGAAAGTTCTTAGCAGCTTTACTCATAAAATAGCCCCAAACTGGAAACCACTTCAGCGGCCATCAACAAGAACATGAATCATTGGTGGGATATTCCTACCGTGGAATACTATTCAGAAATAAAAAGGAACAAGCTACTGATACTCTCAAATCGCATGGAGAAAGCTCAAAAACACCATCCTAAGGAGAGAAGCCACGCACAAAAGGGTATCTACTTGTATGAGTCCATTCATATGAAGTTCCAGAAAAGGCAGAACTAATTTATGGTGAAAGAAATCAATAGTATTTGCGTCTGGGGGGCAGCTGAGACTGATTGAGCAGTGACCCAAGGGAGGTTTCTGGGGCTGATGGAAATGTTCTCTATCGCACTAGGAGTGTGGGTTAGACAGGTATGTGTGTTCATCAAAACTCGTCAAACTACCTTTAAAAAAAAAAAAAAGCAGGAGTCTGTTTCACATGACAAGCTTTTTAACACACCCAGGGGCTCAGGAACCTGCTAAAGGGTTTCCTCAAATTGTGGGCCTGGGCTTGGGACTGTCACTTGTCTATAGTACCCACAGACACGGTGTTGTTGGATTCCCGTAATACGTGGTGTGTTACTAGCGATCTCATAAGCCTCAGGCCATGGGTCTAAGCTGCTGCAAAGGGGGCTCCGAGGCTGAGACTCCTGAGCGGCTGCGGCGAAGTTCTGGCCCTGGGGATCCAAGCTGCCCAGGGAGCCCCAGGCTTCTCGGCTGCTATGTCCTTATCCAGTCGTTTCTGATTCGGCTCCCACAGACCCCGTGGTCTATCCACACGTCTCCCTTCATCCCTTTGATCCGACTGGCCTTTAGTCACACCGCCTCCCCTCAGTCCCCGAGTGGCTCCAGCTAGAGGGGTCTGGGGTTCCTCCCCGTATGCCCCAGAATGCATCCTCTGGAAACCTCATCCTGCCTGGGAGCTAGTTTTCCAGGATGGCTTCCACAAGCCTTCCAGACCCCAAACCCACTTGATCTACCTGTGGTATTTACAGTAATATTACTGTCATGAGTTTTTGTTTCATTGTAAAATACAACATGAGTAAATAGACTAAGAGAGCTGGGGCCTGGGAATGTCAATATCATCTTGTATGTCTTTTCTGCCTTGGATAAATATGTTTTGGTTCCAACTTACGTAGCCCTATGTACTCACATAGAGAGAGAAAGCCAGAGATATAGATGTATTTTGTATGTGCCTTAAAAAAAAATCTAAAATACATGCTTCAAAATCCATATTGGTTATCCTTGGGGAATGTATTTAACATTCTCAGGGAAAGGAAGACATTCTGATACTTTCTCTTATACATTTATATATGATCTGTTTTTATATGGAGCATATATTACTTTTGATTTTTTTTTAAAACAAATTTATTTATTTATTTATTTTTGGCTGCATTGGTTCTTCACTGCTGCGCGCGGGCTTTCTCTAGTGCATCGAGCAGGGGTTACTGTTCGTTGCGGTGTGCGGGCTTCTCACCGCGGTGGCTTCTCTTGTTGCGGAGCACGGGCTCTAGGCATGTGGGCTTCAGTAGTTGTGGTGTGTGGGCTCAGAAGTTGTGGCTCACGGGCTCAGTACACGGGCTCTAAAGCGCAGGCTCAGTAGTTGTGGCGCACGGGCTCAGTTGCTCAACCGCGGCATGTGGGATCTTCCCGGACCAGGGCTCGAACCCGTGCCCCCTGCATTGGCAGGCGGATTCTTAACCACTGCGCCACCAGGGAAGTCCCTTGATTTTTTTAAAAAATAAAAACTATAACCTATTTTTAAAAACGTACGCACTTTGTTAGAAGTTGAGGACCATCTGTGCTTGTGACATTATAATAATAATTGGTACCTTTGGTACCTTAATGGAAATATTTCAGTCACTTTGTTGTAACAAAATTCAGAGGGTGCTGGGGTGCCCCTGAAGATTCGCTCACCTCTCAGGACCTATACTGTTGTGGAATTTACAGTGGCTTGACAATGAACTACTGCAGAAATCCAGATGCTGACAAAAGCCCTTGGTGTTATACCACTGATCCGAGCGTCAGATGGGAGTTCTGTAACCTGAAGAAATGCTCAGAAACACAAGAGCAGGTCACAAAATATCCGACTGTTGCGCAGGTTCCAAGTATAGAGGATCCTTCTGAAGCAGGTAAGAAGTCTGTGGCCAGACGTCTACATAGTTGGGTATTGGGATGGTAAGAGATGGAAAATCTTTGGGATGCAGAGGCTTCGTTGCTACAGGGAGCTGGAGCGCTGGCTGAGTCCGCGATATGGAAGGAAGCCTCAGTGTGTCACCTGGGCGACCCAGAGCTGCTCCTGCTGGCATATGATGGGGTAGGGAGTTTCTTTAGGATTCGAAAACTAGTTGGTTGTGAGGGATGGATACAATTTTGAGCCTGGGTGGGCTGACAGGTTGATGATGGCGGCAGAGATGGGACCTTCTAGAAAAGCAAGTCTCTGCCTTTTGCATGGAGGGATAGAAATGACTGATTTGATTTTGAATGGGCAGAGTGAGGAGGGCTAGGAGGACCGTCAGTGATCATCTCCAACGAACACCTGGCGAAGCGGACGTGTAGCTCCAAGGGTTTCGGGGCCTGAGGATAAGAATGTGGTGGTCCTGTGAGGTGGGAGACATGAAAATATCACAGTCCTCTCTGTTTCCCTGGCCCTTGGCCCGCGTGTACCTCCAAGCGCTTAGCCCCTGGCCCTGTGGTTGTCAGGTGGCAGGAAGTGCTCTGTACCGCTGCAGGGTAAGGAGACAGAGGGGGCTGATTCTCCCCCCGACCCGGAATGAAATCTCAGGGGTCCTGTAGCTTGTCTGACCACTCTCAGGTAATCCAAAATCAGCCAGAAATGATTCAATGAGAACTTGGTTTCAAGATGAGACCCCCCCTCTCCTTCCGGAGGTGGACTTGCCTCCTCCAAGATGCTGGGGAAACCTCACCTACTGCTCCCTGCTGTACACCTGTACACCTGTACAGCTGCGGTACACACAGGGCCCAGCTCATCTCTCCCCACTCTTTCTTGGTGAGACTCTGGGTGCCGTGATCCAGCTGAGGATCCGTGCTGCTAAGACCTCGCGTGGCCTCACGTGAAGCCCCACTCGTGGTGTGTGAGGAACTCACACACCCTGGTCCTGGCAAACACTGGAGGCTGCCTAGCCCAGCCCTGCTCCTTGACCGGGAAGCCAGCAGGCCCAGCTTTTGCTCTGTGCATCTTCCAAGTGGCCATCACAGCACTGGGCACTGGGTCCCCATAGGTGACACACATCAAGTTCTCTGAGGGGTTCTGCCGAATTCCCCAACCCCGAGGCTTGCGGTGAGGGATGAGTTTGGTGAAGTGGCCTCTAGTCACCTCTTTATTACCTCTTTCACCCCGGAAGGTGTGGCCCCAATCATATTTTTTTATAAAACCCTTTTCATACGGCACTCTTTCTCTCCATCCTTGTTGAGGTGTCCAAGAATCATCTAAGAGTTCATGGTGGCGTCCGTGTCACCGCTCAGCTTGGTATCAAATGGATTCTCTTAGCGTCCTGGCCAAACTTCCCATTCTAACATCTCGGCTTGGGATTATTTCTGAGCCAATGGCGTTTCCGGTAACTTGTCAAAATCAGCAGAGCTCACTGAAGTCCTCGGCACTCAGAGAGACCTAGCGCTGCTGTGTGTGTTCCTGGTCACCCGGCTCTGTGTCACGACAGGAGACCACCATTCTCTCTTCCCTGCAGACTGCATGTTCGGGATTGGTAAAGCATACCGGGGCAAGAAGGCGACCTCGGTGGCCGGTGTCCCCTGCCAGGCGTGGGCCGCCCAGGAACCCCACAAACACAGCATTTTCACTCCAGAGACAAACCCACGGGCAGGTTTGGAAAAAAACGTAAGCCACCTTGATTTGGACTCCGTTCTGCCTTTTGCTGACCAGTCTTTGCAAACTGAATTGATCCTCTGTTACAGAAAGTCAGCCTGACTGAGCGTCGGCGTGGGGTGGAGAGGAAGATACGCGGGAGGTTTCAGGGGACCAAGTGTCGGATCTAACCGGCCTCAGCGTGGGAGGGAGAGTTAGCAAGGGCAAGCCAGCCTCCCCGCTTCTCATCACTTCCATGTGTGACAATTCCTGTCTGCTTTTGTGACTGCTTTATGGTTTCCAGTGATCAAAGATGACCTTCATGACTTTGTAGTTGGATTTTTCTAGAAGAACATTGGATGCATAATTAGGACTCCACTAGGATTTCCCCTGGTCCCACACATTCTCCGGGGTGGTTTCCTTTGGGGTATAGGTGTGTAGAGGGAAGGAAAAGGAAGACACAGTCTTTCCACAGCTGACCCACAGTGGCTACTCAGGCCAGGGCAATAGGCAATTCTGAAGCAACAGCAAACAGGCGCCATCAAGCAGAAGACTGACATGAGCAAAGGGACAAGACGAGTCAGCCATGTCCACAGCCCCTACGGTCCCCATGGACACAGGCTGCCGAGGGGGGAGGCCCCTCTATACAGTCTCTAGCTCAAGACCCTTCGGGGTCTTCACCCCTTCCCCAGGGCAGTGGCCTCAAGGTTGGAGCTCCTTTTGAATGAGGAGAAGCGACTGACGGCATTCTGTGAGTCGGGGGCTTCATAAGCATCCGGAAAGGATGACTTTGCCGGCCTCCCCACCAAAGGAACACTAGCCCTTCATCTTCTAAGGACAGCAGCGAAACCAGTGTCTGTGCCTCCTGTGACAGCCTCTGCCCTCCCCCGCCCCGGTGTCCGCCACGCCCTGTGTGCCTGACTCTTTTTCCAGTACTGCCGTAACCCCGACGGAGATGTCAACGGTCCCTGGTGCTACACGACAAATCCAAGGAAACTGTTTGACTACTGTGATGTCCCTCAGTGTGGTAAGCTTCTTTCTTTTTCGGAAGGAAGTGACTTCTAAATAAATGCAGCATCACCTGGTCTTAGATCTGCAAGACAAGAGTTGGGCTGAGCGCTTCTGGGCTAGAGAGAGGGTCCCCTCTGCTTGGGAGCCCTCTTTTCATCCTGGGCCTCTTGAATCTGTCCTACTCGTGGCCCCTTTGGTTAGGCACCGCCCCCTCCTCTGACTCCGTAAATAAAATAGATGCAAAATCCTCCAAAAGAGCAAGTTCAGAGGTGATCTAATCAGCCTCCAGACGGTTCCACTGAACTCCCCAGGGTCTGGGGTGGGAGGCATGAAATACAAATTCGGAGTCACCCAGATAGGAAACTCTCTCTGTCAGCAACTGAGAAGAAAGAAAGGAAGTGCAAACAGCAGGAAACTGCTAAACGTACAACATATATTGTAAACCTATAAACCGTCATCCTAAGAATTCAGTGAAAAATAACACAGCTTTTTACGAAGCCCCAACTTTCTTTATCCTAAGATGACTACGTGTTAGCCATGCATTAGCCAGATAACTCAGAGGAAGCTTGCTGGGTTCTTTCCTCATTTCTCTGAGGCTTTTCTAGGGAGCGAGAAGCTTGGATCAGCGAAAGGGGAGTTGACGTTAGTTCTGAAAAGTCTGGAGTAACAAATCCATAGATAGATAGATAGATAGAGGTAACAAATCCATAGATAGGTCTGGAGAACAATGTAAACCACTTCGATCTGGACCCTATTTTGCTTTCCGCTGACCCATCTTTGCAACTAATCAGCCTGGACTTCTCCTTTGCACAGTTTATGGCATCCGCTTGTGTCTGCCACGTGGGGGGACAGGCCGGAGCAGAGAAGTTGCTGCTGCGAAGCCACCGAAGTCCGCGTCCGCAGATGCAATCTGGGGAAGGGGTGGAGAGCACCGGAGCCACACTGCCGGGCTTCGATCTTGGGCCACTGGCGGGTAGAGCAGGGGGAGGAGGGAGAGGTCAGGGTGACAGGACGGATTCTCCTCGGTTGCCGCCCTTGCGTCCCTGTGTCCGGACTCAGGGGGATTTATAGCCGACTCGTTCTCCCGCGTGTTTGCTCTGCACAAGCTCTCGGGGGCCCCCATCTGAGAGTCCCTGGCGGGCTTGGCGCCTCCCTTAGCGCTCCTCCCTCCCACCCTCCAGCCTCCTGGTACCCCACTGCCTCTTACCGCGCGGACTCGCTCTCCTCGGCAGGCTGCCTATGGCGCACGATTGCCGTTAACGTGTATAGCTTGACAGCCCCGCCCCGGCCCCTACAGCTGTGCCTGCGATTCGTGCACCCCTGATTCCCACTGAAGGGAAGCACAGAAACGCCCCAGGGGCGGCCCTCAGTCACCACCAGACGCTATCAGCTTCTCAAGTGTGAGGCAGGCCTGGGTATCCTTCCGCGGGAAAGATGTCTCAAGATCAGACCACGTGGTCTGATACCGTGCCCACATCATGAGGAAGCGGGGACCTCACAGCCCTCTGGAACGGCCCTCTCTCCATCCTTTCTTCTTTCTTCCATCTCTGAGAACCTGATTCTTCTCCATCCTTGACTTGGGTAAGGGGACCAGCATTGTAGAAGAGGCTATTTGCCTTGAAGTCTGCAGATGGAGGTTTACCTTACACGTCCCCAGGCGTCTTTGGGGCCTCTGTTGAATCTTCCAGTGTAACATCGTTTTACATACCCACCCATCAGAAGGTAAAGATGACAGACCTCAGCTGTTTCCTTCTTTCTAGTGCTTAGACCAATGCCTAGTACACGCCAGGCACTACGTCTATATATCTGAATACATATTTGCTGAATGAGTAAATTCAGCAAATATGTATTCAAATAAATGAACGAAACCTCAAATCACAGTTCCTCCAACATGTCAGGTCGGTGCTTAAAAGGGCGACGATCCCAGGTGAAGGGTACTTTGTGTGTGTGTGCTTGTATGGCTTTCGATACATTTATTCAGATTTTTCAGAATATGAAATCTCTTTGAAGTATGGCTTTGATTTTTTAAGTTATTTTCATTTTCTCTGTTTTTTAAAAAAGACTTTTATTGCTTATTCCGGGGAGATTTTGGATTTCCTTTATTTAAGTGAGAAATTTCCTAATAGCAATTTGCCTTAAAATTTCCAAACTTCACATTGTCTGTAATTCACATGGAAAACATCTTTAAAATGAAAAAGTAACACTGATTAACTTTTTAGGCTACGCGTAAACTTCTTTAAGCAACTCACCTGAAAAATGTGTGTAAATATTCTGTGTTATTAAAACAATGGCACCATGCAAACTGCACATAAGTGATAGCAGAAGGAAAACAATTTGAAATCAGAACTATATTCTGTTCAGCCCAGTATTCTACTTCTCAAGTTTATCAAGGGATTGTGTTGTTTTTCTCTTTAATATTAACTTCAAGAATTGAAAGATGCCCGTTTTAAACATAATTTTATTTATTTATATTCATTTATTTTAAATTGTAAATTTTTGTTAATTGGTTTTAACAACTCATTTCAATTCCACCGACACTAACAGTACAAATAACAAGTAATTAAAAATAAATAGAACTTCAGTTTTGTTTTGAATACTAAGACCAGGGTACCATAATATCTGTAGTTATTCTTTTCTTAGTCCATTTCTGTAAGTCTATTCTGTGTAAGACACAGTAAGAGAAATTAAGGTCAGTGTTAGATAGTAGGATTTCATTATGTTGCATGCTTCTTTAGAAAAAAACAAAAACCAAAAACTTCTGTATATAGATTCTCAGAATAGGCCAAGACAATTGGAAAGGTATTTGGAAAATTCAGGTTCCAGATTCACTAGAGGATAGAATCTCTTGGTTGATGAAGAGCAAAAAATTTCTCCTCGTAATATTATTATTAACAATGATTTGTGCTTCTATTTTTGAGGACCGTAAAGGGCTCCAGACAACAGAGAAGCCCTTTATGAATACCTTGTGTAGCCCCTGAACTGTTCTAGACATTAGTAAGTGGCACCACCCAGAGACGGAGCACTAACCCTAGTCTCCAGGAGCCCTGCAGGCCAGGGGCAGAGAGAAAGCAGGTGGGAGAATGCACAGAGAGAAAGGCAAGTGGATGAAAGTCATCTCCGTGGCACTGGGCTCGTCTCGGGAGGCTCCCTGGGGCAGTCGTCCCCAAAGTGGCTGAGAGAAGGCATTATTCCAGTTGAGGATTGTTATCCTTGCTACACACACACACACACACACACACACACACACACACACACACACACACACAGATTCACATTTTAAAAATACTCTTAGTGCCTTTCAATGGGGATGACAATTATGGTTTTCAGCAAACTGTACATAGTTCAGATGATGCTGGTGACAGATTCACTCTCTAGATTATATCACATCAAGTCAGAGTAGCAATTTGTGACAGTCAAGCTCCTCTCTCAAAAGCTCTCATTCTAAGGCCTAACTCTTCCCAATGTATTTAAACACTTCCTTAAGAAAGCAGTAAAAAAAAAAAAAAAAAAAAAAAAAAAGTACTTATATTTTCTTGAAAGGAGAAGAAAATGTTGTTGACACCCCCCCCACTTTTGAAACTTCGAAGAAATATTCCGAAAGATGTTTATGATTTTACTATTTAGTTTGGGCTTTGGGATGTGAAAAATTCAGTGCTTCGGCCACGAGCCATGAATTTATCATGAGTTGCTCTCTTTCACGTCTTCAAATGCAAATTTTCCCCACTTTGTGCCACAGCTTCCTCTTCGTTTGATTGTGGAAAGCCCCAGGTGGAGCCGAAGAAGTGTCCCGGAAGGGTTGTAGGTGGCTGCGTGGCCATCCCACACTCCTGGCCCTGGCAAGTCAGCCTTCGAAAAAGGTAACACCATTTCCAGAAACACTGTATTGCATCCTCCTGTGTACTCCTTGAAAAACCTTTCTGCGGTACGCGGGCCTCTCACTGTTGTGGCCTCTCCCGTGGCGGAGCACAGGCTCCGGACGCGCAGGCGCAGCGGCCACGGCTCACGGGCCCAGCCGCTCTGCAGCACGTGGGATCCTCCCGGACCGGGGCACGAACCCGCGCCCCCTGCATCGGCAGGCGGACTCTCAACCACTGCTCCACGAGGGAAGCCTGGAAAACCTTTCTTCATTCACACTAAATCCACATACCCTCAGTAACAGTACCTGACTCTAAGTTCTGCAAAGGAGTAAGGAAAACTATAAAAAATGTTTCTATGTTTTTTAGTTGAGGTATAGTTGCTGTACAATATGTTACAGTTGTACAATATAGCGATTCACCATTTTTAAAGGTTATATACTCCATTTATAGTTATTATAAAATATTGGCTCTATTCCCCGTGTAGCACAATATGTTCTTGTAGCTTATTTTATACCCAGTAGTTTGAACCTCTTACTCCCCATGACTATATAGCCCCTCCCTGCTTCCCTCTCCCCACTGGTAACCACTAGTTTGTTCTCTGTATCTGTGAGTCTGCTTCTTTTTCTGTTATATTCTTTTCTATGTTCTTCAGTTTGAAAATAGTCAGAATTAGAACCTTTATTTTTTTGATCTGGACAGCTATCATCAAAATTGATAAATGTAGCAATTTACACTAAGTTCCAATATTGCTGAAAAAGTATGGAAAATGCCTTGAGGTTTTAGATAGATACCCACTGTTACTTTGTAAAATGAAGAGAAAGGGATATTTTTAGAAATGGGACACCTGGAGGGGGAGGGTAAAGATTAAATTATCTATAATATATCACAGATACAGAGTCTCTTCTTCTTTTTTTCTTTCTTTCCTTCCTTCCTTCCACAGTTTTGTGAACTACTGAATTTAATCAAAGGGTGCTCACCCATTTGCAAAACGCATCTTCTTCAGTGAAGGGTGGCTCAGGATCGCCTTGAAGAGTGATCAGTCCCCATCCTACGTGGCCCAGAAGGTTCAGGTTATCTTTCAGTGGCGCTCGCCTTTAATAAGTCCGTTTTGCTGGGCGTCTCATCCAAAGCGCACGCGGGAAACATGCTGGCCAGCTTGTTGGCGTTGCACCAGTGCGCATGTGCCCAATCGCTGGGCTCAGCGGTCTGCCTTCTTTTCGCTTGTGAGATGCTGTCGATGAAGGAAGATAGTCTATTTCATTCCCTGGTTGAGTTGGCTTTTCTTTTATTTGTCTTATCATTTAGTAACTGCTTGAGATACAGAGACTTCACCTTTCACGTATCTCATCTTCTCTCTTTCCCAAGATGTGCTGTGGTCATTTCCAGATTGATAATTGCCTTGCTGGTTATTCACTTACGATTTGTGTCCCTTTCATTATGATGGGCTTCAGAGAGGCTCACACAAATTTTATGAGCGACCCCGTGCCTAAGCAGTCCTATAAAGTCAATGATTTCGGGGACCTTCCCCCCAGAGCGAACTTCCTCGGGTAAAATTAGCAGTTGCCCGTGAATCACGGCTACCCAGGATCCCATTTGGTTCCCTGAAGAATGACTCATCGGGTCTTGCATAGATCTTGTCAAAAAGAAGTGAAAGAGACCTCAAGGAGCTGGAGTCCGGGGCCAAAGGGTGAAGGCCATGGGTGTGGACCTCCTGTTGGAGTCGTGTGGCTTTGCTGGGCCTCGCCTGCGTGCCAGCCACCTTCCAGAGTGGTGTAGTGACCTCCTGAGAGCCCACCACAGGAGCCCAACTCGAAGCTCCCACCATCCCGATGGCGGGCTGGTCACCTCGTCCTTTGGGAACGTCAGCGATATCACAACAGAGTGAGCGCTACTTCCGGGCTTTCTGTAGAATAAATCATCAGGTTTGAACTAAAATCCTGGCACATTTTCCTTCTAGATTTCCTACTAGAAGCCACTTCTGTGGAGGCACTTTAATATCCCCAGACTGGGTGCTGACTGCCGCCCACTGCCTGGACAGGTATGTTTAGGGGACCCCGACACAAAGACTCGCTTCTCTTAAAGATTTCCGCCTCCCCCTGTCCCCTTTCCTTCATCTTTTCTCCTCCCCTCTCCCCTTCCATGTCCCCCCACCCTTCCTCCCCTCCTTCCTTTCATGGCAGTGACACTGGGGGCCAGGGGGTGGAGGAGAAGGGCCTGAGGCAGAATTGCCAGGGCCATTGGACGAGAGAGGAGGAGGTGTTTCTAGAGAGAAACGAAGACGACAGACCCCTATCTGTCCTGCGCCAACTTCGGGGTTGGTGTCATTCTTCCTCTGTGGTCAGGCCAGAAGCAGCCCCGAGAACATCCCTTATCAGCCAGGTTCAGGTAAACCGTGAACTTGTCTCTTGCCACTCAGAGGTCTCTGATTGTAGGTGGCCTAGCGGGGAGAAGACGCAGTGTCTGTGGCTCAGAAGGGCACCCGCTGAAGGGCTGGCCCAGATGTGGCTCCTAACGTCGCCGTCTCCTCTAGCTTCTCAGGGCCGGCGTCATACAGGGTCATCCTGGGCGCACACCGAGAGACCGCCGTCGAAGACAGTGTCCAGGACATCCAAGTGGCCAAGCTGTTCCTGGAGCCCAATCGAGCAGACATCGCCTTGCTCAAGCTGAGCAGGTAGTGGCTCGCCCGTGACTTTCACCCTGTGAGCAGTGAGCACGTTTGCTCCGCGCTGGGGTCTTATGAGCAGTAACAGAGTCGGGTGTGGGCAGCCCCGTCTAGGACCCCAAAGGCGCGGGGCTTTGGGACAGGCACCGACCTTCAAGTGAGAAAACCTGGGCTCAGCCCCGCCGGCCTCTTCCCAGCCGTGGTCACGACAAAGGCACCAGGACACGGTTTCCTCTTGCGGAAAAAGAGTGAGTGGAGACATGAGGTAGAGGTTAGCCCTCCAAGTCTCTCACTTAATGTTCCCCAGTCAGCTAATATACATTCATAATCAGAGAACGATTCAGTTCTTCCAGGTTCACGCTCTCTTTTCAACGTGATAATATCTTGGGGGGAATCAAATGGGATGACGTATATTGCGAAGCGCTTTATAAAAGGCAATGTAAACACACACCCTCACAAGTGCAAATTCTCCTTCCTGTCTCTGGTTTTATGTTTCCTGTTGAAACGGGTGTTTTATGGAGGCTGACAAAATCGCAGATTTGTTAACGTCATTTAAAGTTAGCAGTATTTGGAAACGGGTCACAAGGGAGACAGCTAAATAAACAGGCAGCTATTTTGAGAAGAGTCACGTTCGGGGCTCTCCGCAAGGCATGCAGAGCCCATCAGCCGTGCACGATGGGCTCCAGAGGACAGTGGTCCAGAGTCTGAGTGGGGCTCGCGGGGTCTGGACAGAGACACTTCACTAGTTTTCTGGGTCAGCGAACCGGGGAGTGTGGCTCCCTGGGGTATTTGGACACTCTGGCAAGGAAAGAAAGGGCCTTCTTGGCTTAGCCTACAAAAGGAGCTGATTCTCTTTTCTCTATGGTTCCCTGGGGCCGTCAGGAGAGCTCTGACCCCCGAAACAAGCAATTTAGGACACCTGGGGTTCTGGATGTGTTCTCTGGTAGACTGATGCGCTTGAGCTTTCGGGTACCCACTCCCAGGCCCCCCCAAACCCCAAGAGTCTCCGGCGTTGGCGTTCCACGGGGGGAACCTATACAGTGGGTACCGTGACCCACTCCACGTGAGACGCGAGGTCTATCCTGGGGACTCTGACAGGGTGTGTCTGCTTCAAAGTTGAAGGCCAGGATGACTCAATCAGAATCAGGCCTTTCTCATCTTCAACGGGTTTTCCTCCTGAACTTACTAAAATAGAATCAAGTCTAAAAATCAGAGTTCTGATATCTGATTCTCTGGAATTCTAATGTGAAAGCTTTTGGAAAACAACACTACTTTGCTTACGCAAGGTCCTGACTTCGAATCCTCTTTTATTGGGTATCTTGCATTATATTGGATTCTTGGAGCCGCGGTGTTGTAACATGGTGAGGAATCTGAGGACCCAAAGATGGGCCAGCTTGCTCCCAGCGGCGCGAGGCGCTCGCTATTATTCAAGGCCCGCGATTGGAGTTCAGCTGGACGGTCCTCCTACCGACTGAAGCCCTCTTCGCTCCACCTAGAAGTGGACACCTGGCATAAAATCCCCGTCGTGCAAGAATAGACATTAAAACTCATCCTCATCTCTGTTCCCACCTCTGGTTTCTTGTCCACAACTGGTGCCTTTGAAACAAAATGTTCTATTTTTTTTTTTTTTTTTTTTTGACTCATAAGACACTACAGGCAAATGTGAGATGAAAAGCTGTTTTCTACATTGCGCTGTATCAGCGGAGCAAGGAAGAAATACCAGCTCGGCGCGTTCTGGGGCTCTGGGGCAGGTGGGATCTTGTCACCGACAGACCAACGGCAGGGCAGTCAAAAGTAACTTCTGATGTTTTCCTTCCAGCCCTGCCATCATCACCAAAAAGGTGATCCCAGCTTGTCTGCCATCCCCGAATTATGTGGTTGCGGACCGGACAGTATGTTACATCACTGGCTGGGGAGAAACCCAAGGTAAGATGAATTCCGTGGCTCACACGGTGAACTGGTTCTGACCTGCAACCTACATGAGAAAATGAGCACGTGTACCGATGTCTGTCAGTGAGTGAGGTCCACTGCCTTCCTGACTTTGTCTGGACACCCTCCTCCGTCTCTATAATCAGTCATCAAGGGACATGGATGAGGGGAAGGGCAGTGTTTCCTTGGATTTCCCCCGAAATCCAAGGTTAATAATGTGTCCCCAGGTAAGTAGCGTTTGGACACAAGCTACAAATTAAGGGTGTTAGATTGTCGTTCATGTGGATTAAGCACACGGAGTTCCCAAACACGGTGCAAATCAACAACAAAAATTAGAGTTAAACTAGTCTCCCCCAATACCCACTTGCCTGGCTCTGTGTGGAGACGTTGTTGGGGGTAGGGCAGGCGGACAGCAGGGGAAAGAAAGAAAGGTCCCAACTCTAGGATGGTATTTGGTATTGGTTGACGGGGTGAGGGTGAGAGAGGGAGCGTTTACGCAGGACCCTGGCTCAGCAGCGGCACTGTATTTTGGGAATCCCGTCTTCTCTTTGCAGTATGCCCTGCATTGTTTTATAATAAAAATTATTATTATCTCCTTCAGACTGGGGCCTAGGAACATTATAAGAATGTCCTAGATCTCTGCCTCACTTTCTCAGAAGCATTGGTCGGAGCAAGGAGCCCTGGAAAATAGTTCTGGCTCTGCCACCCGCCGGGCAAACGGGCCAAGTCACCTTACCTCATTTGGCATCTCAGCCCTCTTCCATAAAATCCGTGTTTTCAAGTTACGTTCTACCTGTTAGCCTTAGTTTCCTCCTCTACGCTACCCTATGAGGTCATTGTGAGGATTAAGATAGTGCATATGAAGAGCTCAGTGCTCTGGAGAGGGTATGTTAGCAGCTCCTGTGCCTGTTATACGGCCACCACCGCCGTCACCATGGACACCGTCGCCCTCACCGTCTCAAGATCATCATTATCACCACCCACAGCCGTCACGGTCGGCCCCCAACCCTCCCCCCCCATCCCCACTGTCACTGTCAGCCATAAATACCACATAGCCTGTGTGTAGCTGAGCCCCGACGGAACCCAGGCCTGCCAGACCCCCCGAGCCCACTCACTGTTTCTTCTGTCTCACCCAGCACCCACACTTTTCTAACTCTCCCCCCGCACTGCGTTCCCCTGTCTCTCCAGGCCTCGTCTGAATGTCTAACTAGAGAAAATGATTCTCAGTGTATCATTGGATCAGGAGTCACAAAACATGAGTCAGGTCTGTTTATCAGTTTTCTACATGTCAATAATGACATGAGATCAATCAGTGCTCTCAGCCTCTCTGGGTGAGGTCAGAATTCTCCCCTTGAGTCTCCAGACTTTCCCTGACTTCCGTATTCCAAAGCAAGGCAAGGGTTGATGTCGAGGGGGTCATTCATGTCAGCCTCTCATCAGCAATCGCTGGGTCCTTTCACGGACCCGCTTCGACGTCCCTACCGCCCCATCAGGTCCCTAGGTCACCCGCAGCCTCAGGCCCTCAGAAACGCCATCTCTCCTGTGGCCACACGATGGCAGCACCTCTGCACAGACCACAAAGGCGTCTGGTCAATTAGCAGTGGATTCGTTCCTAGCCTCCGGGTGCCTGTCTTGCTCAGAAAGCGGAGGTAAGAGCAGGACACTCGGTTAAATTAAGTTTCAGCAAACATGTCTGAGAAGGCCGCACCCTCTGCGTATCCACTCAGTTCAGAAAATGCATCCGCTACCCAGTGCTTCTGTGGTCAGCACTTCCGTCCTCAGTGGCTCTGCCTGCCCAGGGCTGGGACTCGCCTCTTCTTTCCAAACGGTGGTCCTCTTAGGAGCTCCTGTCAACTCCAGTGTAAGTTTTCTGAACTCAAGACAATTTTCCAATTTCATTAAAAGTCTTTGGAGAAGAAGTAGTACCTTATTTCTTGGCTGTTCCATGCTGGCAACGCAAAGATTTTGCAAAACTCATGAAAGATGGGATTGCAAAATTGGAAAACTGGATTATTTGTGAAAATGCTGAGACGTACCTAGGTGGGCCCATCTGGAAAACATCATCTCTTCTTGTGATTGTGCACGGGTTCTAGTTCCATTTGCCAAAGTAAAAAAAAAAAGCAGTTTTTCTCACAAAGAAAAAAATACAGTGAGGAAAACAAGCACACCAAAGAATCTTTACCGTCCCTAATCGGAAAAGGAATGTAAATTAGGGAATAAATTAAGACAATGTCCACCCATCACATTAGCAAATATTTGAAAACTGTTAAGACACCACACGCTCAGAAGGTTGTTGTGTGGTGCTTTTTTTCTCGTGACATTTTACACTGTCACACCTGTTTAGAAAATATTTGGCAAAGATATTGGGAACCATAAATATGTCTATATAATCCCTCAGAACTTAGACTTAAAGAAAATACTAAGGAATATGAATAACCTGTAGGAACAAAGACGTGCTACGTTGAGAGCAGCTGCTGTAGCCCATGAACGTGGTGGTGAAGAATTTGGGCGAATGATGCTGCAGACCCAAGTTCAAATCCCAGCTCCGCCATACTTGCTGGCTGATCTCGGGCAAGCTACACACCCTTCCTAAGCCTCAGTTTCCTTAACTGTACGATAGGAACGACAAAAGTGCCTAGGTGATCGGACTGTTTGAAGGATTAAATGAGCTACACCACATAATGAGCTTGTGCCTGACAAAGTTAATTCTCAGTAAATGACAGTTGTTCTTTTCCTAAAATACTGTGGTAAAATATATGTAACATAAAATTTACTTTTTAAACTACCTTGAAGAGTACAATTCTGTGGCATTTAGCACCTGCACAACGTGTGCAACCGTCCCCACGCTTTACAGAACACCTGCCTCACCCCGCAAGGAAATCCCCAAGCCATTAAGCAGTCACTCCCCACTAAAATACTAATTATACAGATTGTAGGTGTATGAAAGTCCTTATGATATAACTTTGTGTGGAAAAAATGTGCAATATGATACAAGTACTAAAAGAAGCATATAAAAATCCTGGAAGGGAATATATGAAAATAGTAGCACTAGTATTTCTCGATCTCTCTTTATACATCAAAAGTAAATTTCTTTATAGTTTTTAAAAAAAGAATCCAAAAAATAACAACACAAACCAACCTCAAAGTCCCATAAAGAAGCCCAGATTAATTAAGTCTAGGTCTTGGGGACATGAAATCTTATATAGTGTTTATACTTTCAAGGGTCAAAAAGAAAAAAGAAAGAGTTCTAGTAGTACCGGGAACTGACTTCTTGTTTCATCCAACCTCACGGATGAACATGAGATCTATGATTGCTGCTGTGTCGTTCTGGAAGCTTCCTTGCAGACACGTTTTCGATCCAGTCACCGTGCGTTTCATCTTTTTCAACACAGGCACTTTCGGTGCTGGCTTGCTCAAGGAAGCCCGGCTGCCTGTGATTGAAAACAAGGTGTGCAATCGCTTTGAGTATCTGAATGGGAGAGTCAAACCCACAGAGCTGTGTGCGGGGCATCTGGCTGGAGGTGCTGACAGTTGCCAGGTAACAAAAGACTAAAGAGATCAAAATTCATCGTGTGTTGGCCTCTTTTGGCCCCTTAGACATTTCAGCCCCAAAGCAGCAAATTTGAGAAGGATTTGTCAATCGAAGGCCACAGTCTAAATGTTGCCCAGAAACCTTTTAAGCGTGTCTCTGAAGGCTGATTCAGGTCATCTAGGGTGATTTCTTGGGCCTTGAGTTCCACACTGGTTGTAAGGGAATAGTTAAGCACCATCACGGCAACAGCCCCTACGCCTCTGGGAGGGGGCTCTCGGGTGGGACTCGGGACGTGGCCTTCCTGGTAGGGAAGGGAGGTTGGTAGAAGACAAAGACCCTCCCACACCTCCTTTAAGATTGTTCTTGGGCTTCCCTGGTGGCGCAGTGGTTGAGAGTCCGCCTGCCGATGCAGGGGGCGCGGGTTCGTGCCCCAGTCCGGGAAGATCCCACGTGCTGCGGAGCAGCTGGGCCCGTGAGCCGTGGCCGCTGGGCCTGCGTGTCCGGAGCCTGTGCTCCGCAACGGGAGAGGCCACGGCAGTGAGAGGCCCGCGTACCGCAGACATAAAAATAATAATTAAAAAAATTGTTCTTGGGTTTACCCTCCCTAAGAGAAACCCCAAGTCTTGAAGGGATGAATACAGTTTTCACAAGGGATTTCTTTTCTCCCCCGGGAAACACTAAATGGTACGGTTTCCTTAAACGTACCTTGCCTAGTACCGAAGCACAGCAGATGTTCAAATACTATGTTACTAAGTTCCTTTCTGATTGGAAAGGGATGTTCAAATACTGGGAAGAACTTACATTTGGGTAACAGAAGGATGACATCCGATACTAAAAGGAAGGAAGCTTAATCCTCTCATGGCTCTTTCCCTCCCTCTGTGTAGGGTGACAGTGGAGGACCCCTGGTTTGCTTTGAGAAGGACAAATACATTTTACAAGGAGTCACTTCATGGGGTCTGGGCTGTGCACGCCCCAATAAGCCTGGTGTGTATGTTCGTGTTTCAAAGTTTGTTACTTGGATTGAAGAAATAATGAGAAAGAATTAATCAGACGGGAGACAGAGTGAAACATCAACGGATCTGAAGCTGGAACACGGGTAGGGAATTCAGCAAGCTCAGAAATAATTGACAGTAATCAAACTAAGTTGGACACTGTACTTAGCTACCAGCTACTGCCAGACCTCAACATTTTTTTGTATTGTTGTGGATGACTTGTTCGTGTCCCTGGACTGCTGGATTCTGTAATAATGAGGCAATACAGCTGTGACATTTGTTGAAAATAAACTCTGTACTTCCTTTGACTTAATTTTTTGATTTTCACTGTCTTCATGTTCTTCGTTCATCCTACCAATTGTAAATGATGTAACTCTTACGGACCTGAGTGATTTTGTTCTTTCTCATAAGGAATAGAGGAACAAGAAGCCTGTAAGATCAATAGAGAAGTCCTAGTAAGTCACCTATATATTTACCTTGTCACACATCTTAAATGTCTTTATTTTGGGCTCTGGGATGAATGTTTTCAAAGCTGCAGCATGTATGGGGAGTCACGAGAGCAAATTCTGTTCTCGGGAATGAAATCTGTGACTGACAGCTTGACTCTAGCCCAGCACAGGAGACCCTGGGCTGACAGCTGTATTCTGAGAAGTAAATCGGGCAATGGAAGTGTCGTAACACAAGACCAGCTAAGAGTCTGAACGGTATTCTGGGTCACATATGAGTCTAGGAATGGTGCCAAGAGCTTGGAAAGGAGCAACGAACATATATTGAAGGTGGACCATTTCATTTCCATCAGTAATTGGCTGCCTGGATATGTAGTATACTTTGTCACATGGGAGGAGTGTTGTACAGTGACACATGTTCAGAAAGAAGAGAAAGGATGACAAGTGATTTTTCTTGACAAGTTAATTTTTTTTATTGTTATCAGAACCCAAATGTCAACTGAAAATACAATTCCAGGGTGATAGTATCAAGAAGCAACAGTCGTGTCGCAGCAAAGAGAAATGCAAGGGTGTATGAATAAAGGGTAAATGCAGCATTACACCCTTCAAGAACTGTGTTTATTTCATTGAAAAATAAAATATTCATATTCAATTCTGATGTGCTTTAAGGATTAAAAACTTATTTTACAATTAGCACGTACACCGTACATATCGTCACGTGTTCACATAGAAATTTTCGTCGTCACTGGCAAGATTTCCCTTTGGCTCCCATTTTACCTGTCCACCCAAAATAATTCATTAAACAATTCTGCATAAGGTACATACTGAATCTGAAAATATAACAAATGTAACATATAAAGCAGAACATCATAAAGACAGAATATTTGTATTTAAACTCCACATTTCAAAAAGTCTCAGTAACAAAAAAGAAAGATCAAATCCCTTATTAGTACCTGTAAAGTCATGTACAATATAAACTTCTGCTAATTCTTTTAAGCGTGGATATAACTCACCTTTCTTTCAAACTAAAATGTAAGCTTCTTCCCAAGACGAGTCAAAAGTGTCAAGATTGAATGAGATTTGTCCGTATTTTTCACTCTTGACCAAAGCATCATCATAGAGCTGAACTCACACATATAAGATAAATATCCCTGTATGATTAAAATCTTAAGACCCATGAAAGCATAGTCCATGGGTTTCATCAGTAAAAAACTGAAAATGTGGCTCTAGGTGTCCACTAAAGGAGGACCACAATTATCCTGAATCATCGCATGACCAAATCTGATTCTATAAATAATAGAGTCAAATCCTTGAATTGTACAGCAGATTTGTTCTTATTTCTGGAACAAGGCCTAAAAGTGCCTGCAACCCTAGATGCTCCGGGAGCTTAAGGGGCTCAAGGTGAGAAGAGACAGCAAAGGCTCAGAGCCAGGTGGCCCGAGGTCCTTCGATTCAGTCTCTGCATTGACAAGATTCCCAAATCTTCATCTTCCCTGGAATCTTCAGAACCGTCAGTTCAGAACCTCAATGTCTTGATCAGATTTGATTAACCCATTTCTGTACACTTTCCCCAGATCCTTGGTTTGCACATCTTGCATTCTTGATGGAACCGTCATGAGAACTGGGTGGGACTTCTCTTGTCTCTGTAACCCAGAGGCAGAGACACTACCCCAGCGTGAGAAAAAACCTCAGGAGGAGCTGTGCACACAACAGGCTCTTGGCTAAACCTGTCACATATCACATGTTCCCAGAAACTTTGACAGCACGATGAGACTTGATTCATCCGACACTGTATAAAAATACTCTGGATAGTCTGAATGTCTTTGTAAAGTATTAAAAACACTTGGAGCTGCACAGCTGAAGTGGACACACACACGTCTCTGCAAGGCACGTCAGTTCCTTGGGGGGACCGGCCTGAATAGCTCTTTCCTTGCATCTTTGGCAGGAGCCTCAAATGTGAGAGCTCGAAACTTGAGTTTTCTTTTTCCTGCCACATTTAAAGGGATGTGGACTAACAAAACAAAGGAGAAAAGAGAAAGTCCTTATAAAAGATTATACAACTAGTGAGAAGGAAGTCTTTCTGTTACTACTCAATTTCATAGTTGGTTTTGATCGAATACACTCATGCGTAACTGCTCATAAAAACCCAACTCAAAGGGAACAAAATTAACTGTCTCCAAGTCATTTCTTACCTGCTCTCAGCCCCTAGGCAGGGGTTAATTAGCACTATAGCACACATACATCCTTTATGAATTTCTACTCCGTAACAGATGGTTTGGAAATGAGCTGCTGATGTGAACAAAAGAAAGCGGAAATGAGAGAATGACTAAGTGCTGTTGTAGAAGGGAAAATGCTAACAGGTTTCCGCAACTTGGGGCTAAGTGGTTTTTGTTCCTGAGTAAGTGATTATAGAATGCAATCAATGTGCTTAACTTGTAAAACGATAGATCAGACTTTTATTAGATGTTTTTTCAAGGGTAGGGACTAGGCATAATTAATTAATTTACCCAATTTTTTAATGATGAAAATTTACAAACACAGAAAAAAGTTAGACAAAAATTCATGTAAGTTGAATTTTTGTTGGACTAATTCTTCCTGTGTATGTACTGCTTGGATATTAATTTTCCCTGCACACCATGGAGATGGCCTTCTTGCCTCCAAAACTCCACCTCTTCCAGTTGTTTAATTCTTTTTTTTTTTTTTTTTTTTTTTTTTGCGGTACGCGGGCCTCTCACTGCTGTGGCCTCTCCCGTTGCGGAGCACAGGCTCCGGACGCGCAGGCTCAGCGGCCACGGCTCACGGGCCCAGCCGCTCCGCGGCACGTGGGATCTTCCCGGACCGGGGCACGAACCCGCGTCCCCTGCATCGGCAGGCGGACTCCCAACCGCTAGCGCCACCAGGGAAGCCCTTAACTCTATTTTTAATATGATTGAATTGGCCAAAGAGTCGTGATCTCAAATCACTCCCTCTTCCTCCACTTTTCCCTGATGAGTTTGAAAATCTGAGCCCTGACTGGTTTGGGGATCCATCGCGCTCACGATGTAAATGAGCAGCAGCGAACGGGGCCGAGTCAAAAAGAAGCGTGCGGTCCCTGTCGCTGCAGGGTTGGCACAGAGGCATCACGAGAGAGGGCAGCAGACGTGCAGGAAAAGAACTCTGCGCCACTGAGAGTCAGACGCCGTAAAACTCCCATGACACATTCCCAGCTGTGCCACCAACAGTCAGCGCTGAACGTCTTACTTTTGACCCTATAATCCTGGTCAGGATGCTCGAATGCGTACCCCAGCCCTGGACAGATCCTGCAGGGCACGTCAGCCCATGAGAAGTTGCCCTTAAAGTCTGGCTATCTTATTTGAAGATAATCCTATTTCCTTTCTCACCATTTCCCCTGCTTTATCTAAGCTTAAATAGTCTCCTTTCCTTTGGTCTTTTGGCATGGCTGCAACTGGGGTGACAGGGTTGGACACCGCCCACCCTGGTCTGGCCCCCAGACCCTCATACAAACCAAACGACTGTCTGTGATGACACAGCTAACAGCATGTTTATCCTTTCAGGATGAAGCAAGTCTTCCCATGATGTAACACTCAAGAGGACAGGTTTTTTGTTTTGGGGGGTTTTTTTTTGTGGCACGCGGGCCTCTCACCATTGTGGCCTCTCCCATTGCGGAGCACAGGCTCCAGACGTGCAGGCTCGGCGGCCACGGCTCACGGGCCCAGCCTCTCGGCGGCACGTGGGATCCTCCCGGACCGGGGCACGAACCCGCGTCCCCTGCATCGGCAGGCGGACTCTCAACCTCTGCGCCACCAGGGAAGCCCAAGAGGACAGTTTTGATACCTTTTATAAATTTCCTTTTTAAAAAAATATTTATTTATTTGTTTGTCTGTTTATTTATGGCTGCGTCAGGTCTTAGTTGCAGCACTCGGGATCTTTCATTGTGGCGCACGGGCTTCTCTCTAGTTGTGGCACAGGGGCTCAGTAGTTGTGGCGTGCAGGCTTAGTTGCCCTGTGGCACGTGGGATCTTAGTTCCCCAATCAGGGATCGAACGTGAGTCCCCTGCATTTGAAGGCAGATTCATAACTACTGGACCACCAGGGAAGTCCCTCCTTTTATAAAATTCTTAACTTAATTTTGGTTTATAAAATAGCAATGTCTTAAAGAGAATTTCCCACCTCACCTCAGACTTCACGTTGCATTGTTTTAGGGTAAAACATAGGTAGAGCTTTGGTTGAGGAATAAGCCATTACCTATCAGTTTACTTACAAACAAGCACAAGAATCTGATTGGGTTACTTCATGGGACGAATGTCCACCTGCCCTCTGACTGGCCGGTCCTGTTAGAAGTTAGCTGGTGGTTTGGGTTTGATTACACTGATAAGCCTTTCTTAGGGAAGTTCTGAGATGATTCGTCAATCTTATTTTTCAAAATAGCATCAAGAAACAGGACGATGAAATCACTGTATAGGTTTTAAAGGTCTGGTTAAAATACTTCTGAGCAATGGTTGCCTATCTCTGGGGAGGGGGATGGGACCTCATTAAAAGAGGATATGAAGAGAGAAATTTCCAATCCTACCAGGTGATTCTTGTTATTAAAATACTCATAATCAAGTAGGATACAGCATAAGATAATAAAACTACGCAAAACAAGAGTCATACCTGTACACTGGACAATATCAATCCCAGTACTAGCATGTAAAAGTTGTGAAGTCTTTCTGAGCATAGATTTCCTAGTATACAAAAAAGTAAGGATAAGAACGTGTATTGCACACAATCACTTTGAGTGTTAAATGAAATGACCTATATGAAACCACTGATCACGTACATAAGGACCTAAAAACTGTCAGTTTCTACTCTCTTCCCAGCCTGTCAGGTGAAGAATAAAACTGCCGTGAGGTTACTAAGATATCAGTCTTGTCATAAATACTTTTGATACACTTTTAACAAATTTAGAGATCCATACTCTAAATTTCTAGGTCACTGTTTAGAAGAAGACTGATTTTTATTTTTAAAATTAACTGTTAGGAACTTCCCTGGTGGTGCAGTGGTTAAGAATCTGCCTGCTAATGCAGGGGACACAGGTTCGATCCCTGGTCCAGGAACTAAGAGTTCCTGGAGCTTTTAGGTTAGTGGAGCAACTAAGCCCGTGAGCCACAACTACCGAGCCCGCGTGCCTACAAGCCTGTGCTCCGCAAAAAGAGAAGCCACCACAATGAGAAGCCCACGCACCACAACGAAGAGCAGCTCCGCTCACTACAGCTAGAGAGAGCCCGTGCCCAGCTATGAAGACCCAATGCAACCAAAAATAAATTTAAAATAAATACATAAAATTAGCTGTTAAATTATTATTTTTTAATTCACAAATGAGGACTTCCCTGGCGGTTCAGTGGTTAAGACTCCACGCTTCCAATGCAGGGGACACAGGTTTGATCCCTGGTCAGGGAACTAAGATCCCACATGCCACGCGGTGCAGCCAGAAAATTTAAAAAATTTAAAAAAAATAAAATTCACAAATGATACAAGACCATGAGTTGTAATTAAAAACATAAAAAAAATCAAACAATTCAGAAGTCTATGGGGTATAAAAGTAATGTCCTCCCTTCCACACGCCTCTTCCCAAACCACTTCTATCCCCAGAGGGTATATTTTATCATTCTAGATCTTTTCCTATGCATTCTCATATTCATATTTCTCTCTTCCTATCTTTTTATTATGGACGATGTCAGAGGAGATTAGAATATGTGTACTGTGGATTTTTCTTGATATAACAAAAACATATTTCATATTCATATGTTGGTTGGATATTAACTTTCCCTGTACACCATTTAGACACCCTTTTCCCAAATTCAGTCTCTTTGTCACTGTCCTTCTCCTATCTTCTTTCTGTCTGTCTGTGTATCACTTATCATTCATCTATCTATCTACCGATCTATCATTCTTCTATCATCACCTGACTATCATTTATTTTCCCATCTAGCTAGAGTGAGGGATTACTCTTGGTTTCATTTTTTAATAAATACTATGACACATTGTTCTGTGACTTTTCACTTTGTAATCCATCTTGAAAATCCCTCCATGTCTTTCCATATAGATATATCTCAATTCTTTTATAGACAGATTATCATTTTCAACATCGGTTGCCTATTGATGCACATTTAAATTATTTATACTTTGTCCAATCATCAGTCTGTTTCCTTTAGATTCCTTCTGAGTTTTAACACCTTATTTGGAAATGTTTCCCTCTTCATAACCACATTTAAAAAATAAAACACATTCTTTTACAGATTTGCTTTACATTAACCTTTTAAATCTACTTTGAATTTTTTGCTTAAGATGTAAGACAGAGATTTAATATTATAGTTTCCCCCCTGGATATTCAATTTTCTTAGCACCGTCCTTTCCCAGTGGGTTTGAAATGCTGCTTTTAATTAGGATGTGCTGAATTTTGTACCGTACCTGCCAAGTTTTTCTACATCATCCACTGTTTCTGGCAAGGCAATGCCCTTGGTTTCAGGCAAAAGCATCACAAGAGCACCACACACAGATGCCAGGACGCCTGTCGAACAGGAGAAAGGCGTTACGGTACCGGCAATGCCCAGCCGCCCCCTCGTGGCCCCCGGCTCATTCTGGAAGCCGCTGTGCTCGCTAGCTGGACCCACCCTGCCCCGCGGCGGCCCTCTGGTCACCCTGCCCGGCGTTCCTCTGTCACGATTGCACAGGTTCTCGGCCTTCCTCAAACTCTAGACAGTTCCATCGCTCCTGTGCTCTTGGCATCCATCCACTCATTCACTCATTTCACAATTTACTGAGGACCTACCAAGTGCCAAACACTCCGAGAAGCCCTCACCTCCCACTTCACAGGGAAAATAGAAGCCACCAGTGAGGACTCCCTCAGCATCCTTTCACTGCACCCTGCCCCTCCCCCTCCTCCTTCCACCACGTGACACCCAAGACTTGTGCCCACATCTGCCCGAGGGCATCTGCTGGAGTCTCTGCGGGCTCCGCACTGCAGTGATTCATCTTCTCCCTCCGGCACCTCTAATCCCTCCGGCACCTCTAACCCATCGGCGGACGCCTTGAGACGTGTTCAAACCTCTCCTCTTTAAAGAGCCTTCTCTCAACCTCACCATCCTCCCTCCTGCCGTTCTTTGGAACTGCAGTTCTTGAAACACCGTCCTCTCCTATTTTCTGCACATCTTCATATCCCAGCGCTGTGCTGGGAAATGTCTAACCACCAGCTCCCCAGAAGACAAAGTCCTGCCTTGCGGCAGCATCTGCCCGTGTCCGTGGTGTGAATACGCCCACCGTGGATGCGGGTGATCCAGACCAGCAGGGTGACGTCGCGAGGGAGGCTCTGGGGACGACAGCGGACGCGCCAGCCTCGGCGACAGACGCGGCAAAACCCAATGAACCGGGAGCTGATGAGGTGTGCGTATCGATCACCTCTGTTTTTAATCTACTTTATATATTCAATTTTTAACGATGGATGTGTTTAAACTGGCTCAGACATTCTCGAAAACCGGACAGCGGACCTTGGCGGGCCAGCGTCATCTCGCACCTCCACCTGCTCGGACCTGGCTCCGCTCAGTGTCTCCTCCGGCCCCGCTGCAGCCAGCTCGCCAGTCGCTGCCACGCCCCGCTTCTCGTCTCCGCTGCCTGGCCTCGTGGCGGCTCTGGCGGCCGGTGACCCCACCCGCCGTCCCCTGGCCTCCCTGCCCCACGCGCTCCCGGTTTCCCTCCTGCTGCTTTTGCATCCCTTCTCGTCCCCTGGCTGGCCCCTCTCCCTGTGCTTACGCTGGATGCTTTGTCGCTCCTCGGCGTTCCGTCCTGGGCCCCCCTCTTTCCTCTCACTCTGTCCTGTTCCCTGTAGAGGGGGTTTCGATCACCCCCCCATGGTTTCAGTGGTTATCTACATCCAGATGGCTTCCAAACCTTCATCATAAGGCCACCCGGCTCCAGACTCAGCTCATCAAACCGACTGGCCTCTCACCATTTCCACCTGGACTTCTTAGAGGCACCTCATGCCACAAACAGCCCGAACAGTACCCTCCGCGTCCTCCTGCACATGGGCCCCTCTGACATTCGCTGAACTAGGGCTGGCCCCGCCACCCACGGCTCTGCCAGCCCGGAGGCCGGCCGCCCAGCTCCCTGGTCCCTCTGGTCCCTGCCCCGTCAATCACCCCCTTTGGCCAATTCAACCTCCAATGTATTTTTTTGGGCCCATCCACTCCTCAACACGCGCAGTGCCATCGCCCTGGACCCGGTCCTGATGAAATCTCTGGCCTGATTATACCAACGTTCTTTGAATCGTCTCACCACTAGCATTGTCCCCCTCTAACGCACTGGCATCTCTGCCATCAGAGTCACGTCTCTAAAATGCACACCTGACACTGCTGACCCCGGCTTGAAACTCTGCCCTTTGGATAAAGGGCGGACCCTCTGCACATCCGAGAAGACCGTCCACGGTCCGGCCCCAGCTTCATCTCTCTTCAGGCCCCAACTTACACACCGCACTCTGTCCTTGAACTTCCTCTTGCTCTAGGCCTTCCCACTGCCTAGAGCACCAGCCCACACCTCTCACGTGGATCACTCCTATTCAGCCTCCACACGGCCTCCTTGCTCCCTGGCTCTCTCCCCCCGACTCCTCGGGGGCTGGTGATCCTTGCGATGTGCTCTCGTGGCACCCTTATTTATCACACCCTCTCGTGACTGGCTGTTTGCAAAGGCGGCTCCCTCCCCGGCCAGACCCTGCGAAGCAAGGGCCTGCCCTGCGGCACCAGCGCCCAGCTCCGCCAGCCGGGCTCGCAGGCAAGCCCCGACCTTGACGGACTGGGCTGCCAGGTGGCTCTGTCTTGGTTGCACAGAGGCCGCCTCTCTTTGCTTTTTCAGGCCGGCCCAGAATCAATGCTGAGCTTCTTTATCAGATCCCATGAAATAGTTTGAAATGATCTTTTATGGAATCACTGGTGTCAGCGATGAGAAGCCGACTTTACGGTCCCTAGCGCAGCTGAAGGGCTCCTGCGTTCCTCCGGATGTACGCCCTCACAGACGCAGTGTTTTCACTGGAGCTTAAATTGCTGAGCGATGGGCGAAAACCCTTCTCTACTGGGAGTAAGGAAGTGGAGGTGGAGGAAAGATAGGTGAGCAAGGGGCCAGCCGGCATCCTCTCTTGCTGAGGAGGGTATGAGGTCTGGGCAGAAAGGCTGAAGTAGCACTGGAGATGCACCGGCCTGAATTACCCTACGGGCCCTCCCTATGCTATGGTTCTATCCCTTCATGGGTTTCATGAAGATGGAAGGTAGGAAGGAGGGTATGAAGTTGAGGGGCATCGAAGAGGTTATGGTACGTGTATGCAAGGGCTTCTGTGTCCTCTGATCTTTTGGCATGGCGTGCTTAGCATCAAAGCACATGCAGATACAATATTGAGAGACATGGAGCATTTCACAATACAATTTGTTTTTAGGCTTGTTTTTAAACATACAGAAGGTCCTATTATTTGGTCCTATTTGGGAAATTATTGATTATGTTCCACAATATTATAAAAAAGTTTCATAATATTTGATTTTAACTCAGAACCTCAACAAAGAAAGCTAAACTGAACACTTTTTTATAGCAACCCTTAATGTAAAGTAAACTTAAATGGTGTAGGGTCCACATTTCATTGTGGTTCCTCAAAACGGAAACAGCTGTTATAAAAAGAGCAAGTGGTTATAATTGGTATCAAGCCTGATGATCATTTCAGGTTCTATTAATGTGAAAATGTGGGCGAGAGCATTTAAGAATAGGATATAAAGCGAGAACTTACCAAAGACGATAAGAGGTAGTTCTAGCCAAACGGCCGCTAAGCGGAAGAGCAGGAACGGGGCAACGACCCCCCCAAAATCACATAAACCCGAGCAGAGCGAAACTCCAAAGCTTCTGCAGAACAAAAGGGATTTAAATAAATTCGAGATACGTAACGTTTTCAGATACCTAAGTAATAGAGAAATTGTAACAATATTTCCCACTTCTCTAGTTTTTAACTCTGAAAACTTCTACTCTCTCATACCCTAAGCGAATCATTTCCAACCTGCACCAGTTCACGTCTGGGTAAAAGCTGAGTCACAGTGAGGCTAGTTGGGGGCGGGGGCGGGTCTACAGTATCGGTGGAAATCAATCTTCCAACAGCGGCTCACCACCCAGCCTGCTCCGCGGCACTTATGTGTCTCCTTGGCACCCTAGATTGGCAGTAGGGTGTGCTCGGGACTATCCCCCCAAGAAAGGAGGGCAGTTGGCACTAGCTATGCCCGTTGTTTCATTTTGTTCTTCAAGAATCGGCCGTGGGGTGTGGTCAGAACAGAGGCTGTAGCCTTTACGCAGAGCGCTGCGGATGAAGGAAGATGTAACCCGTGACGCAAGCACGCTACCCAGATGTTCTGGTTTCAAGTCTAGTGCCTTTCCACAAACCCCCAACTGTGTATGAAGATACTGATGATAATAATGCAAAAGGCAGCTACAACTCAAAACTGAACTTTTCCACTGGCTGAATCCAGCCCAGGCTGATATGTCGCCAAGCTAAGAAAACTATTGCATAGTTTTTAAGTCAGCTTCAAACATGCGCGGGGCTTCCCTGGTGGCGCAGTGGTTGCGAGTCCGCCTGCCGATGCAGGGGACGCGGGTTCGAGTCCCGATCCGGGAAGAGCCCACGTGCCGCGGAGCGGCTGGGCCCGTGAGCCGTGGCCGCTGCGCCTGCGCATCCGGAGCCTGTGCTCCGCAACGGGAGGGGCCACGACAGTGAGAGGCCCGCGTACCGCAAAAACAAACAAACAAAAACCACCAAACATGCGGCTGCAGAATTACTGAGGAGAAACCGTGGTGCGGATGCTGGAATTACCGTAATGTTGTCGGGTACAATTCTGAATTTACCAAATAAACAATTTCAAAGGCCATGGTTATGCCTAATCTTCCGAGGGTAGCAACAGCGGTCCTCAGCCAGGGTATTCCTGCAAAGACAGAAAGTTTGGAAGGGTCTGCTTTCAGTCCAATTTTACAGAACAACAAAGGGCATCTGCTTAGTGGTCTCCTCGCCGTAAATCTGCTAATTTAAGTGCAGACGATAGATGCCTTCTAATACTGTAGCCCAAACTCAACGACAACAGCCACCAGGAGGACGGCTAGTGTGCAGTGCGCTAGCTGCCTTCCTGAGCAGGGCCAGGTTACAGTAATACAAGTCAAGGCATTTGTTGAGAAGCCACTACCTTGAAAACAATGTCCCAAGCAGTGCCTTCCTAGAGGTCCTGAGCACACTGGCCTTCTGTCTGCAAGGCAGTCTTTGCCTGTGTCCTCGAAAACCATCACAGCAGTCTGACGGCCATTTGTCCTCTTTCTGTTCATACCCCTGAGTGATGACACACAGAATCGCTGTTCCCAACAGACCAGGAACAATCTGGACCTGAAACTGACTTTGGTTTCTAAAGAGCAGCAAGGCTCCGAGGACTGGGATCTCCGGGAGGGGACATCGCTGCCATGTGTCGTCACCAGGGCGTATGTCTTTCCTTACTTCCCTCATCCCAAGTCTTTCTACTTTGCCTAAGAAATCATCCAGAAGGAGCCAGATTCTTTAATGCTGGTTTGTTCACTCATTTAAAAATGAACTATTTTGGGCTTCCCTGGTGGCGCGGTGGCTGAGAGTCCGCCTGCCGATGCGGGGAGCGCGGGTTCGTGCCCCGGTCCGGGAGGATCCCACGTGCCGCGGAGCGGCTGGGCCCGTGAGCCGTGCCCGCTGAGCCTGCGCGTCCGGAGCCTGTGCTCCGCGACCGGAGAGGCCACAACAGTGAGAGGCCCGCGTACCGCAAAAAAAAAAAAAAAAAAAAAAAAAAAAAAAGAACTGTTTTAGGGCTGCTTTGGTTATATGAAAAAGTACTCTTTTCCTCCCTAGTAACTAGTGGGAAATGCCAAATGTTCTCTACTAAATATTTTCTTTCTTTTGTGCTTTAAGGGAAGAAGTCATAAACTATTTTTGCTCTAAAAAGTCAGTGCTCTAAATTTCTTAAAAGGTGTGCAGTTGATGCCACCCTTTTTTTTAAAAATTGAAGTATAGTTGGTTTACAGTGTTGTGTTTCTTCAGTTATATATACATTCTTTTTCATATTCTTTTCCAGTATGGTTTATCACAGGATGTGGAATGTAGCTCTCCGTGCTCTACAGTGGGACCTCCTTGTTTATCCATCCTGTATATAACAGTGTGCATCCGCTCACCCCCAAATCCCACTCCATCCCTCCCGCTCCAACACAAGTCTGTTCTCTATGTCCGTGAGTCTGCTTCTGTCTCGTAGATAAGTTTGTTTGTGTTGTATTTGAGATTGTACACATAAGCGATATCACGTGGTGTTTGTCTCTCTCTCTCTCTGTCTTTCTCACGACAACAGCAGAGTCGTGCTGATGCACTGGGCTGTCATCTGCTCTGGCCCAGCTGTAAACAGGTGTTTTATTGAGCCTTTACTCTTTCACTAAGGCCAGGGAGGGGGACTAGGAAATGCATTCCACCCCTTCCTTCAGGGAGCAGGTGGTGCCCTGGCAGAGGCTGGGGAACGGACAGTGGCAACTGGTTCTCCGATTCCCTGGGTCCTGGCCTGACCAGGCCGCCTCTCGCTGCTCTCAGGCTGCTGAGAAGAACGCTGTTAGCTCCCGTGGAAATAACGTGATTATCCAGGTTAGGTTCTTAAGCTGTAGTTTTTTCTACTGAATCACGACAGCTCTACAAGTGAGTCCCACTGACAACTTCAATGACAATTTAAGTTTATAAATGACTGCGGAAACACAAACAAAAACCAAAAAATCGAATTAAAACACACACACACACACACACACACACACACACACACACACACCCTCCCCGCCTCCATGAGAAATGTATGTGGTTAGCTCAATGAATACAGATAAATAACTAGTCAATTCGGTAAAACGTTAAGAAAATGCTGTCAAGTTTTCTCAAGACTCTCAACTCTTTCTAAGAAGTAAAGGCCAGTATCTAACTGCACTGGGACAGAGATTTTGCTGAAATGTGTAACAAAAGAGAAGTTCCCAAAGGCACTGCACTGCTCATTTTAACTAAAGGGTAAAATGAAAACAATTTATAGGAGGTGTAAGTTATGTGTGACTATTACGTATGCACATAAAAACTTCTGATTATCTCTGTAATCTGCTAAATTCACCCTGGAGTGTGGCAACAGACATCTTTGGGTGGCAACAGCAAAAAACAACCAGACAAGGTAAGAATGAGGGCAGAAACCGAAACTACCTCCCACGAATTCCCGAGAACACAGAGAAAGAAAGTCCCGCTGATGGGATTTGGTCAAGCTGGTAGAGATTATTGAGAATAATACCTCAATTTTTGAAGAAAGGATGCAGGATTTTAAACAAACACAATTTTACGTCTCCTCTGAATTCACCATCTGCTCTGAGTTCTGAAATAACATGTAGTGAAAATTCCTAGTAAGTAAGATAAAGGACTTACTTTTTACTTAAAGAGAAAAGTCCAAGACAACTTTTTCATTTCAAAAAGACTTACCCAAACTGTCGAGTTTGTAGCCATCTTGAATAAAGTCAACTTAAAGATGGCAGATGAGTATGGATTTAGAAAGCTCTTTATTTTTCAGGCTTTAATTAGAGTTAAAAAATGTGGGTCAGAAACGGTGAGTCTTAGACGAGGATACAGCCTGAAAGACTTTGTTTTCCAGAATTTCATTCTTCAGACCATGAAAAGTCATGCTTAGTGGATGGAAAGTTGGTTAAACCGTTTTCTCTGAGATAATTTTAGAGCTGATTCCCCTAAAAGGCTACTCAGTATTCTCTTCAGGGGCAGTCATCCTGGATGATGTCACGAAAGGCTGAGAGGAAAAGTCTTTCTAATGTTAATTCAACAGCCCAAGTAACCAAGTCCCGAAGGTCCCTTAAGCGGAAGGAAAGATGTCAACTCAAGCAAGGAACCTCTGCTAATATTTGGTATTCACACACAGCATTAGGGATTTGAACTTATTCTTAACTGTCAATTAGGACCAGCGTGTGACTATAAAAGCAGCCGAATCTGCAGAATATACAACTAAAAATGCATCCAGAATAAGAGCAATTCATTTTCAACGTTGCTACGAACAATTCTAAGGTTTAAATTGGGAAATTCTGTCTACAAAATAAGACTGATTGGACCAAACAGAAAAGTCTATTCTTTGCCTTATATCTTCTAACATATGAGAGTGTTCTCTATAAAACAGCTTGATTCTCACCCACTTAGTTACTTCACTATTGGCTTGGACATACGATCGTCAATGATTTCTGGGATCATGCTGAATGCAACACACATTAAAGTCACCCAGTCAATCTAGGGCCAGAGAAAATCTTCTGGGGCAAGTTACATAATGGAAAGACGGGCCACACTTAAGTCATTAATCTTTCTCTCCACTTTCCTAACTTCATATGCAATGAATACATAATTAATATTTGATCCCTGTTCCATATGCAGTGAGAAGAGATGACGCTGTCTTAGGGAACTACATTTAAAAATTAAACCTAAAACTAAAAAGTGCCAAAGTAAAACAGAAAGAACAGTGAAGTCTCCAATGTTCCTGATCTGTCACCTTCTACTAAACTGTGCATAATTCCCGAGGACAGAAATTATGTCTGTCTCGTTCACTGCACTCTCTCTATTCCTAGTTTACGGGCAGAAATTAACAGACACTAAATAGATGTGCATTGGCCAATATCGTCTCCAGCTCGTATGATGTGTTAACTCAGTGTGGGAGGTTGAATAGTGTTCCCCAAAGTTCATGTCTACCCAGAACCTCAGAATGTGACCTTATTTCAAAATAGAGTCTTTGCAGATATAATGGTTAAGGCACAGAGATGCAGAGAAGGTCATGGGAAGATGGAGGCGGAGATTGGAATGCCGAGGATGGCTGGCCACCACCAGAAGCCAGGAAGAGGCAGGGAGGGATCCTCACCTAGAGCCTTCAGAGAGCGCATGGCCGGCCCACACCTGGATTTCAGACTCCCAGGCTCCAGGTGTGTGAGAGAATAAATTTCGGTGTTGCAAGCCACCTAGTTTGTGGTACTTTGTTACAGCGGCACTAGGAAGCTAATACACTCAAGAAAAATGAGATAAATGTGAACAGTCAGTTCTGTTTATCATCAGCCATTCCAGTATGACAGGACTTCACATCTTTTTTCCACCCTTCTGTTCTGAAGATGGGCATTTCTGTAATTTTATTTAAATAGGGTTTATCTGATGTTTTGGGATTTCATAAATCCTTATTTAATTAATAAACTCATCTGTCAATGGTCTGTTTTGACTTCCACAATATTATCAGTTCCTACCTGATCCGCAGAGGATTCGCAAAAGAAAAGGCAGCTTCTCTTGTGCCGACACAGAGAACTAACAGAGACTCCAGCTCTGCCAGCCACCTCCCACCCCACACCTCCTGAAATGCTGAAATAATAAATCTGCTCTAAAACACACGTTCTCTGGGAGTTTGAAAGGCTTCCTCTGTCCAGTGCCCGCTGTGTTCTGAGGCAGAGATAACTGGCTTTCCATTAACGGTGCATTTGGAGTCACTGACAACCTCTGTACCATACACCGGTCATCAAGCCCCCCCCCCCCGCCCCAATTTAACTCTGAAACATCTCTGAAATCGCCATCTCCCATTCAGGTGAACCCTCAGCCTCCTTGCCAGGATATTCCTGTGATAACAAAGAACGTTGGGTTCCCGAACCATCAAAGGTGGTATCCAAGAAAAAACCAAAAACACTAATTTGAAAGGATACATGTACCCCTATGTTCACAGCAGTGTTTTTACAATAGCCAAGAAGCAACCTAAATGTCCATCAACAGATAAATGGATAAAGATGCGGTATACACACACACACACACACACACACACACACACACACACACACACACACACAATGGAATACTACTCAGCCATAAAAAAGAATGAAATTTGCAGCAACATGCATGGACTTGGAGGGCATTATACTAAGTGAAATATGTCAGACAGAGAAAGACAAATACTGTATGATCTCTCTAATATGTGGATTCTAAAAAAATACAAAAAACTAGTGAACGTAACAAAAAAGAGGCAGACTCACAGATATAGAGAACAAACTAGTAGTTACCACTGGGGAGAGGAAGCGGGGAGGGGCAACATAGGGGCAGGAGATTAAGAGGTACAAACTATTAGGTATAAAATAATCTACAAGGATATATTGTACAACATGGGGAATACAGCCAGTACTTTACAATAACTATAAATGGAGTATAATCTTTAAAAATTATGAATCACTATACTGTACACCTGAAACTTATAGGATTGTACAACTATACTTCAATTAAAAATTTTTAAAAAGTGAACTACATCCCTCCAAGCTAGATTTCACACATCTATTTCATCCATAAAGGAACTGAGAAAACAGAAAAATCTACAGAACCAATCTTCTATACTCAAAGTAGTTAGGCTGGTTAGGCAGAAAATAGAGTGACATCACTAAAGCATGACTGGCACTTCGATTTTGATGCTATGGTCCATTGTCTAAAGATAAGTTCTCCATTCTTGATTATTTTCAGATTTTTTTCAAGTTCTTGGCTGCCAAACCGACTTAGGGGACAATTACCTTCTGGTAAGAATGCAGTGACAAGACATGCCACTCCTGCCACTATATTGCTTGCCACAAAGGGGAGGCGCCGACCAAAACGCTCAATGGTTAGTAAGATCAAGAGGGCTCCTGGCAGTTCCACAACTCCTGAGATAAAAAAGTCGATATAGAGGTTGCCTCCTATAATTCCCAGGCGCATGACCAGTCCTTGATAAACCACAGCACTTGTGAACCTGGAGCAACATTGAAAGACAAGGGAGAACAAGTAAGAGATAACTTCAACCTGATCTGAAGAACGGGGTGCATTGTAAATTTGACACAAGCTTTTGAATCCATCACAAGTCAAACTTACCAAGCAAACATAAGTATAAGTGTGCACTTCCTCATTTGGGGGGTTCTCACCAGATCTAAAAAGGATGGATTACTAACTTCCTCATCTGTAACAGTGATCTATATAAGAGAAGCAGATTTCAGTAGCAATATACAGCAAGAAACATCTGCATAGTATAGATTTGTCATTGACCAGATTCAAAGCTACCAGATGATCTTACTGAACAGACCAGGGTCTTTCATTATTACATCTTAAAACCTGAGAATAAGAAGTTTGATTCTCTAGCCTTTGTAATAGGTCAGATTCACAAAGACGTGTTTGCCGCCCTGGGAACCTATTGTTACGGTAATCCCAGCAGTACTATATGCTCTGAGTGAACAAGGATAAAAGGTGTGTTCTAGAGTAAAATACACGTGTACGTTTATTAAATTGGAGAAAATAAGCATAAAACTGGTGAAAGCAGCTCCGAACACGTTCCTTTATCCATTAAATCCTCAAACCTTAAGTTGCCGAAGAAGCCAGAATAATGGTTAAGTTCCCGAACAAGCATGGCACCAAAGGTATCTTTTTGCTTCCGTCCATTTACTGGAATCCAGCATCTTTTTGATCCAGGAAAATTCAGCTCGTCTCTATTTGGCCATCCAAGACGTTGGTCTTCTCTTTAATTCGATTAAACCAATACTGCTGTTTGCCTCCTATGTATAAGGCACTGTGAGGGAGACAAAGCTGGACATACCCACTGCTTCTAGACCTGTGTGTCAAAGGGATCGTAACTCAGTCCACTTGAAGTGACCACTGTTTCACGTTTCCATGCGCTTGCATATTCTGTTACTTCTGCTCGAAGAGTCCTTACACCTCCTCAGTGCTGATTTCCCTGCCACTGGCAGGTCTTGGGAACTGATGATTCCCAGTCTGTGCCTGTACTTGCCAGACTTCTATCGTAGCCCACACGCAACCGCATGCCTTTACGGGCCTACTTATTTTTCTCCCTGCGTGAGCTCTGGAGTTCTTGGAGGGCGGGGACTTCACTGTGGCACCCAGCACAGCCAGTGTTTGCGTGATGACTGAATGTTGAGACAGGAAGTCAAGTGCCTTGGCCATGTCTGTTCCCTCAGAGTATAGCCCTCGGTCCTTGTCCTTCTGTTAAGTGAGAACCCTGGCAAGCAAAAAACAGGGCCCTCACCGACTGTTTACTCAACTCCAGATCTGGTCCAGAATGAGTGAAAATCTAGGCAAATTTTCCCCACGACTTTGAGTCAAAAGTCCCTCTACCAGCAGTCACAGGAATTTGACTTAAATTCACGCTGATAGTACAATACCTTGTCCATCACCTGTTCTAAACATTATGCTCAACAGGTCAACCAAAGCTGCATATCTGCTGCCTATGCTTGCTCCGAGGAAAGGCACGCGCACAGAAGAAGACTGCAAGATGGATGTCTTTAGATCACTTTCTTTTCCTACGTCTTTCCAGTACTGTATTTCTTCTATACCAAGACACACATTCTTCACAGTTGCAAAATCTCGAAATTAGGACGTATCCTACAACGCGGCTGATAAGAAAGCAATGTGCCCAGCTTCAACAGCATGGCTTTTCTTACTGAGTGGCGCATAAAATGATGATGTGTCTCAAAATTAACAGTATCTAGGGGTCAGTGAAGCAATATGAGTAGTTACCATAGCAACGCCGGTGGAAAACTGCTAATTGACTCCACCATCCATGCTTTTCATCTCCCTTTTGATAACAGAACCCATGGAATTTTAGTTGGGGGCATGGCAGCCTAGCTGAAGTCATATTTTCTAGCCTCTCTTTCAGCCACGGGTGGCCCAGTGACTAAGATCTCCGCAGTGAGGCGGGAGCAGAAACCATGTGCCCAAGCTCTGTGTCCCATCCTTTAAAAAGGAAATGGCTTGCTCTTCATTCACTGTCTTCCCTTCCTGAAGGATGGAAGAAGACAGTGCTGGTGAAATGGCTTTGATTATACAACCTATTGCAGGCGATGATGGAGAAACAAGATAAATGGAACCTGGGTTCTAGAGGACCCCATGCAACAGAGCTGCCTTAAGCGCTGGGCTACTCAACTCTGGGTGGCCATGTTAAAGAAAACGAAACTTTTCTCTTTTTTGTCACTGTATTTTTGCGCTGTTTCAGCAGCAAGCCGACCTGTACTGTAACTAGTACAATCCTTATTAAAATGTTCCCTGAGCTAAGACCCCTACCTTCACCTTTGCTGCTCCAAAAATAAAGCAGAAGTACCGTAAGTGAAAGAACTTAGTCTATCAGGACAATACAGTTGGCTCTTCACATCCACAGGTTTTGCATCTGTGGAGTCAACCAACTGTGGGACCTGTGACTGGTTGAATCTGTGGATGCAGAACCTGTGGATACACAGCATCAACTGAGACCCATTCTATATAAGGGTCTTGAGCATCTGAGGATTTCGGTATCTGCAGAGGGTTGTGGAATCAATATTCCGCAGATACCAAGGGATGACTGGTTGGTTATCAAAATGTTTTTCACAATTAGTTTCTATATATTGCCCACATTAAAATGGCTAACTTCTATGGAGTGTGCAATATTTGTTAGATTCTGGGCTAAGTAACTTTACGTGAATTACTTCATTTAATTCTCACCAAGGCTCTCTAAAGTTAGTACTTTTATTGATCCTATTTTAATAGATAAGAAAAACGAGGCTTAAGACACTAAGGATTCCACAGAAGGAAGGTGGCTAAGCTGGGATTTGAAATCCAGGCAGTTGATGGACAGCCTCTGTTCTTAATCCTCTCACTGCCTTGTGGACTGTATAAAAAGCTTTTTATTCTAGAAAACTTCTTTGTAGTTGGACGGTGACTTCTGTATAATTTTAAAGGAGGACATTATGCATTTGACCAAGTATTGAATCTTTAGTTAAAACACTGTTTTATGGAAAAGTTGGCCTTGATTAAAATAATTTAGATTTTGAGGACCTTTAAATTCAAGATTAAAACCACTCATCATGTGAGAGCCATTTTCCTCCATGAACGTATCACTTATTCCAGTGATCCTTATCTTTTCACTTAGGGTTTTTCCACAACTTAGACCTGGGTCATGTTCATCTCAGACAGGGAGAGCTGACAGCTCTGGTCATGTACACAAGTAAATCACTGTTCACTCAGCACACAGATAGGGACAACCCTTTCTTTTCAAAAGCAACATTCAAAACAATTTATTATGGACTCTCTTTCATTTCCTCTTCAATCTTCTTATTTTCTGCCTATAGTCATGACTTGTATCTCTTAGATAAGACTGAACAAATTACTTTCATTCTGGTCCATCCAATGTCAACATCCCAGAGTTGAAGGGAAATCATACTTCACATATTTCAAGATCTCTAGTCAATTCAGATAGATAATTTGACGCTTAAACACCTTTGTAGATTTTTCAGCTATTCATGGTTCTTAACTCTTCCTAACTCATAAAATAAATATCTCTGGCTCTGCAGATGTCATTTTTTTCCTGATCAGGTTTCCAGGCTAGTTAAGTTACTACATGACCACAGAATTATGACATGTTAAATTTTGACAAGACAATAGCTATCTGATGGTCTAACCCAGCAAGCTTTTTCTGCAAAGGGCCAGATAGTTAAGTACTTTTGGTTGTGTGAGCTATCAGGTCTCTGCTGGAACGACTTAACTATGCCATTGCTCTGTGAAAGCAGCCATAAGTGGGTATATAAATGGATGGCTGTGGCTGGATTCCAATAAAATTTTATTTACAAAACAGGCAGCAAGCCAGGTCTGGCCTGCAGGCGGTAGACTGCCAACCTCTGAACTAGAGGGTTAGTGCTGGACGAACTTATACAGGTACTGTTATTTCCATTACAGGGAGGAAGAAGTTTAGGCACAGGAAAGCTAAGTAGTTAACCCAACAAAGACAGACAAGGAGTAGTTGAACCAGGAAGTTGCTGCCTGAGTCTGTATTGCTCACCATTATGCTGTACTGTGTCTGCAGTGTGCAGAGTATAATATTTATTTTATTGTTTAAAAATATGCTTGTATCATATCATTAATGGTTCTCAGAGGCAGTGGGATTAAGGTGGCTTTTACTTTCTTCTTTTTGGCTATAAATAGTCTCTTAAAATTTAAACCTACATTACTTTTGTAGCAAGAAAAGATAACTCACTTTTAAAGCAACGGATTTAAATTAGACATTATGCACCTTTTTTTGTCGTTGACTCAGTATCTCTCTCCCTTTCTTTTTCTTAGGAGAACCCCCCCACTGCACCATCCCCCCTCCCCCCATACACACATACTTCATCAATTCGTGTTGTCAGGGAAGCTGACTCTGTTTCCAATTGTAGGCGGATGTCTGATCATCTAACGGTAATTCTATCCTTTATGTCAGTGACTGGGCACATGACCCATTCTGAACCAATGAGGGAGAGACATGTGATCGAATCTGAACCAATGAGAAAAAGGGCTTCTGGGAAAGTCCTTCATTGCCTTTAAGTCAGACGCATCCGAGGAATCTTCTCTCTCTCCCCTCAGGGAATTAATGAGGAAAGAGTGGGCTCAAATAGATCTTAGCAGCCATCCTACCCCCGGGAGAGAAGCCGAGTGGCGGGTGGAGAAGGGGAGGAAACCATGGCTCAGTGTGGAGAGCCGAGTCTAAACAACCCTGGATGCTGTTCTATCTCTAGAATCCCAGATCCGGGAGCCTGGAACTGTGCTTACTGTCTAAGCTCATTTAGGTTGGTTTTCTGTTACTTGAATTATCTGGAGAATTCAGTCCAGAACAATGCTTTTGCATAATAACTGAATACTTTAGGCAACATAATTTTGCATTAAAGAATGAAAATAGGGGCTTCCCTGGTGGCGCAGTGGTTGAGAGTCCGCCTGCCGATGCACGGGACGCGGGTTCGCGCCCCGGTCCGGGAAGATCCCACGTGCCGCGGAGCGGCTGGGCCCGTGAGCCATGCCCGCTGAGCCTGCGCGTCCGGAGCCTGTGCTCCGCAACGAGAGAGGCCACAACAGTGAGAGGCCCACGTACCGCAAAAAAAAAAATAAAATAAAATAAAGAATGAAAATAATTGTTTCACTACTCAAATTTACTCCATAAAAATATTTAGTATTAGTCTTAATTTCAAACTTTTAACATTTACTAGAATCAAGCAGTCACATGATCTCTGCTTTTCCTAAGCACAAGTTTAATGCCTATAGTATATATCCTACACCAACAGAATATGAAGTGCTGATAGCAACTGAAGGTAATGAAGACCATAAAACCAATTTTCCCCATTCGGTAAATGAAAGGATGAATAGTGCTTCCAAGCAAGTAAGTATTTTGCCAGTTTAAGAACAAATCCAGCCGGTCTTTGATTTACTAACACGATCTCTACAGTGACGCAGATATTCTGAAAGATGACCCACTTTCTGGGTGTCCAAAGACCTTGAGAGACTAAAAGCCGTATCTTGGATGGAATTCATCCAGGAAAGTCTTGGCAACTCGTGTAGTAACTGTTGCAGCTCTTATTCTTTTACAACAACTTCTAGCTCTATATTTTTAAATTAAATCATGCTTATTTTCTATTGCCAAAGTGTTAACCAGATTTTGCATAATCTGAGTCAGATACAAAAGAATAGAAATGCTATGTCAGGTTATTATAGACAGATAGATAGATTTTAAAATTTGCTTTATTGAAATAGAATTTATGTCCAGTAGAATTCAGCAATTTTAAGTTACATTTCAATGAATTTTGACAAATGTGTAGAGTCATATAACCACCGCTGCCATCATGATGTGGACTATCTCCATCGCCCCCCAAAAGTTTCCTCCTGTCTCTTTGCAGTCAATTCCCTGCCCCCAGCTTTGGCTCCTGGCAGACCCTCATCTCCGTTTTGTCATTACAGTTTGCCTTTCTAGAATTTCATATAAATGGAACCATACAGAATGTTATCTTTTGTATCTAGCTTGGCATTGTATTTTGTCATACATTTATCCATCTAAGTGGTGTCTGCCTGCTTTCGTTAGGAGCAAAGGAAGATGGGAAATGCTCCTGGCGACATCTGTCTGTTTGGAGTCTTGTTACCTAGCAATGACACTCGTTGAAAAAGGGGTTGCTCACAGGTAAACTGTACACGCCGGTGTCCTGACACTCATTTACTGAGCTAACGGCGATTTGCTCTATTTGGCTCTTAAGTGTCTTTTAATTCTGCCAAGACTTTTGTTTTACGTCAGCAATGATGTTAAAAGCATACTTGAGTCATCTTTTTTTGATTAATCCAGCTCTATTTACAATTCTTTCTTGGTGCCTTTCTGAAACACTTCTTGAAGTTGACATTTTAATTTAAATTGCCAAGGAAGAGAAAGACACTGTAAATAACAATGTTATAAATATGGTGTTCAGAGCTCTCCTGGCATGGGATTGGTTTCTGGTCAAGAAACAAACTTCCTGTTACCCAAGGGGAAAGGCAGGGAGGGATCAATGAGGAGATCGGGATTAACATATATACACTCCTATGTATAAAATAGATAACCAGCAAGGACCTGCTGTATAGCACAGGGAACTCTACTCAGTATTTTGTAATAACTTACAAGAGCAAAGAATCTGAAAACAATAGGTACATGTGTGTGTAAAACTGAATCACTCTGCTGTACACCTGAAACTAACACGACATTGTACATCAACTTTACTTCAATATAAAATAATTTTTTTTTTTAAAGAGAGAGACAACCAGCCAAGGTCAGGCTAGAGATGCTGTATTTTAGTCGGTACATTTTCTTACCAACGCATTGTTTAAACTCTCATCAGTAGCACACAAATAGCACCCACACCTCACCTCAACTTACACAGCAGAAGAAGAAAGGTTTCCACAATCCTCCGTAACAGCAAGCTGCCTATCAACGCCACCAACGGGAAACCGTCACAACCCCAAACTCTCATCCTCCAATGAGCTTTCGTTCAAAACGACCCTCCCCAATTTCTTCCCAGAACCTAATAAAAGCTAACCTTCCCTGTGTCTCCTCAGACTGGGCTACGGACTGCCATAGTTTGCGTGTCCCAAATTGTAATTCCTCTGCTATTCCCGAATAAACTCATTTTGGCTAAATGACAATTACTGTGAATTTTGTTTAAGGTCAGCAATACACACGCCTGGCGCACCGTGAGTGCTCAAAAATGGAGGCGGTTGACATTAATATTATTTTTACAACATTTTAGAGATATTTTACTTCCAGACAATAATTCACTTGGCACTTTCAAAGATCGTTTCAGCTAGTAAACTGTACCTTACACTACAATGCACTAGGTGGGGAGATGCTTCTCCAGGTAGCCCTACATGAAATCCCTTGTAAAGACAACTGTCACCGTGCCTTTGTTAAAAAAAAGAATAGATTTGTTTTTTATTACATTTTCTTAAGTTTACCAGGTATATTTAGCATTCATCTGGCACTGTGGATCTACCAGGCCTTAGGCAGGGTAATTGTTCACAAATGTGAACACAAGTAAATGACGCTTGGAGAGCCTCGTTGCTCAAACTGTGGTCCATGACTCCACAGTGTGGCCACCAGGGAGCGTGTTAAAGATGCCCTACCTCGGATCAGAATCTGCATTTTATTTTATTTTATTTATTTTTATTTTTTATTTATTTATTTTTTTTTTGCGGTACGCGGGCCTCTCACTGTTGCGGCCTCTCCCGCTGCGGAGCTCAGGCTCCGGACGCGCAGGCTCCGCGGCCACGGCTCACGGGCCCAGCCGCTCCGCGGCATGTGGGATCTTCCCGGACCGGGGCACGAACCCGTGTCCCCCGCATCGGCAGGCGGACTCTCAACCACTGCGCCACCAGGGAAGCCCAGAATCTGCATTTTAACAACCTCCCTGGAGACTCGTGTGAGAAGCCCAGATGGTCCACGACGTCCTGCCTCACCTGCTGACTCCTAGTATTTATTCTTCTTGGCCAAGACGAAACATGAGTCCCCGGGGTTTAGGTGGAAGAACCCAGCTGATCCGCAGGGTCTGGTGCCGGCACCGGAGGGAACCGCGTCAGGCGGCTGCATTTCCAGCCTTGCAGTTTCACCTGCTTGATCTCAGTGGGTGGATTTTTCAACAGTTGTCATATTTCACAAGGAAAGGTGAAGCCACTGATGAGAAGGGGAATTCATCTCTTCCTGAATCTAACACGGACTTAGTAAGTGTTGTCACAAATTCCTAACATGCTCTGTTCTCTAGAACCTTTTACTCTCTAAGAAGTCTGTGTGAACAAAATATTACTTGAGGATTCGGGCTTCACTGATTTGGAGGACCAGGAGTCACGCTCAAAGTTCAACGACCTATATAGGTCATTTCTAGAAGCATCAGGAGCTGGAGAGCTTGGGTGAGGCCAGGGGGCAGTGCACGGTGACTGCTGTGGTACACCAATCCCACCCCCCCCGCCGCCACTGCCTCACGGACACCCCCATCAGTCAGATGAAGGCCAGAACCTGAAGGTCCAGGGGTAAATGCTTAACGTCATAGAACACTGGCCGGCTTCTAGGTGGCAATAATGCTGCCTGACATCCATAAAAGAGAATTTGCGAAATTACCCACAGTGGTTTGAAAAATTTAAAAAACCTCATTATATTTTAAAACAAGAGTAGATAGGGCTTCCCTGGTGGCGCAGTGGTTGAGAATCCGCCTGCCGATGCAGGAGACACGGGTTCGTGCCCTGGTCCGGGAAGATCCCACATGCCGCGGAGCAACTAAGCCCGTGAGCCGTGGCCGCTGAGCCTGCGCGTCCGGAGCCTGTGCTCCGCAACGGGAGAGGCCACAACAGTGAGAGGCCCGCATACCGCAAAAAAATAAAAAATAAAAAAATAAAAAAGAGTAGATAAAATATTTACCATACAGAGTTCATATGGTAAAGCAATGCTCATAATCAAAATGATCAGCAGTATTTGACGCTTATTAAAATAGTTAAAATCAAATTCCAGACCCTTAGACCAGCACAGCCCAATAAAAATACAGGGTGACCTACGTCAGTTTAAATTTTCCAGTAGCAACATTAAAAAGGTAAAAAGAAATAGGCAAAAGTAATTTTAAGACTATGCTGCATTTGATCCGATCTATCCCCAGGACAATCATTTCAACACGTAATCAACGTGAAATTACTGATGAGATAGTTGATGTGTTTACATCACGCTGGATCTCTGAAATCCACGGTGCAGCTCTCACATCGCATCTCCTTGTAGACCAGCCACATTTCAGAGCTCCACTGCCACATATGGCTGGTGGTCCTTGTACTGGACCTCAGGCTCAGCCAGCTCTTTTGTGAGGATGCTCTGTAGAGGTGATATTTATTCCGAGAGATTGCGTCCGGCTCGAGAGGGAGTCCCCCCCCCTCCCATCCCACGACTGGGCTCGCTCCCTGGAACAGCAAAAGTGCATCTTTCTAGAGTTCCCCAGGGATCCAAAGTGCAGCCTTAATATCAGCAACGGTTGATGGCTTGCAGCTGTGGGTCACATGGTGGAACACTTCTCCATTTCTTAAAAACCAATCTGCGAGGATTTGGGGGAGGAGAGGTGTTAAAGTACATGACAGAGAGAGGGCAAAACAGATGGCGTTCTCAGTTCTAAAACTCTAATCCTAAAGACTCAGAACTTGGCAGGGGTCGGACGCCAAAATTTCATGTGAGTGGATGGGATTAAACGTGTCATTGAATCCCCCAATGGCAGCAATAAATGTCGCTGATCGCTGCTGAAACAGAAAAGTTCTAAATATCAAATGATAAAGAATGTCCAGGAAAAATAATCAAGGGGATATGCTGTACAGTCTGATGACTCTATAGCTACTTACACCGCATATTTGAAAGTTGCTACGTGACCAAATCTTCAAAGTTCTTGTCACAAGAAAAAAATCTATTAAGCACGTATGGTGATGGACGTTAACTAGAGTTACTGTGGCGATCACTTTGCAACACACCAAACATCAAATTATTACGTTGTACACCTATAACTAATATTATGTCACTTTATCTCAATAAAAAACTCCAAGAATTATAAATTTAAAAAAAGAACGTCCAGTGTCTTAAACCATAGGAACATGTCTAGATACACACATTTTTAGTTCTAAATCGGCAAATTGAGTATCTGTAAGTAACTCTAATAGACACGGATTTTTCTAGAGAGGAGAAAGCTAGTGTGAAATAAAACAAATCATCTGCTGTGGCGCAAATAAAAGCCAAACCACATCTCCACCCATATGCCTTCTTATCATCATTTCTTTTCAGTCTCCTGAATGCTTCAGGGACTTTTTTTTTTTTTTTTTTTTTTTTTTTTTTGCGATACGTGGGCCTCTCACTGTTGTGGCCTCTCCCGCTGCGGAGCACAGGCTCCGGACGCGCAGGCTCAGCGGCCATGGCTCACGGGCTTAGTTGCTCCGCGGCACGTGGGATCCTCCCGGACCGGGGCACGAACCCGTGTCTCCTGCATCGGCAGGCGGATTCTCAACCGCTGCGCCACCAGGGAAGCCCTTCAGGGACTATTTTAATAAGAACACAGATAATAATAGACTAGAAATCCATACGATGGCCTTTCTCCTCACTAGCTGGGGGATATGTTCCACTCGGCTCTGTTAGCTCTTGCACACGCCCAGCTCTAGCTTTTCCGGGGCTTCCGGTGTTTGCAGGATTCCAGCCAAAGTGCAACTTCGCCCAGTAGGATTGCTGGCAGGTGTCCTTCTGCCCGGGCCTGGAGCATAAGGCACTACCGCCCTGTCTCTGGCTTGCCAGCGCTTTCCACACAGGTCAACGACAGCCCGGGCGACGCCAGCTCCATCGCACAAGTGTCCCCGGCCATACGGTGATAGGGCGAGTCCAGGATGGTAGTCCCAGAGCGCCCTCGGGATGGGTCAGCTGCCTCCTGTATTCCTGCGGGTCTTCTTCCCCGGGACTGGCTCCCTCTCCTGTTTTCCTTTGTCCAGCTCTCACCAGCCTCTCAGCAAGCCGGCAGTGGTCCTGGCGTCCTCTCTGGTGTTCCCCGTCAGCTGGGTTCACAGGCATCTTTTCAGGGTGTTTTCTCTAAATCCCTGTGCTGAGCTGGCCCTGCCTGCTGGCTGTGACTGAGGAGAGACCTGGCCGCCATTCCTTGTCCTCTACTTGACACGTGCTCCGAGAGTTTTGGTGCCTTGGGTACCATCTTCTTTCTGCTCTCACAATGCCCCAAAGTTGTGGTTTCTCTAAGAAATGGGTCGTCATAGTTCCTACTTTTCAGTAAGAACTTTTGAAATTGTGTTTACACTTTGACCAAATTATTATTTTTAACCAGTTGTGAAGGCGAAAGCTACTCTGTAGTAATCATTTGCATTCAAAAGCATGTATCTTCCTAAGTCGGTGTTTCTCAAACTGAATTCTGTACGCTTAATTTTTTTTTCCTTTTAAAAGAGATCTATGGTGGTACTCATCTCACGAGCGCTGTTTGCCAGAAATGTTTTAGTTTCCTCTCCTCCCTCCCCGGCCCACCACAGGGACATGATAGGAGTGCAGTGCTTGGTCCTGCGTGATTGAGTGGGGCCCCCTCCCCAGATCTGCCAAGGAGTTGTGAGCATTTAATTGCTGAAGCAGGACCCTCTAGAACTCCCCCTTTTCTGCGATGGTCCAGGCAGGCAGTGGCTGCTAGGACAGCCTGCATTAAAGAGTGAGGACCTGGGCTTCCCTGGTGGCACAGTGGTTGAGAGTCTGCCTGTCGATGCAGGGGACACGGGTTCGTGCCCCGGTCTGGGAAGGTCCCACATGCCGTGGAGCGGCTGGGCCCGTGAGCCATGGCCGCTGGGCCTTGCGCGTCCGGAGCCTGTGCTCCGCAATGGGAGAGGCCACAACGGTGAGAGGCCCGCGTACCAAAAAAAAAAAAAAAAAGAATAAAGAGTGAGGACCTGTGACAAGGAGAGGAGCCCCCAGCGAATCCACGGGGCACAGACAGGAGTTAATCTTTTATGGGTTTTGTTTATTTAAAAAATTTTATTTACTTATTTATTTTTTTGGCTGCGTTGGGGCTTCATTGCTACCCCGGCTCTCTCTAGTTGTGGCCAGCGGGGGGCTACTCTTCGTTGCGGTGCGCAAGCTTCTCATTGCGGTGGCTTCTCTTGTTGCGGGGCACAGGCTCTAGGCACGTGGGCTTTAGTAGCTGTGGCACGTGGGCTCAGTAGTCCTGGCTCATGGGCTCTAGAGAGCAGGCTCGGTAGTTGTGGTGTCCGGGGTTAGTTGCACCGCGGCATGTGGGATCTTCCCGGACCAGGGCTTGAACCTGTGTCCCCTGCAATGGCAGGCGGATTCTTAACCACTGCGCCGCCAGGGAAGTCCCTCTTTTGTGGTTTTAATCTACAGAGATTTGGGGAGTGTTTGTTACATGCGCTCCTGGCTTATCCAGAATGATAAAGAGTCCACAGATTTCTCACGTTTACAAAAAAGCCCTCTGGTCTATAACCTCTTTTTCATAGGAATTTATTATGCTAAGTATTAAATTTCTACTTTGAAGTAATTAAACTAAGACTTCAACTTAAATTGGGGAAAACTGCAATTTTCATGAAATTTTGTTTGCTTCTTATAAATAATAAGTCCTTTTGATAAAATCCACCTTTAAAACTCCTAAAAAGAGATGAGGATTATTTCCACTGCTTTTTCAATCGACAGGCACTAATTAGTTTATCACTGAAATAAATCATACAACCGTAACACAGAAACAGAGGGAACCCTGGGTAGACCTGCCATCCCGTTGAGAGCTTGTGAGTAAGAGCTTACGCCACTGCTCAGGGAATGCAACAATAAACAAGTCCCATTTGAGCCCCCAGGTACACCTAATGAAGGTGTTGATGGGTATGAACGTCATGGTCTCGTTCTACACTGCTGAAGGACGTTCATCCGCTGTCACCTCCTTTTGAGAGGTACGGGGAGCAGGCATCATTCTCCCAGAAACGATCCTCATTTTTTACAGAAATACCTGAGTATCTTGGGAGGACATTCATATCCCTTCTGCTTTTGCATGACTGATGTTCCGGCTTTGAAGAGTATTTCTCCTTCATTTCAGTGATGGGAAGTTAGATAGCCAAGTCCAGAATCAGAAAGTGTGTTTCGGAGGATAAGTATTGATATTTGGGCATTTGCTAACAAACGTGTATTCATCTTTCAAGGCCAAGAGCGTGAACATGAGTGTCCGCTGGTTGTATACGAATCTGAGGTCTAAGTGATCTGGTTCATGTGTCTCCAGCCACATGGAGCGTCACAGGTGTGGGACATTCACTGATAACACGGGCGAGGCGCCTGCATCTGAGCCCCGAGCTGAAGCCCAGGAGCACAAATGTAAGTTACGAGTTATTGCGTTCCTTAAAAATAGTAGACAGGTTTTAGGCTGTCAACTATTTTAGACTCAGAAATGGGAACTTAATAAATGATGCATCTGCTTACCAGCTGGTGCTCAGAAAACCAGCTCAGTACCGAGACCGATAAAGGTGGATCCCTGCTTCGCAGTGGCATTGAGAGAGGAGGGAAGACAGATTCAGGCCTGAATGTGACGGAGCCATAAGCTAACAGCAGAATGTCTGTGGCCTTTGGGTACAGAAGATTTCTTCAACAAAACCCAGAAAACAATCAATTGGTGAAAACATACGATCTGACCGTATCAAATCAATTAAGGATTTAAGAATTTTTGGTCAATGAAACAAAAGAACAGGCAAAGTTAATGGGTGGCTAAAACACTGAGGGAAACACACTTGCAATGTCTAAAACCAACAACAGGGTACAATTTAGAATATAAAAGGCAATCCTATAAATTGAAGGGGACAAATCCAATCCAGTAAGTCCAACAACTCCAGAAAATTCCATACACGTGGGCAAGGCTATGGCAAGGCAATCCACAGAGGAGAAACACAAATAGCAAAGCAGTACACACGAAGATGTGCTGAGCCTCACTGGTAACCAGAGACGTGCAACCGAAATCACTCAGGAGGCTGGCCAGAATTAGAAAACTGGAAAGTACCAAATGGGCAAACAGGACATTCAATGGGTGTACACGGAAGGCAACCTGGCATTATTTAGGGCACTAAACTTGCATGCATCCCAGGACCCGGTCATTCCACTTCTAGGCATTATACTCCACAGGAAACCCCTCAAATGTCCAAAGGCTACATGTATGAGAAAAGGGAACCCTCCTACACTGTTGGTGGGAATGTAAATTGGTGCAGCCACTATGCAGAACAGTGTGGAGGTTCCTCAAAAACTAAAAATAGAGTTGCCATAAGATCCAGCAATCCCACTCCTGGGTATATATTCAGAGAAAACTCTAATTCAAAAAGATACATGCACCCCAATGTTCACAGCAGCACTATTTACAATAGCCAGGACATGGAAGCAACCTAAGTGTCCATTGACAGATGAATGGATAAAGAAGATGTGGTACATATATGCAATGGAATATTACTCAGCCGTAAAAAAAAAAGAATGAAATAACGCCATTTGCAGCAACATGGATGGACCTAGAGATGATCATACTAAGTGAGGTAAGTCAGACAGAGAAAGACAAATACCATATGCTATCATTATATGTGGAATCTAAAATATGACACAAATGAACTTATCTATGAAACAGAAACAGACTCACAGACATAGAGAACAGAACTGTGGTTGCCAAGGGGCAGGGGTTGGGGGGATGCGTTAGGAGTCTGGTACTAGCAGATGCAACCTATTATATAGAGGATGGATAAACAAAGAGGACATGTACGGAAACATTTATCAGGATGATTGGAGGCAGCCCAGGTTTGGAGGATGGAGATGTGAAATACCGCAGAAGGCACTGACGGAAACCACGCAGCACTCACGTGTCGGCAACACAGGGAGATCTTTAAAACATCGCTCCATGAAAAAGTAAGAAATGAAACAAGATCTAAAGCAGAATAATGCCATAAATGTCACCTAAACCCACAAGCTCTGGTTTATAAGGACACAGCAATATCAAAGGGCATAAGTCGAGCATATTCAATCGGGGACCTGTTGAGGGCAGAGTGGGGAGAGTGGAGAAGGGAAAATCAAATCAAACAAGCAAGAGAGGGGCCTGCACAGCCCAGGGATGGCTGTACCACGTGCAGAGAGCCACGCTTAACTCAACTCTGCGCTCAAAGAAAAACGACAGTCACCCAAACCACCTCCTACAGAGCTACCTAGAGGTCATCTTGGAACGTCCTCTGCTTTCAGTGCTTCCAGACTTGCCAACTATTCAAATTTTGCCTTACTTCTGCACCTCAGAAAGCCCTCAGTTTCATGTTTATTTACATGCATTGGGGAAAGCTGAGAAATTCTCCAAAGAAAGTCAAGTATAGCTGAGCAGCTAAAAAGCAGTTGACACGCACCCCAATAAATATCATAGTCGTTGGTGAGTTCTAGAATTTGCAAGCTTCTCCCTTCTCTATTTCTTGATTTGCAAAATATTTTTCTGCATACAGTTACTTATTGTTCATTGGCATGTACTTTATTGTTCAGGCAGAACCATCTTTAGAGAGGGATGAGAGGCTTTTAAGTACAAGCCACGAGCGGGTGGTACACACCATACCTGGAATTCTGACTCTGGAGGTTTTTGATAGTGAAGGCCGTTCAGTGTCATGGCTTTACTCTGGACCACAGTGATGTGTATTAATGTTATACTGCAGTCACTCTCTACTCTAACTTTGAAATGTGACTTGCTTTATTATATTCCAACAAATACATAGGTGAGTTTCCATCCTTAACCAATGTACTGAGACCCAACTAGAATACCCTTCTGTAGACAAATGCCATCAAAATTAAAACACACTGATATGGTTTCCAAACTCTACACCTGAGATTTAAGCTGTTCTTCAGCTTGAAATGAGAGGAAAAATTTATATTTACTTGTATTAAACTTATCTATACGGTGAAACTGAGTATATTTGAATAGATAAGGAACTATTAGAGGGGGGGGCCTGAAAACAGCTCAAAAAAAAAAAGAAAGAAAACCAACCATACAGAATTAGGGAAAATGTAAGGCACCTTGAATGCATGTTGGGAGGCATTTTTGAAAGTGACTATTGCACAGAAGTTGTTTAAAACTAGATGTTTTGAACCTAGTGCTCTGTAACTATTTGCTGAATAAATGGGTGAACAAATGAAGATGAACTCCTGCTGTGTTGTGTGTCGGTTTGTGGGACAACCTCATGTCAATTACATTTGAATGGTTTTTCTAAACATGTGGTGACCAAATAAAATAGTCCATGATTCAGTGTGCAAGGTGAAAAATATTTTCAATGCAATAATTAATAATCAACTTGAACTTTACAGGCCGGTTGTTTTTAGACAGCCAAGGGTACCATATAGTTTACAGAACTGGGGAAAGAACACTGCATGGAGTGGAGCCCATGTTTCACTCAACTGCCATCACATCTGTCCCCTGCTAATTTTAGATCAGCCTGTATAAATACAGCATGTTAACGGTTATGAACAGCAGAGTGAATACTTGAATTGTCTTTGGTAAAATTTGTCCACGTCAGGTTTCAAAGAGGAGCATTTAAGCCTGGAGACTCCACTAGGGACCAACACAGGCAGTAAGTACTTAATCTCGATCGCTTTGGGGGCCACAGAAATAATCGTGCTGAGTATTCATTCAGTAAGCCTTCCTCAGTCTTCCTCAACATCTAAACTGTTAGGGCTTCCCTGGTGGCGCAGTGGTTGAGAGTCCGCCTGCCGATGCGGGGGACGCGGGTTCGTGCCCCGGTCCGGGAGGATCCCACGTGCCGCGGAGCGGCTGGGCCCGTGAGCCGTGGCCGCCGAGCCTGCGCGTCCGGAGCCTGTGCTCCGCAATGGGAGAGGCCACAGCAGTGAGAGGTCCACGTACCGCAAAAAAAGAAAAAAGAAAAAAAGATCTAAACTGTTAGTGGTGTGTTGGCTCTGAAACATAAACAACGAAGAAAACAAGGATCCACCTTTGAGAGACAGTTAGACAATTGTACACCAAGATGCTCAACTCTCGCTACTTTTTCAGAGGAAGAGCTTGTCCTTAAGGTCAGTGAAGGAGCAGAATATAACGAACTTGAGTTGATTTTATGGAATTTAAAAAAACTGAACGAATCTCGGAAGTTGTCGAGAATTCTGTTTATCAAGACTCTGTGGGGTCCTTCAGCTTTTTCTGAGAACTTCATGTAACTTGAACTCTGAGAGCTCAGGGAACAGTTGTCCAACTGATGGAAACTAATCCTGGTTGGCTTACTGATCAGTGAGTCTTGTTCTAATTGAGGATGAGAACTTCTGGTTAATGTCAAAGAATTTAATGGTTGCCCACATGATAGGAATTGTGCTTTTAATTCTGCTCATTGAGATGACAACATAACACAAATTTACTACGAACTTAACGCCTTTCAATTCGTTAGCCGTTATTCATCACAATGGCATCTACCTTCATCTGAAGTAATAGTATACAGTTATCCAAGATGTATTCACTCATTCTACAGACAAGACTTGGCTGCAAATGGTTTGTGGACTTTTGCAGTAACTTGATGGTCCCCAAGGATCAGTGGCCCCGTGGGACAGACTGCCACACGATTCTTCCATCGACTCTGGGGCTGAGGTCACAGGTGCTGCGAGGCAGGAGCGTGTAAGCCAGAACATTCCTCTTTGGTCACCCTCCAGGCCCATTCCTAGGGATGGTAACAAAGATCTGCTTTTCTAGCATAAGAGTATCTTTGGTTCAGGCCATTTCCCCCAACATTCCCTAAGTCCTTTTCCTGGGAAGGATATAAGGACTTTCTTCACTCTTTAAAGCTTCCTTTATTCAGCCACCTTAAGAGAGGTACGTTCACTATTTGAGGAAGGAAGGCTTCCCCTCGATCAGGTCCCCTTTCTGTACATTAAATTATACTTCCCTCCAACAGGGCCAGATTCAGAGAAAAATGAAAATAGCACAGACCCATGTTATCTGTTCTAAACCAAGAAATCTAGCCATCCCTGGATTGCATGGGCCTGGTCCCGTTCACATCTGTATCCACATGAAGAAGTGTTGCTATTGCAACACAACCTGCCTGGATGTTCTGCATCCAGCCACCTGTTAGATGGATCTTAATTTTTATTTTTTCCAGGGAAGGGAAGATTTAGCCCTTGAAAATCTAGCACCTGATACCTTTTATACCATCTACCCGGAGGGAACCTCTAGGGATGGAAGCGAAGAGATCCCAGTGTGTTTTCTCTGTTACTATTTAAGACATTTTTCTCATGTTTATCTACATCGAAGGAGCATGTCTGTATACTCCAACAATCAACCTAGCCCTGGAGAATTTAAATGATTTCACCCAGGCTGCATCTCTTTTTTTTGAAAAAAGGCAGTTTTCCTAATGGGCTGGAGATCTAGCAAGCAACACTGTCATAGCAACAGCAGCTCTGGATTAGGAATAGTGCCCGGGAATTCCTGCCAGGGAGCTGGATGGCAGGGTTCTGGAAGTTGCACCCATCATGGCCTCCACAGCAAGGAACACTTTCACAAAGAGCTAGTATTTTCTCATTTATTCACAGTAGGGAAGCACAGCAATTTGGATTGCAGAGACCGCTTTTGCCAAAAACACAAGCGTGGGCCAAGTGGCACAGGAACACTGGAAAAAGCTGCTATCTGCCTCTCTCACACGATAGAATATGAAGATTTCAAAGACAGTGTTAGAGGGCCATTCTCTTGGCAAGCGTTCAAAAAGCAGGAGCAAAAAGCAAACTCACTTTTTATTCTATAAGAGAGACCCAGAATTAAAATAACTGAAGTAGGCGTTTTCACAATTCTCACAAAAAAGAGCAAGCGGTATTAACAGAATAAAATAAGCCTGTGTGGCGTATTCATTTTGTTTTATATTGTAATTAGTTTTGTTTGTAATGCCACTGGGGCCTGGGCTAGGCCAGAAAAAGGCAAATGTTTCTCTGCATCACCACAGCGGTGCTGAAGGGCAAGGATCAGCCTTTGAGATGGAAAAAGGGAGGAGTCCATTGTTCCCAGATTCTGCAACTAACGAATGAGGAGTTGACATGCCTCTGAAGGTCACTATGTAGAGCTTGGAACTCTTCCCCTTGTGTCATAATCCAACATCATTTTGTTTGCTGGAATCTCAGCTTTAGGGAGAGCAGGCCAGGTGAATGCAAGCGCTTGGGCTCTGTGTCTGGACCAAGAATGTACACCAAGAGAGGCCAGTGGGGGGAGGGGACACCTGGCTCTCCTGTGGGCCGGCACTGCTGTCGCGTGTGGGACCCACCTGGAGGACGGGTCCTCGGCAGCCACAGTCTCCAGAAAGAGCAGGCGGCAGTTATCAGGAGGGGCACCATCGAACTCTATGGCAATAGATGAGTAAAGACATCAGCAGTGGGACCCCACTTTTGAGAGAAAGAACAGGCAGAAAGTAAGCAGGGGGCCGGGGCCCCCGTCGAACAACTAGGGTTCAGGTCCAGATTAAGAACTATCGTAGAAATAGGGGACTGAGCAAGTTGTATACATGAAATATGTACAGCTTTCTGCATGTCAATCATACATCAATAAAGTGTGTGTTTGTTTCAAGGGAGTATCACTTCATGTTAGACCTTCAAATAAAGGCTGTAAAAGTTTTGTGTTTTTTTTTTTTTTTTTTTTAAGGAATTAGGGATTGAGGAAGAAAGAGGAAGGCTGGCAGGCGCCCGGGGGCCCCGGCAGCTTGAATCTGACATCGGGAAATCCGAGGTCCCATCCTGTAGTCAGGCCAGGCCTCCTGCTGTCTTCTCACAGGGATCAGGGTCCCAGTGGGCTGGGAGGGGCTTGTGAAGCCAGAAACTGTACATCTTTGGTTTCCTCCTCTAAGCACAGCTGGGAAGGTGAGGACTGACCTAGTCACAGGGTGACCAACACACCCCCCCATTTGCCTGAGACTTTCTTTAGGTTTAGCTTTGAGACTTCGGTATCCTAGCAACCCTCCTAGTCCTGGGCAAACGGGGACAACTGGTCACCCTGCTGGTCGCCATCTAGTCCACTAGTTGTCCTGGGTTCTGTAGATGCAATTACTTGTTAGAAGGATGTCATCAGACACCAGCCCTGACTGGTACCGCTATATCTACATATATATTTATTTATATTTATGTAACACTGATGCTGAGTGCTTTTCTTTCACAGTTCTGATGTATACTTCTCAAGCCTTAAGACCGTGGCAAGAGCACATAGCCCAGTTATTTCTAGAGGGACTCTGGAAGGTCAATTTGAGGGAAGGGGAGAGAAGGCCTGTCTCCCAGGGTTCCTCACTCAAAATGCTGCTCTTTGGGGAGCTGCTCTGAAAATCTGCCTTGCCCTCTCCAGGGCTGTAATCTCATTCTTTAAGGGATATGACACACGGATTTCTAGCTCAATGAAAGCCATATAATGCTCTGGATCGTTCTCCCTCAAGATTTGTACAGGTAAAATGAGAGCCCACTGACCTGGAAGATTTTAGGCCAAATTTCCTTTAGTGGAAGAAACTTACTATTTAATCAGCCAGCTTGGGAAAGGAACTCGCTCTGGATTCAACAGTCCTTCACTGCTGTTTTTATGGCTTCTTAAAAATTGTAGCATAAACATTTTCCCCTATTCATTCAATATTGTCTTCTTTTCAAAAAGTTAAAGACATGGGAACCAATTAGAATTGAAATATAGCCCATTTATAGAACTCAGGCTATTTCCAAAAATGGATTTAACTAGAGTACTATTAAATTATTTCTCCACGCCAAAGATCCATTTTATGTTTAGTATATGAAGTGTCCTGACATTTTTTTATGCATTCAAGAATATTCTAAATTAAAGCTAATGGGGTGGCATGCATATTACAGTAATCATTTTAACATGTCACGTTAAGGATGACGGCTTTGCTGGTAGAACTGGAATCGTTTATTCTGTGTGAAGTCAGAGAATGAAGATTTACTTCTGTTAAGGGAAAGTAATGTACAAGTTTCCACAGACTTTTTTGCCACTGTCTTTTACTATTTTCTGGACTCTCACCTTTCCCACTCTTGTCACAGTCACTGCTTGGGCCTCAATTACTTTCTCTGCATCTTTTGAAATGAATTCTATGGGAGAGTTTTTAAGTTTCAAGTCTGAGATAATAATTAAACACAAAAACGAACAAAGAGCACAACTGGACGAAAATACCACACAACTCACGTGGGCTTCATGACAGCCAGAATCATGGTGTGGTTTCTCTTTTGGAAGAACAAAAACTATGTTTATAAAAATCCCCTTTGGAAAGGAAATGTCAGAAACAGACATTCCCAAAGCTGGAAAGTCCCTCTCTGGAGCAATATTGATGCTTCTGTGACGGGACATTAAAATGTAGGAAATATGGCAGCTATTAAGAGTTGGAAGTCTCTCTGGTAACTAAGGTAATCTAAATATTAGCCTGACACTTTTTTTTTGTTTTTTTGTTTGTTTGTTTGTTTGTTTTTTGTTTTTTTTTTTGCGGTATGCGGGCCTCTCACTGTTGTGGCCTCTCCCGTTGCGGAGCACAGGCTCCGGACGCGCAGGCCTAGCGGCCATGGCTCACGGGCTTAGTTGCTCCGCGGCATGTGGGATCTTCCCGGACCAGGGCACGAACCCGTGTCTCCTGCATCGGCAGGCGGATTCTCAACCACTGCGCCACCAGGGAAGCCCTAACCTGACACTTTTTAATGAGGTTTTAATAAATTCAGTTTTGGAAATATATCAGAGTGGGATCATTTATATTGATGATGTTCCCTTTGCCACCAGAAAGCTCAAGTATCGGTTCTTGATGTCACCCAAACATGCCACCATGGGAACTGCCTATGACTGTGTTTATGCATGAATGATTATCAGTGTAACATCTAGTACTGACATTTCGATAAACTGTGATTAGCTATGAACAATGAACTATACAAGCATATCATAAAAGTAAGGAAATTACAATCAAGCCTTACAGGTTTTTGAGTCAACAGAGCATAACAATATCGCCAACAAATACGGACACATTCAGTTCAGTAGTATTAGAGCCTCTTCGTTAACTAGAGTTGTAGCCTACTATTTTCCATGAGCGTATCCCACACGAAGACAAGAGGGGGAGAGAGAGATCTTTAGGATAAGGGCCTTTAAGATCCTTTTTTTAAAAAAATGAAACCAAAACTGCTGCCAGAGTTACTACCTATGTAGTTGTATAATCCAGGTCAGTAAGTGACAATGGCTATTTAATCAGGATATCAGTTGACTTTTGAAAAATAATGCTCTTTAACAAGCACGGTGGCATAACATAATAAGCGTTCATTGAGCTCACACATTTGTGGGCTGGCTGGGAGACTGCTGATCTAGCTTTGGGGAGACTTTGCTAGAGCTGCTTTCCTCCGAATATCTCTTAGCCTTCTATGTGGTCAGTAGGAGAACCTGGAAATATTCTTCTCACAGTGATGGCTGAAGCCCAGAGATCAAGCCCAAGCACACAAGCACATTTCATGACTCTACTGCATCACATCTGGTCACCTACCATTGGCCAAAGCAACCCGAACGGCCAAGCCCGAAGTTGAAGGGCAGGCCTTACACTTCAGCCATCGTGAGACCAAAGCAGATTACATTGCTCTGCCCCGCATCAGCGGAGCCAGGAAGTATCTTCATTCATTGGAAACGAGGGGGAAGATGTGACTATTTCAAACAATAACCTAATCTACCACAATCCAGTGTCATCTAGATAGCAAAAAATGTGGTGGATCACCAAACCCTACTTTGGCAACTGAAGCAGTACTATTACTATCAGCTACATTAGTTAGCTTTGGCTGCAAAAACAAACACCCTCAAATCTCTGTAGCTTACTGAGACACACTTAGCAGACTGTAGTTTACAGGGGAAACAATGATTTCTTGGCCACATTCCATGTCTCAGCTGTAGGTCAGCCGCTATAGCTCTGTTCCAAGTTGTAGCTCTTCTCATTCTGGACCCACACTGAAGTAACAGCTCCAGTTTGGGAATGTGCTGTTCTTGTAGCAGAAGGAAAGAGCAAAAGAGCTGTCAGAAACTCGTGATGCCTTTACAGCTTCTGCTCTGAACTGGTACCCCACCCCCACCCCGTCCAACCACTTCTGCTTCTCGGGCCTAAAATAGACCAGGACCTTTGGTGTCAGTGATGGAAGAGGCTGGTGTTGCGAGGTGGCTGAGGCTATTGTGATGAGAGGAGGGTACAGCTGCCAGATCTCCTAGGGATGCTTTGCTACCAAGCAGATTCTTTCCAATTCATTCCAGCTTCACTGCAACCTAGGATGTGCACCCCTAGGATGAGGTGCGAATTGGAGAGGTCTTGGGGGATGAGGTCATTTACGTGGTAATAACTTCTTCCAAAAGTCAGGATTTACCACAGAGAGGTTCCATGAAAAGTGTAAGGAGAGCATTGGGCAACCAGCCTTGGGCATGGGTGCCTTGAAGTTATTCTATCCAGAGAGCCGGGATACCAGCTAAGGCAACGGAGGGTTTCTGAAGGTGTGAGGTGACTGTGTAACCGTAAGGTTTCCTGGTGGTCCTACAGTTGACATGGGCAATAGTTCCTTGAGTTGCTAAAATAGGAGTAATTGATAGCATTACCCCCCAAACTACAATAGGATCCTGTCTTGGTGCTGGTGCTGGAGTTCAAGTCAAATGCCTGCACTACCTACCGGTATTTCTGAGTACTGAAAGAGGGATTTTGCACATTATCATGCTTCATGGAAACATTAATATCTCTGAAATAGAAAACTACGGTTTGGCCTCTAATTTGACTGAATTCAGCTATTAGCAAGGTGTTTTAAACATCTTTATGTTTTAAAATTCTTTCTCTTTCTACTTAGGTTGTACAATTTTTAAAGGCTGGAGATGGACAGGGTCAGTTTGAAGACATTTATTTCAAAAGTTGAAGCCCCCCTTGGGAAGCAGGTGATTACAAACATGAGACTGGAACTTACAAGACAAGCCTGGAAAATCTTGTCATGCTAAATGAGCAAGGAAGCTTTTCAGAAGCTACTAGGGGTGTGGCAAAGGGACTGAGGAAGCAGCAAAGATGAGCCTCGTCTGTCCAGAGACGGGGGCACTTTGAGCATCAGTAGGATAATAACAATAGCTGCAAAAGACTGAAACATACACAGTATGTACAAATCCTGGAGGTCATAGTGAGGCTTAAGAAACCCAGAGCGTACCATGCATTGATCACTTTGAGAATGCAGGCAACCAATCTGCTAATTGGAAAAGAAAGAATTATGCCTATATCCTGCCTTTCCTATAGCAGCTGCATCTGAGAGTCACCTCAGCTGATGGAGTAAGTTAGTCTTTATATTCCAGTAACACATGAAGAAATAATGACAAAATGGGAATATTGTCAATTTGCAATCTCTGACGAATGACTAAATCCAGGCAATGATTACCAGTGGCAGCTAGCATCACAAAAGGGTAGAGAGGCACAGAGACACTAGGTGTCTCTTAATGGAAATGTACAAAGCCACTTATGAAGTAGTCTTGCCCCAAATGACAAACCTGAACTTGCTTAACTCTAGATCTAACTACCAATTTAGTTATATCCAGTCATATTCCATCACAGGGAATACAAGACAGAGGGTCATGTTAAAGGATCCGAAGAGATGTAATCAGTGAAATTTAGACTTCAGAAAACTCAACAGAAAGAAAACGCCGTAGCATTCTCCACCAAAGTTGCTAGAAAAAGAAAACCTATAGATTAAAAAAAGACCCAAGAGGCTCATCAACCTATCACAACACCAATCACTAGGATCCTACCCCCACAGTGGTAGCTAGGATCCTAGAGTAACTGAAGTCCTGGAGAAACGGAAGTCTGATCCAACCTGACTTTCAAATGGAGATCATCTAACTGCTAAAAACTAGAGTTCAAGTGTCTCGGAAGCCACCGGATCCACAGTTCCCGATCTTTTACAATCACAATGATGTAGAGCATTTAAGTACTTCCCTGATGAAGTGATTTCTATCCTGCTCATGAATTCGAAGCGGGTCAGTGGGTGTTGGACTGGACACTCACAGGATGTGGAATAGTAGCTATTTTGGGAATCATCCTCTGGCCTCTCAGCACCACTCACGATAACACACAACGTGCCTGGTTGATGCAGCACCTCCTTTCGTAAGCCATCAGCGCACACTACGTTTTCTATACTCTTAAAACCTTGATTTAGATCTTATACATGCTTAGCTCTGGGACTCTGTGCAATGTCTTCAGATACTGATGAATGAATAGCAAAAATACTCATTTGGCCATTAAAACTGAGTACAAAGTATCCTTTATTTGATCCAGCTGTGCAGACCAACGGCTCGTGTGACCAGAGCAAGCTGAGAGGGCAGTGCGGTATCATTTTCCCAGGAAGCACAGCTCAAGTGTTCTCAGTCAAAGAATGACAAGGATCAACTAGTCTTCATGGTTAGAACAGATCACGTTTTATCTTTACCGTATGTTTTGTGACCTGTAAACCTCAAGGTAAATCATTAATCTACTTCCAACAGTGACAAATGTCAGTTGAAACCTTTGGAAACACAGAGCCGACTGCTTGTTGTTTAATGTAAGGGTGAAAGAAGAAGGAAGAAATCCGAATATAACCGACCAGGTTCTGGGGAGCTACGAAGCTGGGGAATTGACAATACAACCCACAAACCCATTTTTATCAGAACGTTTCTAGCAAAACAAACTGAATGCTACAAAAGAAAACAATGTTAGCAGTATTAATATTAAACTTTTTAAAATCCTCTTATGGGCTTCCCTGGTGTGCGGTGGTTAAGAATCCGCCTGCCGATGCAGGGGACACGGGTTCGATCCCTGGTCCGGGAAGATCCCACATGCCGCGGAGCGGCTGGGCCCGTGCACCACAACTACTGAGCCTGCGCTCTAGAGTCCACGAGCCGCAACTACTGAGCCCACATGCCACAACTACTGAAGCCTGCGTGCCTAGAGCTCTAGGCACGCAGGCTTCAGTAGTTGTGGCATGTGGGCTCAGTAGTTGTGACTACTGAGTAGACAACAAGAGAAGCCACTGTAATGAGAAGCCCGGGCACTGCAACAAAGAGTAGCCCCCGCTCGCCGCAACTAGAGAAAGCCCGTGCGCCGCAATGAAGACCCAATGCAGCCAGAAGTAAATAAATTTAATAAATTTTTAAAAAATTATTCTTAAATATTCCTTTTATAATAATCCTCTGTTATTCTGCATTCACTTAATCTTTGTAGCTAAAGCAAAAATCATATCTTTTTTGTATGTTATTCTCTAATTATTCAGGCGTTGCTTCAAATACATGTATATGTCTTCAGCTGCATATTGAATCTTTGAAAAGACAAGAATGAGCTTTTAATACACCACCCCCTTTTCTCTTAATGCAGTGATACAGAGGCACCCAAAAAGCCTTTGCTGGAGGAAGGAAGGAAAGAAGGGAGGAAGGGAGGGAGGGAGGGCAGATTACTCAGCATGTGTAAGTCTAAAGGCGGAAATATTACATTACTCCCCAAGATCTGGTTGGCAGAGATAATACTTCCAAGACTAAATTTAAAGACAAATCTTTAGACTTAAATTGAATGTCAAGAAAAGATTTATAGTTTGTCCAATTAACATGAATGAATGATTAATTACTATGGGGCCTATAGTAGGTGACTCAAGTATAGTAATTCAAGTAACTTGGTGCAACTATTAAAATATGCACTAAATGACCAATTCACCTCAATTATAATGCTATTACAACTTCGCTATTATTTCTTCTTTAATAGACCTTATGATTCTTCCCAAGGTTTTTTTAAAGTCAAACTAAAAATGGTTAGTCATATATCTGATAATATGTGCATAAGTGACAAATTAATTCACCCACTTTAACAATACTTGTTACTAGTAATATGTAAGATTACCTCCGAGTAATTTGGTGAGAGATATTTCCCATTGCATTTCGCAATGCTCCTCAGAATTTTTAATGCTTTATCTCCTTTCTTCCGAGTAATCAGCCAGCGGGGAGATTCAGGAACCACCCTGGTGAGAAAGAAGTCTTTTTTGAGTTATGCCTGCAAATCTCAAAACTTAAGCAAGTTTATGACTTGAATTTCTCTATCTAAATGAATCTTGCGATCAGATACATGTTTCAGAGATTCTGAGAGCTTAGAACTGGCTCTCTGAAACATAGATTATCTTTGCAAGCTTATAATGGATGGGAAAAAATGCTCGCTTGATAACTGAATCATTGCTCATGATAAAAAATAATCAATATTACATTGCTCTTGCAAGAAGGCTGTCTTAGAATATACAGCCCTCAATTACAAAGATGAAGAAAAGTGGGATTTAATGAACATTTAGGAAAAGGTTAAGAACCCAAATTTACGTAAACTGGTTTGCTCATATATTAAAATTAAATTAGAGGATGATAAAAATATGTTCATTCTAATAAGAATCAAATGCATACACCTGCAGCTTTCCAATAACTTAATTTTCTGATGCTCTTAACATTTTCTTATTCCCCTGAGAATTCCTGAGTCACATTAATTTGCTTAATAAAACATACAGAGAAGCAACTATTGTTCGTTGCATTTAAACTGCATGTTGAAATACTGGCAGATATGGTTTGTTGCCTTGTAGTTTCCCCAAAAAAATTACAAAATAATAAAACATAATTAATACGCTATTTTAAAGGTGTCTTCCAATTTTATTAATTTACTAATAACTGTTAGTCAAAAAGCAATCAATAATCTCTAGAAATTCGCAAAGCCCGTAGCCATTCTGGAGATGTGAGAAAATCTCGCCTTCATTTTCATGTTGGTTTGGAAGCATAGGTCCTACATGTCTGTGGAATAAGAACGCACTTGATCGTGACCGAAACCACATTACCAGTAATAGAGGAGGAAGAGGAAGTTGGGCAGCGTTATGGCTAGCTGGATCCCGTGCCAACTGGGGATAAAGTAGGCAATTCCAGGGAGAATTATAATCCCGAGGGTGAAGAACATTTGAATCACGATTCCCACAATCCTCCTTTGTTTGGAACCTACTATTTCCGTCACTGAAGGAAAACAAACAGAGAGGTCAGGGAAGCTCCAGATCAGCTCCAAAACAAACAAACAAACAGAGACATCACACCTGTGACATCCATCCATCAGCATCGCTACAATACTATACAGGACTCTCAAAGGCCCCGAAGGTTCCATAGGCACCGACCTGACGGGGATGTGCTTCCCAGACAGCTCTGCGTTATCAACAAGCACGCGCCATCCTCCTACACACCCAGCCCAGCACCCTTCCGGGTATACAAAGAATATATGTGCTGGGTTGAGGAAATCTTATTAGACGATGACTATTTTGAAAAGTAATTGTAATCATCAAAACATAAACATAATAAAGTGGCTAGATTTTATCACAGTCTTTAATTTTTTTTTTTTTTTTTTTTTTTTTTGCGGTACGCGGGCCTCTCACCGCTGTGGCCTCTCCCGTTGTGGAGCACAGGCTCCGGACGCCCAGGCTCAGCGGCCACGGCTCACGGGCCCAGCCGCTCCGCGGCACGTGGGATCCTCCCGGACCGGGACTCGAACCCCCATCCCCTGCATCGGCAGGCGGACTCTCAACCACTGCGCCACCAGGGAAGCCCTATCACAGTCTTTAAAGATTTGCATATTACAGTCTCTTTAGGTGATTCATCGTGAACATTAGATTCTACAGATAAATTTCTCACTATCACAAGATAGTTTCTATCAAATGATAATTCTCTCCACAGTGCTGAACCTTTCATTTGTGTGATATTTCTTCTAAAATCACCTGAGGGATTTTACTGCTGGCATCCTTTCCTCCCCTCCCCTCCCACTGATCTGTTTCTATCTGTCCCTAATTCCATTCTGATCATCCTGGCGCACGTTACCTTATTGCTGCCCTAACATCACAACTAGGAAAACCCACCTAGACTGGGGTCTCCTTAAAAACGCTTCATAGTCCAAAGTTATCCCTCCTGCCCCAGCCATCAACCATCAGTCCCCCCAGCTCTCTCTCTCCTTCCTCACCCACAAAAAGATCTTCAAAGGGTCCCCAAAGTGGGCAACCCAAAGAGGGGTTGTGCAGCCGTAAGAGAAGTGGATGGAAGCCCACAGATCTGGGGTGATAATCAAAGAGGAGGCTTCACATTTGCCTGGTCACAAATCCACCACGACTTTGAGTGTGTGCCTATCCCAGACACTACTGGAAAGGTAGCAGCCAGGACCTTCCCCAGTAATAGGAGCAAAGACAAGTTTTTCTTTCCTTCACACTCAGACGTCCAACTCTCTAGGTATGGAGGATAGCAAAGGGTTACAAATGAACTTCTCACTTTCAGGTCGTATCTCCTACATGGCAAAAAGTTCTCCACTTGTGGGGAAGGAACAGAATTAAAGAAATAATATTTGAGAGCACAGCAATGTTACCTCAAACTGTATCACAGAAATACATGGAAAATGCTTTAAAAATGTTTCAAGGGGGACTTCCCTGGCGGTCCAGCGGTTAGGACTCTGTGCTCTCACTGCTGAGGGCCTGGATTCAATCCCTGGTCAGGGAACTAAGATCCCACAATCCCCAGGGCACAGCCAAAAAAAAAAAAGGTTTCAAGGAACCACTGAAGTTTTTCTAAAGATTAATCTCTAAGAAAACAAAGCAAGAAACCATGTGATAACAGTATGGCCGTGCTAGAAAGTGGTTCACCCCGGTATCTGGTGAGAGTCCATGTTTGGTTCCCCAAACCAGACGGAACTTTAATTTCTAAAGAGTCAGCATCTGGCCCCCGCAGCCTCCCATTTGCAGAAATAATGTTGCCGCAATGCAGCCTCACCATACTTGCAGGAGGAAGGCTGACCAGGGGCACTTCTCACCCACCTAACCCTGGTTCTCCAACAGACAAGGAGGCGTCGCCAGGTCTTACCAATCACATAGCAGGTCATCCACGTCCCCTTTCCAAACACGCCTTGTAGGAAGCGGAAGACCACAAACACAGGGAAATTGGGTGCAAATGCCGCCACAACACCAGCGGTGCCAACACCGAAACAGGATATTAAGTAAATGACTATTCGGCCGTACCTTTGTGAGAAAGAGAAAGGATGCGATTACCTTAAACGTTTTCTTCAACACAATGAGAAGACTCTCACCGCAAGTGTTGTTAAAGGAGGTTTAAGTGCAGAATCTGTGTCCTTTATAGGTTCATTATGAGCATGTCAAGGATTGCTGAAAAGGCTACGCTTTGTTTCATAGCAAAGCCAGGGCAAATAAAAACATATGCCTCTGAAATGACATGACAAAATTTAAAGCATGGAATGCATCCTCGGGGATTGCAGTTTCCAAAGAGATGACCCTCTCTCCGTTACAACGTTTTTTTTCCATTACAGTCACTCCAGTGGCACAGCTTGGACACTTGCTAGCATATCTGTGGGTGGGGTCAGAGGAGACATGGACAGAAAGAAGCCAAAATGGTCACGACAGCCAAGAGGCCTGGCCTTCTGGCTCAGCTGTCCACGACTCATGCAACTTTGGGTGAATTTCTTAAGCAATTCAAGACGCAGGTTTTGTTTGTTTGCTTGTGATGTTTTTTCTTTTATCTCTTCTACAGTGAGGTTGTAGAGACCAAACCGAGATGCTAATGTGAAAGCTCTTTATAAACTATCAAGTTCACAATAAATGTGATTTGTTCTTACGTTTTGTGTTTTACTTTCACCATTTACGTAGCCATTATTAGAGCGCTTAGGCAGAAGAGACAGGTCACCGCGGGCAATATTCTGAGAGTCTGACGCTAAGCGGTTCAGTAGAGCTGTGCCAGGTTATTGGCTGGTGAAGCCCTGTCCTCAATGACCTTTGGGAGGTTTGATTCAAAGTCATTTTCCCATAGACATTTCCCTCAAATTCACACAGCATCTCGCTTCAGAGTGGAGACACAAGTAGTCTCGGTTTACCTAGGTTTTAAAATTCACTCTCTGCCCTTGCCACTCTGCTCTCACAGATACACGACCTACTAAATTGCTTCCGTCCTTCCCTTCAAGAATATAAGCGACTGAAGGAGCTGAAAGATGGTCAGCCCCTCCTGGAACACAGGTAGGAAAAGCCCCCTCCTTTAGTCAAGTTACTTTAGTGTGAAGATATGTTGATTGGTTGTGAAAGAGAAACATGCCGAAGAAGCAAAACCTACAACTCAATTCCAAATGGCAGCCAGTTACGCAAGAGAGGGTTGTGCAGGAGGGAAGACACAGATAAGAGAGGGAAAGAGCGCCCGACACAGAGGATTAAGGAGAAAGTCACATGCCGAGGAGGGCTGGGGGACAGCACAAGAAAAAGAGGACAGAAGAAGGGACGGCAACCAAAGGTTCTACCCATTCTGAAGTCCTGGTCTGGTCAGATGCAGACCACCAACTGCCTACGGGATCGGGGGCATTTTGTCTTGGATTCTCCAATTGACTGCTGTTCTCGGCTCTGCAAGAGGCACTCCCTGCCCGCTGCGAGCACAGCCACGGTCACGGTCACGACGACCCGCTGATGCTGGGCTGGGAGTGCTGGGAGCAACAGTAAGCCAGACGCGGAGGACAGAGAAGTGTTACATCACTGCAAGTATGTTCACACTTAGAACGGGGATAAAGGAACAGGTAAACAGGAGTCGATAACCTGCATCAGTAACGTCTGAAACGGGGACATCTGAAGACACAGCACGCGTATCTGGAATATATACACTCACTGTGTGTCTGGGGTACTTACGGATGTTCAAGAACAGATCAAATTCTTCTCATGGTTTTTGGAAAACTTTTTTGTTTTGCAGAGTCTCTAATTTGTAGAATAAATACAAAAATTTGTTTTGAATTAAATGAAACAAATTTGTAAGGGGGTGACCTTATGACGGAATTAATCAAACCGCGATCAGCGAGTTACTGAAGCCCATGGAATCACCTCCACAGCATCTGACCAGCCAGCCGTGGGCCCCGCCCTGAAGTCACGGTCTTGCTGCTCTGTGTCTTCTCTTAAATGCGTTCAGACCCAAGGGGAGCAGCCCCAACCATTTGTACAGCTCAAGGGGTGAGGAGACGAAGTTTACGAAGGAAGGAATCAGTGCAGCCAAACAGCTATGAATGTCATAAGTGGAGGAATTAAGATTGTCTTCCAAAATTAGCAAGGATAGTTAACATGAAACATCTTCCTCTCCATAGGTACACCTCATCTTCTAGATGTCAACTGGCTGCCATACCCATGCCTACCTGTCCGCTGCGTAGCCCAAGGTGAATGCCCCAGCCAGGAAGCCCAGGTTTAGGATGGCTTGTGTGAGGTCCAGCATCCAAGCATTGACACACACGAGGTCAAACTGGGAAAACAAAGAAAACACATGGGAGATGGAGACGTGTGGCAATGCTTACCCTCAAGACACCTGACCATCTGTCCAGACCAGTGATCCTTAAACATTTTTGCTCATATGCTCCTTAAATAAAAATTTTAAGTGTATTGCATAGATATTTTTACAGCGATATATAAACGTCTTCTTTATCAGTTTCACTATCTGCCATGGATGTAATTTGCAGTACACTGCAAATGCTGACATTTTAAAATCGTTCTTTCAACTGTATCTGATAGAGTACTATAGCCACGTGGCACCTACCACCATCCAGTGAAAACAAGTTCTTCGATAGCCTAAAATTTGACAGTAATCTGTTTTCTCTTTGAATTCTTATTTTCATTCCCACATACATATATCCTAATATTTTACGTAGAAAATATTGCGTTTCCTGTTAATGTGTATTATGTTAATGGACAGGTAAATAAATACTTCTGCATGTAATAAATTATGTACATAAATTGACATTTAATTAACATTCTTTTCTGTGACAATGTTTCTAACTATCAGAATCCTTTATGATTGGGTTATAATTACAGTTACTTTTAGAACACAATTGACAAAAGCATAACATATGATGAATCTTGAAAAAGAATTATTCCTCAGGAGTAAAATTCTGTTGGAAACGCACCGCCCCTTTCCTAGAAGAATGTTAAAAAAGCCCGGGGTTTTCCACTTGGTTCATGTAATCTGTGGTTGAAGACTGTTTATTACTAGAATGAGTTAGGGCTCAACGTCAATTCTATTCCTGTTTTTCATTTTTATAAATTTATGTGCCAAGAAAACTTGTCTGTAGAAATAAATTAATGGGAATGGAGAGAGTTTTGTTACAGTGTTGTTACTCAATTCCTTTGCTTCCTTCTCGGTGCCAAGATTTACAGAACAATCTATCATCAAAATTATTTTTAACTTTTCTGTTAACCAACATGCCATTTAAGACTCCTACAGTCTTGCTGTCAGGAAAGAAATGGAAACCATCAGACTTACAAAAAGTTGTTTAATCAAATAATTAGGGTCATTTACTTTCTTTCGTAGTTACTTTCTTACCAATATTCCAAACTGTCTCACTGTTTGGTTCCCCACAGGTTTTAAAACCCCAGGTCAATACGTCATAGTAAGATGGAAGAGAGGTAGGAGTCCTTCCGCAAAGGGGGAGAAGGATATTAGGAAAAGCCCTGTATCCTCATCATGTACATATCCTCAGATCCATTTTGGACATATGTGCGTTGAGGCTCTGAAAACTGATTCCCTTCCAAGTAGCCAGGCCGTCGACCTTGTGATTTTCTCTGCACACCTCCAAATGGTATGCTTGCCCTAGTGTGAAGACCACTGCTCTAGACTGTAGCTTTATGAGAAAATTAATGTTGTTGGAACAGGAATTGTGGTTGGTCTTATAGATACATATTCATAAGCAAACTGTAGTAATATTTATTTATAGAACCTGACTTGTCTTGGTTCTACAGCTAATGACCTGTCGACTAACATAGCTGGAAAAAAAAAACTGGGGTCAGTAGTAGCTGGCTCACTTCATAGACTTACTGAAAAGATTTATGGGGATTAAAGAAGTAAGAATATACACATATATGCATGTAACTTAAAAGAGATTTATCGTCAATAGGTACTGGTTTTCTAAAGCACAACAATTTCATTTTAAGTAAACTTGCAGATGATTATTTATCTGAAACAATTTCCCATTAGAATTAAACATATACAGGATGTAATTAAAGTATATAAAAATCTCAGAGGTAAAACAGGTGATTTAACCGCCAGAGAAAGCATTTTGACTCAGAAAAATGTCAGCCAGTGTCAAATATAACCTCTCAAAGAGTAGGGTTTGCTTCCTCTAGCTGAGCTCCAGATAACTTGGTTAACTAAAGATAAAGGAATGCTTTTCACAGATGACACAGCAAGGCCCAGCAAGAGCTATCCTTTTATGAATGTATTTAGCTGCTTTTGAATTGTGTGAATTAAAATACCCCAAATACTCTTTCAACACAAAGATATTCTCTAATATAAAACCAGTGATCTTGGATTTCCCTGGTGGCACAGCGGTTAAGAATCCGCCTGCCAATGCAGGGGACACGGGTTCAATCCCTGGTCCGCGAAGATCCCACATGCCGTGGAGCAACTAAGCCCGTGCGCCACAACTACTGAGCCTGTGCTCTAGAGCCCGCGAGCCACAACTACTGAAGCCCACACGCCTAGGGCCCGTGTTCCACCACAAGAGAAGCCGCTGTGATGAGAAGCCCGCGCACCGCAACAAGGAGTAGCCCTCGCTCTCCGCAACTAGAGAAAGCCTGCGCAGCAGCAAAGACCCAATGCAGCCAAAAATAAATAAATAAAAAGAAATAAATTTATTTTTTTAAAAACCAGTGATCTTTTTCACTCTCCCATAAAAGAAACTGTCAAAATGGATTTTTTTTGTATCACAATAAAATTAATTTAAAATAAATGTTTAAGTGGTTAAAGTGCTATGATAACTTAGTTTCTAAAGCACTATGATACCATCCAGACCACATAATGTCAGTCCTCTATACTTTGTTTTGCATCCCAGATGCTGGAGGAGTGGAAACTACAATTCCCAGAATCCTTGCCAGCAGGGGTTCTGTTTAGGTTCTGCCAGTAGGGGGCGCTGGTGCAAGATGAGAAGGCAGGAGGGAGGTAGTGGGGACTCTGCTTCTGGCTGTGGCAGCAGCACTGGCTCCAACTGTAGCAGTGACAGCGGTCAGTGCTTTTAACTACTCCCTAGCTACACAGGGGCAAATGGACAGGACCCACAGGCTCTGTAATGCTGTGGAGCAGGGCAGGGGTTCTGCAGGAGCCGTCTTTCCTTGCTTTTCTAGTCTTTCCAAAACAGCTCAAACCCAAATCCTTTTATTCAATCCCTTCCCGCTTGAAATACCTAGCCCAGTTTCTCTTTTTATGACTGGGAGCCTGCCATCTTTCAAAAGCACAAAAGAAATTAATATAAACAAATTACATACCTGTAAAGAAATGCACACACACACACACATTTACGTTCCCAGTAGGGAACAGACACTGCAGTCATGAGGATGGAAGGACTTGGTTTTAACTCTTGCGCGTAGAGTCAGGAGTCAGACCCCTGCCTCCTGGGGCTGGTGCTTCCTAATCGGCTCTGAGCCCGTCGCCTGCTGCCAGAACAGCTCTGGGTCTGAGATATGTTTTTGTGTCTGGAGAGAGGTTGGCATGTACCAAAGCCAATGAACGTCATAGGCTGAAGACTTTTTGCTGAAATAAAGTACTAAAAGCTGTTTATAGTTCCCAGGGAGACCTAAAACCCATCTCTTGTCAAATTTAACTAAGTTTGAATCAAAGATACAGCATTTACGTCTGTCCTAAGGCAATCTACCAAGAACAAGTGAAGCATCTCCTTTTTTTTTTCTAAGTGTACATATTTAACATTATTTTTAAATGCTCATAAATCCAGGTGTACCCATCCTGTTGATTTTCTTTTAAAGTCACTTTTATTTAAATTTCAAGTCATTTTTACACAAAGAGAATTACTCCCCTTGGCATAAGCAGAAAGCCAATCTGATAAAAGATTCAAACAACTGTTCATGGAATATGCTGGAAGGGATCACATTGCTTCATTCTGCAGAAACCACAACTCTAGCCTAATTAGATACTTTCGAAGAGCTTCCAACCAAGTGATTTTTTTAGCTTTTCCTAGTCATTAAAATCCAAACAGACATTATGTTAACTTGAGTTGTAATGAGAAAATGCTGGAGCAGGTCATTATCAGTTCTATGCTCAAGTTTTGATTTCTAAATTATCCTTAGAACCAGAGTAACAAAATATCTTCAATATACAAAGGCCAAAGGTAGGAAATCAGGTAAAAATAATGCAGGGATGCAAGAGACTTAGGACCTCAGGAGGGGGCTTGCCCGCTCCTGAAACCACAGGGAATGACCCCTGATGACCCGCAGCTGTCTTTTCCATAGATGTCTTGTTTAGCCTTCTTGAACAAATTCTCACGTGAGAGATTCTAAGTTTAGACGACATCACAGTATTTGACTCCAGTGTGCCTTTGGTTTGACCACTGGGTGTAGGGTGCCTCTGGCTACATTTAGCACCGGCCAGACAATCACACGTTGACCTCCATGGATGGATTCCATTTCTAATCAACAAGCCGCCATCACAGAGCCTAATAATGGTTAAAAATAGTGTAATCATAAAGAAAATCACTTGGGTTGGGTCTCCATGAGGGGGAAGGATGTCATTATTAATTCTAGTTTTAATGAAAATTTCTTTAACATGATCCGATAGCATTATTTGGGTATCTTAATACCAAAAAGTTAATGCTTTTCTGATCTGTATGAACCATCATGATGAGCTGCAGGTATGAGAACTATCATCAGGTATTTACAGCTTCCAGTGGTGCACCTGGCATCATGCAGATGGGGCTGGGGCCAATACCAGAGATGAGCAGGCTTTGCTTCTGCCTCTGTGAGGAGCTTATTGCATGGCGTAGAGAGCCAGGATCAATTCATGGGCAGCAAATGCAGAGGAATTGAGATCTAAATGGAATGGAATTGACTATAAATGCCTGAGGCCCTCAGAGAAAGAAATGCCTGGTGGGACCCAGAGCAGTCAGACTCGTGAAGAAGGTGGGACATAAACAGATACGTCAACAATGAGTTGCATTTAGAGGGGGAAAAAGGGGGAAAGAAGGGTACTGAGCAGGGCGGTGGGCAGCCTAGGCTCAAGGACAGAAGCGCGCGGGCCAATGAGGTTCAGACCTGCCTGCAGCAGTGGAGGTGCCAGGCTCAGGTTTGAAGCTGAAGAACCACCTTGTGTCTGTGCCCCCCAGTGGGGAAGGGAGCTCAGGTCCCACAGGGACAGAGTTTCTTATTCAGGAAACCAGAGGCATCGAGAGAACTCACAACAGGGAGGAGGAAGTTCTAAAAGCTAGAGGAAGAGTCTGGAAGGTTGCAAACGGAGAGGTCCAGAGCAGAAGTCCTGGGCCCGGGACAGAACGCGATTCCAAGGAAATGATCGCAAGACCTAGAGACGAGACAGGAAACCCAAGAGTCTGCAACGATCACCTAGAACAGGTGACTTCACCGGCACAAAGAGGCACCACTGTGTGATGCAAGGTTTACAGAGCATCACCTGTCGTATCAGCTGCTCTCCAAGGTGGATAATACAAATAATGCCTCATCATTTATTAACTGAAGACCTTCGTGACTCACCCTCAAATCTTCAAAGTTCAAGCTGTTTTATTTCTTTGTCGTGAAGACAAGCAATTACTCACCTGAAAATGTTTACGATTTCTCTAAATAACTGAGACAATGTGAAGATGAGAGGAAGACGGCAGGCTCTGAATCTGGACAGATCTCAGGGAAGAGGGGAGCCGCGGCTCTGGAGTCAGCCCAGGTGTCGATCTAACACTCCTAGCTTTGTGTCCCTTGGTGATTTTCTTAGTGTCTTTAACCCTCTGTGTCCCTATCTATAAAATGGGGGTAAGAACTGGACTGATGCTGTCACTCAGGTAATATATGTAAACTACTTAGCCCAATGCCCGAGATATTAAATACCCGATAAACGTTCCCAATTGCATTATGATTACTGATCTAATGTTGATGATAATAAATAGCATAATGAATGGGTTTTTTTAAAATAAATTTATTATTTTTTTATTTTTGGCTGCGTTGGGTCTTCGTTGCTGCGTGCAGGCTTTCTCTAGTTGCGGTGAGCGGGGACTATTCTTTGCTGCGGTGCGCGGGCTTCTCATTGCGGTGGCTTCTCTTGTCGCAGAGCACGGGCTCTAGGCACGCGGGGCTTCAGTAGTTGTGGCACTCGGGCTCAACAGTTGTGGCTCGCGGGCTCTAGAGCACAGGCTCAGCAGTTGTGGCACACGGACTTAGTTGCTCCACCGCATGTGGGAGCGTCCCAGACCAAGGATTGAACCCATGTCCTCTGCATTGGCAGGCGGATTCTCAACCACTGCACCACCAGGGAAGTCCCAATGAATGGTTTTAAAATGTGGTTTTCAACACTGACTGCTCGTTAAAATTACTTGGAGTAAGTGAAAACAAGCCTAAGCTCCGCTCCAGAGAAATCAAATCAGAATCTAGTCTAACAAGAAGGTGAGTTTGAAAACCACTCGTATGGAGGTTATCAGTGATTTACATGCCCGCTGAACTAGGGTTGCCATGACACAGTGTGGCTTAAGCCACAGAAATTTATTTCCTCACAGTTCTGGAGGCTCGAAGTCTGAGATCAAGGTGTCAACAGAGTTGGTTTCTTCTGAGGCCTCTCTCCTTAGCTTGAAGACAGCTGTCTTCTCCCTCTGTCTTTACCTGGTCTTCCTCTGTGTGTGTCTATGTCCTAATCTCCTTCTAACAAGGTCATTAGCCATTTGGATTAGGGCCCACCTGAACAACCTCATTCCAACTTAATTTCCCCTTTAAAGAATCTGAAAAAGAGTGAATATATATATATATGTATAACTGAATCACTTTGCTGTACACCTGAAACTAACATAACATTGTACATCAACTATACTCCAATATAAAATAAAAATTAAATTTAAAAAAATAAGGCTTAGGGAAGCCATTGAAGGATTTTTAAAAAAAGACTCTATCTCCAAATACAATCACGTTCTGAGGTGCATATGAATTTGGGGAGGTTATATCTTAGCCCATAACAGCTGTCAACCCTGGAAGTTACCAGAGAGGTATGGCGCAGATTCTCTCCTAGGGCCTCTGGAGGGAGCAGGCCTTGCTCACACCTTGCTGGATTTTTGTGTTTTCTAATGCAGGTCCCATATCTTTACTATTAAGACATAGTGGGCTTTGCTGTTATTCTCTCTTTTTACCTTTGGTCTTTAGTAAGTAACTGCAAGCAGGTAACATCTTTATTTGAATGATATTTATTCTGGTTGCAGATAATTGCTATTGATTTCTTAAGCTATATCTCAGAATAACATACCCACACACTTTCTGATAAAGCTGATTTCTAAGAGAATAAGAATAATGAATAAGGAGCTTTACAGTCCTCAAAGGGAAAAATGGCTAAATTCAGAAGGACAATGTAGAGAAACAACTAAATGGGGGGTTAAGCTCATAACGAAATGCATCAGAAAATGTTTTACTAGAAAAAAAGGAGAGATTTAGAAATACGTAGTAAATCATTCTTTTCATAATATTAAATGACTTGACACCGTGGTTCTCAAACGTGTGGACCATCAGCACAGCGTAATCTGGGAACTTGTGAGAAATGCAGGTTCTTGGGATCCACCTCCAGCCCACTGAATCGGAAACTCTGGGGTGGGACCCAGAAACCCGTGTTCGAACAAACCCTCCAGGGGATTCTGCTGCATGCTCAGGTTTGAGAACCACGGAATCTAATACGTTACTTACATTCGTAATTCTTCGGATTGGACACTGCTGTGGACCCCCCCCTCCCCTCCCCCTCCCCCATCCCCCTCCCCTCCCCTCCTCCTCCCCCCTCCCCCTCCCCCCATGCGGGTTCTCCTCCTGGTAGAGACTGAACACCTAAGTTTTGCTTCTGGATCTGTTTTCTAGGGAATCTAAGCTGGAAAAAAAGATATAGGACCACTTCATAAAATGTTGTTAGAATACGTAAAACGACTTAAAGAGATACCCTAAACGTAAAGGATGTCACTTGAAGAACGCAGTTAGGAATAAAGCCACAGCGCCGCGTTGCGCCTGAGCCTTCTTCCTCCTGCATTCTCTTCCCTCCTTTCCTTTTTCCACAGCCCAGCCCACCCAGATGGAGGGGAAAGCAGAGGCTTCAGAAAGAAAGCAAAGAGGGATCAGAAAGGGGCTTCCCTGGTGGCGCTGGCAGTTGGGAGTCCGCCTGCCGATGCAGGGGACGCGGGTTCGTGCCCCGGTCCGGGAGGATCCCACGTGCCGCGGAGCGGCTGGGCCCGTGAGCCGTGGCCGCTGCGCCTGCGCGTCCGGAGCCTGTGCTCCGCAACGGGAGAGGCCACAACAGTGAGAGGCCCGCATACCGCAAAAAAAAAATGTCTACAAATAACAAATGCTGGAGAGGGTGTGGAGAAAAGGGAACCCTCCTACACTGTTGGTGGGAATGTAAATTGGTGCAGCCACTATGAAGAATAGTATGGAGGTTCCTCAAAAATCTAAAGATAGAGTTGGCATATCATCCTGCAATCCCACTCCTGGGCATATATCATGACAAAACTATAATTTGAAAAGATACACACACCCCAATGTTCATAACAGCAGCACTATTATGAACTATTCACAATAGCCAAGGAGCACTGTTCACAATAGCCAAGACATGGAGACAACCTAAATGTCCATCAAATGGGTAAAGAAGATGTGGTGTATATATACAATGGGATACAGCCATTAAAAAAGAATGAAATAACACCATTTGCAGCAACATGGATGGACCTAGAGATGATCATACTAAGCGAAGTAAATCAGACAGAGAGAGACAAATACCACATGACATCTCTTAGATGTGGACTCTAAAATACGACACAAATGAACATATCTACGAAACAAAAGCACACTCACAGATATAGAGAACAGACTTGCGGTTTGCCAAGGGGGAGGGCAGACGGGGGAGGGAAGGACTGGGAGTTTGGGGTCAGCAGATGCAAACTATTACAAATAGGATGGATAAACAAGGTGCTGCTGTACAGTACAGGGAACTATATTCAGTGTCCTGTGATAAACCATAATGGAGAAGAATATATATATGTATAACTGAATCACTTTGTGTAGAGTAAAAATTAACACCACTTTGTAAATCAATTATACTTCAATAAAATTAAACTCTTTGTGCCAAAACTAAGCTTTCTCTGCAGATGTCCTCTTCCTCCTTTTGCGTCTTGTGTCCACTTTGTTTATTTTTTGTTCCCTTGGTGGTTTGTATTTGAGAGCAGGAATAAGTGAGATTTGACAATAGAATTATTTTCATAACATTTCCAATTCATTAGAATCAGGAAAAGAGGCTTGAGAAAACAATCTCAGGAGAGTCTGGGCCAGGATTTTTGGTTCGAGCGCTTCAAGGGCGTCTGGGACAATGGGATTATTGACTAAACTCCACCTGGAGAACACTGCTGCTTTGCAAGTGTTTCCCTGTTGCGACTGCTGAGTTTGTAATTATATTTGACCCGAAGCGCAGAACAAACTTTGTAATCTATATTACTCTGAACACTATTTCTAGCGCGCGCGCGCGCACACACACACACACACACACACACACACACACACACACACACACAGTATATTTCCCAAAGCCCTTAAGATGCCCAGAACTGCCCTTGTCCAGGTGTTGGGGGTGTTAGAAGGAAGGCCTGAAAGGCATCTCAGCTCCTTTCCCAGGACTGAGATGCACTTTGACTCTGTGGGTTTCAGGGCACAATTAACGTATCATCCAGGATTGCCACTCTAGTTCCTCATGGGACCCAAGACCACATTACCATTAGTTGTTCAAGGTCCCACATTGAAAATCTTTGCTTCTTACTACATTTTAAAAACAAATTGTTTTCCTTATGATTACTTGGAGCTATTGAAACAAAACAAAACAAAAAATGTAGATGGACTTCATGAAGAGCCCGTTTTAAGGCTCCTGAAAGCAGATGTCAGGGAGGGTAGTGCCTTGAACACGCATTAACCACATAAGCAGGACACAGCAATACAGCAGCTCAGGAACCTGGCCATTTGAGTCTACACATCCAGGTGTTCAGGTGAATAAATACAGAGATGATGTCTCATCGTAGGTACTCTGGCAGGCTTCACATCTGGAATCTAGTGGCTGAAACTTATTTTACTGACCCCTAACATTTACTGAGTACCCTACAGTCAAGCTTTCAATTAGTCGTATACACCATCTCATTTAATCCTCCCAGGAGGTAGACGTGATTATTACCCTCATTTTACAGATGAGGAAACTGAGATTAGAAGATGAGGAAACCAGTTGGAGGTTACATGCTCGTCAGCAGGGAGGAGGCTGACCTGAAACGTCTAACTCCTGAGTCCACCCCCTCTGACACCCCATATGCCCCGACCTGCCACCCTTGCAGCCTCATACAAAGAAATGCGGTTTTTAAAAGTTGCTAGAATATATGCTCTTCATTTAAGCAGGTGCAAGAGATCATTCTTTAACTACTTCTACTTGGATAGATGTATGCTGCAGCAAATATCCAAAACTCTCTTGTCCTGAGATTTTTTTTTTTTAAACCCTTGGCATTTTTCTTTAAACAAATGTTTAATAATTACTTAGACTTCATTAAGCTCTCTCTTTTCAGTAAGTGAGCTATTTCCATCATATTTTTGCCAACTGAATATTGCCTCATGCTTGCAGTAAAATTTTCTGCTACTGGTATAACATTAAAAAAATGTTAGTATCACACCATACTTTTGCTTTCTCTTCAAGCGTTACTCTAGCAGTTTTATATTGCTCTTAGGACCAACTGCTTGGCGGAGGGCAGGGTGGGGGGAGCACAAGCTCTTGAGTACAAGAGGTATGCATCTTGGTCCTAAAATTATGTCTGTTCTGCAAAGGAAGGAAGGTTCTAGAGTAGAGTGTCACCTTGACTGTTTATGTCTTTTTATTGGCTCCAAGTAGGCTAAACAGCAAGAAAAGAGATCACTGCTAAGACTGCACTTCTTATGTTGAAACGACAGGGCATTTCCGAAGGGCGGTGGTGCTGAGGGGCTGTGCTCACGTGGATCTGGCTGTTTGTGAGACTCCGCTTCACGCCACATCAAAGGTCCAGGTCCGGTCTGATAAGTTTCCGGAGAGAGACGCTGCCACCAAGGTGTAAGGTGACCACGTGGTCTTTCCCACAATGCTGTCCACCTACCCACTTGGGGAAGCGTTAGGTGCCAGACTTCCAAAGCGAGCCACTCAGAAAATAACGTGCACCCACTCGGTCTGTCCCTCCTGGTGTCCCTGGGAGGCAGAGATGCTCCAGCCACTGTCACTGCAGTGCTTACAAGTGAAGCTGGAGACGAGACACACATTCATGTATTTTAATTACTTAATTCTTAAACCGGAGGTTGGCACCCGTCCTAGAAAAGGCCTGAATGGCCTTGACGCTACCAAGTCTCTTTCTCCTTCTTGTGTCTCTTCTAGATCCACATCTGCTCCAAACTGGATAGTGCAGCCCTCACCGACGAGTCCCACGGTCCCGGGATGGCGTGAGTCCCGGGAAACGCCCCTGTCTGAGGCCGGCGTCCTCTCGCTAAACTGGGGGGCTTCGGGTGACTTTGGGTAAGCCAGGGGAGAGTCCTCTGTCCTGCCAGATATGGCCACACTGAAGGCACGTCCGGATCTTGACCTCTGCCCAGCCTGAGAACAGCACAAGCAGCTAAGCACAGTGAAAAGACCTGTCCAGGAGGCTCCCGGTGCCAGGCATGTTGTCGCGCGGTGAGAAGGGAGCAGGGATGGGCTCCGGTTTGCTCAGAGCTCCCAGCTGAGCACCGGTGATGCAGTACGTGAAACACAATACAAGGTGGAATGTGTTGAAATCTCCCAAGAGAAACACAGAATGCCACGTAAGCACAAAGCAGAGAGAGATGCGGTCCAGCTGGGCAGTACATGCCAGGAAAGGCTCTGGGAGGAGGCAGTGCTGGAACCGGGCCGTGAAGATTTGGTTGCATTTTGAAACACAGAGATGAGGTGGAAGCCAAGGGAACAGGGTCACCAACGAGATACAAGATTACGCGTGGGGCAGGGTTGCAGTATGAAACTAGATCACAGAAAAGTTGGACCGTGAGTCTTAATAGCAATGGGCATGTTGATAGCTCTATACGGTTTCTGAAGCATTTTATTATTAAGTATTCTATTTGATTCATACAAAATATGAACTTAAGGTTCTTTTCAGGTTTCATTTTCATGAAGCTTCAACTGAGGGGAATAAATGCGAATGTATTTTAAACACTGTAAAATGTGACATGAAGTAAGATGTGAGTACTTACTACTAATGATTAGAACGTATTAGAGTAGAGTATAACTAAGTCAAATGTACATGCTTTGATTAATTAATGCCAGCTCCCTTCTAACCTAGCTTGGGAAATAATAATGTAAGAGCACTGACAACCCCTGGTTCTGACGCTGCATCTCCACTGCTTTCTGTGATTCGTTTTTAGAAAGATAGGGTTACAAGGGGGCATTCACATGGTTGCCCAGATATAGGACGACTGTGAAGAATGGACTAGAAAGCCTCTGAGCCTTCCTACCCAAGGCCACACATCATGGAGCAGAGACGAGCGTTCCCTGCTGTGCGTGCTCTGAACCCCTGCCCCATGGAATCGGTATAAAACCGAGTCACTTTGCTGTACAGCAGAGATCAGAACAACACTGTAAATCAACTATACTTCAATTTTTTTTTAAAAGTGGTGGTTGTTTTAAGTCACTAAGTTTTGGTGGAATTTCTTCTACAGCAATAGGAAGTGGAATTTCAACTTGATCTGCAATGGTTCCTTTCTTTAAAAAAAAAAAAATCAAAAGTAACTATGACAAAATGCTAACATTCGTTCATCTTGGGTGATGAGTGTGTGGCTATTTGTTACGTTTTTCTTTGAAAATTTTTATATTTTTTAATTGAAACATTTACATGAAATACATTTGTGTTTCTAACATAAAACACCATTGTTGAAATTTCCAGTAAATCCCTAAGCGCTAGTGTTAAAAAGAAGAGATAGAGGGAGTTCCCTGGTGGCCTAATGGTTAGGATTCTGGGCTTTCACTGCCGTGGCCGGGTTCAACCCCTGGTCGGGGAACTAAGATCCTGCAAGCCATGCGGGCATGGCCGAAGAAAAGAAAAAAGATAGAAAGCATTCCAAGAGACTCACATGGAAAGCTATTGTATTTTACTCTGTTCATTTAAGGATTCGCGTGGAAAGCTATCGGATTTTACTTTGTTCATTTAAGGGTTCAACAATGGAGATGAGAATATCGTAAGGTAGTCAATGACCATCACAAGCACATCACGGGAATTGCTCTGATAACGGGTCTACACGGTAGTAAATTCTGATACTGTTTTCCATTACACGCACACCTCCTCTTACTGCACTTTGCAGATAGTGTGGTTTTCTTTTACAGATTGAAGGTTTGTGGCCACCCTGCATCAAGCAAATCTATCGGCGCCATTTTTCCAACAGCATAATTTTTTAGGTTAAGGTATGTACATTTTAGGTTTTTTTAGACATAATGCTATCACACACTTAATCAACTACGGTGTAGTGTAAACATAACTTTTATATGCACTGGGAAACCAAAGAAATTGTGTGACTCACTTTATTGCAATATTTGCTTTGTGTGTACTTACAAATGAGTTAAAATTTTTCATAATACTCTGCAATATGTTAGCATGCTACAGCAGCATTATTTACATGATTTTTTTCCAAACATTAATGGATTCTGACCTGTCTGGGAAGGTTTAACAAGTAAACACAGGCATTCAGGGGTAATTTATCAGTACACTCTGTCATGCTTTGAAGATTGTGTTGTTTACAGATGGAGTGTCCCTGCAAAAGTAAAGAACAAAGGCAAAATGAAGTCATCACGATGAAAATCTCCTAAGGGCGTCCGCTTTCCACATAGGCACTGGGTAATCATGGCAACGGGGAAGCTAATGAAATACGTGGCAGTTAAGCTAAGTTACTTCAACATTTTACTTCATAGAGTATTTTCTGCTGACCGTCTCCAGATTTGGGATCCAGAGTTCCTGGAAGTGAGCAGGAACCTGCAGACGGGGAACGCCCAGCGGCGCCCATCTGTTTAAATGTGCTTGGCTTCAGCAGACATTGGCCAGGGCAGCAGCCGTGAAACGGGAGACGCGTTGGGACGCACAAAACGAGCACAACAGTGAAATGTGAACTGGTGTCTGGCAGCAGGGCCGCTAGGGAGCGTGAACCACGCTCCTCCCTGGAGCACAGGGGACAGACACCCTGGGTTTCCACGCCAGAGCAGGGGCGAGGGCGAGTGAGCAGCGGCCTGGGGTCTCCGGAGGTGGGCGGGAGGGGACCGCACCGGCCGAGGGGACAGTGCAAGGTGAGAACGCGGAGGCCGGGAGACAAGCTCACCCTTTGCAGAAACGCGCTTCTGAGCGGGAAATCGGGGTCCTCAGCTGTGGGCAGAAAACAGACATGGGGAGGGGCTGCGTGGGCCAGACACACTGGAGCGCAAGGCAAGGCAAGGCAGAAGTGCTCGTGGGGGGGCCAGGGTGGGGCTGCGGGAGGTGGCACCGGCCTGGGAAGTGGGCAGGACCCAGCGCAGGGGGAGAGACCCACCGTCTGCGGGAAGGGATGCTGTGACTGCCAGCACGATGTGTCGTCAGGAGGAAAGGGTGGGAGCGGGTACACGGAAGAAGCCTCGGTCCGTCCGGGGTCTTCGGTTGTCGGGAAATGCAAAGGGAGGGGCTTGGCTGAGAGCGAGGGGCAGGGGCAGTTCGTGGACAACGAGGGTGAGAGAGGCCGAGGAGCCGGCAGGAAGGCCGGGCGGTGCTGGGGTCCCGCGGCCGGGAGGACGGCGCCCCGGGCCGCGCGGTGAGGGCCCCGCACGGCGCTCCGCAGCCCCGGCTGCAGAGCGAGACCCGGGCTCTAAGCGGGACGGCGCTGGACAGGAGGAAGGTCCATGGCCGGGGGGGGGGGTGCGGGGGGCGGCGCAGGGGCCTGCGGAGGCTCGGGGCGGGGCCTGCGCGCCTCGCTCACCTGGCGGCCCGGTGCCTACGGCCCACCTGGCACACACCGGCCACTCCGTAGCCATCGGCCTGAAGGCAGGGCTGGGCATCCCCGGTGATGGCCGTGGCCTTCCGGGGGACTGGAGGGCGGAGGCCCGGGACAGAGGAGCCTCCGTGCAGCAGAGGAAGGTTCGATTCCACCCGAACATCAGGCAGGGACGTGAGGTCAACGCCGGATCGAGGCACCGGAACTGTTTCATAGACAAGGGTCTTGCTTGCACTCTGAATAGAAAGCGCTGTGACCAAGATGACGTTTTCCTAAGACCCATTTAGAGCTGCGCAAGCGGGACCGGAAGGGGAAACACGGCCGTGAAAGAAACGCCGCCAAGGAGCAAGGAACTGAGTTTCTGCGAAGAACCAGACGTCACGGGAACTTGACTTGAGGACGGCCCTGTGTGAGGCGAGCCAGTCATCATCGCAATGGAAAAGTCATTAGCGAAAGCGAACCTCCTTCTGGACCGGGGGCTCCTCGCAGTGGGGCCCCGGCACCCCCAGCATCAGCAGCAACGGGGGGGGGGGGACCGGGACATGCACATTCTCAGGCCCGAACCCAGACCTGCTGATTCAGAAGCACTGGGCTGGGGTCCAGCAAGCTGTTTTCGCAAGGCCTCCTGGTGACTCTACACTTTGAGAGCCGCTGCCCTGGAGGCAGATGGCAGGGACAGGACACTGGTTTGGGGTGAGCGTGGCCTCAGGACAAAGCCAGCTCTCACAGTGTCCTGTCTTGGGAACATCACACAGGTGTTCCCAGCCTCAGAGATTCCGTCCTTTGGAAAATGGGAAAATAACACTTCCCTCGTAGGCTCTTTTGATGCTGATGATAATATATTCAAAGCGCCTGGAGCATACCTAACTACTATGTTTTTATGATCGAAAATAAATTCGGTAATCAAAATGGCCCCCAAGAGTACATAATCTCAGACAGACACATAAATTAATGGTTCATGAATCAAGTACGTGTATCTTGTTACTTAGTAAAAAAAACAAAAAAATCACTAATGTAAAACAATAGGAATTGGACAAGGCAAAATATAACGTGGTCACTAAGACACTTAAAGAGACGCTAGCTATTAAAAGGGAGGTCAGATGAAATCTTAGTTCCTCTGAATGGAGCAATCGCTTTTTTGACGATTCGGGTCCAGGGAGGCAATTATAGGCTTCACGCATCCACTTCACCCTCTTCGCTTTCTGATCCTGCGCTGAGCGAAGGAAAAGTCCTTTTGTCATCTTATGACAGTTTCCAGGCCGAGTGAGTTTGATGCCAGAGGCTTTTCTTCTCCCCCAAGCTGTCTTCTCTGAACAGGTCTCCTCTTTTCCGAGAGTCTTTTCATTCACATAGGCAACTAGTAAACAACTAGTAAAGCAACTTTGGGTAAGAGATCATCAATAAAGTTCCTTCACTAACTAGCAGCTTTCACCGCCTCTGTCTCTAGTGGGCCTTGCTGAGAAGGAATCTGGTGCCTCTTCCTTTGCTGAAAACCCACTCTCATTTGCATGCTTTAATTTCCAGGTTTGACTCGTTTCTCAGCAATCCCATCAAGCTGAACAAAATAACTATAGTTCCTTTGAACACAACACTCTGCATGCATTCTCCTCAGTTTTTAATGTAGCGCGACCGTAAGTTAATTCAGCTTTATCGCTACGTTAGCACCATCTTTGGCAAAAGAATATCTCGAAAAGTTAAGAGAAAAGTGTAAGCAGCCGTAACTGCAAGCTGTCTCCTTCAAGACCTCTGTGTAGCAGTCCCTACTTTCAATCATCAATTTGCCACGCAGAGGTTTTTAAGTATATGACTGAAATCATGCAGTATGCACACCTTGTTATCTCAGCCTCTTGTTTTAACTTATAACTGCATCATAAACATTTCTACATTATTGTCAATTCGGTTTTATCACCCCTGTCATATTGTATCAAATGGGTACATTCTGTTTATTTAACCATATTACACACCTGCACTGTTCACAGGTCTTTATTATTATACATCTTGTGAATCATTCTTTCTACTTGTGGACAGTGCTCCGGACGACCCTCTGTCCTGGTCTGCCGGGGTTTCTCCCAGGTTTAGCGTTGAAAGTCCTCAGTCGCAGGGAACCCCCACAATGCCAGGCAATCTGGGACAGCTGGTCACCCTAAGAGAACCCCAAGCAGAAGAGGAAAGTGGCGGCAGGCACGCAGAGCACGGCACCGTAAGGGGGGAACTCCGCAGACAAAGGGGGGGTGCAAGGCAGCCCCACTGCAAGGGGGCATAGGGAGTCTGACATAAGGGTGAACCAAAAGTGAGGGCGTGCAGATGTCTGGAAACAGGGAGGCAGAAAGCCACTGGGCGTGGCCTTGCTAAGGTTACGGGACAAAGTCTGTGCATGGAGTTAACGATCTGTTGGTCCCATGTCGCACTCTCCCTGTCCCCTCCGGTCTTCTAGGCGCCACCTGCCTCCTGAGCAGGCCCATGGGATCTCTGATCACCTGATGCAGGCCCCTCCCAGCTGCTGGCCTCCTGCGCCTCTGGGCTCCACCTGAAAGCGTGAGGGAGTTAATGCCTGGGAGGGAACATCTGACCCCTAGGAGGCAGAACCCAGGGTACGTTCTTCCTCCCTCTTCCCTCCCCAGCTCCGTCCTCCACCCTCTACTCAGCTTCTCGGGGGTCAGGTGCACAGGGGCTTAGAGGATGCAGCGGTGAGGGGTCCACTCCCTTCTCCCCGCCCTCACCTCCCTGTCCCTGCTTCTGTGCCCTGGCTGCCCTGAAATGTAAACTAGCACATACGCCCCGTCTCAGGCTCTGCTGGGTGGGGAACTCAGATGAAGACAGTTCCTCCCTGGAGAACCAAAGGACAGTGGGAAAAGGGCAAAGTAAAAAAGTAAGTGTTGACGGATCAAAGCATCTCGTTTCAGGATGACTTGCAGATTTGTCTAGTCATGACTTCCAGAACCTAGTCCCCCAGAAGATTCTGAACAATATCTGCCAGCTTGTCTTCCTAACTAGGAAGATTATATGATCACTGAAGACAAAAGTAATGCCTGAAATTCTCTATCTGAGAACACATAAAAGCATAATAAAAAACTATGGATTAACTAGAAGGCAATATTGAGAATGCACTACTGGACTTGAGGATTGAATGATGACATTTTATATGAGACTTTTGAGATGGAAACTGAGAGACATCTTCCATGTGACATGGTCAGAAAAGGCCTCCGTCCACACTCCAGTCAGCGGTCTGCATCCGAGGACACAGCATCCCCAGGTGAAATCATCATGTCTACTGACCTTCAGTAGTGCTGCCTCTGACTCCAACAGGCAGACAGCTCTAGGGAAGTCTCAGGTCAGCTGTCGCAAGAGGATAAAGAAATCTGCAGGCTCAGAACACATCAGATGCATTCAGTCTCTAAAGTGCAAATCTGCGCATACGTTGACTTTCAAAGGTGTTTGGTTGTGTACTGAAATTTAACACAAAGAAGCTGAACAAGCCTCGGGAAAGGACGCTCCCAACACCTTCCCAAGAAAATATCTTATATACAATCATAAGGGATGCTGATACTCCAACTTCTGAGTTTTAAAACATTTTTGTTAAGCTGGTTGTTTTGATTAAAATATAGAATTTTGGATCTGGAAGGGATCCCGGGGAATATTGATCCTGTATCTTTTTAAACATTATTTTAGAAGCAGAACTCTATTTCCCCTCTTCAAAACAAAACAGAATCTTAACACCGAAATAAAACTGATAAAAGTTAAGCTGACTCTCCTGATGCGGCGGCAGGGGTTGCAATGCCTGGGGTCACCAAAACAGTCTGAAATCCACTAACCTAGATCCTAACTACATTTCTAGGTTATAGGCCAATTCATTCAATAGGTCAGGGCCTGGGGTGATTTCTAAGGCGTCTTACAAGACCGCTAAGTTTACCCCTTTGTCTCTTTTGAACCTCAAGGGCAGAAGGTTGAGTTAATTATAACGTATTACAATCATTGGTTATAAAAGACCCCGATCTTATTTTATTTATTTATTCTATGTTGTCCCTATTCCTATCCCCATCCCATCTCCACAAAGGAACCATCCTGATGTGTCAAGGTATATCTTTTGTGTGCATTCTTGCAGAATCTACATATTTTTAATTTCATGTAAATGGCACAACTTTCCCGAGGCTTGTTCAGCTTCTTTGTGTCAAATTTCAGTATACAACGAAACACCTTTGAAAGTCAACGTATGCCGTAGGTTTGTCTCCAACTCCTTGCTGCCCAAATAACGCTGCAGTGAACATACCTGCCTCCTGATAGAGTTGAGATTTTCCTTTGGGACTCATGCATGGGAGAGAAATTGCTGTGTCACAGTATAGGTTTGCAGACACCTAATTTGTATCAGTAGTTTCAGATCGTTCTTGAGAACAGCTCCACCTGCTCTCCAGCAGTAGACCTGAAATCTACCAACAGTTGGCACCACGGGGCTTTTTGGTTTCTAACCAGCCTAACCAGGGTAAAGTGCTATCTTGTATCTGCATTTCTCTGATGATGAGTGAATCTGCATGGACTTCCTATGCTGAATGGCCTTTTGGGTTTCCTTTCATGAAAACTGTCTATATCCTTTGTTAATTTTGCTACAAGGCTTGCTATCTTTTCCTTGGTGATTTATGGAAGTCCCCTTCATATTCTAGAGCTATCAATTAATCTCTTGTTGGTTCAGACATCAGAAATATCTTTTCCCGGCTTCCCTGGTGGCGCGCAGTGGTTAAGAGTCCGCCTGCCGATGCAGGGGACGCGGGTTCGTGCCCCGGTCCGGGAGGATCCCACATGCCGCGGAGCGGCTGGGCCCGTGAGCCATGGCCGCTGGGCTTGCGCGTCCGGAGCCTGTGCTCCGCAACGGGAGAAGCCACAGCAGTGAGAGGCCCGCGTACCGCAAAAAAAAAGAAATATCTTTTCTAATTCTCCCATCCTGCAACGCCTGACTTGGGGCAAATTACTTAATCTCTCTGCACCTTCCTTTCCTTCTCTACAAAACAGGGATAACGGCCCACACCTCACTGCGTGTGGGAGGATTAAATGAGTTCACTATGTTTTAAATAGTTTAAATAGTTAAAACGAAAACATTATGTTTTAATGTTGTCCAGTAATTAAAGAGACAATCAGGTTTTTAAGCAGGAAAGGTGTGTCAATAACCATCAGGTTACATGTAGTATATTACAGTATGGCTTTCTATCCCTATTGGGTATTAAGCTACTTTCATGGGTTACATTGTAGTGTCTATTCAGTGTCAAGAGAACTGGGGTGCTTAATGCATAGAACAACTAAGCCCAAATTTATCTCAACCCCAAACTGAATCTCAATATTCATATTTCCTGCCCCACCATCACTGCCCTGTGTTCATTTCATAGATTTCAGGGGCAGGGGGGAGTCTTTCGGTCTTTTCTCTAAGGCCAGATTCTCATGACAGGCCAAGCAAACTGTGACATGATATGGCCATTACAAACTGCCCCAAAAATGTGAAGCAAATTTGTGTAATTGACCCACAACTAGAACATAGCCGTAAGCCACACTGGTGGTTTTCTAACCACAGCATCTTTAGAGGAACTTTTGCCGTCCAGATTTACTGAAGGATTTCTTGTGCTTGTGAATAAAACACGCAATGGAGGGAGCTTCATGTTAGAATGATGTTTTAGTTCTTTTCCCAATCTCTCAATCAAACTGGAGCTGGAGAGGAGGCGGTGGGCAGAGCTGGCTGTCGGTCTGCCTCTGAGCGACTGTGGACCGTAACCCCGCCCAGATCCATAGGGGCCCGAGGGAGGTGAAGAAACAGAAGCTTGGGACGTCTTGCCAAAGCTTGTAGCTGTGCGAATCTATCCTGGGTCTTTTCTTAGTCTTTATGACTGGGCTCCAGCTAGGTACCAGCTCTAGGGAGGTGACCCCTGCCATGTCTCTTGGGGCTGGAATCTCAGTGTTCTGTCCAACGAGAGCTTCTAGGGGTTTGCCCCTAATTCCCAGACCCAAGCTGCCTCTCTGAGTGGATTTCCACAACATCTGTAACCAACAACTGCAATATCCCCAGTCACGTAGCACTTAGGTGGGGCAGACGACCGGATATGCACTTTGCATGCATTCTGTACACAAGCCTCCCATCAGCTCCACCCAGCAGCGACTATTCCCCTTCGGTGAGAACCTGAGCTCAGAACAGTCTCAAACTAAGAAATCTGCCCGTGTTCACAAAACTAGAAATCCAGCCACTTACTCGCCTTACAGATAGGCACAAGGAACCAGTTTTGATCTACAAGTTGATCATTTCTTCACAGTATTTTGCAACAATCAATGGTCATTATCTAATTATCTATGTAGTGGATAAAGACATAGGTAGTTTTATTTTGTTTTGTGATGCACTTGGTTTGATTTAAAAATCAAAATTCTTCTGCAAGTGCCCTATAGACATACATACTGGATAGGGGAGCGTGGCCATCTAACAGGGATGCCGGCTGGCGGACAAATGGAGGCCTTAGGTAAATGTGTTATTACCACTATTACCAAGTAGCTGGGACACAGAAAGAGCAAGATTCTCTGTGGGAAAGGTTCTTGGAACAATTTCCTTTACACTACAGAAACTCTGAAATGTATCTCTTTATTTGATTTTTTTTAAAGTCGATGCCAAATTAATTTTAATTACTTTCCGTTTAATTTTCTCCTCTGCCCTGGATATTTAATACTGTCAATTGTCCACGTGACTTCCCTATGAGGGTTTGCTTTGAAAGCCTCCTTTGAGGACAATGAAAGGGCACTCATTTCTCAATAAACGTCTCCAAAACATTTCTCGTAAAGAATTATCCACATTAAAAGCCCACACTGTCTTCTCCACTGTCCTTGGATTCCCATAAATGTGCTGCCATCAATCTTCAGAGTAAGAGGCTCTGGTGCCTACGCCCTTCTGTTTATGTCTGAGAGGCATCAGCTTACAGCATCCCTCCCTGGGGGCAAGAGACACACATGTCGTCTTTCATCTTGTGCTGTCGGCGGCCACACGACACTTCCAGCTGGCAGAAGCCCGTGAAATCAGAGCAGCTCTGTGCGTACGAGGGGCATAAGCCACCTCTGGGAAAGGCATCTGAGACGTGACACTACCGAGCAGAGAGGATGATGAGAGGGTGTTTGCTCTTCTCCAGGGGGGGGGGAGCCTTCATCACACACCTGGGGGTGGGTCCACCCGCTTCACGTGAGCGCCGTCCAGACAACGGATGCTCGGTCATCTCTCAGGAGGGGCACAGTACCCTCAGCCCCCCGAGGAGGTGGGCTCCAGAGACTTCACAACACCAACGGCAACAGCTTTCAAAGCCCTCAGAAGTCACCAATACCAAACTGTCTCACAGGTCCCCCTGTCCTGAGAATCAAGACAATGCTCTTTCTTCTGGGTAGCGGGGCCTGCTGCGGCCCTAGCGACATCCAGCTAGGATGGCCTCACTTGGGTCTCTCACACTGGACACCGCTGTGCTGAAGGCATTTCATAGAAAACCACCATTTTACCAAAGCTGCCCCCGTGTTCTACAAGCAGTAATAAAATTAACTTTTCACTCCATAAAAAATAAAATCGCATTCTAGACAATGATACACAAATTCGTCTGACATGTGAAACTCTCATGTCTGCATTATGAAGCCAAGAAAAGTTAAACAATTATATTCCAACAACTGCTAAAATAGCTGACCTCCACCCAAGAAGAAAATGTCTCCCGTCATTTGGGGGAGGAGAGCAAGACAGCTGGTCTGTGGTTTCCTGCACAGGCACCAGAATCACGGGTCAGGAAGCACGTGTCTCACTTCTCACCTTATTTGAAGCCTCCAAATTTCATCCCTGAACTATTTTCTAAGCAACAAGAAAACACAGTTTCCCACACTTATTTGCAGGTTTTATGACCATCAATACAGCACAGGTTAACAACAAAACCCATAAAAGAAAGGTTATATACTCCCGAAACAGACACAGTCTTGTCAATTACTTTCAAATACTTCAATGTCTTAACACTGAAGTTAAATGTTAAGTTTAATGTCGAAGTGTTATAATCAGATAACTGAGGCCACAGCCGGTGAGTGTGGACAAGGCTTGTGAAGCTCCGGTTTGCATTTCCTCATGAGTGTCTCAACTTTCTGGTCCCAGTGACGGCCATGAGAACGGAAATCCAGAGCCTCACCTGTCACTTGCTCATCTCTCCTGCTCTGGCCTATAACCATCCAGCAGGGAGGTCCCCGGTCTCAGAAGACTGGGTTCGACAGCAGAATAATCACCTTCGTTTCTGAAGTCCAAGCTTGTCCCCATCCTGCCTCCCTCGGGTGGTTTCCACTGTGTAGGTGGCCCAGGGCGTGTCCCCTCCTCAGATTCCCCATGAAGCTCTAGGGTCTACAGCAGATGTTACAGAGGGCAGGACGGGCACCGGCTCCAGAAGGTGGCCACACCCGTGCCATCACCCTCTCCTCTGTCCACCCGGTTCACAGCACGCCCGCCAGGAAGTCAGGTGTCCTGGGGAGGTATCCATCCCGATTTCCGGAACTGAACACCTCCAGCTTTTAAGTTAGCTTCACCCCAAGCCACTTTCCCACTCTTGTATGGATATGGCAGCCCCAAGTTCAGGGTCAGGAATTACATACCTGAAAATGAACTTGGCTGCAGAATGATAGAGGTAGAGGAACCTTGGAAATCCACTGACAATTGCCTACTCCACTCAGATAAGGAAACAGTGGTCCAGGGATGTTACCTGTCACCCCCAGTCACTCACAGTGACCTGTGCCAAGGTTCCCACGTCTTGGTTCAGCACCCTTTCCACTACAACGTCCGCTTCACTGATTAATCGGAGACTAGGATCCAGGTTTTTGGAAAATATTCAACAATAAACACCACACTCATTTTCTGACTTTCATTTTAAATCTCCCTGAACATAGTTTTTAAAGTTAAATTCTAAATCAGTCATACACTTTGAGGGACGTGCTTGGCGGGGCCCATACTAGCCATACAATTTAAACGCAGGATTTTTTTTTTTTAATCACATTTATTTATTCACCTTCGTAGGAGCCCCTACACTGCATCCCTCCTGGTTCTCCTCCCAGTGTTATACAAGCACCAGCCCCAAAGTTACTTTGTTTTATTACAAGCACAGAAAAGTTAGAACACAGCAACCCTTTAAAAGCCATGTTACCGATCTCTTACCCACATAAAAAGGCATTAACTATCATTGGCCATACTTGTGTCATTGTCATTCTAGAAAGCTACACCAAGAACCTTAAGGAACTTTGCTATTTCCTCACAGAATAGAAATAAACTTCCTTTCTTGGTTATAGTTTAAGAAAAAAAAAAATGAGGAAAAATTGGAGAGGTTTTATTTTGTTTTGAAATGTAGGCAGTGTCTCCCCACCCCGCCCCCGATGGCCTTGGAGGGCTCAGCACTGCACCCTTGAACTGCTGCCAGCCAGGCGGCCATGTGCCCCTCGCTGACCTGTGCCCTGCACCTGTGCCCTGCTGCTCTCGGAGCCCAGCTCGGCTGATGACACAGACGTGCCCAAAAGGGCCAGGACAGCTGAGGAAGGCCTTTTCTGCACAATGGACGTCAGCACATAAAAATAATGGCCCCAAAAAGCCAGCCGTCCTGCTCCTTCCTGTGGCTTTAATGTTTCAGGTCGCATCCCCCAGTTAGGATCTGAGGATGACAGAGTCCCCAGGTAGACAGGGGTCGGGGGGTGGCGGCTGTCCCCCTGCTCCAGAGGCCTGGAGCCACTTTGTGCAGGGCCGTGGCCCCCCTGGTGATCTGTCAGAGCCCGGTGGTGTGAAGGGGAGGAAGACGAGCCCTTGCTGGCTGAGTTCTGAAGAAGCAGCACTGTGCGAGGTTATCCATCAAACAAACACCTAAGAATAAAACCTGTGAAATTTCTGTATCACCTTCACACCGAAAACTACAAGACACTGTGAGAGAGACTGAATTACGCCTAAGAAAACGCAGCAACACATCACGTTCAAATTGCATCACATACACCATGTTCAAAACACCAAAGCTGTTAAAATGGCCATTTTCTCTAAATTAATATACAGAATTAATGCAAAATAAAGCAGCACTGTTGAGGGGAAAGGAGCTTATTAGAGTCTACAAAGGTCAATTTCAGGGATGGCTGAGCCAGTTATAAAAGGGGTCAAATATTTCACTCAATCCCTTTCCCGTTCACTCCTTAATTTAATCACGGGATTTATTAAATGCCACGTGATTTCACCACAAATATACACTAAACAGTCTCTGCCCTCAAGAAAGCTGCAGTCTAGGTCCTGGGTGACTCTGGACGTCCACTCCTCCTCGGCGCGGATGCTATTGAGTCGCGGGCCTTGTAGGTTTGTTTTTCTCTCCATGTGGACTCAAGGCCTCTGTCGCAACCATGCTCTGGCAGATCACCGGTCGGGCCAAGAAGCATTCGAGTTCGAGCCCCTTCTTTGTATTTATCGGAGCAGGAGGTACTGGCGCGGCACTGCACGCCTGCGCCTGGCGTTGCTCAATCCCGATGTCAGCTGGGACAGAAAGAACAACCCAGAACCCTGGAACCCACTGGGTCCCAACGATCAGTACAAGTTCTACTCAGTGAATGCAGATTACAGCAAACTGAAGAAAGAAGGTGCAGACTTCTAAATATAATGTTTCCCCATAAAGCTGCTTAAAATGAAGGTCTTCCGGAAGCCATCTGCACAATTTTCCACTTAACCAAGAAACATTTCCCCTCTAAATGCACGAAATCACGTTGGTGTATTTGTGTTGGGGTTTAGGCCGATGAGTAGAACTTGAAACAACAAGACAGGAAAGCTGCAGTCTGATGAGGAAGGCAATACGTTCAGCACACAGAGAGGGTGGCTGGGCAGAGGAAGGAAAGCAGACCCCCAGAGTCGGGACAGGGAAGGTACTTCTGGCATAGGTAACTCTTAGCTGCATCTTTAGGGGAAAAAAACGGAACATCCTCAAGAAGAAAGAGGAAAGGTATTTGGAGAAGAGGAAACAGCACACTCACAGCCCAGGGAGGACAGCCAGGCATGCCCTGGAGGGGCTGCAGCAGGGGGGCCTGCAGAGGAGAGGGGCCCGTAGGGGCCTCCGGCAAGGTCACGGTGACCTTGTGTGCAGCTCAAGGGGAGGACTATCTCGAAGGAACCAGCTTCCCTGCCATTTCATCAGGTGCCTGCAGCCTCCAGGAAATACACCAAAATGTGTATTTGTCAGGGTAGGCTCACAGTAAGAGCTGTAACAACCCCCCCCCCCCCATATCTCAGTGGTTTAACACAAGAAAGTTTCTTTTTCATTAATTTCACATTCCCATGCAGAGGAGGTGGAGGGAAGGAAGATGGGGTCCCCTCCCTGCAGGCTTCAAGCACTGACCTCCTTCCAGCCAAGGGCTTTGCTGTCTTTGGGGTCTTCCGGACTCTCTGCCGGCAGATGAGGGAAGGAAGGTGCAGGGGGACTGCAAGGAGGAAGGTTATTCTGGCTCCAGGTGGGTTGCTTCTCCCAACATCACTGACCAGAACACATCACAGGACCGCCCCCCGCCAGCTGCAAGGGACATTGAGAAATACAACCTAGCTGTGTGTCCCAGAGGAGAAGTACAGGTGCATGTGTTTTGGGAATTATGGTCTTCTCTGGGTATAGGCCCAGTAGTGGGATTGCTGGGTCGTATGGTAGTTCTGTTTTTAGTTTCTTAAGGAACCTCCATACTGTTCTCCATAGTGGCTGTATCATTTTACATTCCCACCAACAGGGCAAGAGGGTTCCCTTTTCTCCACACCCTCTCCAGCATTTATTGTCTGTAGATTTTCTGATGATGGCCATTCTGACCGGTGTGAGGTGATACCTCAT